>NC_045983.1:19851951-20510880 GCF_010909765.2 Amblyraja radiata | reverse complement strand
GTTCAAGATGGCTTCTTAAAGGGCCTGAGACCTCCAGTCACTTTGGGCCCTTCTGTCCATGTGATATTACTGCAGTTTGAAACAGTTTTTCCATGTCAGCTCCAATAACACTTGTACTGCAGCTGGACTGATCCTAAGTTAGTTTATCTTTTGGATAAGCCATGCGCTGCATGTTAAAAACTGAACCGGATAGATGAAGTTGAATAATGATGTGGTCTGAAAATGAAAAGCGAGAGGATTTATGCAAAGTGACCACTAAACAATCAACGGAGAAATTCAGAAGAGATTTTTTTATCAAGGGAGTGGTGAGAATGTGGAACATGTGTCCACACAAAGTGGATATGTAGAAGAGGATAAGCATATAGGGGAGAAGGGTTATTTTCTGAGAATTAAATAAGGAAGGATGGGACATCATGAATGGTGAATAAACTTGATTCTTTGCTGTCGTTTAACGTAAAGCTGCTATGTGCCCCACAGATAACTGGGAATGTTAATGTGTTTTAAACTACTGTTGTCTGTGTTCTTTTGTAGCTGAGGCCTTAGGCTTGGATCATATGGTTCCTGTTCCATACAGGAAGATTGCATGCGACCCAGATGCAGTGGAAATAATTGGGATTCCAGAAGGAATTCCCTTCAAACGACCTTGTACCTATGGAGTTCCCAAATTGAAACGGATCCTGGAATCAAGACATAAAGTTTGCTTTGTTATTAAGAGGTAAGGTGTTGTAGGAGTCAACATCTCTTTGGGATTTGAATTTCTTCTGTGGATGGGCCTTCACAACTCTATTCCCAATTCATTTACAATTCTTGCTATAAATTTGGTTTTCAATAATAGGTTCATTTGTTTGTTTAATAACAAAATTTAAAATGAACTTATTATTTAAAAGCAAATGTATAGAAAGAATTGTAAATGAATTGGGAATAGAGTTGTGAAGGCCTATCCACCGATGGAGGTTGTTTTAGTTTGATATCAAACCATTGATGTCAACAGCATGATAATAGATAATGGCCATCCTTCCTGGATTATTCCATACAACGAGTGCCTGCAGGCTGTTCAGTTGCAGATGGCATTGGAGCCAGGTTTAAGCCAATGTCACATGTTGTCTGGAGATCACAATGCTGCCAATTCTATGCTGTAAGTGCCCTTGAGATGCCACACCAGCAGATCCTGATGCATTGCTTAATTTTAATTGTCACACTGCTGAAATACAAAGTTCTGCTTTTTGTACCCAAGTAGGTACAGCTAAAGATGGGGATTCAGTCGTATGAAATTCTGGGTCCTTTTATCCTTTTTCATGTGCAACTTCTTGTGCTGGTAACAAACTAATCTGAGTTCACACAGTTCCCATCAAATGTGTCAATTTGGCTCATTGGACTCTGAATAGACAAAGGTTTGTTATGGATGTGGATGTTTGAAATGTTAACCTCTGTTCATTTTCATGCAGTAGGCGATGCTTCTCACAGAATACAAATCATGCTAAAGACATTTGAAGTACTATCATATTTTTTTTGTCACTTTTATCATTTAGGCTGTGGTAGTTAGACCATTATCATCATTTCCCCCTGATGTGCTTCCACATCATAGAACATAGAGCAGTGCCAGCCGTACACAATGTCTGTGCCGAACATGATGCCAAGATAAACTAATCTTCGCTGCCTGCAGGCGATCCACATCCTTTCATTCCCAATTTATCTCTGTGCCTATTTAAAAGCCTCTTAAAAGTCACCACCATCCCAGAGAGTGTGCCCAGACACCCACCACTCTCTGTGTATAACAAAAACATATCCCACCTGCTTTGAATTTCTCTCTTTGACCTGAATGCGATGCCCTGTAAGAGGTCAACACTAGGATAATTCACAGCGATTCAATACAATGGACCAAGAATGGTTCAGAACTTTTTTGTTAATCTACTTGCGTTACTATGTGTTAATGAGACAAATATCAAACCATAGCTAGATCAGAGAACAGCAGCAGAAGGGAGTTATTGTAATATTTGAGCATGATTTTCCAAACATGGATTTTAGGAAGGAATGAGAGAGCAACATAGTAGCAGATGACTACTCTAAGTGACTTTAGATTTCACTGTTGCATATCCAATAAAGAAACAGGGCACATTGGAGGATATTGCACAGTTACTTTCTTGGGGCCCTCACAGCCCCCATGTCACTGTGATCTCAGTCATGGAGGTCATTGTCAGAAGATCTTCATGAGGGTGAACTTGAAAAGTGCCTGATATTGATGGAGTACCTGGTGACTCCTTATAACCTGCATGGGCCAACTGAAGATTGTGCAGACATCTTCAACCTTAAATTATTGCGGTCCGATGTCCCCACCTGCATGAAAAGGACGTCCATAATACCAGAGCCCAAGAAGAGCAAGGTGACAAGTCTCAATCCACTTCCATTGCGATTAAATGCTATGGGAGGTTGGTTATGATGCATATCAACTCCTGCACTAATAACGTCCTGGGCCCACAACAATTCACCTACTGCCACAAAGATCAACAACGGATATAACCTTTCTGCCACTCCACTCTGCACAGGACTACTTGGACAACAAAAATACTGGCTGTTCATCGATTACAGCTCAGTGTTCAACACTATCTTTCCCTCCACTCTTATACTCGGGGAACTGGGTCTCTGATCATTCCTATGCAATTGGGTCCTCGACTTGCTCATTGGCACGAATTGGCAACAACCCATCTGACTCGATTACCATCAGCACAGGAGCACCTCAACTCTGTGTGTTCGGTCCCCTGCTCTACCCTCTTTCCAACCTCAACTGAGTAGCCAGACACAACTCCAATGCCATCTTTAAATCTGTAGTAACCCCACAGTTGTTGAACAAATAACATGGTAGCGCAGTGGGTGGAGTTGGTGCCTTACAGCGCCAGAGACCCGGGTTTGATCCTGACTAACGGTGCTGTCTGTAGGGAGTTTGTACGTTCTCCCTGTGACCGTGTGGGTTTTCTATGGGAGCTCCGGTTTCCTCCCACACTCCAAAGACGTACAGGTTTGTAAGTTGATTACCTTTGGTAAATGATCCCTACTGTGTAGGATAGTGCTAGTGTACAGGATGATCGCTGGTCGGCACAGACTCGATGGGCTGAAGGGCCGGAAGGACGCTTTATCTCTAAACTAAACTAAACTAAAAAAAACAGTTAACGGTGAGTGAGAGTACGAAAGGAGTTTGATAATCTGATTGAATATTGCCAGAAAGAAAATCTTGTTCTCAACATTAGCAAGCTGATTGATGACCGCAGGAGGGGAAAGCTGAGGATCCATGAAGCTGACACCAAAGCCTCGGACAGTGGCCAGTTCTCCCTCGCCCTCTCCTTTCCACCTTGTGTTTTGTGGCTGATGAGTTATCAGCAGACATCAGTACTGTTTTATTCACTGCAGCTGAAGATTTGTGTGGTTGAAATGCTTGCATCTTTCACACAAACTCACTTTGTCTTTTGTTTCCATTTACGTGCAGGATGTTTGATGAACGAGTTCTGACAGGTAAGCTGGAGAGTTATAATGAATTATAATGAACAACATTGTCACCTACAACTAAAAGCCGGCAGAACCTGGTGGGGACTGAGGAGTCCGTTCAGATCCCGAAACGTGGTGTTTAAATCCACTCGGTCAGTGAGTCCCCGTAGCAATGCATTAATCCCTCTCTCAGCAGTCACTATAGCTCGCTAAATTTGATGAGACTACCATGTTAGAGTTAATGTTGCCAGTTAAGTTTCTGCTAAATAATTGCAGGTGTGTTCTTGAAGTTAAGCAGTCAAGTGACCTTTTGGTTAAGCTAAATGGCAATACAGTTCTTTTGAAGGTCAGACGTCTCCAAAACCCAAACACGTTCTTGACTTGTGGCCTACTGCAGAACCGACCCTTGTACATCCTATGTGGCTGAACAGCCAAGGTGCTTGCATGCTTGAGTCTGTAGCAGTGTGGTTCTGTCTAGAGGAACTGCAACAAACAACAAGATATAATAAAAATGCAATTTGTACTTGAATTTCACTCTCATTTCATGTACAGGCGGATTTCGGAAGGAAAATGTGGCAGCAAGCTACCTGGAACATTGTAGTTTTAATAGCATGCAAATGCATAAATCTTTCAAAAATAGCAATAAAGGTTAACAAGGCCAGAAAAGAAGCTAATAAGGCTAGAATGAAAAGTTGACAATCTCTGTTTATCTTATTAGTTTATAAACAGTGTCTGTTTACCTTATTAGAACAAAGATTAGGGGGTATTGCAGAAGCAAGAGGGTACAATCTCCACGAAGGAGACTTCATTCGTCTTCTTTATAAAATTTAAAGTTGTGTTAAAATAAAGAAGGGGTCTTTAATTTGTAGAAGAATCCCAAACAAGTGACTTTAAATACAGAAACTAATAGATAAAAAATTGAATTCCATTAAATCTCCGCCCTCCTGTTTCTGACAATGCACAGGTTCATGCGATTATAAGACAAGCAGAACTCTCTTGTATGACTTATTTTTTTAGAAAGGATTATAACAAGCAGATCCAAACAGCCCACACGTGTAAATGTTGATTCTTCAGATGAAGATCAAAGATTTGGACTCTATTGTGGGCTTGCGTAATAATTCCCTGCACAGTGATTGAGGTAGCGGTCGCAGGTAGACACTGAGGACAAAAAGCTGTGTTTCATCCGTGGGCTTTCACTACAGTTTGCAAAGTAACCGAAATACCCCTCAGCATTTTACCAGATTTATAACGAGAGAGGCATTCTGATGGGGAATATGTGGCTAAGTAAAACATTTGCAGCTCTCCGGTCCATTGGGAAGGAGGTGGGATTATGTGTCAGAGAGAGTGAGAGAGAAATAAATGTACCTTTTTAATGTTCATTTTGCTTGCTTCCAGTTATCACCCTGCACTCCTGTTTACATTTTTTGATTCTCTTGAGCAATTGTCAGCCTCAATTTCAAGCACCTCTTAGGAAGGAAGCCAATGTGAATAACCCTTATTTTTGTCGTAGGGACAAAATACATACGGGAAGGTTCCAAGCAGGATGGCCACTCCCCTTTGGATGAAGATTCCCAAAGATCCATGGCATTAGACATGAACTCCAATAACCACATCTGCCGGTAGGAAATAGCTTCATCAGCCATTAATGTCAGCAACAATTAAAAGGAAAGGTTTGCATTTATATGTTATATAGCTGTCACCAGTGCTACATTTCAAAGCAAGCATAGAAAGCATTGAAGATAGACACAAAAAGCTGGAGTAACTCCACGGGACAGGCAGCATATTTGGAGAGAAGGAAAGGGTGATGCTTCAAGTCAAGACCCTTCTTCAGAATTCAGTCCGAAACGTCACCCATTCCTTATCTCCAGAGATGCTGCCTGTCCCGCTGAGTTACTCCAGTGTTTTGTGTCTATCTTCGGTTTAAACCAGCATCTGCAGTTCCTTCCTACACATAGAAAGCATTGAGCTTGTCTTAGAGTGATGCATTGCTGTCACCAGAGCGAAATGCAAAGCTATCTTTTAAAATCTGTTCCAACCTTCATCAGGATCTTATAAATCATTTAAATTATTGCGATGAACCTCCCATTCCTTAAAATTCACCAAACTTCTGGGTTATAAACTAATCTTATGATATCTCTCCTTCAAGATCAAGTTGGGTTCCCTGTATTTGAAATCTTTACAAGGTTCTTTATAAAATTGTGCAAGCAGTCCAATCTGGGCAATTACAATAACTGAACAGGAAACTGAAATCATCAGCCTTTGTGCAGGCAGATCCATTCCATATCTTGGGCTTCGAGGACAGCTTGTTCTCTTCTGGAGCCAGGTCCATTGCAAAAGGAAAGGTCAGAGTTTCCAGTCGATGTCTTCCACCTAATTATAATTAACACATGAATAAACCATTAGAAGTAACTTGCAGTGCAGCAAGCCAATAACAAAGCAAAAGTATTACTAACATTTCAAAGATAGTGCTCAATTTATGCATGGTCCTAATCAGATTACTCTCTGGGTTAGTGCCCTGGCCTAGTTCAGATACTGTAAATGGCAGAAGCACATGAGGAAATGTAAAATACTTTGCAAGAATTATTACAAAAATGGTGGGGAAAAAATACCATTAGGTCCGTGAAGAGGAAATAAGAAGTAGACTTAAATCTTTGTTCTACTTGACACTTTAAAATACTACATTTTGAAATGTGCTCTTCTCTTATCAGGTCTATGATGATGAAAGAAAGCGAAACAGGTGAGGCACTGATTGATTTCTGAATTACTTTGAGTTACTTTGAAGGGGGGTGGGAGGGGAGTCAGTCTCAGTCTACCCCACGACAGAAGGGGGAGGAGTTGTAAAGTTTGATAGCCACAGGGAAGAAGGATCTCCTGTGGCATTCTGTCCTGCACCTTGTAATGCTAGGCTTACATCCAACAAAATTCTCCCAGTTTCCCCACAGATAATTCCCTTGCTCAACGTTACCTGGGGGTGTCCTTGTGTAAGCAGTTGAAGAGAACACTCACCAAACCCTATTTCATTAAATCTATTTAAACAGAAGATTGTGCAAACACTTTTTTTAAAATTGTTTTAAGCTCTCTTAATAAATAATGCTTCTAGTGATTTCAGCCACTGTTACAGTTGGTATGTATTTCTGCAAATGGCTAACTTGTAACTTCAGGTGCATTATCCTCTTTGTTAACAGTGAACAGAGAGAATCGGATACAGTAACGTCACTGACATTTTTTATGATAGGCTAGTTGGGCCGAAGGGCCTGTTTCTGTGACTCAGAGAAATGACATTCCAGATTATATTTAAAGGGTCCACAATGATAATCCATTGCGACTCCGGGTAAATAGCAGACATTTAAGAAGTAGGCTATTAAATCCTCAAACTCCTTCTTCTCCCCCTCTTGGTTTATTGTCTCCCTCCCAGGCAGCTGGGGTCAAACAATGAGAGGGACGTCTAACCCTGTGATACCTCACGGTAGAGGATAGTGTTGTGTACTGCCCAATGGTCTGGCTCTTTAACATGAAGCCTGTTCCCAGTCTGTGAGACCAAGCCACAGAGACTGTGTAGAGTGCCAATTCATCTCAAAAGACTTCTCCCTCTGTCCATTTCTCTCTCTACGTTTGCAGGCACTTCCCTTGATCTGTCGATTTCGAAAAAGGTGAAAACTGAGCCAGAGGATCCAGAAATTATTCAAATTACTGTTCAAGGTAAAAAAAAAATGTTGGGTTCATTGGATATGAATTAATGTGTAGTTTGCAGATGGTGAATTAACAAAACTGATTTTTGTACTTGCACCAGAATAATTTTTGAGATCATTATGTAAAACGACGGAGCACATTCTAACTTCAACAGTGCTCTCATTAAACATAGTAGTTTCTGTACCTAGCGCCTTTAACGATTGCCATCAGCACCTTGTCTAGTCTTGTTTCTTGTCCTCCCTTCTCTCTCCCCTACTCTCAAATCCATTGACTAGTGAGAGACCCACAAAAGTCCAAAGGTGCTCCGAAATGGACAAGCCAAACGCACCCCCCAAATGTGGAAAAGTGGAAAGTTAAGGATCAGCTAATTACAGTTGCATTTAGAATGTCATGCCCAGATGTTGTACACGATGTCAAGGTGATGGAAAGTGTCTGAAAATGTTGGCATCATTTCTCTTGAGTGATGTGGTGGATGAATTAATGGCAGACGTGTTAACGGCGGGTTAGAAAAGCACGTGAGAAAAAGGGAAAGGACAATTTACTGAGGCCAATTAATCACAAACCCACATGATCACAGGGAGAACGTGCAAACTCCACACTGACAACACCCGAGGTCACGATTGAACCCGGTTCTCTGGTGCTGCGAGGCAGCGGCTCTACCATCTGCATCATAACGCCGCTCAATGTCGGAAACATGGCAACCGATTTACACACAGCAAGATCCCACAAACTGAAGAGATAATGGCCAGATAATCTATTCTTCTGGTGCTGATTGGAGGTTAACTTTTGACCAAGACATGAAGGATAATTCTGTTGCTTTTCTTCAAAGTTGTCCCACGAGTTCCATCTTGGTGGTGCTCCATCATCGGCAGTGTTAGCCTAGGTTTTTATGCTAGGGTGACTGGACTGGAATTTCAGTGCGTGACCTGTGATACACTAAAGGGCCTGTCCCACCAGCGTGCGATTGTATGCGTCTAGCGCGACCAAACGTGGTGGCTTGAGGCATACGGCCTCGCGGGGCTGGTCCCACTTCCAACCGCGGAGCCGTCTGGAGTTGTGCGGGGCTGGTCCCGACATCATACTCGCCAACCAGCTGGGCAAGAGGCGGGCCGACTGAATTTGGACGTCGAACGGCGTTGGGCAGTTACGTCATCATGTAACGGCACGCCGGGCGGTGACGTCATCGTGCAATGCCACGCGCTAGGCATACGGCGTCAAGACGCTGCTTACGACGTCAAGACGCTGCATACGGCCTCAAAGCGGCTGCGGGCCGACAGGCCGTTGTCGCGCGGAAGTTTTGAACAGTGTCAGTTTTTCAGAGCCCCGCGCGATGTCGGGACCCACCCCGCACAGCTCCATACGCCTCCGGCGATCGAAGTGGGACCGGCCCCACGAGGCCGTACGGCTCAAGCGACCACGTTAGTTCGCGCTAGACGCATGCAGTCGCACGCTGGTGGGACGGCCCTTAACCGAGCCATGACTGTCACCAGAGGTCCAAGTGCAAAGAGGGAAAGCTCTCCTGTGAAAGATTGTTGGTTCTGAAAAAAAGTGGGAGATCAAGCAGCCCTGTCTATTTCCAGCAGTCAACCGAGATTCCAGTTTAAGTTGAACAAGATTTATCTTCTTTCAGGAAAGTTTTGGGTGCATGGAGCAGTCAATCAGAATTGATTGTAGAAAAGACTTTCGACTAGTTGTTTGAAACCATTCTGCAAACTCGCCTTCATCACCCTTGGAAAGCACCTTAAAGTACCATGATTGATTAGCTCAGGAAACCGTCTATGACTACCTCCGCGCACAGAAGCTACTGGAACTAGGGAGGCCACTGGAAGTGACAGAGCATAGACATAAGGGCTGCTGGCACTAAAGACAAATCTCCATGTGTATCCAGAAACACAAGAGGTAGTGCCTTGTGATAGTGGGGAAATAACAGCATTGGGCACTCTTTTAAAAAGGAGGTGAGGAGGGACCTCTTTAGTCAGAGGGTAGTTAATCTGTGGAACTCATTGCCACTGAGGATTGTGGAGGCCAAGTCAGTGGATATTTTTAAGGCAGTGATAGACAAGTTCTTGATTAGAATGGGTGTCAAGAGTTGTAGGAGAAGGCAGGAAAATGAGACTAGGTGACAGAGATCAGCCATGATTAAATGGTGGAGTAGACTCGATGGGCTGAATGGCCTAATTCTACTCCAAAATAACCTGTGAATGTGGATTGGGTCCAACTTTGCTGAAATGTTGAACTTCTTTGCCTGTCGGCTGAGAAAGCGTTAGAAGGTGGCCGAGTGTTTGCCAGTGTCCCCTGGATCAGGGCTAGTGGAACAGCCACTGAGTGGATGTGAAACTTAGTTTGTGCCCAGGACCGTTTACTGTACTGTATGAAGTACCAGGAGCGAACATTGCTCGGGTTGGTCGTTTCTGTTCTTGTGTCTTACCAAAGGTGAAAGATTGTTCAAACATTTAGCTCACTCTTCGGGAAGGGTATTTATTATTCACTAAGTAACCCATTTTCTCCTTCTGACAGATCCAAATACATCTTTGGATGATCTCAGTGAGAACCTATCTGATAGATCAAGCTGCGATGAGCCTGACCTCCTGGCGGAATCACCCTCTGGTACCCAGCCTTTTTAAAATAAATATGCAGCAGAATTCTTCATAATTTATGATCTGCAACCCCAATCCAATTCTGTTCCTTCCTGGTTACTGGTGACCAGCCTTGGCACCTATGGGCTTGACACCACAGTGAGGTCTCCAGGCTGTGGAAACCCACACATGCTTCTTCTTCTTCTTGCGTATGGCGTGCACAGCCTAAAGTTGTTGGACAACTTGTTCTATTTGATCTTATTTGATCGTCGAAACAGGGCGGACCACGTGAAGGTTGCAATCTCCCACCCCCCACACACGCTGACTGAGGGAGATAACACACCAGCTTCCATCATATGAAGCAGGAGGTGATGGGGAGACCATAGTGTCCACACAGGGAGCGGATGCTGCCGTTCCCAGCAGTGGTCCACGCTCACCGTGTATACAGGCCGCACCCACGAGCGCTATCCCCCTCTGCCCACCCCAACCCCGCCCCCCCAGGCAGCTTCCGCACACTGAGACGAGTGGTGTTTCAATGCTACGGGAGCCTCGGCAGAGGATTGGGTTTGCACCACTCTCCTGGCTCAGCCATGTATAACAGTGGGGAAGACTGGTGTTCACACCAGTTTCCCAGCACAGACTGCACAGCCCATGCAGTTGTCTCTTTAAAAGTAGAGATGGGGAAACCTATGACCCATGTGCTCTGTATGTAGCCAGAACAGCAAAGAGCACTACAGTGAATGAGCACTCTGCGAGGTGCTGCAAAGTGGGGTAGAAATATATTTGGCCACTGGCTTGTTTTATCGCTGGACATATCAGGCAGTTGTGCTTTTTCGGAGAAACAGGAAGCCAAAGAGGAAGTCTGAGTGAGTAGATATCAGTTCCCCACACACATCACCCCACTGCTACCACATTCCATGTGTGAGTCCTGTGCACTTGTACATGACATAGATCATGTCAGTGTGAATGGTTACTGCTTTGCTATAGAATGGTCTTAATATATGCAGCAAACTACTACAAACTAAGTAAAATAGTGTATTCAATTCCCTCCTCCCTAGATGCCATGCAAGACAATGTTTCTAACCACAACGAACAACATATGGTGGTGGAAGGTCAGTGGTTTATCATCAATGATACAAAAATAATTGCACAAGAATAGTAACCATGTGTTTCTATTTGGAAAGTTCGGCACAGAGCGTATAATAAAATATAGACACAAAATGCTGGAGTAACTCAGCGGAACAGGCAGCATCTCCGGAGAGAAGGAATGGGTGACATTTCGGGTCGAGACCCTTCTTCAGACTCGACAGAAAGCATCACCCATTCCTTCTATCCAGAGATGCTGCCTGTTCATCTGAGTTACTACAGCATTTTGTGTCTATCTTTGGTGTAAACTAGCATCTGCAGTTCCATCCTAAGCATAATAAAAGCATTGGATGACTAACCTATTGAAAGACTTTGGGACAAGAGAGTATTGGAAGGTTTTGGGGAATCGAATATACCAAGTGATGTCAGTAATGAAGTGAAAGTGTTGTGGGTCAACTTTTCTGTGGGGGATTATTCCACTGACCCCGATTGTGGGAAGGGATCAGCTGATAGATGCGAGGAAGGATTGTTGATAGGGATTAGGGGATGGAATCTATCAAAAGTATTAAATGAGCAACATCAGAAAGAAGATCTAATAGGTGTGGAGGAAGGATGTTCAAAGTGGAGGTCTGGGCCCAGTGATGTTGTTTGAGATAAATAAACAATTTGGATGTAAGTGTAGATGGGTTGGTTATTGAGTTTACAGATGACACCAAAATTGGTAGAGTTGCCGACATGTGAGAAAAAGCTATCAAATAATATAAATCAGTTACATATACAGGCGGAGAAATAGCAGATGAAGTTTAATCTGAGCAACAATGAGGTGTTGCACTTTGAGAAGTGAAATGTAAGGGGAAAATTTACTATTGATGTCAAGACTCTTAACAGCATTGATGTACAGAAGGATCTTGGGGTCCATGTACATAGTTCCCTGAAAGTGGCAACATGTAGATAGAGTGGATTTGCTGGGGTGGACACAAAATGCAGGAGTAACTCAGCGGTTCAGGCAGCATCTCTGGAGAAAAGGAATAGGTGATGTTTTGGGACGAAAAATGGGGGGAAACTGGCATTGAGGACAAAAAGCAGGGAATGGAGGGATATGGAGCATGTGCACGCAGAAAGGATTAGTTTAACTTGGTATCATGTTTGGCACGTGTATTGTGGGCAGGGTACCGTTCCTGTGGTGTACTCTTCCATGTTCTTGAAAGAAAAAGATATTTGGTTTTTTTAAATATTGTGTCTTTCATGATCTCAAAACGACCAAAGTGTTTAAAGCTAATGCATTCTAAGTCATGAGCTTGAAATATATTTATAGCAAGATCCACAAACACTAATGAGGCACTGTTCATTGTTTATCACTTGGGCAGCTTACAGCCCAGTGGTATGGAATATGGATTTCTCTAACTGCAGATAGCCCCGGCATTCCCTCTCTCTCTCTCTGACCCTTCCCCACCTAAGTCGCACCAGCTTCTCATTCTCACCCAACAAACAGCTAACAATGGCCTGTTTCCTTTATCATTGTTACTTGTTTGCATATCTTTCATTCATTGTTCCTTGTCCCTCTACATAATCGCCTATATCTCTCGTTTCCCTTATCCCTAACCAGTCTGAAGAAGGGTCTCGACCCGAAACGTCACCCATTCCTTCTCTCCAGAGATGCTGCCTTTCACGCTGAGTTACTCCAGATTTTTGTGTCTATCTACTGATTATTGATGTTGTTTGAGTTGAAATATCTGTTTGGTTAATTGGAAGCTCTTTTCATTTTCAAAATAATTCATTGGGATCCTTGATATTGACCGAGGGGTAATACAGTAGGGATCTTTCTATATTGTCCTATCAATCATAACATGATTCAATTTCTGGTACGGTTTCCTCCTAGACGATTGGAATCAAAACGTTGTACGACTGAGAAAACAGGTGGAGAACCTCTTCAACAGAAAATACGGTGAGTTAATAATTGTTAATTGGCTAGAATATATTCGTCACACAGACAGACCTGTTTTGGAAGTTTGAGACCCCACTATCACACATCGCATGGCAACAACCATCTCGCCCCAACCTGTCTCATTGTGCTTCTGTTCGACTGAAATCTGAAATCAAGTTGACTGGTAATATCAATACCACAGGAATGAAATATGAGGACATAATTGTAACCTTCTATTAAGTCACTGGGCGTAAAGATACTGATGTTGCAATGAAACATTTTGATGTCACGAGCTGGTGGATCTGTAAAGAAGCATTCTGAATGTTCCTCGAAGATAATTTCATCACTGTAATGAAATGCAGTAATGAGATGGTGCTCGTTTGACACTAAATCGAGTTGTGATTGGAATTCATGTGGCGGGAGGGGAGGACACCAGAGAGAGAGAGAGACGTTTGTTCCGTGTTCTGCAACTTCCCACAATGTCTTCAACCTCCTTTATTTATCCAAGGTCTGTGAACGTGTCATCAACCTACAGATCTATTTTCTGCTCTGTTCTACAGTACGTATGAAACCTGTAATCTGGTTTCTAACCCTGCAACCAGGAGCGGAAATCACTATCAAAACATAGGAGGGACACAATTTAGGGGGAGGGCACAATTTCTTGGTGGCCACGCGAGAGGCTTTGGAGGCTTTGGCCGTGGGCCATGTGGACGGTAACATTGGGAGCTGACCTGGTTGGTGATCAACTCCGAACCCCAGCAACAGCAGCTTCATTCGCCCCGAATGTGGGGCTTGAATCGGCCCATTTGAGGCACCTTTCATCGCCCGGCGTGGCTTAAAATTGGCCGGTGGGGTCTTCAACATTGGGAGCATCCATTGCCTTGATGCAGCAGTTTGATTTTAAGCCGCGCCAGGCGATGAAAGACCATGTGAACGGGCTGATTCAGCCCTTAGAAAGCGTCTGATACCCACTTGAATCTTTCAAAAGCTACAATATGATAAATAACACTTAAACAAATAAAACTGAAGCAAATAAAGGCAAACAGAAGAACCAACCTTGGAGTGGGGAGAGAGAGATGGGGAAAAAATACTAAATAATGTGAGTGGCCATGAATGAGGGACTTACCTGCAAGCCAGCCAGGAAACCTGTTCGACTGGAGCCCTCAATGGCCTGACCCATTTAAATCCGATACCCGTTTAAATCTTTCCCATCCACCAATACATCCAATTAGTTCAAATGGTAATTGTACCCACATCAGACGGCTTTCAGTAATTCTCCATGAATACCTTCAATAATACTTGAAGGTCAAAATACAATTGGTGACACATTGTGTTAATACGATGTTAATAGAGACATTTAACAAGCGTTTAACAGTGACACCCCACTGTCTCGTGGAAAGCAGAGTTTTAATAGATTTTCTTCACCGAATTTCAAAATCCGGATTACAAATGATGGGGGGATTGTCCCCCACCTCTCAAAAAATGGGAGGGACGCATATCCTCTGTCCCCCCCGGAATTTCCGCCCATGTCTGCAACAACACTAAAATGATCTTTACCAGACTCACAAATGACTATATCCTAGACTGAGGTTTATTATCTCTCCCTGCTTGAGTTGTTGGCAGCCTTTGAATCAATAATCATGTCAACCTCCATGTTGTTTCTGTTCTTACTTATCAAATGTTAGCCAGAGAACTGCAGTAAAACGCTGAAATTCCACTATCCAACCACTGATAAATCTCTCAAAATTTACTGGAGCTCGTGTTCCTGCACTTTAGTTTAATTTTAGTTTAGAAACAGTGTGGAAACGGGCCCTTACCCCCACTGAGTCCACGCCGAACAGTGATCCCTGCATATTAACACTACCCTACACACACTAACTACAATATTGGCATTTACACCAAGCCAATTAACCTACAAATCTGTATGTCTTTGGAGTGTGGGAGAAACCGAACATCTCGGAGAAAAATCCAAGCAGGTCATGGGGAGGACATAAAAACTACGTACAGACAAGCACCTGTAGTCAGGATCAAACCCGGGTCTCTGGCGCTGTAAGGTGGAAGGTCTACCACTACGCCATCGTAGCTCTACTGATACGCCATGTCTTTGAAACTCATCAACGCCTCTGTTCTTCCAATCCCTTTTCGTTCACCAGGGCCCACTGGAAAACATATTATAGTAATGTGTAACTGAATAAAAATGAATTAAAAATGTGTCACGGTATTAATGAGAATTACATACAACAGTCCAGATAATTGGCCAGTCTGCACCACCAAAGTCCCAAGCCTGCTGGATTAGGAGAGTTTTACTGTACTTGCTATGGGTTCTCTTGCCATTCCTCCCTCTGGTGTCTCCAGTGGTTCCATCCTTTGGGGGGGCCTTAAATTCCGAGCATCGACCCATAAATACACGGAGAGTTCTCAGCCCTGCATCCCACAACTGTCCTGTTGTTTGACTGGCTCTTCAGCCAACATCCAGTGTAGGGTAGGGCTGAAACCTCCTACAACTATAGGGCAGACTGAAGTTGTTTCTGGTTCCCAGCACAAGACACATGGTCATATTTCTCATCCCAGGATTTGGTCCACAAGTCTACTTCATTATACAATGCACCCCTTTCGACCACCATCGCCTTTATACGACTATGTCACAAATCACTGGTTGGTGGAACCATGTCATGAAATCTCGAAACAATTATATCAGTCCATCTTGGTTGCCTCCAAGCATCCCACATCCCTGTATAAACTTGTGCTCTATCAAATATCTACTACCCTGAATTGACTGTGCCAAGTCTTTCACTCCTTGTGCTCATTTTCAAATCCCTCCATGGTTTCCTGTCACTTGCCGTGGCCCTGTGTCGAATGGGGTCATTTATTTTGTTTGATGATGGCTTTTAGAGAATTGTGAAACATTTTCTTTCCATTAGAGGTACAACACCATTCTAAGTTGTTTCTTGCTGGCTGCAGGAGGGTGGGATGTAGCAGGGTGATTATTGGGGAGTGTTAAATAATGAGAAGCCTTCTACTTTCCAACCTAAATTCAATGTTCATACCACTGGGTTATAAGCTACCCAAGCGGAATGAGGTCATAAGGAATAAGAGTAGAATTAGGCATTGGGCCCACCAAGTCACCTCCGTCATTCAAACATGGCTGATCTATCTCTCCCTCCTATCTCTCCCCATTCTCCTGCCTTCTCCCCATAACCATTGACACCTGCACTAACCAAGAATCTATCTATCTCTGCCTTAAAAATATCCACTGACGGCCTCCACAGCCTTCTGTGGCAAAGAATTCCACAGATTCACCACCCTCTGACTAAAGAAATTTCTCCTCATCTCCTTCCTAAAAGAACGTCCTTTAATTCTGAAGCTATGACCTTTAGTCCTAGACTCACCCACTAGAGGAAACATCCCTCCACATCCACTCTATCCAAGCCTTTTACTATTCTGTATTTTTCAATGAGGTCCCCCCCTCATTCTTCTAAACTCAGATGGAATACTCCTAATATGGAACACGCAGCCAATAACAGATAGATAAAGACCTTTGAGTGTATTCAACATGTTCCTGATAAAGAAACCCTCATGAACAACATAAACCCTGTGAGCCCCACCCGCGACACACGCTAGTGTTTCCTCAGATCTCTCAGCATTTATTGTTACCTTTCTCCTCAAACTGTTATCTGTTTCAGGTGAAGCAATGGGATTCTCCGACCCAGTCAAAGTTCCCTATTTGAAATTCCGCTCCCATCCCCAAGACCTGTTTGTGGACGGGATGCCAGACGGTATCCCACTCCGAACCCCCAATTGGTTTGGACTTTCAAAACTCCAGAAGATTTTGGAAGCGAGTGAGAACATTCAGTTTATCATTAAAAGGTAAGGAATCTTCGACTTAACTAATGTTAAAGGCCTACAACAACAATTCCAGCCCCAATCCACGTCATCTAACCAATTCACTCACTCCAGGGAGTGCCTGAGTGATGCACAAAAATACTAGAGGGAAGCAATTAAAATGCGAGAAGCAAACATTGATACATGTTATAAGGTCATAAGGAATAGAATTCAGCCTATCAAGTCTACTCCGCCATTCAATCATGGCTGATCTATCTCTCCCTCCTAACCCTATTCTCCTGCCTTCTCTCCATCTCATACACCTGTACTAATCAAGAATCTATCTATCTCTGCCTTAAAAATATCCACTGACTATGCCACTGCAGCCTTCTGTGACAAAGAATTCCACAGATTCACCACCCTCTGACTAAATACATTTCTCCTCATCTCCTTCCTATAAGAACTTCCTTTAATGCTAAGGCTATGGCCTCTGGTTCTAGATTCTCCCACTGTCCAGGAGAGATGTGGAGGATAATCAATGTTTCAAGACATTTTCCTTCAATGGAACGAGACAATGACTTGTACGAGCCCATTGTGATGTGCAGGTCGAGGCAAAGATGGAGGGGGTTCATAAAGAAATCCAAACATTGGCTGTGCATGTGATAGGAGATGGGATGAGTAAAACTGGAAAATCAAAGCACACAGAATGCAGGGAGGATGCGAGCAGTGGGAATGGGAGATAGAGAGGAAGCTGGAGACTTTGGCAAGGCCGGAATCTCCATCAGGCCACGAGTCCGGTGGAAAGGGAAGGCATGAGCAGAACCAGGTCAGATCCCATCGGACACCACAAGCTGACAGGCAACCCCCAGTGATTGCCCCAGCCAGCATCCTCCCCTTCCCTGGTTGCCCAGTTGTGCTCACCCTACAAGTCAGCACTCCCACGAGAGAGAGAATGGGAGTGTGGTGAAAGTGTTGAATTAAATATTGAAACCTGGCTGCGGCAATGTGTTGTCGAGGAAAGCGCCTGGTGGGTCTATGGCCAAAAGTGTTTATCTGCGGATATTCATACTACAAAGGACCAGCAATGTGGCAAAGTTCAAACAAGTCCACTTTGAGCTCACCAGTCTGTGTCTTTAACTCCACCTAATGCATACAATTCATGGTTACACTCGCCAACGTGAAGGTGTCAACAATTAGGGGTAGGCCATTTGGAACGGAGATGAGGAAATACTTTTTCACCCAGAGAGTTGTGAATCTGTGGAATTCTCTGCCTCAGAAGGCAGTGGAGGCCAATTCTCTGGATGCTTTCAAGAGAGAATAAGATGGAGCTCTTAAGGATAGCGGAGTCAGGGGATATGGCGAGAAGGCAGGAACGGGGAACTGATTGTGGATGATTAGCCGTGATCATATTGAATGGCGGTACTGGCTCGATGGGCCGAATGGCCTACTCCTGCACCTATTGTCTATCATTTGCTTACAATATGCTTGATAATTTCAGACTTGGTGTTATTTGTAACTTTAGCACATATTTGAGATCACTCTCAACCCTGGTGCCCCACAAGAATGTATTCTTAGCCCCTTACTGTACTCCTTATACATTCACGACAGCGACCAAATTCGGTTCTAACTCCATTTACAAGTTTGCAGATGACTCCATCTCGAATGATGATGGAAAGTGGTACAGGAAGGAGATAGAGAGCTTAGTAACATGGTGTCAAGATGATAATCTCTGTCTCAGTGTCAGCAAGATGAAAGACCCAGTTATCGACTTCAGGAATCAAAGTACATGCTCCAAGCAGTACTAATGGTGATAACATGGTGATGGTCAAAATCTTCAAGTTCCTAGGCATAAATAAGACCAACAACTTGTACTGAACCGAACACACTGGAGCTACGGCCAAGAAAACACACCACTGCTTCTATTTCCAGAAAAGACTTAAGCCCCTGTCCCACTTAGACCTAAACAGCAACCTCTGGTGACCTTTCCCGCCACCCAAGGTTTCCATAAGGTCACCAGAGGTTTTGGGTCACTCTCCCTAATGGTCGAAAGTGGTTTCCGCGTGGTCGAGGCTTCATCTAGGTTTCTGCTATTTTTTCATCATGATTAAAACCGACCTAAAATAGGTGGGCGTTTTAAAAATCTATATTTTTTTAGTCGCCGGTCTAGTCGAAGCCGGTTTTCTTCATAGTCGAGGAAGGTTTTCAACATATGCGTGGGAGGTGGTAGGAGGTTGCAGGTCAACTCGACCTTGATTTTTTTTTGGGTGGCGGGCAAGGTCACCAGAGGTTGCTGTTTAGGTCTCCTAAATGGGACAGGGGTTTAAGGACGTTCATCATGTCTCCAAAATCTCTTAGCATGGTCTACAGATGAACTGTAGAAAGCATCCTGTTCAGATACATCACATCTTGGTTTGGAACCAGGTCGGCCCGCCCAAGACCATAAGAAATTGCAGAGTTGTCAATGTAGCCCAATACGTCCCACAAATCAGCCTTGGCACCATCGATTCCACCTCATGAAAGCAGCCAACATAATCAAGGACCTTTTATAATGTGGTCATTCCCTTTTCTCTAGATTCAGGAATACCTTCTTCCCCACTGTTATGAGTCTACCGAATGATCGTTCCATAAACTAATGTGTAGTTGCGATCTTCCACCCTACTTCATTATGGACCTTGCACTTTTTTCTAATTAACTGTAATACTCTAAGCTATAATACTCTAACACTATATTCTGCACTCTGGTATTTCTGTCTTTGCATTACCTGTTGGCCATGTGTATGGTTTGATTGCACTCATGTACAGTATGATTTGACTAGATACCAAGTAAACACAGCTCTTCACTGTACCCCAGTACACATGATAACATGAATATTGATTTCTCTAACTTCAAGTAAACCCGGCATTCCTTCTGCTCTACCCCAATCCCACTCAAGACGCACCAGCTTCTCATTTTCACCCAACAAACAGCTAACGATGGCCTGTTTCCTTTATCATCAGTACTTTTTTGCATATCGTTCATTCATTGTTCTTTATCTCTCTATATCATCTTCTATTTATCTCGTTTCCCTTTCCTGGTGACTTTCAGTCTGAAGAAGGGTCTCGACCCGAAACGTTACCCATTCCTTCTCTCCAGAGATGCTGCCTGTCCCGCTGAGTTACTCCAGCATTTTGTGTCTATCTTCATAATAATAAGCCAATACCTATACTGTTTGGGTTTATTTTGCATTAAAAAAAGGCAGAACATTGGCTTTATTTGATCAAAGTTAAATTCCTGATTAACACTTTAATCTTACACTCTCAGGCCAGAACTCCTACTGGAAGACATGCAAGAAACGTGCAAGGAAAGAACCAATGCAGGAGGTAAGGACGTTATAATGTAGAGCCTATCGCACAGCACATGTTCCTACAAAGAGTGCTGAGTGGATATCCTAATAATCTGACCTATAAAAATTTGAGGAACCACACTAGCTGGAAATCTGGAAGCAGAAAATGCCGGAAGTACTCAGGAGATCAGGCATTTGGAGAGAAAAATAGTTAACAGTTTGGGTTTAGTTTCGTTTTTTAGTTTAGAGATACAGTGTGGAAACAGGCCCTACGGCCCACCGAGTCTGCACCGACCAATGATCACTGCACATTGACACAAGCCTACACACACTAGGGACAATTTACACTTAAACCAAGTATACAAACCCAGGCCAATTAACCTACAAACCTGTAGGTCTTTGAAGTGTGGGAGGAAACCGAAGATCTTGGAGAAAAGTCACGCGGAGAACGTACAAGCTGTGCGGATAGCACCCGTAGACGGGATCAAATCCGGGTCTCAAGCGCTGTAAGGCAGCAACTCTACCACTGCGCCATCGTGCCACCCAACAGGGTTTTAGAAATGAGGGAAAGAGAGGGAGAGCATGCGTTTGACTAGGTAGTATTGAAGGTTAAGGTAGAGCAAAGGGAATATCTCTCTTAGGCTGAGACCAGGTGACAAATAGCAGTTAAGATCAGACCAAGCCTTTCTGTGTACACAAAATTGCTGGGGAAACTCAGCGGGTGCAGCAGCATCTATGGAGCGAAGGAAATAGGCGACGTTTCGGGCCGAAACCCTTCTTCAGACTCCTTTCTGTGTGCTGTTTAATGAGCAGTACTTTGCACAAAGGAGGTGTTGGTTGACATTGAATGATAAATGTGCAGGAATAGAGATAGGGTCATCAAGAGATACAGCACAGAAATAGTCCTGTCGCCCTTCCAAGTGCACACTGGCCATCAAGTACCTGTACCCACTTTCACACATTCAACAGCAATTTGTCCTCCTCGTATTCCCAGCAATCCCCCCACCCCCCTCCACGATTCTACCACTCGCCTTCACACAAGGGACACTTTTATAGTGATAAATTAGCCTACAAACCCGTATGTTTTTGATATGTGGGAGGAAACCGGAGCAACCGGGAGAAATCAATGCAGCCACAGGGAGAACATGCAAACTCCACCCAGACAGCACCAAAGGACAGAATTGATGCTCAGTCTCGGGGAATATGAGGCAGCAGCTCCACTCTCTGCGGCACTGTGCCAACCTACAGCTGTGTGGGACAGTAGATGGAGTGTGAGGTTTCCAATATGGATTTTTGCAACAATAAAAGAGAGATGAAATGGAGCAGACTCAAACTTCAGCTCTGTGGAGTTATTCCTGTGATTGGCAGATTACACTGGCAAATGTACATTGGGAGATCTATGTCTCTCTGTGCACGTCTTGCTCTGTCTCTCTATCTCTCTGTCTGTCTCGGTCTGTCTCTCTCTCTCTATCTCTGTGCCTCTCTCTGTCTGTCTCTATGTCTGTCTGTCTCTCTCTCAGTGTCTCTCTCAGTGTCTCTCTCTCTCTCTGTATCTCTCTATGTCTCTCTCTCTGACTCTTTCTGTCTGTCAGTCTCCCTCTCTCTCTGTCTATCTCTCTGTCTGTCTCTCTTTCTCTATCTCTCTCTGTCTGTTCTGCTTGGACACACAGAGGATATCACTCAGTCACTCTTAGAAGATGTAATTAATTGTTTTGCTTCCAGCTAAATAGAACAATGAGTCTTACAAAATCTGACCCCCCGGTTAAAACAATGTAACAGTGGGGACAAGGTAAATGCAGTGGAACGATCTTGATGCATTGCTTTAGAATATTGTAGAGCAAAAGTACAGGAGCAGGCAAGTTCCTTCCTTCCTATTCTGTGGTTCTGCAATAACAAGTCAATTCCTAAAATACAAAGACTGAGAATTCACAACTGGGAAAAGGTTATTTGATAAATAAAGAGGACTTCCTTATATTGTGGCATGTGACAGAGCGAGGTTTATCAAAGGTCAAATTTGCATGCACTAATCACTTTGTTGTATTGTTTCTACAAACGCTCTGGGATGGCCAGATTGACCGGTGAGGAAACTTAGCTGACTAAATTATGAAGAGCATAGATAGGGTAGACAATAGTAAACGTCTCCCCGTAACAAAAATGTCTGTAACCTGAGTGCAGAGGTTTAAGGTAAGGTGCAAGAGGTTTAGAGGGGATATAAAGGAGAAATGTTTTGCCCAGAAGCTGTTTGGAATGTGCTGCCTGAGAGGGGGGTGGAGAGGGAGACTGTCACAACATTGTGTCTAGAAGAGCACTTCAATCAACAAGGCTTAGATACCTACAGAGCAGGAGCAGGTAAATGGGAATAGTATAGATGGATACGATGGTCGGCATGGGCAAGATGGGCCAAAGGGCCTGTTGCTGTGTTGTATGACTACTATTCTATTATTTGTAAGGTTACCAAAGATTCATTTATGAAATACAAGTTCACAAGTTATAGTAGAATTAGGCCATTCCGCCCATCGAGTCTACTCCGCCATTCAATCATGGCTGATCTCTGCCCCCTAATCACACTTTCCTGCCTTCTCCCCATAACCCTTGACACCCATTCTAGTCAGGATTACTTGCATGCCCAACATATTTGAATCCTTGTGTATGAAGCTGTTGCTGTTCTTGTAGCCACCACTCAGTGGTGCTGTGGCCTCAGACAAAACCAACAAGCCTGATTTGAAGGGCACGTCATCAGAGGAATGGAAATTGTTTACCATAGGAGCTAACATGGAGGCTAGCCAGGGGCGCTGCCATATGGTCAGCTATATGATGGAGGGAACAGGAAGTGGGTTTCATGAACAAGATGATGTCAGGGATTAGAGAGAAACTGGAAAAGGCTGGAAATTCAGGAAAAGGATGGAAAGCAGCAAAGGAAGGTCAGATAGTCAAAAAATGCTGGAGTAATTCAGCAGGACAGGCAGCATCTCTGGAGAGAAGGAATGGGTGACGTCTTGGGTCAAGACCCTTCTTCAGAATGAGGAAGGTCAAAGGGTGGTTGCATCTTCATGACCAAGAACTCATTAACTTGCGGCTGAAGCTGTGAACGCAGGAGACGGTGCGGGGGGTTTAGGGGAATTGGAGAAGAGAAGCCGGGGGTTAATCTTTCATGTTATGTGGATGCATGAATAATGAGCAGGTTTGCTCCAGCAGCTCGTCATACAGTCTCGTGACTCTATGCCATTTCTAGTGGTAGACGGTCAAATCACCAAGCCCTGTAGCAGAGGCGAGGGCCATGGCAGGGGAGGAGAGCAGGGTGAAAGGTAGTTGGAGGGGCTAAGAAAGGGTCACTTGCCCAATGCCCAAAGAAACGGGCAGTTCACCGAGTAAAAATCAAGTAAATGAATATGGTCAGCATTACTGAGTGGTTAATACAAGTCGTCAATAAGGATGAGCAATTTGCGCACCCAGCCACTGATTTCTGAATCATTACATTTTACTGTTTTGTATCATTACATTTACTGCCCTATACAGGATGTCCCGGGGGAATTAATAAGTAAAATGGAATGGTTGAGCTTTTCATTGCCATGCTGGGTTGCAGTGACTAGTCAGGTGCAGTCTTTTTCCAAACTGTGAAGCGGCCTTCATTTTCCGTCAGACTGTGTGAGGGATTGGGGTGATTCGAGTTTCACTGTGTACCTTAATTGGTACAAGTGGACAATAAACAGACCTTTGAACCTTTACTGCATCAAGAATCGAGCTATCAGTTTGAGTGGTGCAAGGTAGATCAAGGTAGGTTCCCAATCAATCTGCCTTGGAGATGTGAGGCAGGCAGAGACACTTGTTTACCTTGCACTGCTGTCATGCAAAACGAACAAGTCGGACAATGGAAGCAAACACGGAGAAGGATTTCCCATCGATTTTATCACCTTTGTGCTTATTCCAGCATCAACCCAGGAACCCCGTGCGGACCCTGTGAAAGATGAAGCAACGCAACTGAAGAGGCAGATGCAAGCAGGTTAGTGCAATACAAGTTTATAACTAGTTAGGCACAGTGGCGCAGCGGTAGAGTTGCTGCCTTACAGCGCTTTCAGCGCCGGAGACCTGGGTTTGATCCCGACTACAGGTGCTGTCTGTACGGAGTTTGTTTGTTCTCCCCGTGACCTGCGTGGGTTTTCTCCGAGATTTTTGGTTTCCTCCCACACTCCGAAGATGTACAGGTCCGTAGGTAAATTGGCTTGGTAAATGTAAAAATCGTCCCTAGTGTGTGTAGGATAGTGTTAATATGCGGGGATCGCTGGTTGGCGCGGATCCGAAGGGCGACGAAGGGCCTGTTTCTGCGCTGTATCTCTAAACCTAAAACTAAAACCAGATAAAAGAAGTTTATCCTCTTGTCCGTTCATCATATTTAACTTCTCCTCCTCCTCCTCCTCCTCCTCAGGCAGTCCCTTGGGATCGAGGATGGCCTGCTTCCACTCCAGCTCGGAGATGCCTGATGAGGCCAATGTGGGACTTGCAGACTCTGCCACAGGTGAGGCAGGGAGTGCCTGACAGTGCCGTGGAGCGGGTATTTTGGAGACATCATGAGCTTTTTCTGTTGATTACACTGAGCTCCCAGTGTCTCATTGCCATCCCGTATACGGCTGCCTCTCCATTTTGAGAGACCCCGGGCCCGAGATTCCAATAAGTTGGTGAATATGCTGCACTCTTTCAAGGGAATTCTGAGAACGTCCTTGAATATGTTTTCTCTGCCTCCATAGAAATTTCTTGGCCTGACAGAGCTCAGAATAGAGTCTCTGTTTCAGGATCACATGCCCGAGCCCCGTCTTTATATATAAACCGTCTGAGCCTTTTGACTGGATTCCAAACTTAAATTCACTCCCAACCATTTGTTACTCCTCTCACAAGCTTTCGGAAAATGTAGATCTAGGTTAGATGAAAACTGAGGTTAGATTTCATCCTGTAATCACCCCGACTGTCCATGACTGTTAAATAATCCATGATAGTGCAGCTGGTAACCAATACTGTAAAACCATCACTAAATGGTGGCCATTTTTTCTGGGTGAAGCCACATTGAAAAATCTCTTGCTGCTCTTCCCGGAGTAGTTCAAATGAACACAGTAGCCCTGTCCCTGCAGGAAACCCCTTGCACACAGCTGTAGGGAAGAGCAGGATTTCACCAGCAATCAGTTAACAGGCTGTCGGGCTCCCTGCAGCATTCAGTGGGTGAAACCACTTCCTGAGCAGCAAACAGACCAAACCACTCCATGGCAGGGAGCACCGACAACTCATAGACAACAGTGAAAGATTTGTACATAGGGCCACGAGAAAAGACTTGGTTTTCAACAGACTGAGTGTTATATAGGAAGCCGCCTAATTAAGTTATATAATTGTGATGTGCGTATCATGCTCCAGTCTATGGAGAGGCTTTAAGAATGTTTGGCAAGTCTCCTTGGTGACAAACAGGCTGTCTTTGCCTGAATTTCACAAACCTCACTGAGAACCATTGTAGGTGCTGTGTTTTGCCATTTTAACTCTGTAGGATCAGCATCTGTGACCTGGCTCCCAGCAGTCATACTGCTGACACCTCACGAGATCCGGCAGGCAGATGACGTTGGCGTTATCAAGCCTTTTAAGGCGGAGAATATATAGCGCAGGAGTAGAAATGCAGCTCACTGGTCAAAGCCTGCCTTTGTGCTTGGTCGAGTCTCCTCCCATTCCTCTCGTCTGACCCAGTTTCCATTCGTCACAACCCTCCTCCCCCCCCCCTCCTCCCCCACATACGTCATTTGACTTCTCCTTGAAATCAGAGAGTCAAGAGTGTTTTATTGTCATGTGTCCCAGACAGAACAATGAAATTCTTACTTGCAGCAGCACAAGACAATATGCAAGCATGGTACTCTGTAAACACACACACACACACACACACACGCAGGCGGGTGCTGGAGTGGGAGGATTACCAATTCTTCAGCTGCACCTTCATTCTAATGTCACTTTGTTTCTTGTATTAGAAATACCAGACAAAGCAACAGTGAAGCACGTGACAAACTCAGATGGAAATAAATCAAACAATTCCCTTAATATCATTGAAGTGACGATCCCAGGTAAGAAAAAAGAATTCACCTTGTGCCTTGGTGAGCTGCTGGGTGCTTATTGCTGATGGTTAGCGGTGTAACATAATCACAGGGAATCAACACAGCTGCAGTACTGCCGCAGAGAATATAAAGCACTATCCATTATCAAGGGGCGTGGACTTTAAGTGGAAGACGGTCTCATTTCCAGGATACTGGTGGATTGCCTTCACTCCAGCACTTATTCTGGGAGCAGAAAGCAGCAACAGCACTCTCTGACCTAGAAATACATTTGTGCTATTCCAACAAAAATACACTGTGTGTTCCAACTCGAATTAACCCAGAGAAGCATGATTTCGGCAAATTTCTACGTGTATAAGATCCTGTCAGCGAAAAAATAATTTTGAGGGGATTTTTTATTTCTCTTGACCTTACCTCTGGAGAAGACTCGTCCAAGCAATGACGGTTCTGAAGCAATAATTCATTCAATCTGCCCGATTCCCCTTTGCAGCCCCTTTGTATTTTGATCACGGCTCACATTCTCACATAGTTTTACTGTATCAGCACATTTGGGACTCGGCCACCAATCCACACAGTATCCCACTAGTCACAGACAGCCAACCTGAGGGGGACCTAGTTCATTCTACATTTTATTTTCTATCTGTGAGCCAACTCTCAATTCATGTTATAACGAATGAAAGCAAAACGTGCCGTAAAATGCACAGCAGATCCGGGCAGTGTCCGCAGAAAGAGAAACAGAGTAATCGTCTCATCAATCAGAACTTGGAAAGAGAAATATTCAGTTAGAAGTAAATTACAAGGAGAATGAGAGTGAGAGATGTACAAAATGTATTGAAAGCCTTCTTAGATCAGTGGAACACATTGTGCTGAAACTGATACAGCGAAACCAAATAACAGTGTGTTATGAATCCAGTGACTGAATTTTAGACTTTAGAGATACAGCTCAGAAACAGGCTCTTTGCCAACCAGCGATCACCTCGTGCACTAACACTATCTTACACACAAGGGCCAACTTATAATTTTACCGAAGCCAATTAGCCTACTTAGGAATGTCTTAGGAATGTGGGAGGAAACCGGAGCATCTGGAGAAATCCCATGCGGTTATAGAGAGAATGTACAAACTCCGCGCAGACAGCAGCTGAAGTCAGGATCAAATCTGGATCTCTGACACTGTAAGGCCACCTCTACAACTGTGCCACCTTGAAAATCCCTTTAAAATGAGAAGAGCTCATTCTAGTCTGATGTTTGAAGATAAGGTTGCCTACAATGGCAACAAATTATTAAAGGGCCCCTAGGGTCACTATCCTGTGCATTCAGACCAACTGCAAATGCTCACACCAACACCCATGGAGTGAGCAACACCCATGGAGTCTGAAGAAGGGTTTCGGCCCGAAACGTCGCCTATTTCCTTCGCTCCATAGATGCTGCTGCACCCGCTGAGTTTCCCCAGCAATTTTGTGTACCTTCGATATTCCAGCATCTGCAGTTCCTTTTTGAACACAACACCCATGGAATGTTCCCTGTGAAGATCTTGGGATCTTGCCATGTGATATCTGTAAAGGCAAACAAAAATGGTTGCCATCTCTCATGGCCACAATAATGTGAAATCTGAAGCCCAGCTCAATTTTTGTGATTTTGTTATTTGCAGAAAATTATGATGCAAAGCTGACCAGGGTAGACATTGCCAACAATCTACGTGAACAAGTACAGGACCTGTTCAACCGGAAATATGGTAATTTCAATTGCTCTACTGTGCAGCATTTAGAATGTAATCAGAGCAAGGATGAAAGAATGGGTCGACTGGGTTTGCATTCACTGGAGTTTAGAAGGATGAGAGGATATCATGTAGAAAGATATCAAATTCTTAAATGATTGGACAGGCTAGACGCAGGAAAATGTTTCCCCATGTTGGGGGAGTCCAGAACCAGAGGTCACAATTTAAGAATAAGGGGTGGGCCAGTTAGGACTGAGATGAGGAAAAACATTTTCACCCAGAGAGTTGTGAATCTGTGGAATTCTCTGCCACTGAAGGTAGTGGAGGCCAATTCACTGGATGTTTTCAAGAGAGAGTTAGATATAGCTCTTAGGGCTGATGGAATCAAGGGATATGGGAAGAAAGCAGGAATGGGGTACTGATTTTGGATGATCAGCCATGATCATATTGAATGGCTCAAAGGGCCGAATGGCCTACTCCCGCACCTATTTTCTATGTTGCCATTGTGTATTGGTGCAAACCTGTGTGAGTCGGCTGCCTGCCACCATGTTCCATGGGAAACTTGTCTCTTTCTCCGCTGAAAATGAATAGCAAAGACTGGAAATCTGTAGAGTCAGTTCAGACCCATCTGGGGAAAGCACCAGGGCTTTTGTATTGTGTTGGGCAGGTGGTTGGGTGCATGGGGAATTTAATTTTCTGTTTTACCTAAGAAGTCTTTGACGTCAAGCAAACCAGCCCATGGCCATTGCAACAGCTTTAGGCTTCTCTAGACAAGAAAACTATAATATACCCCAATTGGACTGGAATATGTCTCCCACTTAAGAACGTAAACACGGGGAGGGTTAGCTGGAGAACATGAGAGGAAACCCAGGGCAGTACAGCAAGGATAGCTATCTGTCCACTGCCCCTTATGGCAAGTGGCAACATCAATCCTCCATCACTGGTTTACAAGGCAGCTCGATCTGTGTGGTCAGAAGCCATGTACTGTATCCCAGTTTTACTTGCTATTCTGTTCATGAACGGCTTTATATTGTTTGAGATGCGTAAGTTGTGGGATTTGGTGAGGGTCTTGGTCACCATAATCACTTCATTGATAGATCATTCTTGAATGAGACGATCAGTTGGGACCACAGTTCCAAAACTTCAACCCTTCGCCTGTTCAGGGTGTAACAGAATAGGGCAGAGGTGTGGGCAATGTCAGGTGGGAAGTATCAATTTGGACAACTGCTGCACCTATTGTCTATTGTGAACCAGTAGCTCTATCAGCTGTACCACTGTGCCGCCCGAACAGTGTTCAATGGTCATGTAATGCCTGTTTACTGTGAGGAATTCTTGCACTGTTTCCTATACTATCAGCCTAGGTATGAGCAGTAACTACAGACCCAGGAACCCAGGCCAGCACCGCACAGTGTCGCAATTGCTAAACACTGACTTGATTTACGTAATTGCATTTTTATCTGAATTAGAGGGTCAAGAGTTCAAGTTCACTCAGGGATCTGAGCACATAATCTTGGCTGCAGTATATAGTAGCCTTGTACAATGAGATTCTATTTTTAAAATAAAGGCATAAAAGATGTCATAGGACTGAGTGATGAATCAACATCTAATTCTCATGTTGAGTGGAATTATTTGTCTTGTGGTCAATTGAACATTAAGTGCCTGCACATCGAGATTAACTTATTGCCTTTATTGCAGTTATTTCCGATTTCACTAATTCCAAAGCAGACTCTTGTCAGGGATCTATAATCAGACCAGGTCTGTTATCCACAAAGCTTAGCACCTGTTTTATGCAGTTACCAGAGTGTACTCTGATCAAATGTTTCCCTTTCCAAAAGTTGTCCTTTATGATAATTCCGGTATTTATATCCCTTTAACATCTGCCAACCCCTACTGTGCAGTGTCTACCATTCAGTGGTGGCCAGTGCTCTGTTTTTTGCTGTGGCCTGTTGGGGAGATGGCGCCCGCATAGCGGACAAAAACAGACTGGACAAGCTAATCAGGAAGGCCGGCTCAGTGGTCGGGGCTGAGCAACGAACGGTCCAGCAGGTGGCAGAGGCCAGAACTCTGAACAAACTGGGTTCAATAATGACCAACCCCACTCACCCACTCCATGCCCTGAAGGTGATCAAGAGCAGCATCTTCAGTCAGAGGCTGATTGCACCAATGTGCAAAACTGAGAGACATAGGAAGTCCTGTTTACCAGCTGCTATAAGGTTATATAATGCGCATAAATAACTGCACTTTTTTTTAATTAATTGTATTTTAACTTGTATTTTAACTTGTATTTTAACTTGTTAAGTATGGAAGCCATTTGAGGAAATGTGTGGTGTTATGTCTGTCTTGAAGCTGTCGTGGCACTGTAATTTCCTGTAAAGGATTATTAAAGGTATAATCAATCAATAGTCCGTTCAGTGAAAACACCGACGAGAATACTTTAAATATTTTTTCTTTCACCTAGGTGACCTTGCTTCTCTGTCCTGTTCTGGGAAGCTCTCCCAGCACAATCACAGAGAAACATGTGCTCAAACAAAGGAGTTAGCATATATATATATATGATTAATACAGTGGGAGGTAACTCACAAAGGGGGATAATTCAAGACCAATTCTAGACAGTATCACATGGGATAATCTTTCCACCCATGACAATCATACACAGCATAATACATCTTAGCCAATCACAATAGCATCAAACATCACATGTTTTACAAGAATGATGATGTCACAGTAAGAAAAGTGAAATTTAACTCCAAACAGAATACTTAAACCTTAGTCCTAGAGTATCCCCAATTCTACATATTCTCATTTGGAGAATCAATTTCGTACTTGAAAGTTGACACAGTGAAGTACAAATATTGGGCCAATATCTCAGAGACAGATGATTACCATGGCATCTTCTGCACGAGCACCATTGCAATCATTTCCTAGCCTAACAATATTTCCAGCAGTATTTAGATCACATTTCTTTGATTTAAATCTTTTCTACCAATTCTAAGTTCTGTGTCTGTGCACAGATTATTTTGAGGATACATCAGTCATAGAGTTTTCGAGAGATACAACATGGAAACACACCCTTTGGTCCGCAGAGTCTGCACTGGCTATCAATCAATGACCTATTTATTTTAATCCTATATTGGCTCCAGTTTTATTCTCCCCACATTCACATCAACTTCCCCAACTCGCCTACCTCTCTCCAACACATAGGGGAAATCTAGAGTGCCCAATTAACCAGCAGCCTCCCACGTCTTTGGGGTGTGGGAGGAAACCAGAGCAGCCGGAAGAAACCCACCCAGTTATCGGGAGGACGTTCAAACTTCACACAAAACAGGACACAAGGTCGAAACCGAACCCAGGTCTCTGGAGCAGTGAGGGAGCAGCTTCACAAACTGTCGTGCTTTGTTTTGTAGTGAATGAGAATTATCATAAGGTCATGTTATAGGAGCAGAATTAGGCCATTCGGCCCATTAAGACTACTCCGCTCATGGCTGATCTATCTCTCTCTCCTAACCCCATTCTCCTGCCTTCTCCCGATAACCCTCCCCCCCCGACACCCTTACTAATCAAGAATCAATCTATATCTGCCTTGAAAATATCCATTGACGTGGCCTCCACAGCCTTCTGTGGCAAAGAACTCTACAGATTCACCACCCTCTGACGAAATGATCTGTGGAGAATTGCTTTGCTGCTACTCCTGACTTTGGTTACTCTCCATTTGGGAAAATTATGCTCTTGTAGTTTCTGACAATCCTGTTGACTCATGCGCTCGATGAAGCAGAAACACAAACTGGAGTTAAGGTTGCACTTATCGTTTTTACACAGGTGAAGCTTTGGGTATAAAGTACCCTGTTCAAGTTCCATATAAGAGAATCAAAAGCAACCCAGGCTCAGTTATAATCGAGGGGCTTCCACCTGGCATTCCGTTCCGAAAACCCTGTACGTTTGGATCCCAGAACTTGGAGAGAATCTTGGCCGTAGGCTGACAAAATCAAGTTCACTATAACCAGGTAATACCAACTGCTACCTATGACATTGTGAGTAACCAAGCCGTAGCAACATAAAGCTATAAGTAATCACATGATGGCAACTGGGAACTGTAAGTAGATATATTACCGCGTGATATTAATGAACCAGTTGATAAAATGGGAGTTGTAATTAGGTAATGCGTCTGCTGGTTAATAATGAAATAGCCATAATGAAAAGAACAAAGAAGTGTAGATAGACACAAAAAGCTGGAATTACTCAGTGGGACAAGCAGCATCTCTGGAGAGAAGGAATGGGTGAAAGAAGATAAGTGTAATAGGTTGGTGGAAGTGAGAAGCTCCAAACACTACTTACTGGCAGCATGGGAGCAGTAAGTAAACAGGTTTTAAAAAAAACCCACTGATTAATCCGTTTATGGATCCAGCAGATCTAATTAACCAGATAACAGCAATTGAAGGTTGTGAGTAATTAGTGAACAGGATTGGTGTCTGTGAATAATCAAGTGTCTATATCAGATCAGGTTTGAGTGCATGTGTATATGTTCCATATGTTGCCAGATGGCTGGGAGAATGGTAAGGATAGCAGCCATGTTGTGGTGAAAACAAAAGCCTGATTCATGGAAGGGCAAGGCTGGGTGTTGAGTACGTGTGTGGAACGTCACCCATTCCTTCTCTCCAGAGATGCTGCCTGTTCCGCTGAGTTACTCCAGCTTTTTGTGTCCATCTTCAGTTAAAACAGATTCTCTGGTGTTTTGAGCGATGGAGCTTGTGTGCGTTACGCAGGCAACCAGACGGTATTACTGTGTTTAAACAAGTAATAAAACATGCTTCTTGTTGTCAAGGGGGGGGAGTGGGAGGAGATAAAATTGTTTGTTGTCATGCAAACTTGTCATTGGCCCGCCAGGGAATTTGTGTCTCCCCCCCCACCCCCCATGTTTTATAAGCGATTTACTATGGCTGCCAATGCCCCAAGCCGTCTGTCCCCGCGGCCAGTGTGGGGGGGGGGGGTGAATCACTCGGTGTGGGTGTCAGGGGGGTGAATCATCCTGTGTGTGGATCGGGGTCTGGGGGTCAGGGGGGTGAATCACCCTGGTGTGGGGGTTTGAGGTCCGATGGTGGTGCATCGCAGTCGGGGACTCTGGGTGGGCGGAGGGACCAGCCTGTCCCACACCTCAGTTCCACCCGGCCCCGTGTGTGTGTGCGCGGGGGCTGCCAACGCACAGCCTGTAACAGTGCGGCCACACGGGGGAGACGAAGCGGAGGGCGGCCGTGGCCGTGGGAGAGTGGGGGCTGTCCCGAGGGATGCGCTTCTTTGGCCGCTTACAACTTTCTGCTCAGGTTCAGAGTGCCCTGTCATCTATGGATTGTGTGGGGAAATGACCCTCACCCTCCCGTCTCCATCAGCCAATGATGTGATGGACAAGGGGGTCTGGACCAATCGCTGACAAGTCCCGGCAACGTCATGTCCGTTATTTGACTTTTCGGCAGAGCGGCCTTTCGTTGAGTTGGCTTGTAGGTGACGCAGCCTTTCGGTGAGTTGCCGTTTCAGCATAGCGGCCTATCGGCAAGTTTGCTTTTAGGCGTCCAACCCTTTCGGTTAGTTGGCATTTCGGCTTTGTTTCCGTTCAGTTATTTGGCTTCCACTTCTTTTCTTCGGCTTCTAGTTCTTCGAGGCCACATCAGGGTACCGTTGAGTATTCTTGGTGCAAGGTGTTCAGCAAAGGTGCTGGGCGGTAGGGAGTCATCACTGCTACAGAGAGAATATCCTTGAGATGTCCTCTCCCCACCGAAAAATGCACATGGTGATAATTGGAGTTCTAGGTGGTGGCCATACACCAGAATCACCGTTGGCACCCACCATTGCATCAGTCCGGGACATCACAAAGGATGCAATTGAATTTTCGGGTATTGATAAGCTAAAGATAAGAGGAAAATAGGATTGACTAGAAGGATCGTTTACATAAGAGGGAATCTTCTGAAGGCAAATAGGTATGGAATGTGAAGAAAGATGGGACAAATGAAGGTGAAATTAAACCTGCTCGTAGAGATGGGGGCTGTGACTGGAATGCTAAACTTGCATTGGTCTTTGGTGTGGAAAAGGATGGTATCAGAATCTCAGCAGAAAGGAAGGTGGTAATGATGCTGGATGAGGTGAACGTCATCGAGGAACTACCACGAGCTTAAAGTAACGTGGCACAGCTGGTACAGCAGCTTCCTCACAGCGCCAGAGAACCGGGTTCATTCCTGATCTTGGGTGCTGTCTTTGTGGAGTTTGCACTTTCTCCCTGTGACCTTGTGGGTTTTTTCCCACATCCCAAAGACGTGGGCATTTGTAGTTTAATTGGTCTCTGTAAATTGCCCCTGGTGTGCAGGGAGTGGATGAGAAAGTGGGAAAACAGAACTAGTGTGAAAGGGTGATCGATGGTGGGTGTGGACTTAATGGGTCAAAAGGCCTGTTTCCATGCTGTATCTCTGTAAACTAAACTAAACAAGTCACAGTGCTAAAATGACATGTTCGTGGATGCTGGGAGAAGCATTGGTAGAGATCGGAGAAAGGTTTGTGTAATCTTCCAGTCATAGTACATAGGAGTTGCCAAAGATCTGGAAAATGTAACATTCTGTTCAAATAAGAGTTAATGGGTATGCCAGGCAACTGTAGACCATGCAGTTTAATCTCAGTGGCGTTGAAGCTTGAAAAACCATAACCCCAGGAGAAAAGAGATGAATGGGCACCTGGTGAAGTTTGGGTTAATAAAGGAGGGCCTGCACAGATTTTTCAAGACAAATCATGTCTGACCATTCTGATTGAATATTTTTCACGAGGCCGCAGTGAAAGATGACAAAGGGAGGCAGCAGATGTTCTATATCTACATTTTCAGAAGACTAATGTGAGAAAGAAAAACTAGACCCATAGCCAGTAAACAACATGGATAGGAAATTGGCCTTGAGACAAAAACAGTCATGGGAAATGGTTGCTTTTTTATACTGGAGTATGGTTGACTTGGTGACCCCACTGCTTTTGACACATTTTGGTGGCTTGGATATGGGTATACTGGGTAGAAATTTGAAATTTGCATAGCACGCAAAACTTGGTGTGATTTAAAAAAGAATGAGAGGACAATAATACAGAATTCAAGAGAACCCAGATGGGGGAACAAAGCAGACCAATGGCAGATTAAATTTGATGCAATGAAGCATGAAGATTTTTTTAGTTTGGCGGTATAGCATGGAAACAGGCCATTCAGCCCACCGAGTCCAGGCTGATCTTTGATCACACATTCACACTGGTTGTATATTATCTGACCTTCTCATCCACATCCAACACAGTTGAGCCAATTATACAGAGGCCAATTAACCTACAAATCCACTGGTCTTTGGGATTTGGGTGGAAACCCACACAGTCACAGGTTGAACATGCAATCTCCACACAAGCAGTACCCAAGGTCAAAGACAAATCCGGGTCTCTGCCGTTGTGAGGCAGCAGCTCTACCAGCTGCACCACCACTGTGTTACTCCAAAGTGATACATGGGCAGAGAACATGGAAATACTACATAGATAAATCGTACAGTGCCGAAGGGTGTGCAAGAACAGAAGTGGCTGAGCCAATACATATTTAAACGTGGCAGGGCCTATTGAGGGAGCCGTTAGTAAAGCAAGCAAGGTCAAGGAATACTTGAAGAATAAGCATAGAGAGCAGGAACAAGAAGATGTTGGTGAGCTTTACTAAATACTGGTTAGTTCATAACAGTAGTATTATGTTTAGATTTGACCCCCATACCTGGGGAATGCTATGAAGATCCTGGAGAGGGTGCAGATAAAGATTGAATCGAATAGTTCCAGGGATGGGGATTGTAGGCTGGCGTGACAGGGGTTGTCGTTTGGAACAAAAATAATTCAACTGAGATTTGACAGGGGATCATATCAGGCTTAAAGTATGAGGGAAGATGTTCCCATTAGTGAGCAGCTCAAGTACCGTACAGATTCAGATTGATGGGCAAAAGATACAGCAAGGTTATGAGGGAAAGCAGATCTCTGAATGGTGATGACAGCAAAGTCAATCAGAGGTGTCACACGAGAACTGGAAGTGGACGTGAAAAAAAAGAGCTACAGGAAAAATGATGGGTCCTCATTAGATAATTCGATGAATCTAGTCCCCCGTACCATGAAGGTTCTATATTTCATTCTTTATAAGATCATGTGATAGGAGTTGGATTAGGCCATTCGGCCCATCAGGTCTACTCTGCCATTCAATCATGGCTGATCTATCTCTCCCTCCTAACCCCATTCTCCTGCCTTTGCCACATAACCCCTGGCATCTGTACTAATCAAGAATTTATCTATGTCTGCCTTAAATATATCCACTGACTTTGCTTCCACAGCCTTCTGTGGCAAAGAATTCCACATTCACCACCCTCTGATTAAAGAAATTCCTCCTCATCTCCCTCCTAAAAGAACGTCCTTTAATTCTGAGGCTCTGAATGACCTCTAGTACTCGACTCTCCCACTAGTGGAAACATCCTCTCCACATCCTTTTGCTGGTACCTGGGTTCAAACCCAATGTTAATAATAACGTCTTATCCACTGTTGTGTATCCCCACCGACATATGAATTGTAAGTAATGCCAAAGCAAGTGTACAGAGATATTACATGTGCTATATTCATAATTGGTTTGTTTTCTGAGTTTTGCTCCTTTAAATTGATTTGAATGATATTTTATTCTGAAGCATAGTTCTGTGGGTTTCTTGAACTTGTGCTTTTGTCATTTTACAGGCCTTTCCAAGGACTCATCCCCAAACCTGGTAAGGATATCGTCAATGCTCCAAAATCATTATTTACGCACTCTCTTCCTTCCGTTTAAAATCTGGAGGGTGGTGGTGAATTAATCCCATCCCCCGCACCAATCTCTTGGGTCTTGTGATGGAAGGACTTCCTTGGTGTTCAGGGATAGGAACACGCCAGGATTTAACATGGTGCCTACTTGCCCTCTTTCTTCGATACAGACTCTTTCCAGCTGCAAGCAGGGAAACATTGGGGGAATACTGCAGTTTCAGAATTCCCAAAGACCCAGAATGTATTCCTGGCACTTGAAGCTTCCCCTTTTGCAACCCAAATAACATTCACCATGTATCTTTCTCAAACAGAAAGGAAGAGGGAGCAGGCAGCCCATCTGCTCTTTCGATTATCTTACGGTATAACCCTAGATGTGGACTGACCCTGCACTCTCCATTCTTTGAGCGAGAAAAATTTTCAACTGTGCCTAAGTCATAAGTGATAGGAGTAGTATTAGACCAATCGGCCCATCATGTCTACTCCACCATTCAATTTTGGCTGATCTATCTCTCCCTCCTAACCCCATTCTCCTGCCTTCTCCCCATAACCTCTGACATCCATACTAGTGAAGAATCTATGTGTCTCTTCCTTAAAAATATCCACTGACTTGGCCTCCACAGCCTTCTGTGGCAAAGAATTCCATAGATTCATCACCCTCTATCTAAAGAAAAATTTCCTAATCTCCTTCCTAAAATAATGTCCTTTAATTCTGACTTTAGTCCTAGACTTTCCCACTAGTGGGAACATCCTCTCCACATCCACTCTATCCAAGCCTTTCACTATTCTGTATGTTTGAACGAGGTCCCCACATGTGCAAAAAGGACAAACGTTGGAGAAAACCAACATTGGCCAAGAGAGGTGAAGGTGGGGCAAAGCCTGGTGGGTGATAGGTGGATACAGGTGAGGGGAGGCGATTAGCAGGTGGGTGGAGTAAGTGACAAAGGCTAGGAGTGGAAAGGAGAATAATGGGTGCAAGGTGAGGAGAGCAGAGGGTGGATGAAATGTAAAGCAGGAGGGAGGGAGGGATGTGGTTGGAAGGGGACAGAGAGGAGGGGAAATAGGGTGCATAAAGGAGAAATGTGGGACTCTGGAATGGGAGATATGCGTCTGAGGAGGGGGAAAAGAGCAGTGACTAGGGTGGTGGGAGAAATGTGTGTGTTGGGTTGGAGGGGGCAAGGGAAGGAGAATTGCGATGGGGGTAGAACATGAAATTAGGGAATTAAGTAAAATAATTCCTGCCTCAACATGTGCGACATCTCTGGCCATTGGGATTTGGCCTGGCATGCAATGGTACTGCACCTTTCTGCCCCAAAGTGGTGAGACGCCTCAGATCTCTTTCCCACTGAGGAGAACTATTCAATGTAGAATGTGGTTAAGGAAACAAATAAGTTGCAGGATCTATCCTCGCAGAAGCGCACAACAAACTAAATGTGTGCATACACATATACGCAGGCACGCGCACGCATAGCTGACATATACAGCTGTAATTCAAACAGTGGTTTGTTTACTGAAAGCTGCTGCTGCATTTATGCACTGGTCACAAAACGTCCATTCATGTGACCAGGCTTTATGGTGCAAGCTAGTATTTTGGCTCGTGCCTTAAAGCAACTATTGTTAGCAACTTGTAAGCACAAGGAACTGCCAATGCTTGTTTACAATTTAAAAAAACCCCACTATGTGCTAGAGTCAGGCAGCATCTCTGAAAGACATGGATAGGCAATGCTTCGGGGCTGGATCCTTCTTGAGACTAATTGTAGAAAGGAGTGGGGGAAGCTGAGAAAAGAGATGTTCGGAGCCGGCAGTGTGGACATCCCTGGCATGGAAGTGGGCCTGGAACCCAGCTCAGTAGACAAGCCTGGCCTGCTGGAGTCAGTGGCCCCAGACTGCAAGCGGCTGGTGACCAGGTAAGCATCTTCAAAGTCAATGGTCCCAGCCTATCTCAGCTTTCTCAGGTTATCTCGATAGTTACTGTCACATCTATTAGAGGTACAACACCATTCTAAAGGGCCTGTCCCACTTTCACAACCTAATTCACGACCTCTGCCGAGTTTGCCCTTGACTCATACTCGCAGCATGGTCATCACGAGGTCGTAGGTAGGTCGTAGCAGGCCGTGATGCTAGTCGTAGGTACTCCTGGCATCAAGTAGGTCGGGGCGTTTTCCTAGCATGATGAAAAATGCCCACGAGTAAAAAAGGTTGTGAATTAGGTCGTGAAAGTGGGACTGGCCCTTTAACAATCTTATATGTTTCAATAAGATCCCCTCTTATCCTTCTAAACTCCAGAGTATACAAGCCCAGCCGCTCCACTCTCTCAGCATATGACAGTCCCGCGATCCCAGGAATTAACCTAGCAAGAATGTCCTTCCTCAAATTAGGGGACCAAAACTGCACACTCAGTCATAGAACAAAACACGCACGATTTCTATGCCGAAAATTATGTCAGGGTATATTAATCCTTTATACCTGCACATGCATGACATCCCTCCATTCCCTACATATCAATGTGCCTATTTAAACCCTCTTAAATGCCACTATTGCATCTGCCTCCACCATCATCCCTGGCAGTGTGTTCCAGTCACCTACCTAAAAATCTCACCCCACACATTTCCTTTAAACTTTCCCCCTTCTGACTTTAACTTTGTATTTCTTATTTCCACCCTCTCTATCCTATCTATGCCACTCATGATTGTATATACTTCTATTCGGTCTCCCCTCGATCTCCAGTGTTCCAGAGAAAAAAATCAAAATTTCTCCTTGTAGCTAATACTCTGTAATCCAGGCAGCATCCTGGTCAATCTTGGCTGCACCCTCTCCAAAGCCTCCACATTTGTCCGATAATGGAATGACCAGAACTGCACACAGCTCCAAGTGTGGCCTGACCAACGTTTTATAAAGCTGCAACATGATATCCTGACTCTTAAATTCAATGTCCTGACCAATGAAGGCAAGCACACCATAGACCTTCTTTTCCAGTCTATCCACTTCTACTGCTACTTTCAGGGAGCTATGGACTTAGACCCCAAGATCCTACAGTATATCATTGTTTTGTCACTCAGGTAATCAAATCCCAAAGACTACTCCAGTTCTTGAACCTTTTGGTACCAGGAATGAGTTCTCAACTCTGAAGTGTACTGTTGTATGTAATTATGTTTCACCCTAGTCCAGTCCGTTCTCTGGAGTGGGGTTTGTCCACATGATATTATTTCCACTTTGACCCATGTTTTACCTCAGCCCATATCACTCTCTTGTCCCAGATATAGTGATTACATTCTGAGGCAACTGACATCGAAGACTGTGTAGAACATGTAGAAGTGTTGCTTCTACATCAACCAGACTGGGAGATTTCTTGTGTCACTGAAAGCTCGTAACTTAAATTATTCAAATTGCTTGCCTTAGTTGAGTGTTCTTACAGGGAGCATTGCTCCTGAAGGTAGAAGGTCGTACCTACGATACGATATGGTAGAACTTCATTTATCCCAGGAGAGAAATTGATCTGCCAATAGTCATAAAAACACAAAATATATGAAACAGCACAAAATACAGTACCTCAGGGAAGGTGAATTAAAAAAATCAACTCAACTTTATCAGGTGATAATAACTTGGATAGACCAATGGACCATCCAAACAGCGCCACTTTAAAAATGATTGACAATTTCCAGGAAGGTAATATTCAGATGAGACAGATGCTCTTAATGTATATTTACATGAAAGTTTAATAAATGGATAGGCTCCTGATAACCAAAATAATGTAGCGCATAATAAAGATCACTTTTTTTAAAGAAAAGCAGTGCTGGAGGAACTCAGCAGGTCAGGCAACATCTGTGGAGGAAATGAACAGGACAATGATCAGTCTGAAGAAGGGTCCTGGCCTGAAACGTCATCTGTCCATTTCCTCCACAGATGTCGCCTGAACTCTTCATTCGGCACGTGGCGTTTTGCTCAATATTCCAACATCTGCAGTTCCTTGTGTCTCCAAAGTTCATTGTTTTATTTTTTTATAGCTGATTTTCTCTCTGTTCTCTCTTCATCCCAGCACCCAGGCGAATAACATCACTGGAAAAAGCATATGCTGCTTTACAGGGTAAGCTTTCTAGTCCATACACTGTGCCCTCAACAATTGCTAGTGGATTTGTACAAGTTACATTTAAATTAATAAACTTTATTTCGGACTCAAGGTCCAGACAAGGGACAACATTACATAAAAATACATTGCATATTAAAAACATCATAAAATACATATAAAATCTTAGAATATCACATAAAAGCATCATAAATTATATATTTAAAAAAAAACACAATGCATGAATTAAAATCCAGAATAAAAAAGAATGATCAATGTCCTGCAACAAGACAGCGATACCAGTGTCTCCACAACTGTAATTCGTAGCGTGTAGTGCTAAACCTTATGTTTGACATGGCCACAATAATTACATTTTTAGAGTCATTTATCCTGCAAATGAATTTATACATGTGATTTCTTAGGATAGCTTCTAAAGTACTGACTCCTGCAGCCACAAACATATTACTAGCACTACACCATCTAGGTTGCCTTAGCAGTGTTCTCATGGCATCGTTATATGCCACCTTTAGTCTCTGTAAACTTGTCTTTCCGTAGTTAGACCACAGGTGCGCAGTGTAGAGTGGTGTGCAGTATGCTCTAAATAGCGACATCTTCACCACATCTGTACACGCACCAAACTTACGCAAGAGAATGTTGGTCTGAACATGCAGCATACGTCGTTGCCTATAAATATCCTCATCATCTGTCATTTGTTCTGTAATAAAATGCCCAAAATATTATACCTTATTACAGACACCAGATTATTGTCAGACAATTTAAAATCAGGACATTTTAGACATTTATCATCTTTGGTTCCACAGATCATAACAGTACTCTTACAAGCATTATATTAAATATCATGTTCCACACCATACACAGAACATATAGTAAGGAGCTGCTGAAGACCAGTGCTAGATGGACTAAAGACCACAAGATCATCTGCATACATAATATGGTTCACTAAAATATTACCAATCATGCACCCAGTATTACAGGCTTTCAATTGTTTGGACAGATCATCAATATAAAGATTAAAAAGGACTGGGGACAAAATTCCCCCTTGTCTAACACCATTGCTAACCCCAAATGGGGCTGAGACCCTATTGCCCCATTTTATTTGCATAGTCTGGTGGGCATACCAGTTGGCCAGAATTCTAACAATGTATTCAGGCACCCCTCTTTGACTCATTTTACCAACTCATAAACAGCTCTCTGTGATTAACACGGTCAAAGGCTTTGGAAGCATCAATAAAGCACATAAGGATTGAGGAGTTTTTGCCTCCACATTTGTTTACAATCTCCTTTAGGGCAAATATGCACGTCAGTGCCATGTTTAGCTTTAAAACCAAGCTGGTTATCTGTGGAGTTAACAAACTTATTTACTCTCTCACGCAGAACTCTTTCTAAGACTTTTGACAATATGCTGGCTAAAGCTATGGGCCTGTAATTATTTAGGCTGCCTACTTTACCAGCTTTGTCCTTAATGACCGGCACTAACAGAACAGACAAGATTGAGTCTGGTAACAAGCCATGAATCATAAAGCCAGTAAAACAAATAGCAAGGAGAGGAACTATCCTCATACTCCCATACTTAAGAGGTTCAGCAGAGATATGATCCAAGCCACTTGCTTTGTTATTAGACAGCTTGTTCATGGCATGATACACCTCATGTGACATCATCACCATTGAGTCATTAGTCTCAATATTGTCCACCCTATACAAATCACTGGACACAGTTGAATAAAGTACTATAATGTTGTCGCCATAACCAGGGCTGCCAACATTGGGTGAGAGTTGGGAGTGAGAAATTGCGAGAGACCAAGCCCGAGGGAGTCTAGCGACTGGGGGGGGGGAGGAGAGGAGAGTGTCCCCCTCCCATTGGTACGGAACATTTTCATTTTTCAGCTTGAAATTGTGCAATATGGAGCATACTGTAACGAGTCTTTTAACTTACACTTGAATGCAATATATATGCTTTAAATTGGATTGGAGCATTTTTGAAAGGGGGAGGCAGTGCGAACACTGATCACTGGCCTTGGGGGTACCCTGTGAGGGAGTGGAGCAACCGAGTGGGGAGAGGGTGTGGAAGAAGGGTGTCCCCCCCTCCCTCCCAGGGTAGGAACTTTTTGAAATTTGATGTTTTAAAATCATGTTTTAGTGCACTGTAGAAGTATGATTTCAATGTTTTTTGTATGAAGTATTTTTAAGAGGTAACTTTTTAAGGGGTAATTTTATCCACACAAAGGGTGATGGGTGTATGGAACAAGCTGCCAGAGGAGGTAGTTGAGGCAGGGACCATCCCAACATTTAAGAAAAAGTTAGACTGATACATGGATAGGACAGGTTTGGAGGTATGGACCAAAAGCAGGTGGCGTAGCTGGGACATGTTGGCGGGTGTGGGCAAGTTGCTCCGAAGGGCCTGTTTTCACACTGTATCACTCTATGACTACATTATACCTCCACCATGCATGAATGCTTCAAAATCAAGTGATCGAGTTTTATTGCCATATACTCAAGCATAGAAACATAGAAAATAGGTGCAGGAATAGGCCATTCGGCCCTTCGAGCCAGCACTGCCATTCAATATGATCATGGCTATTCATCTAAAATCAGTACCTCTTTCCTGTTTTTTCCCCATATCCCTTGATATCGTTAGCCCCAAGAACGAAATGTAACTCTCTCTTGAAAACATCCAGTGAATTGGCCTGCACTGCCTTCTGTGGCAGAGAATTCCACAGATTCACAACTCTCTGCGTGAGGAAAGTTTGTTCTCATCTCAGTCCTAACTGGCCCCCCCTTTATTCTTAAACTGTGGCCCATGGTTCTGAACGCCCCCAACATCGGGAACATTTTTCCTGCAGTTACAGTAAGTGAAAATCTAGCAGGCAAGCAGGATGCTTTCACCAACCACCCCCATTTGAAGTCCACTATCTTCCACCGTATCTACCCAGTGCTTGGTACTTACTTCCAGCAGCCACTGGTTGTCTCTCTCCCCTGTCCTCCTCTCTCCCCTGTCTCACCCCTCTCACTCTCTCCACTTCCCTCTCTCTTCTCTCCCCCTCTCTCTCTCCCCTCTCTCTCCCCCCCTCTCTCTCCCCTCTTTCTCCCCCCCTCTCTCTCCCTCTCTCTCTCTTCCCCCTCTCTCCCTCCCACCTCACTCTCTCCCTCTCTCGTCCCCTCTCTCCTCTCTCTCCCCCCTCTCCCCTCTTTCCCCTAACTCTCTCCCCTCTCTTTCCCCTCTCTCTCTCACCCCCTCTCTCTCCCCCCCTCTCCCCTCTCTCGCTTCCCTCTCTCGCTTCCCTCTCTCTCTTCCCCCTCTCTCTTCCCCCTCTCTCCCTACCACCTCACTCTCACCCTCTCCCCTCTCTCTCCCCTCTCTCCCTCTCTCTCCCTTCTCTTTCCCCTAACTCTCTCTCCCCTCTCTTTCCCCTAACTCTCCCCCCACCTCTCTCTCTCCCCCTCTCTTTCTTCTCTCTCCCCCTCTTCTCTCTCTCTCTCTTTCTCCGTCCCTCTCTATCTCTCCCTCCCTCTCTATCTCTCCCTCCCTCTCTACACACTCTCCCCTCTCTCTCTGTCTTTCCTCTCACCTCTCTCTCTTCCCCCCCTCTCTCTCTCTCATCTCTCTCTCTCTCCCCCATTTCTTCCTCCCACCTCACTCTCCCCCTGGCTCTCGCTCCCCTCTCTCTTTCTCCTCTGTCTCTATCTCCTCTTTCTCTTTGCCCCCCATCTCTCTCTCTTTCCCCCTCTCTCCCTCTCTTTTACCACCCCTCTCTCTTCCCCCTCTCTCTCCCATTCTCTCCTACCCTCTCCTCCCTCTCCACCCCCTCTCTCTTCCCCCCCTCTCCCACCTCTCTCTCCCCCCTCTCTCTCCCCCCTCTCCCTCTTCTCTCTCTCCATTCACGCCCCCCCTCTCTCTCCCCCCCACTGTCTCCCTGTCTCCTTCCCCTCTCTCTCCACCTCCCTTTGAGAGTCTGTCCCTTCGGCACAGAGACTCTCGCGGCAGCGCACAACGCTTCCGACAGCTCCGCGGCCCGGGACACTCGCACTGTCCGGAGCTGCTCCATGGCCAGAGCTGCAGCGAGCGACTCGCAGCGCCGCAAAAACTCGCAAGTCCCGGCTCCCCGCATCTGTTCCCGCCGCTGGTTCTGCTCCCATCCCTCCCGCAGCCCCGGCTCTCCAACACCCGCGGACCATGCAGTTTATCCGAGTTTGGAAATTTTCGTTGAACACAACATTTCTCACCACTGAGCGTGAGAAATTTCTGATGAGCGTGAGGGCGTGAGAGTTTGCTTGAGGGCGTGAGTCTCACTCTCAAAGCGTGAGAGTTGGCAGCCCTGCCATAACTCCGCGATATTAGCTGTTCCGGAGATTCCAACTACAGTGCATGGTAGAGATGTTTTGCAACTGTTAAGAGCTCTCACTTCTTTCCAAAAATCAGTAGCATTGTTCCTTAGCAGCTTCTTAGCCATGGAATCAGCCCTCATAGCTTACTCATTTTTACAGATGAAGCGAACAGCATACTTATATCTTGTATTAGTGAGCTTCTTGTACTCAAACACAGGCCCCTGTCTGGGTCTACCTGCCATAGCCCATGATTTAATGGCTTCACTCGCTTCAGTATGATACTCAGCTACATACTTATTCCAGCCAGGCCTGATGTTATGTGTCTTATTTTTATGCTTGCAGTAGGGCCTACTGCCTACATATAAAGTACTTACTATATCAATATACGTGGAGCAGATATCTCTCCTGTACTTCATATCCTTACAATTAACATTACTACACATTATTGCATCTTTAGGTAGATAAATATTGCTTAAGGATTTATCTGTATGGGCATAATAGGCTAAGATGTCTTCCTTTGTGAGGGTTGACCAGTCAAGTTTTTTCTGTATTAAAGCTGTTTCTATCTATGGATACCACAGGTAGGTGTTCAACATTTATTGTCATAGCAACAGGTATATGATCAGTCATTGCTGCCCCGTACAGAATGCTCATACACCCCAATGAGGCATATGCATCAGCTGTACTAATACAGTGGTCCAGCCATGATGTGGTGTGCCAGGCCTCACTAATATAAGTATAACTATCTGTAGGTAAAAGCACTTTGCTTGACAATATTAAATTATAATCTGGACAGAACTGAGCCATATGATTGGCAAATAATGAGTTCCTATCTGATATATCTGCATTCATATCCCCAATGACATATACACTACAATAATTATTGCTTTGAATAAAGGAATAGATGATGAAACCAAGCCTATTTAAATATTCACCCTCATTCTGATGGCATTCATAGGGTGTATACACATTCAGAATAACAAATTAGTTGTTATTTTCCTACTAAAGGGGTCAGGGGTTATGGGGAGAAAACAGGAGAATGGGGTTAGGAGGGAGAGATAAATCAGCCATGATTGAATGGTGGATTAGAATTTATGGGCCGAATGGTCTAATTCTGCTCCTGTCACTTATGAACTTATAATCGTGTCTATTTAGAGTGTATGTATCTCTCATCAGAGGTGTCTTAATTGTTCCACGCTGCCGTGAGCCAGCTGTCCACAATTCATCTGACAAAGAGTCATTCAAGTGTGCAGAAAAGAGCTGCAGGTGCCGGTTTATGGAAACGGGCCCTTTGGCCCAACTCATCCATGCCGACCATGATGCCCATTTGCCTGCATGTGACCCATATTCCTCTCACCATATCCAGATCTGTATCATGTATAGTTGAACATCCCTCAAAAGTTACAACATGCTCCTTGAGAACTGAACAGGTATTTGTACTTTAAAGAAATGGTTTACACGTGTGAACGGACCTTGTATAAAAAAAAAACCCCTGCTTAGTTAGAATTCTGACTGAATCTTCCAGATATTATAGTGTTTTACTTTGACTATTGGCCAGGCCCTGTCATTGTTTTCCTGTGGATTTACTGCTATGTAAACTCTGTCACGGGCTGGAGTGAAAATGTAACCGGTAACTGTTGGTGTACAATAACAAAAACCGTTAGTGGTGTGTTAATCCCACAAAGGGTTAACTGTTATACAAATAAACCGAGTCATCGGTGGTGACAAGTGTTGGGGGTTGTGACTGGTTAGAAATACTATTCTGCCCTGGCTTTTTTTCCCAGTTCACTCGATTTCTTTGCTTCTGATGTATCTTTTACTTGATTATCATTATATTTTTTGTCAATTTTGACAATTTAGAGGACGAAGAGGCAAACCGACTTGGAGAGAAAGTAATCCTCAGGGAGCAGGTCAAGGAATTATTCAATGAAAAATACGGTACATTTAAATTATTTCAATATTGAGCCGATCTTTGTTCACAGTCATTTTTGTTTGCAGATTTTTGTTACATTATTTATAATTTTATGATCTTCAAAAGTGATTCATTTTGTTTTACAATTCTACACTCTTGTAATATGGTTAATCTTGCCATCTTCGTGATCTCCTTCCTCCACATGCTGTGAATCAGGAACTTCAACGGCAATGTAGCTATGTAGAAACAAGGAACTGCAGATGCTCGTTAAATCACAAGGACAAAAAGTGCTGAAGTAACTCAGCAGGTCAGGTAGCATAGGTGACGTTTTGAGCCGAGACCCGAAACATCGCCCATCCATGTTCTCCAGAGATGCTGCCTGACCTACTGAGTTACTCCGGCAAATTGTCACATCCAAAAGCACTTTTGTTACCTTGCTCAATTCCAATCAACATTAAGTAAGAAAGGATATTAATATTTTCTTCCACAGTTAAGCGGGTAGAGCTGCTGCCTCACAACGCCAGAGACTCGTGTTTGATCCTGACCTTGGGTGCTGTCTGTCTGGAGTTTGCATGTTCTCCCTGTGATTGTATGCGTTTCCTCCAGGTGTTCCAGTTTCCTCCCATATCCCAATGATGGAGTGTTTGTATCTTAATTGGCCTCTGTAAATTGCCCCTGGTGTGTAGGGAGTGGATGTGAAAGTGGGATGACATAGAACTAGTGTGAAGGGGTGATCGATGGTCGGCGTGGACCTGGTAGTCCAAAGGGCCTGTTTCCATGCTTTATCTGCAAACCAAAAAGTAATGTCATAAGGAATAGGAGTAGAATTAGGCCATATCGGCCCATCGAGCCTACTCCACCATTCAGTCATGGCTGATCTCTTCCTCTTAACCCCATTTTCCTGCCTTCTCCCCATAACCTCTGACAGCCGTACTAATCATGAATCTATTAGAAATCAAGAATGCCTTAGAAATATCCACTGATTGATGTAACGTTTGTGAATCTATTGGATTATCATAAAAACCCAACTTGATTCATTAAGGTCATTATGGAAGGAATCTTGCTCCACTCATCTGACCTGGTCTGTATGTAACTCCACATTACATACCTTAGTACTATGTGGTTAACCCTTAACTAACTTCCTAAATAGTCTAGCAAACATTAAACTACCTCCAAAGCTCACGACCAGTATAATGTGACAAGGCTTGCTGCTGCAGTTTAACCAGCTCAAACCCTGCAGTTACTCGAAGGAACTAACTGCTACGATTATCTTACTCTTTGGGGATGATCTGAGAGGAATCCTGACCCCAGATTAGGTCAATCCCAGTAATCGGCCTCCCTGACAAGTTAGCTTATTTAGTTGGGACATCTGAAGAAGGGTCCTGACCCGAAATATTACCTATCCATCTCTACCACAGATGTGACACACACACAGAATCAATCCCCCTACTCCTTACCTTCCACCCCATCAGCCGTCGCATACAACACATAATCCTCCGAGATTTCCGCCACCTCCAACGGGATCCCACCACTAGACACATTTTCCCATCTCCACTCCTTTCCGCCTTCCGCAGAGACCGTTCCCTCCGCAACTCCCTGGTTGATAATGCTTTCATTAAGAACCTTCAATCATTTCAGTGCAATGAAGACATAAATGCCAGCTAATGTTGATCAATAGCAGCACAATGGCACAGTTAGTAGATTTCCTGCTTCACAGTGCCAGGGAACAGGTTTGATCCTGACCATGGGTGCTGTCTGTGTGGAGCTTGCATGTTCTCCTTGTGACCACATTGGTTTCCTCCGGGTGCTCCGGTTTCTCCCACATCCCCAAAACGTGTGGCTTTGAGGTTTAATGGGTCTCTTCACGTGCAGGGAGTGGATGCAAAAGTGGGATAACATAGAATTAGTGTGAACAGATGGTCGGTGTGGACTCAGTGTCATAGAGTTGCAGAGAGATACAGTGTGGAAACAGGTCCTTCGACCCAACTTGCCCAACATGTCCCACTACACTGGTCCCACCTGCCTGCATTTGAGCCATTTCCCTCCAAACCTGTCGTATCCATATACCTCTCTAACTGTTTCTTAAATGTTGGGATAGTCCCAGCCTCAACTACCTCCTCTGGCAGCTTGTTCCATACACCCACCACCCTTTGTGTGAAAAAGTTATCCCTCAGATTCCTGTTAAATCTTTTCCCCTTCACCTTAAACCTATATCCAGAGGATATACCTATGTCCTCGATTCACCTACTCTGGGCAAGAGACAATGCATCTACCCAATCTATTCCTATCATGATTTTATATACTATAAGATCACCCCTTTTTCTCCTGCGCTCCAGGGAATATAGTCCCAGAGTACTTAACCTCTCCCTATTGCTCAGACCCTCCAGCCCTGGCACGATCCTTATAAATGTTCTCTGAACCCTTTCCAGCTTGGCAACATCTTTCCTATAACATGGTGCCCAGAAATGAACACAATTCTCTAAATGCAGTCTCACCAAAGTCTTATACAACTGCAACATGACTTGCCAACTTGCCAACTTCTATACTTAGTGGGCCGAAGGACCTGTTTCCATGCTGTATCTTTCAATCAATTTAATCATCAAATTAGCCATGAGGGTTGATTGGATTTCAAGCTTTCATCAGTGCATGTCAACTTAAACCCAACTCCTCCCGTTTGAACTGTTAAGAGTACCATGCATTCATAGTGGTTATATCAAAACCTAGATAATAATCAGTGGTGGTGCTCACTTTGTGCTCTTTGAAGTTCATACCTGTGATGTTTTACCTTCCAGGAGAAGCTCTGGGACTGAATCGACCAGTCTTGGTGCCATACAAATTGATCCGAGATAATCCAGAGGCTGTTGAAGTGACTGGACTACCAGATGACATCCTCTTCAGGAACCCAACCACCTACGATCTTAACCGGCTAGAAAAGATTCTGAAAGTCAAAGATCGAATTAGGATGATTATTAAAAGTCAGTTACAGTAAGTGTAAACATCTATTACTATCAATCCAATTCATTAGATAGATGCAAAGTGCTGGAGTAACTCAGCGGGACAGGCAGCATCTCTGGAGAGAAGAAAACGATGACGTTTCGGGCCGAGACCCTTCTTCAGACTCGACCCAAAATGTCACCCATTCCTTCTCACCAAACATGCTGCCTGTCGCGCTGAGTTATTCCAGCATTTTGTGTCTATCTTTGGTGTAAACCAGCATCTGCAGTTCCTTCCTACACAATCCAATTCATTAGTTCTACCTGTGTTGAAATGGAATTGAATTGAGTCACTAATGTGGAGTTTGCCAGTTTAGCATTCACTATCAATGAATAGAGAGAAATCACCCGCTTATAGAATTCAGCAGGTCAAACTGTGGATCTGTGGATGCCAAGGTAATAGTTTTGGGTGAAGCCCCTGATACAGAGTCTCATACTGAAGTGTCAACTATTTCTTTGCCTCCACAAATATTATTTGAATATTATTAGTTCACCCCCCATCAGTCTGAAGAAGGGTTTCGGCCAGAAACGTTGCCTATTTTCTTCGCTCCATAGATGCTGCTGCACCTGCTGAGCTTCTCCAGCATTTTTGTGTACCTTCGATTTTCCCGCATCTGCAGTTCCTTCTTAAACAATATTATTTGACCTGCTAGTGTTCTTCCAGGAGTTTATTGTTGGCCTGTACTTGCTCAGGTTAGAAAATCATTGGCAGGAGAAATAGTTCTCGTACTATTCTGCAAAAAATAGTTTGCACCTTTTTGATTTTCAGTTTGCTAGTGGGAGCTCTGTTAAAAGAGGCATTGATTTTGTGAAGTGAAGTGAGGCAGAGAGATTCTAAATGGAAAACATAGTTGTATTTAAATAGGAGCCAGGTCCACATTTTCTTGTGAGATCTTGTAATAATGCAAATGCATCTCCTAAACATGCAATTTCATCACCATTTTACGTTGGGAGGGTGAAGGTAAAGGAGCAATGGGTTTTGTTGAAGAAACAGGCATACAGGGAATAATCATGCCATTTTTCTTGAATTAAGACATTGAACTAAAGTTATGTTCACATATCCAATGCATCAATACAATCGTTACAGATAAATATTTTAAAAATGTGTCTTGCTCATTACTAAATAATCAAAGGTATTTTATTGGTCACATTCACATACACCTAGGTGTAGTGAAGTGAAATGCTTCTTGCCATTTTGCAGCACATAAAGGCGGATGCTTTAGCTTGGCTGCCATTTTCCCCTGATCTCCCCTCTCTCACTCAGCACTTTCATGAAGGTGGAAGCCTATTGTCAAGTAGAAGCTAAAAAGTCACAAAACAACAGCTTCTGTTTAGATTTTAACATTATCAACATTAAAGGGTAACGAAACAGGGAACCGAGACTAGAGGTAGAAGAACAGCTGAACAAATGTGTGGTCCGAGAGGCAGGTTTAAAGGAACATCTGAAAGAAGGAGAGAGGCAGATGGTTGGGGAGGAAATGCCAGAGTTCAGGCACTGGATGGCTGGAAGCCAGTGGCGAGGTGAAGATGGCAGTGGGCCAGTTCCGCTCGAGGGACCTGCAGCAGCTCTTCCATTCCTTCAGGCCCACATGGAAACAGCAATACGGTTAAACTATCAAATTCTCTGAGAATTGTCTGCTTCTACAAGCCAGCAGTGAAAGGAAGTGCATGTTTGAAGTTAAAACATGCTGCAGGCGGATTTGGAGCTCCATTTAATAACATAACCTGATTTCCATTGGAGGTGACATTCTTCATAGATTGCTGCCTTATGAGGTCAAACTTTTTTTTTTCCCCCCAACAGAGTGCCTGTTTCATCTGTTCAAATTATAATACAGAATTTAGGCTATTACTGAAAATCATGAAAGTAACTAGACAGTAATTCACATGGTGCTCAAAGAAAAATTACTCTGCAATATTGGGCCGAGTCATGGTGGCTGTTGTAAGGCGTTTCTGCACACATGAGTCCCATACTCAGAGCTGTGGTGAGCCCAGGACCTGCTGTGTGACAGACGCCACGAATGTACTCACTCCACCCTACTGATGGAGGCTGGCAGTGAAATCCACCCTTATTGCCATTCTTAAGTCCTAGGAGCAGAATTAGGCCACTCGGCCCATCATGTTTACTCTGCCATTCCATCATGGCTGATTTATCTTTCCCTCTCAACCCCATTCTCCTGCATTCTCCCCATAACCCCTGGCACACATTCTTCAGTAGCTCCTAAAAAGGTCATCCACCTTCCCAATCCTATGCCAGGTCAGGCTTTGTGTATGATTGATAAATTTCAATGGGATTTTGTCAACCTAGAATTCGTTCATTTAAAAAAAAAATATATCGCCATATAAAGGTGTTATGTTGTTGTTTTGCTAATTTGAAATTTATTTTAAAAGCTTTATTATTGAAAGCCAATAAAGAATGCTTTAACTAAGGTTGAGTGCTTGTGATGCTGCTGAGGCCTCATTCTATCCCATTGCCCAACTCTCTGGTGCAGAGGGTCCACAAGGTGACCCTTCTCCTCGAGCCCAGGTATGTGTGGGCCAGAACTGAAGCAGTCAGACTGGTTCAGGATGATTCAGCCCAGTGAGGATTAGAGTGGAGAATGTTCTAGATTCGATAGATATGGCTGTCAAGTGTGAAGGCCGGGCTTTACTCAATGGTAACTAACACGTTTTTTTTTAATCCTTTGCAGGCCTTTTGCAGAAATTTGTAATGAAGCATCTAAATCAGGTGAGGTATCATATGTTTCTGTCGCTCCACATAAGAGAGTACTGTGCAAGAACATCTCAATAATGTATCAGTGGGTCAGCCAGCATCCTTGGAGAACATGGAGTGGTGACGTTTCTGTCTGAAGAATGGTTCCGACCCAAAACTCACCTATCCCTATTCTCCAGGTATGTTGCCTGGCCCGCTGAGTTACTCCAGCACCTTGGTAAACCATCATCTGCAGTTCCTTGTTTCGACTCAACAATCTACCCATCAGCTGCTTCCCTTCCAGTTAGATTGAACCAAACGGACAGTGGGTGCAGCTGCAGTGTCGGTGAGAGGGGAAGATGGATTGAGAAACTGAGCGGCTGCTCCTGATCATTGTTTGATGATTCCCGGAGATGCCTTGGGTCTGTGTAGCAAGCATATGGAGTGAGCAAGTCGTATCAGTGGCCGCTGTGTGTCTTGCAAAGCTCGACCATTGTGTGGGTGAATAAAACCAAGCTGAGAGTTCTCAGGATAACAGATCCTCATTTTAGTTTAGTTTAGAGGTACAGCACGAAACAGGCCCTTCGGCCCACCGAGTCTGCGCCGATCAGCAATTCCCCATACATTAGCACTATTCTACGCACCAGGAACAAATTACAATTTTTACCAAAGCCGATTAACAAACAAACCTGTAGGAAACTGGAGCACCCAGAAAAAACCCACGCAATCACAGAAAAAACTTAACAAACTCTGTAGAGACAGCACCAGTGGTCAGGATCGAACGCGGGTCTCTGGCGTTATAAGGCAACAACTCTACTACTGCACCAACATGCTGCCGATTTGAATCGAGAGGGCAGGAGGCAAGATCAGGAAATATCACCGGGGGACTCCACTTCCTGACTGGTGTTTTAGCTGAATCTCAGGGTAAAGAAAGACCCGTTTCCACTCTAGTTATGAAGTTGCTGACCCAGCATGGGACCTGCAGATGCAGGTGGGGTTGGAACTGTGCATGGAGTCTTGGAGGGGACGTGCTCTCTTCACAGTTTAAGCTGGGCTTCTGCTCGCCCCCAGCAATGAGTTAGATGCCCCTCCTCCATCCTGGGTCAGGGACTTGTCAATGTTTGAAGGAAAGCTGCACTTTTTTGGAGACAGCATTGAGAATGTCCTTGTATTGTTGCCTGTGTTAAACTGATAATCTCTTGCAGTGGGGGCTCAGGGTCGTGCCTTTTGCAGGATCTGGTGACAGCCGCGTGAACAATATGACCTGCCCATTGAAGGGAACTATAATTAGAGCCCCTAAGCTGGGGCTTTAGCCTTCCTTATCTTAGACTTGGAGTATGTTCTCGAGAGAGAGCCCAGAGTCAAGAGTGTTTTGTTGTCTTATGTCCTGAAGCTGAACAATTAAATTCTTACTTGAAGCAGCACAACAGGTATGCAAACATAGAACTCAGTAGGTACCATGTAAGTTAGTTTAGTTTAGAGATACTGCGTGGAAACAGGCCCTTCGGCCCACCGAGTCCTGCACCGACCATCGATCCCTGTACATTAACACCACTCTACACACACTAGGGACAATTTACATTTATACCAAGCCAATTAACCTACAAACCTGGATGTCTTTGGAGTGTGGGAGGAAAACCCACAGGGAGAACGTACAAACTCCGTACAGACAACACCCGTAGTCGGGATCAAACCTGGGTCACTGGTGCTGTAAGCACTGTGAGGAAGCAACTCTACTGCTGCATGACCGTGCCGCCCAAAACAACAAAACAGTTCATTAAACAACAACAAAAAGTTCATTATAAAAAAAACATCCTTGGTTGTACCACGCCAGTCCTGCCAGGAGCCTGCTGTAGCTAATACTTATGTAAAGCACACAGCAGGGCAGACACCACAAATCTAGTAAACCACAAACTTTGTCCTGGAGTTGACTTTTTAATAGCTTTCCTTGGGTGGATGTTCAGAGAGTGCCCTGGCACAGTGAAGCCAGTAGTACATGTTGTCATCAATGTCTGCCTCAGCTGAGAGATGGCTGCACAGATGCAGGAGATGATTCACATTTTCAGGTCTATATCAGAGAGTATTGTTGTCCAGCATAGAAGTTGGCTTGGATAAAATGCTGAGTTGATGTTGTTAGTGAGTTACTCCAGCATTTTGTGTCCATCTTCGGTTTAAACTGCAGTTCCTTCCTACACATTCCAATTCATTAGTTCTGCCTGTGTTGAAATGGAATTGAATTGAGTCACTAATGTGGAATTTGCTGCAGTAACTCTGCGCCACAGGCAGCATCTCTGGAGAGAAGGAATGGGTGACGTTTCGGGTCTGAAGAAGGGTCTCAACCCCAAACATCACCCATCCCTTCTCTTCAGAGATGCTACCTGTCCAGCTGAGTTACTCCAACTTTTTGGGTCCATCTTCGATTTAAACCAACATCTGCAGTTTCGTTCTACACAGAATTTGGCTCGCTAGTCAGTTAAGAAGGAATTACACCAGTATGGGATGAGAGAGTACCAATCCTCTGATCAATACCATCAGGTTTCCTTTCTTAATGAGGGTTGGTTTGCCTGTCAGTCGGCACAATAGTCTGTTTCTAGATTTATTTTAACTGGACGTAAATTCTTCATGGTTTAAATATCCAATCAGGTGGCAATGACTAGTCCAGTAACAAATACACCCGATGTTTATGTATGAGAGGAACCTCTCCTCAAGACTACAAAACACCCGTCAACCTCCCTAGAGTTCTACTCATGAAAGGAGCCATCCTCTCGGGAGTGAGGAGGGGGCACAAAAAGCCATAACGTTCAATAGGATGGGTACAAGAGCCAGAACGTTGAATAGGAAAGGTTTGGGGTTGGCTGGAGTTTAACTGTAAACTACCTTCTGACCACTGGTAACACTGTGTACTTTGTCTTATCTTTTCAAGCATCCAAATCAGAAATAATGCACAAACGAAAGAGAAGAAGAGTATCGGAAGGCAACGTCGTACCATCATCTTCTAACATGGAAGCAGGTGTATCGCCAAACCCCGTCTCCCTTGTGGTAATGATTTATTTTAGATTTTACATGGTGTTGATTCTGGTGTTTTTCATTCCCCGTCAGTGAGTGGCATGGCAGGACCGTGGTTACGTGTTCTTATCCATCGCACGGTTGATGAATCTGAACAGAGGCTGTATTCCTGCCATGACGGTGTTGAATGACGTGCAGAAGCATGTTTCCCATGGCCGCTAAATGTAGATCTGTGCCGGCACCTGTTACTAGACCAATAGATCTAGGCCAATAGATTCCCTTTCCCCTGACTCTCAGTTTGAAGAAGGGTCTCAACCCGAAATGTCACCTATTCCTTTTCTCCAGAGATGCTGCCTGACCCACTGAATTACCCCAACTCTTTGTGCCTGACCTCCGCTGGATTTCCCGGTGAGTACCAGGGTGCTAGTCAGGCTTTACCACCCCTTATCAGATGGGAGAGTGAGTCCCTTAGTGTTGAACTTCCATCCAGTCTCTGGGAGGGGAAACCAGGGAATGCTGGTGATAGGATGGAGCTTGGCTCTAAAATTACCATAGATTGGCCAGAGATCATATGAATGACAACATCCAGCAACTGATAATCCTGAACCAACTGAGGGAGAGACAAAACACAATACATTTTTCCTCCAAAATAAGCAATAAACAGCAGAAATTAAGGGGAGAATTTCTATGTTAAAAATTCATAGAAATTGAATTTAATTTCTATGAATTTTTAACATAGAAATTCTATGATAACATTGTGACATTCCGAAAGATTTCTCGAAAAGTGGCTAGAAATCGTGGGGTAGTCTAGAAGAATTCTAGATTTTCTCACCACTGGATGACTCTTTGTTGAGTACAATGCTTGATCCATTCATTGTTGTGGCATATTCTCCTTTAATGCCAAAAACAGCTATCAGCTTCACTTAGCTTCAATTACTACTTCAAGGCACCATCTGCTATTTGTTCCACACCACAAGGAACTGGATGTTTTTCAAATTATACAATGTACAATTGATGGTTTTCCTGTGGATGTCACTAGTTGTACATTGTATAGTTTGAACATTTGAAATGTTTCCTAGAGATATCACCTCTCTCATCCGCAGTGACATCGCCTCCACTGAGTTTCCCGGTCATAGATTCTGGGTGACCATTGATATAGTTCCAAGGAACCCCTGTAAATGATACTTATGAAGAATTCTTATAACTAGATCCAGATTCAAATTAGATTATTGCCATGTACACAATGACAATAATCAGAGTGCAATGAAGCTCACATATGGATACATATACTTGTGATAAATACAATACAATGAGTGTAAAACAGAAGATTGGTGCAAGATTGTAGTGTCATCTGAATAGTGCAAAAGAATACCAATGTACAATAACGACATAACCAAATGAGGTAGAGCTATGAGTAAGAATACATAGCAGCACTTCTGGGAATGAGGTATGAATGTGGTGATAGGTTCAGGACTCGGATAGCAGTAGGGAAGGAACTGTTCTTAAGTCTGGACCTCCGAGCTTTCAAGCCCCTCTATTTAGTTCAGTTTAGTTTAAATTAGTTTGTTGTCACATGGTACAATGAAAAGCCTTTTTGGTACGCGCTATCCAGCCAGCAGAAGACTGCTCATGATTCACAAGAAGCCACCCACAGTGTACAGGTCGAGACCCTCTGTGGAGTTTGCAGGTTTGCCCTATGACGATGTGGGTTTCCTCCCTCATCTGAAGGATTTGTAGGTTGGTAGGTTAATCAACCACTTTAAATGACCCCCAGTGGATGGGACAGTGATAGGATCGGGGAGAAATGGATGAGAACGTGTGGAGAACAAAAAGTAGTCTTGGTGGAAATGGGGGGTTGATGTTCATTGCAAACTCAGTAAGTCAATTTCTGTGCTGAATTTCTTTTTAAAATCGGTAATATCGCAGGTGGAGAATCTTTCATCAGAACTAACCAGTACTTCAACAAACTGGAAAGGCTAGTGATCTGAAATTGTTGAATTCAATGCACTGAGGATTGCAACACCCTCCCCACCCAAAAAAACCCAGTTATCTATTCCTTTCTCTAGAGATGCTGCCTGACCTGCTGAGTTACTCCAGCTTTTTTGTGTCTGCCTTTAGTTTTAACCACCATCTGCAGTTCCTCCCAACACACGTAGTCAGTATGTGCCTTAAATCTAACGGGCTTTCTTGGTACGGCAAGAGACAAGAGGGGAATGGGAGCAGCATGTTGTGATGTGCCAATGTCAACACATCAGCGAGGTCTGCACCAGTTGTTTACAGTCCAAGGTGATTTACATTTTCAAGTGCAATCATTGACACATTATTTGACTGTCATGACTATGTTTGGACAAGCTGGTAATTAATGACCTGGGGCACTTCACAATGCCATGCATAATTTTGAGTCATAGAATCCCTGGTGATGTCCCTCAACATCACCCCCTCCCCGGGCACTTTCCGTTGCAACCGCAAGAAATTCAACACCTGTCCCTTTGCCTCCCCCCTCAACTCCATTCAAGGACCCAAGCAGTCGTTCCAGGTGCGACAAAGGTTCACCTGTATCTCCTCCAACCTCATCTACTGCATCCACTGCTCTAGATGCCAGCTGATTTATATCGGTGAGACTAAGCGGAGGTTGGGCGATCGTTTCGCCGAACACCTCCGTTCAGTCCGCAAGAACCTACCTGAACTCCCGGTGGCTCAGCACTTCAACTCCCCCTCCCATTCCCAATCCGACCTCTCTGTCCTGGGTCTCCTCCATTGCCAGAGTGAGCAACACCGGAAATTGGAGGAACAGCACCTCGTATTCCGCCTGGGTAGGCTGCGGCCGGCGGGCATGAACATTGAATTCTCCCAATTTTGCTAGCCCTTGCTGTCTCCTCCCCTTCCTTAACCCTCGAGCTGTCTCCTCCCACCCTCCCGCCCTCGGGCTCCTCCTCCTCCCCTTTTTCATTCCTTCTCCCCCCCCACCCCCTATCAGTCTGAAGAAGGGTTTCGGCCCGAAACGTCACCTATTTCCTTCGCTCCATAGATGCTGCTGCACCCGCTGAGTTTCTCCAGCATTTTTGTGTACCTTCCCTGAAACTTATCCCAGCTGCCGCCATTCTCACTCTCCCCACTGGTCCATTCACACATCTACTTGTTCTCAGTCAGATAATATATTTAACATGTTCCCATATCATGTTCCTGGCTGTGGGTTTTAATTTGTCTCCAATGTGCACTCCTCATACCCAATCTCTGTGATCTATCCCAGCTTGTCTCCTTTGCACTTGGTCAGGTATCCCAAGCACATGTGAAGATCAAGCTTTCCCCTATTCTGATTCTACCAGTGTTTATTATGGGGCAGAGAATTCCACAAACTCACAAGTGTGTGTGAAAAGGTGTTTCCTCGTCTCTGTTCTCAATGGCTTACCCCTTATTCTTAAACTGTGGCCCCTGGTTCTGGACTCCCCCAACATCAGGAACATGTTTCCTACCTCTAGCGTGTTCAAACCCTTAATAATCTTATATGTTTCAATAAGATACCCTCTCATCCTTCTAAACTCCAGAGTACACAAGCCCAGCCGCTCCATTCTCTCAGCATATGACAGTCCCGCCATCCCGGTAATTAACCTTGTAAACTTACGCTGCACTCCCTCAATAGCAAGAATGTCCTTCCTCAAATTAGGGGACCAAAATTGCACACAATACTCGAGGTGTGGCTTCTCTACGGCCCAATACAACTGCAGAAGGACCTCTTTGCTCCTATACTCAACTCCTCTTGTTATGAAGGCCAACATGCCATTCGCTTTCTTCACTGCCTGCTGTACCTGCATGCATACTTTTATTGACTGATGAACAAGGACCCCCAGATCCCGTTGTACTTGGGACGACAGATGGCACAATGGGCTAAGTGTTCGGCTGGCAACCGGAAGGTAGCCGGTTCGAATCCCGCTTGGAGTGCATACTGTCGTTGTGTCCTTGGGCAAGACACTTCACCCACCTTTGCCTGTGTGTGAATGTGTGTAAATGTGTGTGAGTGATTGGTGGTGGTCGGAGGGGCCGTAGGCGCAGATTGGCAGCCACGCTTCCGTCAGCTGTGGCTACAGAAGTAGCTTACCACCACCGAGTGTGACTGAGGAGTGAATGAATAATGCGATGTAAAGCGCCTTGAGTATTAGAAAGGCGCTATATAAATCCCATCCATTATTATTATTATTATTATTACTTCCCCTTTTCCTAACTTGACACCATTTAGGTAATAATCTGCCTTTCTGTTTTCGCTACCAAAGTGGATAACTTCACATTTATCCACATTATACTGTATCTGCCCACTCACCCAACCTGTCCAAGTCACTCTGCATTCTTATAGCATCCTCCTCAGAGTTCGCACTGCCACCCAGCTTTGGGTCATCTGCAAATTTGTATTCATATTCGAGAAGAGGTTGGTGCATTCTCATCGTGTTCCCAGTCCTCACTGTCCCCAAAAGAATAGAAGAAATTGACAACGTAAAGCTCCAAATGACACAAGCAGTGTATTCACAAGTTCACACATTATAGGAGTAGAATTAGGCCATTCAGCCCACTCCATCATTCAATCATGGCTGATCTCTGCCTTCCTAATTCCATTTTCCTGTCTTCTCTCCGATGTTGTGTGTGGAAACCAAATGCAAATTAGGTGACTTCTTTACTTTGACAATAAACCATAAAAAATAAACTATGAAAAATACAATAACAAAGAACAGTGCATGGCTTTTTACATTTGCTGTAACTGCCTCCTGGATCAGGCTGACCAAATAACGAACTATTTCCTTGATAAATCAATAGTCCTTTATTGTCACGTGTATCGAGGTACAGTGAAATTTGATTTACCGTACAGTCATACCAAAAAAGCAACAAGATACAAAACTACATAAAGATTAAACATAAACCTAACTCCAGTGTAATATCCTAGCAAAAATTCAAGGTGCCGACTTTTAATGCAGTGTGATTGCTGGAACGCTTTCAGATCTCCACCAACTCCCACATCTTCCAGCTGGAACTCACCACCTTCCCAGCCATGGGTATACAGAGTCAGAGGCTCAGGGGCTAGTTATCAACCGCAGGAAGCAGGGTGGAATACATGCCCCAGTCTGCATCAATGATGCTGACTAGTTCATGAGGTGGCAGGTCTGTAGAGGGATCGAGTAGGCCAAACCATGTTTCTCTTAGAATTGAGTCTCTGAGGTGACCTTTATTGGGTCATGCAAAACACTGAGGAGATTACAGGATAGAGAGGAGGAGAGGGATGGTTGAGGAGTCAAGATGAAGAGTTCCACCTCCAGTTTAAATTCCATTTGGAATATTTTGGAGGACTAAGAAACCAAGAACCAAGCACATTTTCAGAGTACGTATCAATAAACAATGCTCATTATTTTTAAGATTGTTCAAGGTGTGGACTCTTGTACATCAGCGAGATCAAGCGCAGATTGAGCGATCGTTTCGGGGAACACCTTCGCTCATCACGCCTGAACCTGCCTGATCTCCCGGTTGCTGGACTCTTTAATTCTCCGTCCCATTCCTCCACAGACCTTTCTGTCCTAGGTCTCCTCCATTGTCAGAGTGAGACTAAACACAAATTGGAGGAACAGGATCTCATATTTCGCTTGGGCAGCTTGCAGCCCAGTGGTATGAATTTTGATTTCTCTCACTTCAGGTAGCCCCGGCATTCCCTCCCTCTCTCTCTCTCTCTATTCTTCCCCCATCCAAGTCGCACATGCTTCTCATTTTCACCCAACAAACAGCTACCAATGGCCTTTTTATCATCGTTACTTTTTTGCATATCTTTCATTCATTGTTCTTTATCTCTCCACATCACCATCTATATCTCTCGTTTCCCTTATCCTTAACGAGTCTGAAGAAGGGTCTCGACCCGAAACGTCACCCATTCCTTCTCTCTAGAGATGTTGCTTGTCCCGCTGAGTTACTCCAGCTTTTTGTGTTTATTCTCACTATTTTTAAGCTTTATTTGCATTATTGACAGATATCACATTCCCTAATGAACTTAAATTAACCAAGTTACTCACCACTCTTGATATATTATACATTTTTTGTCATTATAATCAACTCTTATGGTGCTACTTCCCACTGTGAACTATCCAACACTTGTTCTATGATGCAGCTTATTTCATCTTTAATTCTTCTGTACATGAGCGTTCATCCCCCTGTTTAATTCCCCTGTTTAATTCCTCTCAATCAAACCTTGGTTTTTATATTACCTTCATATCTGGTTGGTTTTATCTACTTTAAGCTAGTCTACATTATTATTATTTATCTTTAACTATAATATACTTGCCTACAATAAAGACTAGACAAAATGTAAATACTGAAGACAATGAGCGGCACGGTGGCGCAGAGTTGCTGCCTTTCAGCGCTTGCAGCGCCAGAGACCTGGGTTCAATCCCAACTACGGCTGCTGTCTGTACGGAGTCCGTGACTGTGTGGATTTTCTCAGAGATCTTAAGTTTCCTCCCACACTCCAAAGACATACAGGTTTGTAGGTTAATTGGCTTGGTATAAGTGTAAATTGTCCCCAGTATGCATTGGGTAATATTAATGGGCGGGGATCGCTGATCAGTGCGGACTCGGTGGGCCCAAAGTCCTGTTTCTGCCCCGTATCTCTAAACTAAGCAGAAATTATTGGAATTTAAATACCCTGTATAAATGGATAAGACTTGCTTCATGGACATCGCATGAAAAAAATATTGGATGCAAAATAATACCAGTCTACAATCTAGCACTGATCACATTTCCGAGTTTTCTGTACAACTACCTTGTCAGTAAAACCTGTTTACTTATATAAACATAAAACCCAATTTCCACAACTACAGATGTAGCCTGCCAATTAATCAGGTAATTACTTACAAGTGCCACAGGTTGTCAGCTTGTTCACTATTGATTAAAACAAGTGCCGGCAAGTCTTTTAAGGCATCAAAGTAGACCTGAGTTGGGAGAGAGATGTTTAAAGTTTGAGGAGGAGGAAGATTTTTTCTGCAAAATCACCATTTCTTTGGTGTGACTATCTCTGGTTGTGCAGGTCCAGGCGCAGGTTCAGAGCGACCACAGATTTGAACTCGGGTGTATCCTGTATGATGCAACTCTTAATGCAGATCTCAGTTTATTTGTTTAAGAAAGAACTGCAGATGCTGGAAAAATCGGTAGACAAAAAATGCTGGAGAAACTCAGCGGGTGAGGCAGCATCTATAGAGAGAAGGAATAGGCGATGTTTCGGGTCGAGACCCTTCTTCAGACTGATGTCGGGGGGGGGGGGGGGGGAAGGAAAGGAAGAGACGGAGACAGTAGGCTTTGTGGGAGAGCTAGGAAGGGGAGCTGAAGTGCTGAGCAACCAGGAGATCAGGTTAGTTAATATGAACTGAGCGGAGGTGTTGGGCGAAGTGATCGCCGAGTCTGCACTTGGTCTCGCCAATGTAGAGAAGCTGGCACCTGCAACAGCGGATGCAGTAGATGAGGTTGGAGGAGATGAAGGTGAACCTCTGCCTCACATGGAAAGACTGATTGGGTCCTTCGATGGAGTCGAGGGGGGCGGTAAAGCGACCAGTGTAGCATTTCCTGCGGTTGCAGGGGGGAGTACCCAGTGAGGGGGAGGTTTAGGTAGGAAGGGACGAATTGACCAGGGAATTGCAGAGGGAACAGTCTCTGCGGAAAGCGGAAAAGAGAGGAGATGGGTAGATGTGGCCAGTGGTGGGATCCCGTTGGAGATGGCGAAAATGTCGGAGGATTATATGTTGTATGCGATGGCTGATGGGGTGGAAGGTGAGGGAGGACAAGGGGGACTCTGTCCTTGTTACGAGTCGGGGGATGGGGTGTAAGAGCGGAGCTGCTGGATATAGACTCAGGTGAGAGCCTCATCTATAATAGAAATGGGGATCCTCTGTTCCCTAAAGAATGAGGACATCCCCGATGCCTTATTTGTTGTTCAGCATTAAATAAATTAATTCCTGCAACTGGGAGGATTTGCATTTGGGATGGTTCTGAGGACAGTAACCTGCCCATTATGTGCACTAACATTTTCATGTCTTTCTCTCTCTCCACAGCAGTGGCCGATGTACCTGGTAGACTACGGCGCAGTCAACATGCAGATTCAACGGCCTGTAAATTTTTAAGCAGCACTGTTCTCAAAACCAAGCATGACTTTGAAAATAAAAACATGTAATTATGTACCATAATTGTACAGTATGAACTGTAATATTTCCTTCTAGAATGCATCCTGATTTTTACACTGTCTCCATGTGATCAAGGGCTTTAAATAAATGTGTTGCCTTGCAATCAAGCAAAGTGCCAATTGTGTTTGTGATAGAGTCGAGCTCACAGAGGTTTGGTTAGCAGTGAAATTTTGCTGATAAAGCAGCTGCTTCACACTCCAGCTCACTAGTTTCAATTCTAACCTCAGGTGCTGTCCTTATGGAGTCTGCACATAGAAACATAGAAAATAGGTGCAGGAGTAGGCCATTCGGCCCTTCGAGCTAGCACTGTCATTCAATGTGATCATGGCTGATCATCCAACTCAGTATTCCGTACCTGCCTTCTCTCCATACCCCCTGATCCATTTACACATCTAACTCCCTCTTAAATATAGCCAATGAACTCTCTGTGAGAAAAAAGTTTTTCTCATCTCGCTCCTAAAGGATTTCCCCTCTATCCTTAAGCTGTGACCCCTTGTTCTGGACTTCCCCAACATCGGAAACAATCTTCCTGCATCTAGCCTGTCCAACCCCTTAAGAATTTTGTAAGTTTCTATAAGATCCCCCCTCAATCTAAATTCTAGCGAGTACAAGCTGAGTCTATCCAGTCTTTCTTCATATGAAAGTCCTGACATCCCAGGAATCAGTCTGGTAAACCTTATCTGCACTCCCTCTATGGCAGTAATGTCCTTCCTCAGATTTGGAGACCAAAACTGTACGCAATACTGTAAATCGTCCCTGTTGTGTAGGTGAGGGAGGATATGAATCAGGAGTGTAGACAATAGACAAATAATTTTTGTGGTCTCCTGTCCGTTGGCAAAATTCAGCAGAAAATTTGTTGTTATGCCCAAGAGGCGGAATGTTGCAGGGTTTTTCCTGGGCCCCACTTCATCCATTTGCAACAGAAGAAACAAACGCCCTGTGCAAGCACAGGATCCTGGAGAGATGATAGGGATGGAGGTAGGAACATGAATGTTGTCATGTTATAGGCAAGGAGTATCCATGAGCGAGTTATGAACATGAAACGGAATCAAACTCCAGCAGTAGAATGAAGACTCAGGAGCCGGCAAAAGCTGTAATCTTGAGCAAAAATTTAACTGATGGAGGACCAGAGACCCGGGTTCAATTCCGACTACAGGCGCTGTCTGTACGGAGTTTGTACTTTCTCCCTGTGACCACGTGGGTTTTCTCCGAGATCGGTTTCCTCCCACACTCCAAAGATGTACAGGTTTGAAGGTTAATTGGCTTTGGTTTGTGTACTTGGTATAAGTGTAAATTGTCCCTAGTGTGCGTAGGCTTGTGTTGATGTGCAGGGATTGCTGGTCGGTGTGGACTCGGTGGGATGAAGGGCCTGTTTCAGCGCTGTATCTCTAAACTAAACTCAGTGGATTAGGCATCTGTGGAAGGAAATTATGAAATGAATGGACATAGGGCATTCTGGGTCTGAAGATCTACTGTATCCAGTGTTCTGGATGTGGTCTCCTGTCCATCAGCAAGACCAAGCGAGTCACTTAAATTCACATCCCACTCCCACTAGCCTCTCTGCCTGTGGCCTGCTGCATTAATAGAACAAAGCCCAATGCAAGCTTTAGCAATGGTTTCATTTTCCTGTAGGACTCGATGTTAAATTTTCCAATCCTTGTACAACTTGCTCTGGCCATTTTGCTTGCCACTATTTGGAGTCATAGTCATACAACGTGGACTCTGGCCCTTCGGCCCAACTCATTCATATCGACCAAGATGCTCTATCTAACCTAGTCCATTTGGCCTATGTCCTTCTAAACCTTTTCTATCCATGTATCTGTCTTTTAAATGCTCATATAGTTCCTGCTTCAACTAGCAGCTCGTTCCATACACCCATCGGCCTCACCAGAGTGTAAAAGTTGCCCCTTGGGTCCCATTAAAATTTGCTCCTCTCACCTTAACCTACATCCTCTGGTTTTTGACTCCTCGACCCTGGGTAAAAGTCTCTGCGTTCACCCTATCGATTATCCTCCTCAATGGGATCGCCCCTCAGCTTCCTGCACTCCAAGGAATAAAATCCAAACCTGCCAAACCTCACATTACAAGTCAAAGAAGCTTAATCTGATGTTAACTGTCCTATTATGTCACCCTAACAAAGAAAATCAGCTTGTTCCGCCCATACGACACGATAGAACTTTATTTATGCCAGCAGGGAATTTGGTCTGTCGACAGTCGTAAAACACAACATGATACATGGAACATGAAATTAAAGTGGCGAGTGGAAATTCCAGGATTAGGGTTGTGCAAAGATGAATAATAATAATAATAATAATAATAATAATATCTTTTATTGTCATTGCACGTCAGTGCAACGAGATTTAGTGTGCAGCTCCACTGATGTACAAGAAAGGTAAATAAATACAATACATAAATAAGCAAGCTGAATTGATTGACGTGACCATCTGAGGGAGACTGTCCAAAGGGGGTGGGTGGGGGGGCACTCATTAGGGCCGTTTGGGGTGAGGCAGGGGGGGAAGGGGAGTCAGTCTACCCCACGACAGAGGTGGAGGAGGGGGTGAAGGGGAGTTAGTCTACCCCATGACAGGGGGGGGGGGGGGGGGGGGGGGTCGGTATACCCCACGACCGAAGGGATGGAGCTGTGCAGTTTAATAGCCACAGGGGAAAAGGATCTCCTGTGGCGTTCTGTGCTGCATCTTGGTGGAACCAGTCTCCACCTCCCCCATCTTCTCTGCCCCCCCCCAAGGTTAACTTGTTTCCCTCTTTCAGTTCTGTTGAAGAGTCCCAGGCCTGAAACATTCCTCGTTTCTCTTTGCATTCATGCACTCTGACCTTCTGAGTGTAACCAGCATTTCCTGTCTTTCTTTACAAAAGCCTTGCTTTTAAAGTCATTCCACCACCCTCTCCAGCAGTGGGTTTTGCATTAGGTATTATCTCAGTTTAGCAGGGACTCAAAACTCTCCTCGGCAAGGCTACAAGACAAAATATAAATAGCTCTACCTATTTACTTGTACAGGAAAGATAAACATATAGATTTACCCGTGAGAAAAGAGAATTCTCCAACGCTATTTTGCATGATAACAGCTCAATCTGTAATGGTTTGTTGACAGTCTGCAGATGCTGTCTGCTGGCTGGTTTTGCAGGCATTTTAATTCCAGGGTTTCAGCTGCACAGCAGTTGCAGTGAAGTTGAGATAAGGGATCCTTTCACACAAAATGGATTCCTTAACTTGTTCCCAATCCTAATCTCCAACATGGAGGGTGCGCTGCAGGAGTGTATCAAGGTCGACACTATCCAGAGCCACAGAGAGATCAGAAAATAAGGGGAGATGAGTTGCGGCAATCCGATTAGTGCTGTAGGAAGGAGGGATTTAAGAAAGCAGACATAATAAATGGGAGCAGAAGCAGGACATAGAACCCTCTGCCATTCGTCAAGCTGATCTCCAGTTACCTCTCCAATGTACAGACTCTTGGATTGCGAAAACCTCTTTGACTCCGCCGTGAAAAAGCCTCATGACTGAACTTCACCACACTCTGCGGGAGAGGATTCCGAAGGCTGACAGTCCTCGGAGTAAATTAATTCCTCCTGACCCCTCATGATATTATGGGCCCTGGTTCTAAACTGTCCATTGCAAATTCTAGAAGCTTGAAGCAAAAACTGAAAATGCTAGAATAAGCCAGGCAGCAACTGTGGAAATGGTTAATGTTTTCGGTCAGCATCCCTGGACCGGTGAAGGGAATCGGACCTGGAACGGTGACTGATCCTCTTTTCACAGCTGCTGTCTGACCCTTTGAGTTTATCCAGCATTTCCTGTCTTAAGGAAGTGTTAAACCACAGCCCAGGGCCACATTTTTAAATGTAACCTTCCCTGCTTTTCCCCATCTCTGGTTGGAAACAATTTCCCATCTGGTGCTTTTGGACAATGTCCCGCTCCTTACTAAATGTACTTCCTCGGTCTCTCTATTTCTCTATTCGGCCCATTTGGTAGCAGATTGACTTCAGAAACGTAGAGTTTAGGTTCAGATATTCTTGGTCTTCTTGTATAAAGAGAAGGCTGCACCATCAGCCTGTTCCTCAGGACAGACTTTAAACAGGGGCACAGTCTGTATCTGCACTGCCCATAAGAATAATTTTAGTTTTTGGTTTTAGGGATACAGTGCGGAAACAGGCCCTTTGGCCCACCGTCTCCACGCCAACGAGCGATCCCCACACACACACACTATCCTACACGGACTAGGGGCAATTTTACATTCAAATTACGACAATTAACCTACAAACCTGTGCGTCTTTGGAGTGTGGAAGGAAACCGAAGATCTCGGAGAAAACCCGCGCGGGTTACGGGGAGAACGTAGAAACTCCGTACAGACAGGACCCGTAGTCAAGATCGAACCCGGGTCTCTGGTGCTGTCAGGCAGCAACTCTAATGCTGCGCCACCGTGCCGCCCTTGAAGCAGAGCTAAGATCTGGTTATCCTTGCCGTATTCCACCAAAGGCAGATTAACTGGTCCTCTTAACTATTATTCAAAACATCATTCACTGGTTGTAATTTACTCTGGCATATACTGAAATTGTTTATCTAGATCTCAGATTAATAGTTTTATTTAAAATTAGGTAAAAAATGGGTTTGAGCAAACTATTTTCAAAATGCATAAGCTGAAACATTAACAAGTACATAAACTCAAAAATGTTTAAATTAATAAGGGAACAAAAGTTCCAGTGAATGTGTGATCATTATTCTGACAGTGTTCTTCTCCGCACACACACACACACACACACACACACACTCCTACACACACACACACACACACACACACACACACACACACACACACACACACTCCTACACACACACACACACACACACACACACACTCCTACACACACACACACACACATACTCCTACACACACACACACACACATACTCCTACACACACACACACACACATACTCCTACACACACACACACACACACACACACACACTCCTTCCTTTTAAAAACACATTTATTTTATGTCCTTTCTGAGTCGAGCTTTTATCATTTATCTTCTTCCATTCTTTATAAAAAACATTAACTGGATAGACATAACTTTGGGGAGTGAAGGCCAACAACTGTTCCGGGATGGAGGTTGTGGGCTCACTTGATCTGCAGTCTCTGCCTCCGGTGAACACCCAGAGCTCAGTTCAAATACTTTAGGTTCACATTTAGACTTTCAAAAAGAGCCCAAGGACATCAGGATAAATATATTAATGAAACAACTCGGACTCAAAAGGAAATTTTACAACTAAATTTAATCACGTACATGTGAAATACCTAATTGTTATCTATCTATCTATACATTAATAAAACTAATATCTTGTTTGTTTGCCTGGATTGTATTTGTACAAAAACCATACACGATAGCAGTACAATTTTAGCATCATCTTACTTACCATTGTCCTGTGAAGTAAATGCAACAGGTTTCATTCAAATTGATGATATATTTTGTTATTAATGTTTAAAACTTAAATTAACTTAAAACAGCGCCCCCACCCATGCATGAGCAATCAGGGGAAGGTTCCCGTCTTTACTGGCATCACAAAGGGCACCCAACTGCCTGCGCAGTTGGGGCCTTTGGAAGTTCATGGCCTAGGGTGAGAGGCTGGGTGTGATGGGTCCATTAGCTCAGCGTCAATGCCTCAGCGAGCCTGATGCCAGAGGCCAGCGCCGCCCTGCTCCATCCCAGCCCTGCTGCCCACCCGCCAGCCAGCCAGCCAGCCGCTCTCCCGGGCTTTGCTGTCCAGATGGTCCGCAGCCCACCCGCCGACTCCACTACTTCCCCCTCCCCCGCCTCAATCCCTTCCCTCCCCCAGTTCCAGGTCACCCCCACCCCCCCCGACAGCCCCCGCCTCAAGTACAACTTCATCGCCGCCTTGCTAGAGAATACGGGGCCTTGCATCGAGATCCTGGGGAGGTGAGGAGGGAGAGTGGGGAGGAAGGGGCATAGAGAGAGAGGAGGGGTGTAGAGAGGGGAGAGGGGTTATGGAGGGAGGGAGTGGCTGAGGGTAGGGGAAAGGAGAGGAAGGGAAAGGTGAGGGAGGGAGTGGAGGAGGGGCGAAGGACATATGATAAAAGAGGGAGGGTGAAGAGGAGGGGGAGGGTTCGCTGAGGGTTGAGGGGGAATGGAGGAGGATAGGGGTAGGAAGAGGGATTGCAAAGTGCAGTTGGGGAGGTTTGCCGTGACTCACGTCACAATGGGAACCCATCAGCCGCGCCTGCTAGGTTGGGGGCTATGGGTGAGTGGTGGAATATTGCATTGGGGAGCAGACCCAACGGGTCTGCACTTAGTCTAGTTATATTTTAAAATTGCATAAATATTTTATTGGCAGCAGAAATTTCAAATGCCGAGACACAAAACAAAGAACAAAAATATTTTTGAGATCAGTTCATTGTAAGTTAAGTGATACTCGGTTTGTTTGGAAATTTTGATTTTATGAATGGCTTTTGGGCATAGCTGGTGAGGCCTGTATTTAATGCCAGGTCTAACCACCTTGGGAAGATAGTTGTGAGCTGTCTACTTGAACAGCTGCCAACATGAGATATGTAGAATGGAACTGCTGATGCTGGTTTAATCTGAAAATAGACCGAAGATCACTAATTAGATCATCCTCACAGGCGGGAGATAGGAAGGTCCAGGATTGTGTCCCAGCGATGATGAAAGAACAGCATTATGTGTCCAAGTTGGTGAGTTGACCTGACCTCCGTAGTTTTTTCAAAATCCTTAATAATTTCTTAAGATAATTTTATCGTTTCATTCTTCTTGTCGTTCTTAAAAATCAGCAAGGCAAGTCCAGTGAACAATGGTAAAAGGAGTGAAATATTTAACAAATACAATCACAATAACACTTTATTAGCCAAGTATGTTTTGCAACATATGAGGAAATTCATTTGCCAAGTCAGTCATACAAATAAAAAGCAACGGAACACACAAAATACATTTTAACATAAACATCCACCACAGTGACTCCTCCACATTCCTCACTGTGATGGAAGGCGAAAAAAAAGGTCAAATCTCTTCCCTACCATGCTCTCCCACGGTCGGGGGCCTCGAGGCCTTCATTGACGGGACGATCTTGACTCCCGTAGCCGGCAGCGTTTGCACCCTCCACATCGGGGCGATCAGCTCCTGCATCAGAGGGATGTCAGCTCCCCCACGCCGGCAATCGGACCACGGGTCAGGGCTTGTCGAGCCTCTGCGCCGTTGGAGCTCCCGACTTGCCTCTCCCAAGACTGCGAGCTCCCTATGTAGTCCATAGGCCGCGGTTGCAGCGATCCCAGGCAAGGGAGTGACTCCGATGTTAGGTCCACGCCCTGCAGCGGGGCTCAAGTCAGTCCGAGGAGGCCTCCAGCTCCATCGATGGTAGGCCGCAGAGTGACCGGAGATGCGATCGGAAAATAATCGCATCTCTGGCAAAGTAAGAAACTAAACAATAGTTTCCCACGACCGGCTCCCCCTCCCCACAACCCCCTCCCCCTCCCCCTTCCCCCCACATAAAACAAACCAGACAACATTTACACAGACTTTTAACGCACACTAACAATTAAAAAACAGACAGGCTATTGGCGGGGCTGCCAATCGTTCGGCGCTCCTGGTGGTATTGGGAGGAATAATAGACAAATGACCAAAAGACTGACTTCAAAGAACAACTTAAAGGGAGAAAATAAGCAAGAGAGGTTTTGGAGCGGAAATCTACAATTGGTAAGGCAGTCGTTATAATTGGGACCATCTGTACATTGGATACTGGGTTAAAACTGTACAATTTATTCCAGTTTATTCCACTTGACATAAAAGGATGCTATTACAATGACTAAATGTAATCATGCCCTGGTAGATTGAACTGAAGGAGTTAAGGTATCTCAGGGAGCGATAGAATTGGAAAACTGGAACAGAGGCTTTCTGGCTGTTTTTTGACTGCCAGAGGTTATGGTGATGTCATTTAAGAGGCTTTCGGTTAGGTACATGGAAATGTAGGGGGCAGAGGGATATGGATCATGTGCAGGCAGAAGATGTCAGTTTGACTTGGCATCATGTTCAGTGGGATGAAGGGCCTCTTCATGTGCTGTGTTATCTTTGCCCCATTCAACATTGAATGACACAATGACATTAGTGCTCCCATTATAGGTTAATTAAGGATAAATGTATTAATGCCCCCATTGAAGGTTAATGAAGGACAAAGGTTTAGTTTAGAGATACAGCGCTGAAACAGGTGATTATTTTCTTGGACCAATTATGTCAGGCAGCAGCAGTCAGTGTAAACACAGTGCAGCTGCCTTCCAAAATGATCCTAGCCTTTGTTAACTCAACGCACCTGTTGCTGGATCTTGTTTGTAACATCAATAGGTGACTGAGCACTCTGTACTATTAGTATTGGATGCAATAGAAATAGGTTGAAGGTTGGTGCTTGGTTATGAACTATTAATGGTATGGTACTTTATTTGTCACATGTACCGAGGTGCAGTGAAATTCATTTTTGTATCCAGTTCAGTACATATCAGTATACATAATTTGCAGATGACACAAAGCTGGGTGGCAGTGTGAACTGTGAGGAGGATGCTATGAGGATGCAGTGTGACTTGGACAGGTTGGGTGAGTAGGCAGATGCATGGCAGATGCAATTTAATGTGGATAAATGTGAGGTTATCCATTTTGGTGGCAAAAACGGGAAGCAGATTATTATCTACAAGGTGTCAAGTTGGGAAAAGGGAAGTACAACAGGATCTTGGTGTCCTTGTTCATCAGTCACTGAAAGTAAGCATGCAGGTGCAGCAGGCAGTGAAGAAAGCGAATGGCATGTTAGCCTTCATAACAAGAGGAGTTGAGTATAGGAGCAAAGACGTCCTTCTGCAGTTGAACAGGCGAGATCACACCTGGAGTATTTTGCGCAGTTTTCTAATCCAAATTTGAGGAAGGACATTCTTGCTTTTGAGGGAGTGCAGCGTATGTTTACAAGGTTAAATACCCGGGATGGCGGGACTGTCATATGTTGATAGAATGGAGCGGCTGGGCTTATATACTCTGGGATTTAGAAGGATGAGGGGATCTTATGGAAACATTATAAGATTATTAAGGGTTTGGACATGTTAGAGACAGGAAACATGTTCCCGATGTTGCGGAAGTCTAGAACATGGGGCCACAGTTTAAGAATAAGGGGTAAGCCATTTAGAACGGAGAGGATGAAACACTTTATCACACAGAGTTGTGGGTCTGTGGAATTCTCTGCCTCAGAGGGCTTTCAAGAGAGAGTTAGATAGGGCTCTTAAGGATAGCGGAGTCAGGGGATATGGGGAGAAGACAGGAATGGGGTACTGATTGTGGATGATCAGCCATGATCATATTGAATGGTGGTGCTGGCTTGAAGGACCAAATGGCCTACTCCTGCACCTATTGTCTATAAGCACTGAGGTACATGTAAGATAAGCATCTCAGATACAGTACAAGTGTATAGCAGTCGTACACTGAGACAGTGTACAGATTCGCCAGTTTGGCACCATTTTCAAGTCCCAGTTGTTGTAAGTGCAGGGACCTTGACCTGACCATGAAGGTCCATTGTCCTTGTGGCGTTGCAGGGTTGACCTGGCCAAGCGTAGCTGTGGTGTCCCCCGCCGCGACTCCCCTGCTGTCGGTCGCGTGCGGCCCATGTGCTTGGTCTTTCGGGGCGGTGCCCGAATCAGCCGAGCCCCAGGCTGCTGCAGGGCCCACTCCACTGTGGAGGCACCGCGCTCCCTCCCGCAGACACTCTCATTACCGGCCGTCCACTGTCCCTAAAATACCTCTATTGTCCCCTACACATGAATGTGCTGTTATATCTTTTACACTTTATGCATCTAATACTCATCATTCATGGAATACTTGTGAAAGAAAATCATGTCCTGTTGATAATGTAAATCCTGTAACCAAATGGGACAATCGGCAGCACGGATGGAGAGACAGTATATTATGTATTTGCATATTTCCTGACACCACCAAGCCTTGTTTCCATATCCAAGGCATGTCGGGAGTGAGGGAACACTGTTGGCTGTTGGAACATTGTGTGCAGGTCCAACAACACTCAAGAGCTCAAGGACATGTTGATCGATGTGGGCACGTTGGGCTGTATGACTATGATTGTATGACCCTATGACTCTACAGCATCCAGGGCAAAGCAGGGCAATGGAATTTGTCCCATTAGAATTTGTCATAAAGCTCAACCATGTTAAAAGAAGTCCGAGCCATCTGATGTAAACACTCACAAACTGTCTCTGAGGTGTAGGCAAAGTCTGGTGAATAATACCTATCCGAAAGATACTAAAAATACCTCACAAATTATACTGCAATTATTGCTGCTGGTCATATTATGTTACACATCGAACACTAATGACAAGAAATTTTCCAAGCTGGGCTTCTATTCTTCATGGTAATCTTCATTTCAGTGACTAGTAAAAAGATGCCCTTGCTAAAAAGCTGCAAGATCCAATTGTGTTTTGTGCTGGGAACCATGAGCTGGTGTCCTTGTGCATGTATTGCTGTCCTGGCTCTTGCTATATGCAGCAATGCCAGCAAATCAAAATGACAAACAACCCCATTGTTTTAAACAGGGCTTTCACTCAACAACACTAGTGAAACACTCCCTGCGCAAGACAAGGACAGTCTTTCTGCACATCCTTGTGAGCAAACCCTCCAGGTTCACTAAGGGATGTAAGAAGAACATCTGCACAGCCTCAAAACCAATTAAATATTTTTGGGGTGAAACATAGAAAATAGGAGTAGGCCATTCAGCCCTCCATCTCAATATATATTCCTGCTCTCTCTTCATACCCCTTAATGCCTTTGGAGTCTAAAAGTCTAATTTCTTATTGGTCACCACAACTATTGTGATGGAGAGTTTTATCAGTTCATCATGCTCTGAAAGAAGAACTATCTCTTCATCTCAGTCCTAAGTGTCTTATTATGTATCCTGAGATTGTGAGCCCCTGCGCTAGATCTCCCAGCCAGGGAAAACATCCACTCCACTTGCAGTCTGTCTACTTTTCCATCAGGATTTGCATGTTACAAGCATGATCCCCACTCATTCGTCTAAACTCTAGTTGAAGATGGTCTAGGCAATCCAATCTCCCTTCATACAATGATGCTGCCATCCCAGGAACGAGTCTGGTGAACATTTGCTCCGCTCCCTCTACGGCAAGGATAACGCATCTTTCAATATAATATTCCTTTACATCAATGTTTTGGATATACCATAGATATTACCATGTCCGCGCCCCCCCCCCCCCCCACCCAAAGGGATGTGTTTTTATTCCAGGGTCACAGGCGGGCAGCGATATTCCCTGCAGATTGTTTGTGAAGTTCCCCCGCGAACCGCAGATTTGAAGATGGAGCTTTAGTTTCTGGGAAATCTGTTCTACAAATTGTGAATGTTCAATGTGCTTTTATTGTTAAATATGCAAAGTGCAAACGCAGAGTGATTTTTGTTTCTTACAAGTGGTCAAGTAGAGTATTGTCATACCTAACCACATCCCCGATTAGCAAATTGTACAGAAATAATCTACTGATCCCGCATGCAAGAGGTTGTTGTGGGAAAGATCAAAGTAATTTGCAGGGAGAGAATGTGGACTGACATTGGAAAATCTATTCAAACAGGTTGCATATGTATCGCACCACATGAGAGAAAGAGGGGTTCCAAACTTAGGTAAATGTTAGTTTGACATAATGTGTGTGGCCTATAACAAGAATGTCAAAATTATACCTCAAGTTGCCTTGCTTCCTATTGAACTGCCCACAATAATCACCTCCAACCCCGATGCATGCATGCTTCAGGTATAGTCCCACAAGGCCTTAATAAGTGTTGCAAGATTAGAGTCACGACTGTAATGATGGAAACATAGCAGACACTATGAACTCAGCAAATGCCCATAAAGCAATCTGTTTTTTGTTAAGTTGCTTAAGAGACCAAAATCGGTTAAGATACCGGGGATAACTCCCCTGCTCTTTAAAATTGTGCCATGGAATCCTCGCGAGAACTGACAGGGCTTCATTTTAACATCTCGTGGAAAGACAACACTACCAGCAGTGCAACATTCCCTGAATACTGCACTGGGTGTCAACTCGGCATTTTTGTCGTACAAGAACCCACAGTCTTCTTCCCCTGAGGCAGAGCCACACCTAGCACATAGCATTCTGCAGGTCACATCACTGGGAGTAATGAACCTTCTGAGAGCAACTGCAAAAACAGAAGGAGTTGATGTAGTCAGTTGAACAGAGTGAGCAGCCTGTGCTAACCTGATAAGAGAGCAGCACTAACTAGAATGAAGAGATAGTACTAGTTAAGTGGAAGAATGAGCAATAAATGGTCTGGCAAACTAGTGCTGGTTGGCAAACTTGTCAGAGAGTCCGGCATTAACCAGGTGAAGTCATCAACATGAAGAGGGAACACTATGATGAACCAGAATCAATTAGAATGAGAAGCTAACACTAAGCAGAGATGGCAACATTAATTGGATTAAGGTAACACCTAAGGTGGAGGAGCAAGCACATATTAAATTAAGCCATTCTTCTGCCTGCAATGAATACTCTTACACTGAACTGTCCACAGAAATCACCTAAGGAATCACCTACAATTCCACTGCTTCCAGTAGCTTCAAGACTGTTCTCTGTAGTTAATCAGCACAACAATGCCTCAAGCTGATTCCATTCTAATCACATTAACATTATCCCAGGATTGCTGGCTTTCACTGAATTCCCTCCCTTTGTCTCTTCAATGATAGCACTGCATCAGCCAGTGAGGTGGAGACAGGACAGCATTCATCTGGGCTCACAGCATTCAGTCAACACCAAAGATTATAGAGCAGAGCAAGATAGACCACTCCTCCAAAATCCAATGGACTGACGTGTAGTACGTCACGGAACGTCACGGCCGCCATTTGTTGATGCCAAACGTGACATCTTTGGTAGCAGGGACGGACTCCACAGTTATACAATCTGCTCTTACATCAGGTCGTAGGGAAAAGCAAAGATACTAGAGGCTCCTCTAGTATCTTTGGGGGAAGAGGACGTTTCCTCCACTCCTGAGTTGATCCAGGACTGATTCTTGGTCCCCCCGATACCAGATGAAGGCGGCCGGTGGGAGAGCCTCAAGCGTCTGCCCACGTTCGACGCTCCCAAGGCAGCGGGCAATGCTCCTCTAGTATCTTTGGTGTAATCCGTTCCAAAGATTGATCGGCTCTATCATCTTTGGTGTAATCAGTGTTGTAGGGAACAGTGTTTTATACAGCATCTATCACTTCACATATTTAGTTAATATTATTGAAATTTTATTAATATTATTGTAAATTGCAGCTCAATAAAATGGCGTCATGTCATACCCATGTCATACTACGCTTTTTTCGCAGAGTGGCGCATCTTGCCCTGCTCTATAATCTTTGGTCAACACTGCAACAAACAAAGTCAGTCTTAGAAGTCTGAAGAAGGGTCTCAAGCTGAAACGTCACCCATTCCTTCTCTCCAGAGATGCTGCCTGTCCTGCTGAGTTACTCCAGCGTTTTGTGTCTATCCTTAGTTTAAACCAGCATCAGCAGTTCCTTCATACACATACAATCTAATCTGCAAGGCAATTTGTTTGGAGAATACTGCACAGCATGGAGATGTCGCTGGTAGAGCAGCCCCTGCCACTCGGGTTCAATCCTGACCTTGATTGCTGTCTGTGTAGTTTGCATATTCTCCTTGTCACCGTGTGGGTTTCCTCAAAGATCCCAAAGACGAGTGGGTTAGTAGGTTTACTGACCACAATAAAACCCTATCTACTGCACAAATGAATGGTAAATTAAGGGAAAGTAATATCAAAATTACATAGAAAAATACAGCACAGGAACAGGCTCTTCACAATGTCTGCACTGAACATGATATCAAGCTAAACGAATCATCTGCCAACACATGATCCATATCCCTCCATTCCCTGCATACCCACATGCGTATCTAAAAGCCTCTTAACCGCCTCTGCTGTATCTGCCTCCACCACTAACCCTGGCAAAGAATTCCAGGCACCCAGTTGGAGAAGGGTCCCAACCCGAAACGTCATTCATCCATTTAGAACTTTGTATCTATATCTGGAGTGACTTAATATCAGTTAACACTGCAACATTTGAAGATTAGAGACCATACTTACAAATTCACATTGAGAAGTTAGGAGGTGAAGTCAATGCCATCACATTGACGCTCTTTCTCTCCCCACAGATGCCGCCTGACCTGCTGAGCATTTCCAATATTTTTTACGTGTCCTCCAGACATCTTTTATTTCACTCTTCATCCCAAGCCCAACCTTTTTGCCTCAGGATATGCTCCCATTCATAAGTACTACAATGTTAGCCATGGGAATGGCCAGAGTCACTGAATTTGAAATGTTCACAAACAGATGCAGGAAGTTAAAGTATAAGTATCCTTTATTGTCATTCAGACCTTTCGGTCTGAACGAATTTACGTGCCTTGCAGTCATAACATAGAATAAAATAACAAAAACACACAATAAACACAGATTTAACATCCACCACAGTGAGTCCACTAGGCACCTCCTCACTGTGATGGAAGGCAAAAGTCTTAAAATCCTTGTCTCTTCCCTCCTTGCTCTCCTTCTGCGCTGAGGCGATCCAGGCTTCCAATGTTGTGACCCCACCGGGTGATGGTAAGTAAGTCAGTCCCGCGGCTGAATCCAAGCTCCGCGAACGGGCCGGTTCAAACTCCGCGGCCCGGGGCGGTCGAAGCTGCCGAAGCTGCCGCCCTCCAGTCCAGCGGACGAAGCTGTTGTTGTGGGAGCTCCGGAAAAACAGGTCACCAACCTGTGACCTGCGAGCTCTCGACGATGTCGTCCACTGGGCCCGCGGCCAAACCTCCGAGGCTCCGAAGTCGGGTCGCCGCCGCCTGAACGCCGCCACAGCCCCAAAGTCGGGCCGCCGAAGAAGAGGCGAAGACAACTAGCCTGCAAAGGTGGACAGATTGGTTCAAAAGGGGGACAAGAAGTTGGCAGATGGAGCATGATGAGTGATGATGAGTTTAGCCACTTTGAGAGAGGAATGGTAAGGTCAAGTATTATTTGGATGGAGTACCATGAACAGTTGTGCAGCAAAGGAATCAGTGGGTACTAATGAATGAAAAGAAAAAGTAAATGTGTCAACACATCCGGTAACTAGGAATGCAACATTGGGCTTTATTGCAAAAAGAATGAAGTTTTTTTACATTTTGTGAACTTTTGATGCAACTTTTACAGGAGTGTTGAGACATTACTCTGTATTACGTTAGTTAGGATCGAACCTGTGTCTCTGACGATGTAATGCATCAGCTCTACCTCAAAGCCACTGTGCTGCCCTCTTGCCCTAGAATTTATATTTTGGCACAGAACATAAAGGAGTCCTTTCTTTCCATACAGTGATATATTTGGCATCTGAGACAATTATTCTGACCCTGAGTCTGTCCCTGCACAACTGATCTTGTCCCTTCCAAGGTCTTTTGTTGTCTCTGTCATTATGCACTTTTCCCCATATGCAAGTCATTTTGTTTTCTGTTCCTTTTCATGTTGCTGTCCACAATATCTGTAACCGCCATGGCCCTTGCTGTATATTTGCTCTTATTTTGCCTTTTGTCTCATACATCACCATATCTACTTCCATCCAGCATTTAAGCCTGGTTTGGAGAGATCTACAACTATGCATGTCTGTACTTTTCTGGAGTTAACTTTCTTTCATATACTGACTATTCCTGAAGGCTACTCTCCCTGATTCTACAAATAATCTGATCTTTGAGGAATGCGATTTTCAAAGATGTAACACTATTTTAATCCACTGAAAATTTCAGCTAAGTTTACAAAGTAGCAAAGGATTCCCCTTACTCCTTCCTGTTCATGTATAAGGAATAATAATGGTTGACTATTTGATTTCTGGGCAGGTTGCTATCCCCTTGCAATATATTTAATACATTCTGCAGAGTCTTTTTGTTGGGCTTTATGGTATGGTACAGGTCCTGCCTCCAATTGCCTGTGAGATAAAATCAAATCCCTCATTTAGTTTTCTTTGTTTTTTTCTGCTGGTCACAACAATGAAAAGTGTAAACTCTTCCCATCAATATTTAGGCTGTAAATCCAAAGACTTGGTCATCTTTATTCCACCATGCATGAGTCCGTTTGAGTCATGCAACCTTGCTGTCAACAGTTCAATACCTGTACATGTTATGTTGAGAGGGTCTTTTAAATATTGGGGGGATGAAAACTAATATCAATTCCTGTTACAGACTTCATTTCCTGGCCTTCACCTAGGTATAGTCAGGAGCTCGAACAATCTGTACGTCTCCTTGATGATGTACGATGTCAAGATAAGCTTCCCAACAGGTATTTTCACCATTATTGGTTCCAATCTATTATGTTTACACCCATCGGTATCCCTTCCTCAGCTGATCTGCTGCTGAAACCTTTATCCATTGTTGGGCTTGAGTAGCAACTTCCCCTCTGGAGCAGAAGAATCTGTGTTCAAGTCATTGAAACAAAACAGTGTAGTAAGGGATCATTGCATTCATGACCACCCTTCTTATTCTACTCTCTATTTAAAAAAAGAGCTCATGTAAAAAGGTGGCATGCACTCAGTGCTCGCTGACATTTAAGATCAGATTAAAATGGGTTATTCTACTCTTACAAAGAGGATTACATGTCACTAATTTGAATAAAAGCAGGGAAGTTCTCCCTGGTGTCTGGACCAATACTTATCTCCTAGTCTCAAACAAAAGGCTTCCTTTTCATTACCACATCAGTAACAACGATTGAAAAATATTTAATTGTCTGTAAAAGCATTATTGGATGTCCTAAGAGGTAAGTGAATGGCTGCCTTTGCTCCTTCACTCCCTCTGCCTCTTGTATTCTTGATCGTTTAAAACTGTTCCTTGTATCCTAATGTCTTCATTATTGTACGAGATAAAATAGGCCGAAGTCAGCATGGTTTTGTGAAGGGAATAACTTGCTTGACAAATCCATTGGAGTTCTTTGCGGAGGTAAATAGCAGGATACACAAGGGAGAGTCAGTGGATGTTGTTTACCTGGATTTTCAGAAGCCATTTAATATGGTGCCACACGTGAGGCTGCTAAAGAAGATGAGACCTTGTGGTATTAGATGGAAGATACTGGCATGGATAAAAGGTTGACTGAATGGCAGAAGGCAAAGAGTGGGAATAAAGGGCACTTTTTCTGGTTGGCTGCCAGTGACTAGTGGTGTTCTGCAGGGGTCGGTGCTGGGGCCGCAGTTTTTCACATTGTATATCAATGATTTAGATGAGGGAATTGAAGGCTTTTTGGCCAGGTTTGCTGATGATATGAAGATAGGCGGAGGGGCATGTAATGTAGAGAAAGCAGGGACTCTGCAGAAGGACTTGGACAGGTTAGGAGAAGGGACAAATAAATGGCAGGTGGAATACAGCATAGGAAAGTATGCAGTCACCCATTTTTGGTAGAAGGAATAAAGCCATAGACTATTTTCTAAATCGGGAGAGGATTCAGAAATCATAGGCGCAAAGAGACTTGGGTGCAGGATCCCCAAAAGGTTAATTTGCAAGGTGAATCGGTGGTAAGGAAGGCAAATGCAATGTTAGCATTTATTTCGAGAGAACTAGTATATAAAAACAGGGATATAATGCGGAGGCTTTATATGGCACTGTTCAGCCCACATTTGGAGTATTGTGAGCAGTTTTGGTCCACATATCTGAGGAAGGATGTGCTGGCATTGGAGATGGTCCAGAGGAGGTTTCGAGAATGATTGGGTTGACATATGATGAGCATTTGGCGGCACTGGGCCTGTACTCGCTGGAGTTTAGAAGGGGGAGGTGGGAGCTCATTGAAACCTACAGAATAGTGATAGGCCTGGTTAGAATGGATGCGGAGAGGATATTTTCACTAGTGCGAAATACTAGAACCAGAGGGCACAGCCTCAGAATAAAAGGCTTTCAAACCTTTTAGAAAGGAGATGAGGAGGGGGGTGAATTTGTGGAATTCATTGCCACAGATGCCAGTGGAGGCCAAATCATTTGGGTATTTTTAAGGTGGATATTGGCAGAATCCTGATTAGTAAGGGTGTCAAGGGTTATGGGGAGAAGGCAGGAGAATGGGGTTGAGACGGAAAGATAGATCAGCCATGATTGAATGGCAGAGTAGACTCAATGGGCCGAATGGCCAAATTCTGCTCCTATGACTTGTGTTTACCTTCAAATTGGCCCACTACCTTTCCTAACCTTATTTCCACATCCCTTTGCCACCTATCACTATAAATCTTATTTCACTCTGTCAACTTCTGAGATCTCCCTATTCCTTTAATTCTGGCCTCTTAATTATTCCTGATTTTGATTTCTCCATAACTGACAGCTGTGCCTTTATCTGCCAAATTCTGAATTCCTCAAATAGTCCTCTCCCCCTCGTGATGTTCCTCAAAGTCTATTTCTGTCCAAGTTTCTTCATAGATATCTTCATTACTGAAAAATCTAGTTTATTGTTCTATGGATTTGTTTTGTATGTTTGAAGTCACAGGGATATACAAGCTTTTGCACTGACGTGTTTGTCTAATAAATTTAGTCATATTATTACAGTTTAATATTTGTTTTTTAAGCATTATTTATTGATGTCTATATTTTACTAAACATTACTTGAAGCAATGGAATTATGAAACATAAATACATTTATTTTCATTATGAAATAAAAATTCATAGAGGAAACCAGTAATTGGTAACTTATTACAAATGCAAACCATTTTGCACAAAGCCAAATTTGCACAAAGCCAACTTACACCATTGTCCATAGCTGTAGTAGGTATTTAATTTTTTTTTAAACTGTTTCACTAGTGATAACTAATCAAACAATACATCTGTAATCTACTTCAATTCAGTACAAAATCAATAATGGAAAACATGAGCAGTTTCCGCTAAAGAAAATATCAGCTAATAACTGGGAAAATCATTAACCTCCCCCTAACTTTCATACATTCACACCGGCTTTCCAAATTTGAAAAATAAATTCCAACAACCTCCAACCTTTGTGAAACTAGAAAACCTGGAGAAGGCATAACCTAGTTCTTTGTTGCTATAATGTCAAATTTTGCCATGGAATTTTAAAGTTCTTTCACTTTTTCCTAAACCTCTTGTAAAGCTTATGTCCGATTCGGGTTTATTTATAAGGTTCTTTTCCAATAGTTGTCTACTGTGAACGGACTGCTATTAACTCATTGTCCTTCTGCACAAAACCTTTTTTTACATTCTCATAGGCAAGCACAACTTCTAACGACCTCTGACCTGCCTAAACATAGGATTGTACCCAGTTCTAGATACTCTTTCTCCAGTGGGAATTTTCTGTAACAATACCTTAATGAAGGTTCTCTTTGAACAATGAGTAACATAGCACAACGGGCTTCCTCTGCCGGTAACTGTTTACTCTTTACCAGACTATCTGCTTATTATTTCTCAAACAGTTCTTAATCATGGCAAGACCTAGTTAAGTCCTTTCATCAAAACCATATCTTAATTTCCTCCTTCACATAAATCCTACACCAACATGTTTTTTCCACACAAAATATAAGTTACACACACTAGTAAATGCCACGCTCCTTTAAATCAGTTTTTTAGCTTTCACCAAATCTCCCATGTGGAAATTAATTTTGCATGCAGCTCACCTGACGACCATCACTGTTTTTGTGATTAGCTTTGGTTAAAGAGTTACATGTACCATTTGTTGCTCACACTACTGGAGTTGAAACATGGATGTTGTTACAACCAGGAGTTGGTTTCTTGACCTAATGGACTAACATAGTTATTTTTCTGCCTAAGGCACTCAATCTCCACAACATTAGATTATTGCTCCTTTGTGGTCACTCCCACGAGGTGTTCTTTAGTTTAGTTTAGTTTATTGTCACAGGTTCCAAAGTACAGTAAAATGCTTTTGTTGCATGCTAACCAGTCAGTGAAATATACAATAGACCATATAACCATATAACAATTACAGCACGGAAACAGGCCATCTCGGCCCTACAAGTCCGTGCCGAACAACTTTTTTCCCTTAGTCCCACCTGCCTGCACTCATACCATAACCCTCCATTCCCTTCTCATCCATATGCCTATCCAATTTATTTTTAAATGATACCAACGAACCTGCCGCCACCACTTCCACTGGAAGCTCATTCCACACCGCTACCACTCTCTGAGTAAAGAAGTTCCCCCTCATGTTGCCCCTAAACTTCTGTCCCTTAATTCTGAAGTCATGTCCTCTTGTTTGAATCTTCCCTATTCTCAAAGGGAAAAGCTTGATCACATCAACTCTGTCTATCCCTATCATCATTTTAAAGACCTCTATCAAGTCTCCCCTTAACCTTCTGCGCTCCAGAGAATAAAGACCTAACTTATTCAACCTATCTCTGTAACTTAGTTGTTGAAACCCAGGCAACATTCTAGTAAATCTCCTCTGTACTCTCTCTATTTTGTTGACATCTTTCCTATAATTGGGCGACGATTACAATTGAGTCATTCACAGTGTTCGGATACATAAGGGAATAATGTTTAGTGCACGATAAAACCAGTAAAGTCCGATCAAACATAGTCCGAGGGTCACCGATGAGGTAGATAGTAGTTCAGGGCTGCTCTCTAGTTGTAGTGGGATGGTTCAGTTGCCTGATAGCCTCTTTGCTTCAAGACCAAATTTTTGTATGCAACTAATCTATGTTGGACTCGATTAAGTTATGACATATTCAGAGGTAGGAATTCATCACCGGTCACCCACACTAAGCAGGCATAAGGGTACCACCTCCATGCTGTACATCCCTCTTGATGATCCATTCCATTGCCATCAATAAAACAGAATATTGAGAAGGAATCAACAGGCAACAAATTCTACAGTGACTGCACTAAAGATACATTTTAAACCTCCCCATCCCCACTGGCATAACCAATAGTCATGCCAATAAGGGTCCCTGGGTTACGGAAGACCTGACTTGCAAGGATCAGATTTTATGCACATTTTCCCAGACTCCGCTCTTTAATACAGTATTGGAATCTCTTCACCAGCAAACAATGTAGATATCACCCTTAGAACAGTGCCACCTCTAAACTCTTCTTAAGATAAGGTCAAACATTATGAAGCCCAAGTCATCTCTCTTTAGCATACACTTTCTGTTATTAAACTGCCGATAGTTTTGCTCGCTGATAGCTCCCCATCATTCCAAGACTGCATTCAGGCAATCACATGTTGCGGTTCACTTGTTGGCCACAACTCTTATCACCTACACTGATTTCTCCAGTCTTCTCCTTGCGCAGCAGTCCCAAGGGCTGTGGAGGCTAAAGATTTCACATGCTTACTTCTGACTCGCAGAAAATTCAATTTACAGACTGATCTCTGGAACAAAACTCTTCAGTAATCCAGGGACCCGCTGCTATAGTCTGGGTAGAAAATAGGCAACCCCAGGTTAGCCTGGGTAAAAAATATAATCTGCACCGATACGTTGATTCTTGTATCTCTTTTGAATCATGAAGGAAAGAATAAGATCTTCTATAGACATGTCCAGAAAGAACCAAATGAACCAGAGGAAGTGCAGTACTTCAAGAAGGTAAATCATAGCACCTGCTCAAGGGCAGTGGATAGGTGATAAATGCTACACATCCAGTTCTGAAAAATGATTTTGCTTTGCTATAGACTACCCTGCCTGTCGGCAGAGCCATTAGACCCCTCATTCAGAATTATTTCCAAACAAAATCCTTTCCTTACCAAAATCATCCATATCTGAAAGGATTCAGAGAAGGAGCAACTTAAGTTTTTTTTAAAAATATTTCTGGCTGCAAAACATGTCTACAATCTGTTTACAAAAAGGGCGGAGGCTGAGCTAAACCCAAATCCTTTAAGGATATACATGAATAAAATATGTTGCCTTCTGTGGTTGCAAGTGTTATTTTCTATGCTGTTGTCTGCTGGGGTAAAAGCATTAGTGCAAAAAACACCAAGAAGCTGGACAAACTGGTAAAACGAGCTAGCTCAGTGCTGGAGGGGAGAGTGGACTCTGGGATGGATGTGCTTGAGAGGTGTATGAGGCGCAAGGTGCAGGTCATCCTGAAAAACCCCAGGCATCCCCTCCATGTAATTCTGGAGAGTCTAAAGAGCACTCAGAGCAACAACCGGCTCCTCTCCCTGCCCTGTAGAACGGAGCGGTTCAGGAGATCCTTCACTCCTGCAGCCATTAGATTTTATAATTCGGACCGCTAGGCTGTAGGGGGATGCATCTTTGCATTTTTTTAAATTTTAATTGTTAATTATTGGTCTTTTTAAGTATTTATTGCTCTCAGGTAGTGTCCACATTGTATTTTAGGGGGTTTTTTCTGCGTTCGTTTTGAATGTGTGGGTTTGTTGGTTGGGAGCTTCTGGACATCTGAATTTCCCTGAGGGGATCAATTATTTATTATTATTTATTATTCTGTTACGTTCTTGTATTGTTCATCTTTTATTTACTGCTTGTTGATCAGTTATTTTCAACAATGGCGTATCTTCAGTTTAGTTCAGTTTATTGTCATGTGTACCAAGGTACAGTGAAAAGATTGTAGCTACGTGCTAACCAGTCAGCAGAAAAACAATACGTGATTACAATCGAGCCATTTACAGTGTATAGATACATGATAAGGGAATAACATTTAGTGCAAGGTAAATCCAGTAGTCCGAACAAAGATAGTCCGAGGGTCACCAATGAGGTAGATAGTAGTTCAGGACTGCTCTCTATTCTTCCCTTTAGTTCTAAAGTTTCTCACGTTTCAGCCATTGCTCCTAGGCAATGTGTCAGTTTCCATGAATGCTGGTCAAAACTCCCACTATAGTGTTATCAGGGATTGCTGGCCTGCAGGATTGTGCAGACGGAATGGATGGATTGGGGGGGGGTGGGGGCGGGGAGGGAGGGTGGAGATTGTGGTCCCCGATGATCATGCAATAAAATGCATAACTTGAGATGGATGCATATGCATACATTCATAAGCATTAAGAATGCTTGCAATTATCTTTTCCAAGACGGCACAACCTAAGTTCCTGCACACACCCCAACTTTTCAAATATTGAAACATGGATGAACTACAATTTCCACCGAGTAAGCATCAAGAAGACTTAAGCTCTCATTTACAAAATAGTGCATGTATGTATGCTTGAAGAATGCTGTCAAGCCCTGCTCTTTCAGTTGATAGAATATCCGGGTATACGTCAGGACCGTTGATCCAAGAATGATTTTGTTTAAACAAAAGTATAGAAGGTAGTCTTCCATCCGTTCCAGTTAAACATAAATTTGAACATAAACATAAGTCTGAAGAAGGGTTTCGGCCCGAAACGTTGTCTATTTCCTTCGCTCCATAGATGCTGCTGCACCCGCTGAGTTTCTCAAGCATTTTTGTGTGTCTCCAAACTTTCCTGGTCCGAGAACACTAATGCAATCATCAAAAAAGCACATCAGCGCCTCTACTTCCTGAGAAGATTACGGAGAGTCGGATTGTCAAGGAAGACTCTCTCTAACTTCTACAGGTGCACAGTCGAGAGCAGGCTGACCGGTTGCATCGTGGCTTGGTTCGGCAATTTGAGCGCCCTGGAAAGGAAAAGACTACAAAAAGTAGTAAACACTGCCCAGTCCATCATCGGCTCTGACCTTCCTTCCATCGAGGGGATCTATCGCAGTCGCTGCCTCAAAAAGGCTGGCAGTATCATGAAAGACCCACACCATCCTGGCCACACACTCATCTCCCTGCTACCTTCAGGTAGAAGGTACAGGAGCCTGAAGACTGCAACAACCAGGTTCAGGAATAGTTACTTCCCCTCAGCCATCAGGCTATTAAACCTGGCTCGGACAAAACTCTGATTATTACCAACCACTTTCTGTTATTTGCACTATCAGTTTATTTATTCATGTGTGTATATATTTATATCATGGTATATGGACACATTTATCTGTTTTGTAGTAAATGCCTACTATTTTCTGTGTGCTTAAGCAAAGCAAGAATTTCATTGTCCTATACAGGGACACATGACAATAAACTAACTTGAACTTGAACTTGAACTTAAATTGAACTGTCATTTATGACATTCATAACAATGCCACATATGAGACTGATAATTGCTATCCATGCCAATAGAAGCCTTTATCAACAAAGTCTACACTGGAAATGTCTTGAGTGCTGCAGGCAAGCTAAACTATTTACTGCCCATTGTGTTTGTTTATGCAGTCTTGCAATATCTACTCATCTGAATAACAAATGTAAGCACCTCTCCTCTGGCAAGTCCGAAGAATATTGACTTTAATAATTGTGATTGTGAACTCAGTGCCAGTTTTGTGCCAGCAGCTAGCTACCCTATAGGAAATCAAAAATCCTGCAGTTGCTGGAAAACTGAAATAAAAAGAGAAAACACTGGAAATTCTCGGCAGGTCAGGAAGCAAACATGAAAAGAGAAATATCAAAAAAACAATGCTGAAGGAACTCAGCAGATTAGGCAGCACGTGTGGATGGGGAAAAAACAGATGATGTGTCAGGTCAGACTGATGGAAATGAAGGGGAAAAGCTGGTAAAGAGGGTTAAACAATAGACAATAGGTACAGGAATAGGCCATTCGGCCCTTCGAGCCAGCAAGGTGAGGGGACAAGTGGAGCAAGAACCGGCAAGTGATATGTGTATTCAAGTGAGCAGGGATAATTGGCGGGTGGGAGGAGTTGGTAACACAGGCTGGAGGTGAAGTGGAATGGAGAGGGTAAAGAAAGGCACACAAGCAAAGGGGGAATAGGATTGATGAGAAGAAAGGGAGTACCTGAAATTGAACAATTCAATGTTGATGCCATTAGGTTATAAGCTACTCATTCATACTGCTGGAATATTGAATATTGACCTCTGACTTCAAGTAACCCTTGCTTTCCCTCCCTCTCCACCCCTCCCCCTTCCCAGTTCTCCGACCAATCTGACTGTCCCTGATTACATTTTATCTCTGTTTGCTTTGTTATTACCTTCTCCTAGGTAACAATGATCTATTCTACATTTTCCTTGATCTCCACCCCCTTTGGTCTCGTTCTCACACCTTATACTTCCTTATCTTTGAGGTTGAGAAGGAGTTTCTTCCCAGAGGCCTTTAGGACTGTAAACTCCTATCTCACCAGGGACTAACTTTTACTGTACCACGCTACTGCTTTTTAAAAAATTGCTGGGTTTTTTTCCTTTTTCCTTCTGCCCACAATATTTAATATGTAAAAGAATATGTGATTCTGTTCCATTCTGTTTGTAGTTTGTTTGGTTGTTTGTTTGTTTGTCTTTTTGCACAAAGTTCGCGAGCATTGCCACTTTTCATTTCACTGCACATCTCGTATGTGTATGTGACGAATAAACTTGACTTGACTTGATCTCTGTATTTTCCCCTCTCCCTCCCCCGACTCTCAGTCTGAAGAAGGGTCTCGACCCGAAACATCACGCATTCCTTCTCTCCAGAGATGCTGCCTGTCCCGCTGAGTTACTCCAGCATTTAGTGTCTATCTTCGGTTTAAACCAGCATCTGCAGTTGCTTCCTTCACATCTCTCTGCAACTCCTTGGTTTGCTTATCCTTCCCCAGGCGCTTTCCCCTGTCCCTATACTTCGCCTCAATTCAGGTACCTCAACAGGATTTCCAGACATGTGCTATCTAAAAGCTCCTTAAACAGCACTATTGACCTGCTTCCACCGCCACCTCTGGCAGAGCATTCCAGGCACTCTCCCACACTGTGTTAAAAACAGTGGAGGAGCGGCGCCCATGTCGGGGCTGCCGCGCCCGAGGGAGGAGCGGCGCCCATGTCGGGGCGGCCTGGCGCGAGGCTGAGACGGTAATGGTACTCACGTGAGGGCGATCCGGCTCGGGGCTGGAACGGTGCTCCGGTGGCTGGGATGGCGTTCTGGCGGCGGTGACCTGAGTCCGGGGTTCGGCCGCGGGCCAGCGGCTGCGTCAGCAGGACTGGTGGGCGGCAGCTTCGACCACCCCGGGCCGCGGTGTTTGAGCCGCGGGACAGTTGTAACATCGCCCGGGGGGTATCGCCTCAGCGCAGAGGGAGAAGAGGAGGGAAGAGACTGGAGACCTAAGACTTTTGCCTCCATCACAGTGAGGAGATGTTGGGTGGACTCACTGTGGTGGATGTTAATATGTGTTTATTATTGTTTTTTATTGTATTGTATTGTATGTATGACTGCTTCAATTTCGTTCAGACTTCGGTCTGAATGACAATAAAGGCTATCTAATCTAAACAACCTTCCCTGCATAACTCCTTTAAATGTTCTCCCTCTGACAAAGCTATGCTGCCTTATCTTCGACATTTCCACTCTGGAGAAAAGGCTCTGACTGCCTCGCCATTTTATATTAACTCGGATTAATTCAGATTTTCTCTCCACAGGCACTGCCTGATCTAATGAGGCATTTACAATATTTTCCTTTTGGTTTCTGTTCTCTATAATAGGAGAGCGGTGACTTATATTTTACAGCTTTAACGTGTCCCTTTGTTTCTGTACTCGCTCTGCCATTGTTAATCTATCTCCCAGACGGTGTAGCCAACAGTGCATCTCCATGGCAACCCTGGCCTCACTCTATCAGAGAGATTCCCTTTGTCCTATCCAACCCTCCCCCACCCCATGAAACTTAAAAATAACTTGTTTTTTTTTTCTCTTTTCCAGTTCAGATGGAAGGTCATTGAAATGAAACATTAGCTCTGTTTCTATTTTCGCAGATGCTTTCTGACCCTGCTGAGTCTTCGCTGCTTTTTTTTTCCTGTTTTTACTGTTCCTAATGAGAAACCCTGGCTCACAGCTCAAACATAATGGATGTGTTTAAGATAGTTAGCTCGGTACAAGATAAATATAATTTCACCTATGATTACTTAATCGGGATCAAAATACTTGTCACCTAGGTGAGCTGGGGAGGAGGGAGTAGAAATGAGTGAATGGAAATGTAGTGGGACATGAAACAACGTCACATCTGAGCAATGGCTGGAGGAGTTATGTTTTTGCAATCGGTGGGTGTAAGAAGATCATTCTTGTTTTGCATTCCTGGCCGTCCTCCCCAGAGATTTCCAATGTAATACATCAGTAACGTTGATGGCCTGACTAAACACTTAATGGGAGCCATCCCTGCGACTAGTGAAATCTCTGGGAAAAGTCTGCTCTGCGGAGATTGAGACCCTTTCTTACGGGGAGTGAGAAAGGAGAAATTGTTTCCATTAGCGGGAAGGTCAGTAATGAAAAAAAACAAAGATCTAAGATAACTGGAAAGAGAAACAAGAAAGACAAATGAGGGGATTATTACGGTGAGCTGTGACCTGGAATGCATGGCCTGTTGGAAGTAGTTTGTTGTAGCTTTGTAAAGGAAGTTGGATATGTATGTAATAAGGTAACTATGGGAAGAGCAAGGAAAGGGTCTCATTTCATAGCTCTTTTAAAGTGCCTAATCGCATACATTGGGTCAAATCGCCTCCTTTCAACATTCTATGAACATATTTTTGAAGCTTGCTGTGGTTGCCTGTGCAGCATCCTCCCATAATTTAATTTTTTCTCTCAGCGATATATGGTGTACTGCATCTGTCTGTAGCTTGACCACCGATGACTAGCAATTACTTGACCCAAGACCTTCACTGTCAGCAGAAACAAAAATATCAGCACCATAATCCCATTGTTACACGGAACTATTTTATTTATTTTCGTGCCATTGTTTCTCTGTGGAGCTTGCTGCTTCCTTTCTTTCCTGGAGGCATCAATTTCATTTTGGCAGCATTTTCAGAACCACCAGCCACTCCCTCCCTTCAAGCATTAGCTAATGTCATTGTGCTTATTCACCTTCAGAAGGGCACCTGGTTCATGTTTTAGACACCTACAACATGGAAACAGGCCCTTCAGCCCATTGAGTCCGTGTCACCATTTCAGCATCAATCCCTACCTATCCTATTTTATTCTCCCCGCATTCTTATCAACTCTCTCTAAATTCTACCTCATCTGCACACTAGGGGCAATTTACAGTGACCAATTAACATACCACCCTGCACATCTTTGTGATGTGGAAGGAAGCCAATCTAGGGGAAAGTCCCACAATTACAGGGAGAATGAGCAAACTCCATACCTAAGGTCAGGATTGAAGCTGTGTCTCTGAAGTTAGGCAGTAACTCTACCAGCTGCACCACTGTGCCACCACCCAGAAATGCATAATGTTAATCCCTTGCCACACAGGTTTTTTCAACATGTGTTAACATGAATGGGGATCTGGGAGTAGGAATTGTGCTGATTTTTGCTCACCCTAATTAATTACTACTAAGGCCCAGTGTAGCATAAGCACCACCGTCAGGGCTGAAATTAGACAACTCATTGAGGATAGACACAAAATGCCCGAGTAACTCAGCGGGACAATCAGCATCTCTGGAGAGAAGGAATGGGTGATGTTTCTGGTCGAGACCCTTCTTCAGACCCGAAATGTCAGCCATTCCTTCTCTCCAGAGATGCTGCCTGTCCCGCTGAGTTACTCCAGCATTTAGTGTCTATCTTTGGTTCAAACCAGCATCTGCAGTTCCTTCCTACACATTTAGAAAACTCATCAGTGCACTAAGGTATCATTGCATGCACTGCTGGCGTCAAATTAAATCCCCCAAAGTGTTGCAAAATTAGCCTCAAGTGTGTAACTGCGACAGCGGTGCTATCACTCAAAGAGCTACGTTAAATCACGACCTGCCTATGGCTCAGTGGGTGCACAACCAATTCATCACAGTTGCTGGCACTTTGCGGAGTGGCAATCAGAGAAAGGCACACTCCACATGGCTGCCAGTCAATCGTAACTCATGGTTACCATGTAGAAGCAAAGGGTTGGCAAAGGCATGGAGAGAGGAGCAAGGCTGTCTGGGAGTGACGCTGGAGTACTGGTAATTTAATACATGGCTGGTGGGGTAACTCCTAAGCAATTACATCATATGTGAAGGTCACTTCTACAGCACTATAAATACCGCCCTTTGAAGCTCACACTCATATTCTTATGAACACGCACATACAGATCAGCACACCTGAACATTCCTCCCACCACTACAAACATGCCTACGCAAGTCAAACCCCTCCCACAATCCTCCCAATAGACAGTTACTCCCCAAACGCCCCACAGACAGATTATGTTTACAAATGTATAAGAAGAAATGAGTTAATTCGCTTCAGAAATTGCCAGGAGAATGTTAATGTGTTTTTGTGATGGGTACATTTTGTTTAACCAGTCTATTGCAGTTCTTTTAAGTAGTAACAAGTGTTGTGGATAAAGGGAAACAGGTAGACATAATATACTTAGAATACTGCAAAACATTTGATAAGGTGCCATGTCAAAGTATATTGCAGAAAGTGAAATGTGTGGTGTGGGATGTAACATATTGGCATGGAAAGACATTCAACTGTCAAACTAGTCACTCACGTGACTCCGAAATAGTAAGACTGGTGGGCGGCAGCTTCGACCACCCCGGGCCGCGGTGTTTGAGCCGCGGGACAGTTGTAACATCGCCCGGGGGGTATCGCCTCAGCGCAGAGGGAGAAGAGGAGGGAAGAGACTGGAGACCTAAGACTTTTGCCTCCATCACAGTGAGGAGATGTTGGGTGGACTCACTGTGGTGGATGTTAATATGTGTTTATTGTTGTTTTTTATTGTATTGTATTGTATGTATGACTGCTTCAATTTCGTTCAGACTTCGGTCTGAATGACAATAAAGGCTATCTAATCTAATCTAATTAAAGGAGAATTTACCAGTTTGAATTTTGATCTTTATTTTATGAGTTACGTCGAGGGAATACGTGCCCTCCACGCCCACCCTCTATTATAAAGGTCAACTGGTATCCTAGTTCATCTTATCTTACTATGTTTATTTCACTTACTATTACTGTGATTTCACACCGCTGCTTTGAAGTATGTCGCGCGTGCGTGCTGGCAAGGTCTTCACGTATTCCTCATAAAATAAAGTAACTCCTCATAAAATAAAGATCAAACTTCAAACTGGTAAGTTCTCGTTTAATCTTACTATTATCACTGTCCAACCCATATCAGTCAGCATAGGTGAGGTCAATGATGTGAACAAGCGTATTTCTGTTCCTCATTCACTCACCCTAACCATCAGAATTTATTCTTAAAGATCAATCATCATCAGGTGTAGCATTGATTAAAAAAGAAAATATGAAGATCTGACTTCCAGTGGATAGAATGAGGATGACCTTTTCCCCTCCATTTTGTTGGGGCTCGCAGTAGCTGAGGTGGAGTCAGCAGGTCCCACCTCCTGTGATGAATCCTGCAAACTCTACCTCAGAGTGGGGTTATGGATACTTGATGGAACAGCTGAAAATGTGGGTCTCATTTAATGATGTGCTCAACCCACCATTTTTACTGGGCTTCTATGTGCTCCTTATCAATGCACTTGAGTGTTTCAATGCCATTCCAAATTGTCTTCTTTATTTTAGATGGTCCTGGGCCAGGGATTCCCAAGGTTCAGTGAGAATTGTGGTTTCATCTCACACTTCAAACCTTGCCCTTGATGAGATTATTTGGCTCAGACAGTGCAATACCAGGGGGAGAATTACAAAAGCCAGAAAGTATTGTCATCTCATTTTGTTTCTGTTTCTTTTATTGATTTTAAATTGTAAATGTAGCCGAGAGGAGTCACACATGCATCCTATCTTTCAAATCTTATTTAACTGCTTATCATTTGTTGGTAAAGAAAAATAACCCTCATTGGAACAAAATTCGAGATTATTTTTGTGATTGCTTCAAACAATTTTTAATCACAATTTTTAGAAACACTTCTCCATATTTAGAAGCAATATATTAATCCACTTCCTATTTTTCATTAATAAACGTTTTTATTTCTGGATTTCCCAGGACTCATTTCTTCCTCTGCCGTTGCTGTGTTATCTCCTGCTGCTGCGTTTTGTTTGTGCCCTAGCTTTGTCCTTCGAGCCAAACCTTCCCGATCCGTAGGCCTCAAACAGTTCAGCAACACAGATCTGTGCAAATCACTGCTGTCTGTTGTTAGATAAAGGCAGCTGCTGTTACTCCCACTACCACAGAAGATCATACTGCACAAACCTTACTTTTGATTTTAGTATTTAACCAGATTTCAAAAGGTTGACATTTAAATGGAATCTGTCTTTCCTGTGATAAGATGAGTATTAAAAACAAATTTCTTTGTATAAAAATAAAGGAATACAAGCATGCAATAAGCCATGAATATATTACAGCAAAGATCAGCATTTTGTAGATAACCTAAGAATGAAAAGCAGTTTCTCTATAGCCTTACTGTGCACAGTGGTGCAGCTGGCAAAGCTGCTGCCTCTCAGCTGCAGCAAACTGGGTTCAAATTTGTTCCCCGGTGCTATTTGTGTGGGGTTTGCACGTTCTCCCTGAGACTGTATGTGTTTATTCTGGGTGCTCTGGTTTCCAGTTATATTCCAAAGAAAGGCAGATTGGTAGGTTAATTGGCCACTGTAAATTATCCCGAGCAAGGGGTGGAAACTGGAGGGAGTTGATAGGAATGTGGAAAAATAAAATGGGATTAGTGTAGGATTAATGTAAATAGGCATTTGATGAGTGGTGCAGACTTTCTGAGTTGAAGGGCCTGATCCCATACTCCCCACCTCCATGACATTAAATTCAGTGCATTCCATTCTTCTTTAGTTTATATTTCCTAATGCAGTTGCACACCTAATTAAAAAAGCTAGACATTTGACATTAGATTTAAAATAAATTCAAAAAATTGACAGCAGATCTACCTTAACTTGGTACTGTTGGACAATCATTGATGCAGATTTCTGCCATAACACCTGATTTTTCGCCCAGCTTTACAATATGGTAACGGTGAGAATAGGCAATAGTACCGCAATAGGTGTAATGTGGCTAGACTTTCAACAGGCCTTCAGTAAGATGTTCCATATTTGATTCAAGAACATGGTCAGAGAATATGGATTGCTAAACTTACATTGACTCTCAGTTAGACAACGTTTGAGTACCACACATAGTTCTGGTTGTCATATTATAAGGAGGCACTGGAGGGAATGCAGGGAATAGTTGCAAGGTATTGTGAGATATTTGCAAGGTACCAGTAATGTGAGGATGTATATATCTGCAGAGGATGGGTCTTTTTTTGTCTCTAGAGAAAAGATTTTTGAGTGATTTAATAGAAATCTTTAAAGTCATGCATAGTTTTGCTGACGTGGTTTTAATAGACGGTGGAGTGAATAAACTTTCCCAAGTTACTCTATTAATGGCCTTCACTTTTCTTCATAAATACATTATTTATATTTACCTTGCCTAACACAGCCCCTTGTTTATGTTCAAAGCATACCCCCTTAGAACCACTCCCTTTCTTGCCATATTAATGTTGTTTATCCTGTGAACCGAAATCCCAGCTTTGCACAAAACTAAGGACAGCAGAGTTATACAGTCGGTGAAGCTCCTGTCTTACATGTCAAGAGACCAAGTTTCCAACATGACCTCTGGTGCTGTCTGCGTGGAGTTTGCACAATCCCCTTCTGATCGCATGGATTTCCCCCAGCTGCTCAGATTTCCTCCCATATCTCAAAGCCGTGTAGATAGGTGGGCTGCTGTAAATTACCTCTAGTGTGTAGGAGAGTGGCAGAATCTGGGGAGATTTGACGAAACAGCGGGGAAAATAAAAATGGGATTAATGTAGGATTAGACTAAATGGATAATTGATACTTGCCACAGACTATGTTTCCATGTTAAAATTTATGATTTGACAAATGGATTCAAGTTTTTAATTTGTTAAAGCTACACCAATTTGCTGTTGGCTCAGATAATATTCCAGGCCTTATTACCTTCACAAACTCATAGATTCATAACGTCATGAAATAGGCCCTTCAGCCCAACTTGCACACGTAAACCAATATGCCCCATCTACACTATTCCCACCTGCCTGTGTTTAGCCCATATCCTTCTCAACTTATCCTTTCCATGTACCTGTCAAAATCTTTTTTTTAAGTTGTGATAGTACCTGCCTCAACTATGTCCCCTGGCAGCTCGTTCCATACACCCACCACTCTTTGTTTAAAAGAGATGCCCCTCAGGTTTCCATTCAATTTTACACCCCTCACTTAAACATATCTCCTCTGGTTCTTGTTTCCCCTACTCTGGATAAAAGACTGTGCATTTACACTATCTAATCCCATCACCTCTATTCGATCACCCCACATCCTCCTCAGATCCAAGGAATAAAGTCCTAGCCGGGTCTACCTCTCCCTTTATCTCAGGCACTCGAGTGCTGGCAATATCCTTGTAAATCTCTGTGCCCTTTCCAGCTTAACAACATATTTCCTATAACAGGATGACCAAAACTGAACATGTCGCCGCGGGCTCAGTGGACGACATCGTCGGGAGCTCGCAGGTCCCAGGTTGGTGACCTGTTTATCCGGAGCTCCCGCAACAACAACTTCGTCCGCTGGACTGGAGGGTGGCAGCTTCGGCAGCATTGACCGCCCCGGGCCGTGGAGTTTGAACCGGCCCATTCGCAGAGCTCGGATTCAGCCGCGGGACTTACTTACCATCACCCGGCGGGGTCACAACATCGAAAGCCTGGATCGCCTCAAATCAAAGGGGGAACAAGGAGGGAAGAGACAAGGACTTTAAGACTTTTGCCTTCCATCACAGTGAGGAGGGCCTGGTGGACTCACTGTGGTGGGTGTTAAATCTGTGTTTATTGTGTGTTTTGTTATTTTATTCTATGTTATGACTGCAAGGCACGAAATTTCGTTCAGACTGAAAAGTCTGAATGACAATAAAGAATACTTGATACTTTACTTGATACTTGATGCTTTAGCATCCACTGTTTCTTAAGTAAGGTCTCCAAGGTTCACTATACGAAGAGTTGATTACACCTATTTCTCAATTACTTGCAGATGGAGCATGCATGTGCCTTTACGATTGCAAGCCTTGTCATAAGGTGTGGTGCCACCACCTAACTCCACCAGCTCTGTAATTGAGACAGAGCCACCTCATGTGTGTTGCTCCTCAGTGAGATTCTGGTTTGAGAATTGCCCCCTCAGCTTCCTGGGTCTCCAATACGATCCCATTCCCCTTTCTAACAGCTTGATCTGCTCTGAATACACTCTGCTCATTCATCCAAGAATTCCAAGGAGAATACCTACTGATACATTCACATCTGGAAGCAATGGAACAATTTGTACAGCAGCCTTGAAGTCAACAAAAATATAATTTCACCACCTGTCACAATACTCATTGAAGTACATTGCAACATAAAACATCTATAAACAGCATCCAACACTTGAAGAATAATAGCCAGAAGAAATTAATCATTAACTGGCCATAATTCCAGATGATCTTTTTAGAACATTTTGCTGATGGACACTGTTTGATTTTAGTTAGTTTGTGTACACTTGCATTTTAGCTGCAACTCCAGACACAAGCTCACCACTTCAATGTCAATTTACCCTGCTTTTTATTTTCTTTACACCTGCCAGACTCTCCTATTGGCTTGAGGCCTCTTTTTGTTTCATAATTCTCAAATATTATGTCCTTTCAAATCCCTTCCTAGTTACTCCATGTCTTTCCCATTTCCTTACTCTTATCTCAAGCTAGATTTCATCTTAGGTAAATCTACAACATTTATCAGTACCTTTCCTGTCACCCGTCACAAGACCCCTAGAGGTACTTGTTGAAGCCTACTTATAAGCAGCAACCCTAAATAGCCCATAACTCTCTCTATCATCTTACCCACCAATCAGGCACTCACAGTGACAAGTTCCAGTCTCGAACCTATGCACATTGCGAAATCAACATTGATCGCCTCTGCATCTCTTTCCAAAGTACCTGCTTTCCGAAGAAAAAGATCCTTGACATCCAGAATCTTATTGAAAATTGAGTTAAAAAAACAGGTAGGTTATGTTAAACTTTTATTAAACTGGCAGGGGAATTAAGTCAATTTCTGGTCACCATAGTTTAGGAAGGATGTGGAGAAGCTATGTAAAAAAACATGTGGTAAAAAATACTAGACTGAATCCAGGGATAAGGTATTTCACTTGATTATATTGGAGAAATTGGGTTGTTCTTCTTGGAAGAAAGAAGGTTAAAAGTAAATTTAATAGAGGTATGTAAAATTGGAATCCCTTTCTAATATATTTCTGTAATGCTCCTTCCTCTAACATGCTCCTTAAAATCTCTGTTGTTGATGATATCTTCTCCATCTTTCCTTTTACTTCAGTTGATTATGTTCCTGTGCAACCCCTTCGAGCATTTTTGCGATGCTAAACATGCTGTCTGAATGGATGTTGTGGTTGTTTTTGAACATGTCTTTAGCATCTCAAGATTAAAAGCTAGAATAATGGTCAAGATTTACAGCTGCTTTTAGTTGGTGAAACATGCTCCAGAATGGTAGCACCGGCTGCCAGAATGACATTAAGGATGTTCTTGTCCTGTTTTCTTCCACTAGCCCTACATGGCAGGCACAAGGGACTGCAGACGCTCTAACGAGCAAAAAACAAATTGCTCGAGGACATCAGTGGGTCAGGCAGCATCTGTGGAGGGATATACGATAGGCAATGATGTTTTATGCAGAACCCTTCTTCAGTCATTCAAGGGATACAAGTGCATAACCTCATCAATATCTTGTCTAATAGCTTTCACTCCATAAATATAGGCATATGATGCAGGTGCCATTTTGAAACTCCAAGCGCATTCAAATAATATTTCCAATTCTTACTCAGTGAATCATTTATCAAATTGCAGAGAAGAAAAAATCTGCTTGAGTAGTATCACATCTGAGTGGATGAGTGGATGAAGCTTTATTTGCCCAATTCGGGCAAAGTCGTGCACGATAAAATCGTCATTGGATTTCTGGAAAAGGATACAACAGGAAAGGTACAGGGAATGGTTTTACCCTCAGATGAGTATATCAAGTAATATTAAAAGCAGAAAGGAGATATGAGAACAAGTACTAACAAAGGATTTTGGAAACATGGAGATTCCTCACAAAAATCTAAATTCTGAAGATACTGGGGGTTTCAGAGCAGAGGACGTAGATTTTACTCAAAGCACCAAGAGATTTTTCTGCCATGGATAAGTTAAGTTCAAGTACATATAGCCATGAGCAAACTAAATTCTGCATTCCTATGTTATGATAACTAGTCTAAGAGAAGATCTTCTGTGATTCTACCATGATTAAATCTGGAATTAATAAACTCACTGCAGCTTGATAACTTTACATGCTGTGAATCAACAGATTCCCCTTTGGGTACGTCAGGGAACTCCATTGTAAATTGTGATTGGAGTTGTGATGCTTTCAATAATGAATTGATTTCATGGGTCCACTGAAGATTATTTACATATAGCCATCAATAAAACTGCCATCAACCAGTGCAATCATTCAAAATTTTAAAATGTGCTTTTCAAAATGATTTTTGAAAATATTTTTTCTCTGCACTTAATTTGGTAAATTTAATTAGAATGGTTGGAATAGTAAAACAATAAACATTCTGCGTCCTCTTGTCAATCAAATATGTGTTGTAATCCAGTTTTAATTACTTTTATTATTTATTCATTAATCGATGTGAAAGAATGGGTTGACTGGGCCTATATTCATTGGAATTTAGAAGGATAAGAGGATATCTTTATAGAAACATATAAAATTCTTAAGGGATTGGACAGGCTAGATGCAGGAAAATTGTTCCCGATGTTGGGGGAGTCCAGAACCAGAGATCATAGTTTAAGAATAAGGGGTGAATCTGTGGAATTCTCTGCACAGAAGGCAGTGGAGGCCAATTCACTGGATGTTTTCAAGAGAGAGTCGGATTTAGCTCTTAGGGGTAACGGAATCAAGGGATATGGGGAAAAACCAGAACGGGTACTGATTTTGGATGATCAGCCATGATCATATTGAATGGCAGTGCTGGCTCGAAGGGCCGAATAGCCTACTCCTGCACTTATTTACTATGTTTCTATGTTTCTTATTTGCCACCCTGATAAGATCAATATTTGTTAGCCATTGCTAATTGCCCCCTGGACCTTGACGTGGCTTGCTAACACATGTCAGAGCAATTAAATTTCAACTCCATTGGTGGTTTTGGAGTCATATAGAGGCCAGATTGGGGATGGAAGGTTTTAGAATTAAAATGTATTTTTAAAGTATGAACACAAAGTATCTAGTTAGTTTGGGGCCAAGTAGTCAGACCCAAATATACTTTTTAATAAACTGCAATCAATCTATTATAAATTATATTTGTTGAAATAATTACATTTATATGTGCTACCACATTTTTCAAACATCTAGAAGATGTATCTTTCACACTATTATAAATTATACTTGTTGAAATAATTACATTTATATCTGCTACCACATTTTTCAAACTTCATTTAAGGTTGCAAAGGTGCAAACTGACAGACTGTACACAGTGTAAACGCATAATGGTAATTAATATTCGCCCTTGGGGCTTAGACAGATTTATTAGTCTGGCTTGGTTCCAGCGCAATTCAAAATAGGGCAAATGATCAGGAAATGTGAAGTTGCATTGAATCCAACTGTCACAAAGTTTGGTTACCTTTTCTCAATGTATACATTTCATGACACGGAAGGAGACATTTCAGCCCATTACAACTCTGAATAAGGGTCTCGATCCGAAACGTCATCCATTCCTTCTCTCCAGAAATGCTGCCTGTCCTGCTGACTTACTCCAGTTTTTTGTGTCTATCTTTGGTTTAAACCAGCATCTGCAGTTCCTTGCTACACAACTCTATTGATCCTATTTCCCAAGTTATTTCTCTCTCCCACGCCCTCCTACACTAGGTGAAAGAGTTAATCGCTATTAATTAGAGTAACCTTGAATGATGGGATACTTGACCAGTTTCTGTATTCTTGCTTATGTAGCTTTGAAACTGCTATTAGAGGAAAAATACTAGTGGCTCATATGGGTGTTGTTGTTGTTGTTCGTCCTTCGTAGTCGAAGAAGACCATGACTTCAGTGTTTTTGTTTGTGGGTCCGGAGGTGACTGGTAAGACCGACCCGTGTCCGGAAGGCTCGCCCGCATATGGGACACAGTTGGGCGGGTGCTGCAGTAGAAGTTGAAGAGGCTCGAACCTTGCGCGCGGCGCGTTTCCTCTGAGCTTCTGCAGTGCGCTTCTTCTCAGCTACACGCGCTCCTGTGGTGATCTTGCTTCGCCCAGTTGGGCGGTACGGGTCCTGAAGTCATGACTTGCGCGTTGACTTGGATTAAAGTGAGGGAGAGTTGCGCAATTCATCAGCCTCACTCTCTCGTCCCGGCCTATCTGGATCCAGTGACAAGACATAGTCAAGACGGCTGGCGATAGGTCAGGATGTAGTGGATGGCCACCAGTGTTCTACGTGAACATTGTGCCCTAATTGTGCTCCACGATGCTTTGCTGGGTCCACTTTGCTTCCCGTTGGACCGCCAAATGGTGGCCTCCTCTGCGTATTCCACCTGATCAAGTCTTCACCTTTCCTGAATAAGGTAATAACCACAAGGCAGTGGAGGTTTGCATTTGGTGTTTTCTTTCACCCTTCAGGGTGCTATATGGAGGATGCCTGTGCGTGACTTTGTTTAACGTGGGGAGACTGGTGCACAGGCAGCCACCCCACGGTCTTTGACAGATCCAGGTCAGGATCCAGTGGCATGGAATCCAAGACGACCGGAGACCTTTTTCTGCTGCAGCCTTCATCCGCCTTCCCAGCCGTTGTGATGCTTGACTAAGATCAGCCATCGTCCTCCGCCTGTTCCACCGTTGAGGTCTTAGTTGGATTGCTCTTTGTCAGAGACCTCCCCCTCGACCTTACCGCCATGGGTGGCCCTACCAGGAGCATAGCTCCAGACGGCTTCGCTCTAATGATCTCAGGTTCTCCACCACGACAAGGTAACAATCCACGGAGAATCATATGGGTGTAACTGAGAACTGAAACTTGCAATCCTTGGATAAATTACAAACCATAACATGCCTGGGATTAGCTCCACAGAAAGGACAGTTGACCGAACTGACGTACAGAGATCGCTGCTCCACAGAAGATAAGAGAAGAGTCACTGGAACAGATGTCAGCAGTTGCTTCCTGGAAGTGCTTTTATTTATTTATTTATCTATTTATTTATTTATTTATTTATTTACTTATTTTTTCCCCAAAACATTTATTCAATTATTAAAAAATAATATTTACACTACAATAAAACAAGCCAGAACCCACCACCATAATACAATACAAACATATATTCAAAACAAACTATTATACAATTATGATACAATCCTTATTGAGGATACATTCTGCACCCTGCGGAGCCCAGCGGTCCTGGAACTCCCTCAGGGTGCCCGTGGACAGGGCGTATTCCCTTTCTAACCGCACCCGGGCACGGACGTATATCCCCGGTAAAGGGGCAGGCAGCCAGCTCGGGTAAAGCCCTCCACTGTCTGGTGCCGTGACTCGCGGATGGCCAGCTTGGTCAGGCCCAGGAGCAACCCAACCAGGACATCTTCAGCCCTACTCTATCCCCTACGCACAGGGTGTCCAAAGATGAGGATGGTGGGTGAAAAATGCAGCCAGAAGGCAAGGAGCAGCCCCTTTAGGTATTCAAACAGTGGCTGCAGCCTCACGCACTCCATGTACACGTGGTACACAGACTCTTCCGTGGAAGTGCTTCTTGGCAGTTGTTTCTTGGGAAAAATTACTAAGGCAATTACTTGACTTAAACAGTATATAAGAAATTGTAAAACTCTGTATCTTTGTGTGGTAGCTCGGTGAGTAGCAAGTGCCTTGGAATACTTGCTGCACTGGTCCCCGCCACCCGTGTCATGACGAATTAAGTAAAGCTTGGTTTGGTTTACCTTAACCCATTGTGTTGTTGTCTGTTTTGAGTAGCCGACTTTATCACAGGGATGATTTTTAGTCTACCCAGAAACATATCTTTGGGATGTGGGAGGAAACTAGTGCACCCGGAGTAAAGCGACGGGGGTGGGGGCATGCGAAGTATATAGAGACGTTGTCGAGTATGAAAAGAAATTCATTCTGAAAAAACCCGAATCTTATCTCATTTTGTCTGTTCCAAGTGCTGACCTCCAAATAAAGATTGTCGCTCACAACGTACTGTACTCAATAACTTTGAAACTTAATGTCAACTCTCCTCTCCCAAAAACAAACTTTTGAAGATAAATGCAGAGCAGCAAGTTTTTCACAGCTTTGAAAATTCGTGTTCACCCCATTCTTAAAATACCCCTGTGGTTGTTCCGAGTTAAGATATTAAATGTAGCATTTAAATTTAAAGTTAGATTTTTTTCTTCTTTTACAATCTGTTGTAATTGTAAGAAGACATCATTTAATTATTTAATGTGAAGCAGGCAGATTTCTCTATCCACTTACAATGTCTGGTATGAAAATACATCCCACATTTAAAAAAATGTCATTACGCTTCTGACCTTCTAACCAGCTTGGAAGGGATAATGGTATTAAACGCCGAGCTGTAGTCTATAAACAACTGCCTGATGTAGGTGTTTTTATTGTCCAAGTGGTCCTGTGGGGAGTGGAGAGTCAGTGAAATTGCAACTACCGTTGTCAGCGCGATTCAGCACGGAGATAGAAAAATGGGCAAGGGAGAGGCAGTGGGTGTAGTGTACTTGGACTTTGAGAAAGCCTTTGATAAGGTCCCACATAGGAGATTAGTGGGCAAAATTAGAGCACATGGTTGGGGGGTAGGGTATTGGCATGGTTGGTAGACAGAAAACAAAGAGTAGGGATGAATGGATCCCTTTCAGAATGGCAGGCAGTGACTAGTGGGGTACCGCAAAGATCGGTGTTAGGACTGCAGCTATTTACAATATACATTAATGATTTAGATTACGGGATTAAAAGTGACATTTGCAAATTTGCAGATGACACAAAGCTGGGTGAATTGTGAGGAGGATGCTATGAGAATGCAGGGTGACTTGGACAGGTTGGGTGAGTGGGCAGATGCATGGCAGAAGCAATTTAATACAATACAATACAATACAATACCATTTTATTTGTCATTTGAACCTCATAGAGGTTCAAATGAAATGTTGTTCCTGCAGTCATACACACAAGAAAAAGACCCAAGACACAACACAATTTACGCAGACATCCATCACAGCGCATCTCTTCCTCGCTGTGATGGAAGGCAAAAACAAATCTCTCCCCTGCAATGTGGATAAATGTGAGGTTATCCACTTTGGTGGCAAAAACAGGAAGGCAGATTATTATCTGAATGGTGTCAAGTTGGGAAAAGGGGAAGTACAATGAGATTTGGGGGTCCTTGTTCATCAGTCACTGAGAGTAAGCATGCAGGTGCAGCAGGCAGTGAAGAAAGTGAATGGCATTGTTGGCCTTCATAACAAGAGTTGAGTGTATGAGCAAAGAGGTCCTTCTGCAGTTATACAGGACCCTAGTGAGACCACACGTGGAGTATTGTGTGCAAGTTTGGTCTCCAAATTTAAGGAAGGACATTCTCGCTATTGAGGGAGTGCAGTGTAGGTTCATGAGATTAATTCCTGGGATGACAGGACTGTCATATGTTGATAGAATGGAGCGGCTGGGCTTGTATACTCTGGAATTTAGAAGGATGAGAGGGCATCATATTGAAAAATATAAGATCATTAAGGGTTTGGACACGCTAGAGCAGGGGTTGGCAACTTACCGTCCCCGGGCCGAATGCGGCCCGTAACCCAAAATCATCCAGCCCGCAGACAGATTTATTTTGCTGTAATCATCCGGCACGCCGAGAGCGGCCAAGCACCGAGCTCGAGATGTACCGCATCCTGCGCAAAGCCGCTGGCACAGCCGTGCACCTTCTGTGAATAAAGAACTGCAGATGCTGGAAAAATCAAAGGCAGACAAAAATGCTGGAGAAACTCAGTGGATGAGACATGCAAGGATTGCATGAGGCTGCCTCACCCGCTGAGTTTCTCCAGTATTTTTGTCTAGCTTCTGTGAACACGTGATTTGCTGCCTGCCATCCGGGGCGGGTTGGGGATCCACGTTTACACGTGATAGATGTGTCCCACCATCCACTCACAGACACGCGTCCTGGCCCCTATGCAGAACTAGGTTACCGGCCCCTGCGCTAGAGGCAGGAAACATATTCCCGATGTTGGGGGAGTCCAGAACCAGGGGCCACAGTATAAGAATAAGGGGTAAGCCATTTAGAACGGGGATGAGGAAAAACCTTTTCACACGGAGGGTTGTGAATCTATGGAATTCTCTGCCTCAGAAGGCAGTGGAGGCCAATTCTCTGGATGCTTTCAAGAGAGAGTTAGATAGACCTCTTAAAGATAGCGGAGTCAGGAGATATGGCGAGAAGGCAGGAAAGGGGTACTGATTGTGGATGATCAGCCATGATCATATTGGATAGGGCAAATGGCCTACTCCTGCACCTTTTGTCTATTGTCTATTAAGACAACGATCCCTATGACAACCATTGGAACTATCAACTCTGCATCTACAGAGTAGGTATGTTGCAAAGCCTACCTGAAGCGTCGTTGAAGATCTGCTGCTGAGGGTGTGCGCGATTTTGGCGCCGTTTAGAGGGGGCGGGTTTAAAACGCGATTTTCTCTAAGCTGTTCCAATCGAAAATGTTCAGCCTAGTTAATTATTAACGAAAAATCGCTGGAAGACCCCGTCGCAAAAGCTATTATTAGGTTTAAAGGCCTTGAATAATAGTTATAGTAGTTTAAAAATCAATCTCTAAACCCGCGACCGTCAGCAACCGCAGGGTCTCATAAAGCAAATAGCAGAAGTTAGGTTGTATATTTTTACATTAAAAAGGGCTTCTAAAGATCCCTTTATACTAAGTTTAATATTGCGAGTAGCTCAATTTGGGCCCATTATTTCGCGCAGTATTTTTCTCGGCATTTGGGGCACAAATCTACCGCAATGTGAACGTTCTAAACCAGCGCGTTCCACAGGGACCCACTGGAAAGCTGATTTAAATGGGCATTTATTTACAGCAATTAAACACGAAATTCCTTCCATTTGGCCTATAAATTAATATAAATGAGATTTAAAATTCATGTTTTATTGTGAATTATTTGTGAATATTATTTGGACATTTAGGCTATTTAAAAATGTTAATCATTTATTAAGAAATGGATAGATGTTTAGATCTAGTAATTGAAGTCTGAAATTAGCTACAATTAGGTAACTAACTAATTATATGCTTTAATTTCAGGTCATCCAAGTAAGATTATTTTATATTTGTTTCAGAATGCTTCAATCTATGATAACTGAAAATTTCATTCAGTTCTCTTAATTTTTAAGAAAGTTATGGGCTTTTGACTGTTCACGATCACAGCTTTTTTGTTATGTCCATAGAAAATCAATAGGGAACAAGATGCTCATTTCCCAGTATGAAAATGGCCATAACTTTTTAAATACTTGAGATATGAAAGTGAATTAGGTGTCAAATTAAACTTATTTTTATGCTTTATCTGATGGGATAAATTACAGACTTGATTTTTAAAATCTCAAAATTTTGTAACATTGCTATACAGAGCCCCAAAATAATGTCATAATTTTACGTGTGATAACCTCTTATTCTACTAAATAACTACTCGGTATAATGTCTCATCTTACAACAAACTCACCATTCCAGGAATCCCCCAGCTGCACCTCTGCAGCATTGTAAGTATTTTATTCCTTAGGTAGGCAGAGCAGATCTGTCTACAGTATTTCTCATCTGATCTCATCAGGAGGCTATAAAATTGAAACAAGATACCTCCATTTCTTTCACTCAAATACTCTTCCGATAAAGGTCAACGTACGTTTTGCCTTCTCAGTAGCTTGCTGAACCTGGATATTGATTTTCAGGATAGGCAGGTGGTTCGGAAAGTCCAGAGATGAAAAGACAGGGGTTGTAAGACAAAAGAATTGAAGAATTACAAATTGTGAAGCAAGGGGAAGGAATGTAGGTTGAAAGGGAGGGGGGGGGGGGGGGGGAGAATAGGTGAGAGTCCAGATGGGGAAGAGGAGAGAATGGGAGTAAAAGAAAGGGGGAGGATGAAGGGGAGTTAGTAGTGACTTCCTAAAATTGGAGAATTCAATGTTCATACTGTTAGTTTGTACGCTACCCAAGGGAGTATGACGGGCTGTTCCTCCAGTTTGCAAGTGACCTCGCTCTGGCAATGGAGCAGGTCCAGGACAGAAAGGTCAGAATGGGAAAGGAAATTTAAATGGTTAGCAACAGGGAGATCCAGTAGGTCTTGGCAGACCGAGTGTTCGGAGAAACAGTCGCTGTGTCTATGCTTGGCTCGCTGATGTATAGTAGGCAACTATGGGACAGTGGTTGCTGTAGATGAGTTTAGAAGAGGTGCATGTGAACATCACCTGGAAAGACTGATAACATCAACATAGATTGAATGAATGCATGAATCTTTTCCCTAGGTTTGGACAATCAAAGGGCATAGATTTAAATTTCGTAAGAGGAGTAGTTTTCTCACGCAGCGGGTTGTGTATATATTGAATGTGGAGCCAGAGGAAATAGTTGCGGCATGCCCAATACTAACATTTTAAAGATATTGGACAGATACATGGGTAGGAAAGCTTAAGTCAAACTATCTTCAATTGTCATGTTAGAAACATAGAAACATAGAAATTAGGTGCAGGAGTAGGCCATTCGGCCCTTCAAGCCTGCACCGCCATTCAATATGATCATGGCTGATCATCCAACTGGTCATGGTCATGTTGATGGTCATGGATGCGTTGACGGGGCTGTTCTGTGCTGAATGACTATAAATCTAAACTATTCAAACTATCAAAAATTGGTTACATTCTTCGCTATTGGTGGATCATGTAATTGGTCCGTTGGATATCCACAGAGAGTAAACTTCCTTTCCTTGCAGCTAATCATAATGCTGTTGAGATCTGATAATCAGGAGACACTGTAATTTGAACCAGAGACACTCTGTTCTGGTCTGTCTGTCGCATTAGGTCAACGGATCATCAACCAAACAAATGTCAATGTCTGATCTCAATCAATAAATGGTGCATGTACATGTATAGTGAGATGCATAGTTTCCATCTTCCTGACGTGAGGACTTGGACATCGGACTGACGGCAGTGGCGAACTGCGGAGGGCTCAAAGGCCCCGACCACCACGGTGAACAAAGGAGGAAGATGACAGAACTTTATTGCCTCACATCACAGTGAGGAATGTTGATTCCACTGTGGTGGATGTTTATGTTACATTTTATTTTATGTGGCTGTGTGTATCATTGCTTTTCACTTAGTATGGCTGTATGGTAATTCAAATTTCACTGTACCTTAATTGGTTAACTGACTATAAACTTGAACTTGAAAGAACCAGACACGAAGAGTGAAAGTAAATCTAATCAACAAACGTTGATCCAGTACCAAGGATAAAGGAAAACCTGGTCTAAATTTTTGTTTTGTTCATGTTTCCTGAGCTATTTTTGTCATGCTAAAATCTGTACTTTTTCTCAGCTGCCAGTTGTACTTGGAACCAAACTGATTATAACAAAGAATTGAAATGCTGGTTAGTTGAAACAAAGATGATTTTATACAATGCCAGCAATTCAAGACTATTGGGGAGAATGCCTCCGAGTGTTCATTTGTAAACAGAAAATTAATTAAAGTAGATTTATTTATGTGATACCTCAGCACAGTAACTAGACTGTGATACCCAATACCACTCTCCCAACCTTCCACTATACTTCTGAGACAGACTAAACATATGATTGTTGATTAGTACAGATGTCATGGGGAGAAGGCAGGAGAATGGGGTTAGGGGGGAAGCGATAGATCAGCCATAGCAGAGTAGACTTGATGGGCCGAATGGCCTAATTCTGCTCCTATCACTTATGACCTTATATGTAGCACCCAAGTAAAGTTGCATGTCTGTCATCCTGTCTGCATTTTTCAAGCTGCACGAATGTTATATATCGGAAAATGCTTCGAATGGGAAAAGCGCCTTTAAACCCAGAGAGCTAGTAAGTTGTGCCTTTAGCATTTTGTATATCTGAGGAACATAGAGAAATCTATTGTCCTCACCGTGAATACAGAATATTGTTCAGTTGTATCTGGTCTGGAGTTCAGAAAAAAGACAACTTTGTGTTCATGTTTTGTACAAGGCTATTTCAATCCCACCAGTCATTCCCCACCATCACAAACACTGTCTGAATCTCACCAAATCTATCTGTCTATCTTTCTGTGCATTTAAATATTCAGCTTCCAATTAATCCCTTTTTATTGAACAAAGACTGTGAGATAGCAAGTTCCAGATTACTACCTTCCCTTTTGGAAGGGAAACACATAACACTGTTTCTCTTTCCACAAATGCTGCACGATTTGCTGAGCATTTCCTACATTTTCCAGTTTTATTTCAGATTTCTAACGTCTACGGTTTTTTGATCTTCCAAATTGTAATCCTTCTCTGAGCAAAGAATTTTCTCCCGGTGTTTTTTATTGAATTTAATAATGATTATCTTTTAGATATACACTCTGTGAAAGTGAAGGAATCTTCCTTTTGCCTAGCTTTCAAATTTGGGCGCACAAATGTCCATTGCTCTTTCATGTAGGCATCAGGGGACATGTTCACGTTGTCTTTACAGCAATTATAAATTCAAGGTTGAGGAAACACTGAAATATCCTATTTATTAAATTATTAACAAGAAAATAAAATATAAATAAAATGCAGTGTATGTGAAATATAGGCAGCAATCACAACTATATATGTTTTCAGTTATTTTATGCATTAATATACAGCATTTGGATTTCTCTAAATCTCACATGGCCCGGGGAGCCGTTGGTGAGAGGAGGAGTTGCCTGGAGCTGTAAGTATAAAAACAGCGCGGGGCTTGCGTTTACAGAGGCCCGGGGAGCCGTTGGTCAGAGGAGGAGTTGCCTGGAGCTGTAAGTATAAAAACAGCGCGGGGCTTGCGTTTACAGAGGCCCGGGGAGCCGTTGGTGAGAGGAGTTGCCTGGAGCTGTAAGTATAAAAACAACGCGGGGCTTGCGTTTACAGAGGCCCGGGGAGCCGTTGGTGAGAGGAGGAGTTGCCTGGAGCTGTAAGTGTACCCAAATCTGTAACGTTCCATCTCACTTCCAGAGAAGGATTCTGGTGGAAGCCTCTGATTGGTGGAAGAGGATCAGAGGAAGCAGCTGATTGGCTTGTATCCCGGGTAAGGCTTTATTGTATTCGGATAAAGGGGAGAATGAAGGCCAGGGCAGTTTACTGTTCTGGATGTCAGATGTGGGAGGTCATGGAGTCTGAGTGCTCTCCAGACGTCCACATCTGCGCCAGGTGCGTCGAGATGGGGCTCCTAAGGGACCGCGTTAGGAACCTGGAGCAGCAACTCGATGACCTCTGTCTGCTCAGGGAGAGCGAGGAGGTCATAGAAAGGAGTTACAGGGAGGTGGTTACTCCAAGACCACGGGAGACAGAAAACTGGGTCACAGTTAGGAAGGGCAATGGGCAGAGGCAGGGACTGGTGAGTACCCCGGTGGCTGTAGACCTTGAAAATAAGTACTCGTGTTTGAGTAAGGGTGGGGGAGACAGCCTACCTGGGGGCAGCGACAGCGGCCGGGCCTCTGGCACAGAGACCGGTCCTGTTGCTCAGAAGGGTAAGGAAAAGAAGAGGAGGGCAATTGTAATAGGGGACTCTATAGTCAGGGGGTCGGATAGGCGATTCTGTGGACGCAGACAGGAGTCCCGGATGGTAGTTTGCCTCCCTGGTGCCAGGGTCAGGGATGTGTCTGAACGTGTCCAAGAAATCCTGAAATGGGAGGGAGAGGAGCCTGAGGTTGTGGTGCATATAGGTACCAACGACATAGGTAAAAAAAGAGAAGAGGTCCTGAAAGAAGAATTTAGGGAGTTAGGTAGAGAGTTAAGGAGAAGGACTGGAAAGGTAACAATCTCAGGATTACTGCCTGTGCCACGCGACAGTGAGAGTAGGAATGGAGCGAGGTGGAGGATAAATGCGTGGATGAGAGACTGGTGCAGTGGGTATGGATTCAAGTTTCTGGATCATTGGGACCTCTTTTGGGGAAGGTGCGACCTGTACAGAAAGGACGGGTTGCACTTGAACTCAAGGGGGACCAATATCCTGGCGGGGAGATTTGCAAAGGCTACTGGGGAGACTTTAAACTAGTATGGTTGGGGGGAGGGACTCAAATTGGGAAAGCTAGCAGTCAGTGTGTGAAGCAGGGGGCAGAGAATGGTAGCACTCTGACCCAAAATGTAGGGGAGAGAGAAGAAAAAGAAAATAATCAGAGAATAAGAGAGGGTGGGTTTCTTAAATGTGTATATTTTAATGCTAGGAGCATTGTAAGAAAAGTGGATGAACTTAGAGCCTGGATTGACACCTGGAAGTATGATGTTGTGGCGATCAGTGAAACATGGTTGCAGGAGGGCTGTGATTGGAAACTAAATATTCCAGGATTTCATTGCTTCAGGTGTGATAGAATTGGAGGGGCAAGAGGTGGAGGTGTTGCATTGCTTATCAGGGAAGATATTACAGCAGTGCTTTGGCAGGATAGATTAGAGGGCTCGTCTAGGGAGGCTATTTGGGTGGAACTGAGAAATGGGAAAGGGGTAGCAACACTTATAGGGGTGTATTATAGACCGCCAAATGGGGAGCGAGAATTGGAAGAGCAAATATGTAAGGAGATTGCAGATATTAGTAGTAAGCACAAGATAGTGATTGTGGGAGATTTCAATTTTCCACACATAGACTGGGAAACACATTCTGTAAATGGGCTGGATTGGTTGGAGTTTGTAAAATGTGTGCAGGATAGTTTTTTGCAACAATACATAGAAGTACCTACTAGAGAAGGGGCGGTACTGGACCTCCTGTTAGGAAATGAGATGGGTCAGGTGGCAGAGGTATGCGTTGGGGAACAGTTCGGGACCAGTGATCACAATACCATTAGTTTCAATATAATTATGGAGAGGGACAAAACTGGACCTAGGGTTGAGATTTTTGATTGGAGAAAGGCTAACTTTGAGGAGATGCGAAAGGATTTAAAAGGAGTAAATTGGGACAGTTTGTTTTATGGGAAAGATGTGGAAGAGAAATGGAGGACATTTAAAGGTGAAATTTTAAGAGTACAGAATCTTTATGTCCCTGTTCGGTTGAAAGGAAATCGTAAAAATTGTAAAGAGCCATGGTTTTCAAGGGAAATTGGACACTTGGTTCGGAAAAAGAGGGAGATCTACAATAGTTATAGGCAGCATGGAGTAAATGAGGTGCTTGAGGAGTATAAAGAATGTAAAAAGAATCTTAAGAAAGAAATTAGAAAAGCTAAAAGAAGATATGAGGTTGCTTTGGCAAGTAAGGTAAAAGTAAATCCGAAGGGTTTCTACCGCTATATTAATAGCAAAAGGATAACGAGGGATAAAATTGGTCCATTAGAGAGTCAGAGTGGCCAACTATCTGCAGAGCCAAAAGAGATGGGGGAGATATTGAACAGTTTATTTTCTTCGGTATTCAACAAGGAGAAGGATATTGAATTATGTGAGGTAAGGGAAACAAGTAGAGTAGCTATGGAAACTATGAGGATCAAAGAAGAGGAAGTACTGACACTTTTGAGAAATATAAAAGTGGATAAGTCTCCAGGTCCGGACAGGATATTCCCTAGGACATTGAGGGAAGTTAGTGTAGAAATAGCAGGGGCTATGGCAGAAATATTTCAAATGTCATTAGAAACGGGAATAGTGCCGGAGGATTGGCGTACTGCGCATGTTGTTCCATTGTTTAAAAAGGGGTCTAAGAGTAAACCTAGCAATTATAGACCTGTTAGTTTGACGTCAGTGGTGGGCAAATTAATGGAAAGAATACTTAGAGATAATATATATAAGCATCTGGATAAACAGGGTCTGATTAGGAACAGTCAACATGGATTTGTGCCTGGAAGGTCATGTTTAACTAATCTTCTTGAATTTTTTGAAGATGTTACTCGGGAAATTGATGAGGGTAAAGCAGTGGATGTTGTGTATATGGACTTCAGTAAGGCCTTTGACAATGTTCCTCATGGAAGGTTGGTTAAGAAGGTTCAATGGTTGGGTATTAATGGTGGAGTAGCAAGATGGATTCAACAGTGGCTGAATGGGAGATGCCAGAGAGTAATGGTGGATGGTTGTTTGTCAGGTTGGAGGCCAGTGACGAGTGGGGTGCCACAGGGATCTGTGTTGGGTCCACTGTTGTTTGTCATGTACATCAATGATCTGGACGATGGCGTGGTAAATTGGATTAGTAAGTATGCAGATGATACTAAGATAGGTGGGGTTGCGGGTAATGAAGTAGAGTTTCAAAGTCTACAGAGAGATTTATGCCAGTTGGAAGAGTGGGCTGAAAGATGGCAGATGGAGTTTAATGCTGATAAGTGTGAGGTGCTACATCTTGGCAGGACAAATCAAAATAGGACGTACATGGTAAATGGTAGGGAATTGAAGAATGTAGGTGAACAGAGGGATCTGGGAATAACTGTGCACAGTTCCCTGAAAGTGGAATCTCATGTAGATAGGGTGGTAAAGAAAGCTTTTGGTGTGCTGGCCTTTATAAATCAGAGCATTGAGTATAGAAGTTGGGATGTAATGTTAAAATTGTACAAGGCATTGGTGAGGCCAATTCTGGAGTATGGTGTACAATTTTGGTCGCCTAATTATAGGAAGGATGTCAACAAAATAGAGAGAGTACAGAGGAGATTTACTAGAATGTTGCCTGGGTTTCAGCAACTAAGTTACAGAGAAAGGTTGAACAAGTTATTGTTCAAGAGAGCAGGCTATTTTAGACTGGGTATTGAGTAATGAGGAAGGGTTAGTTAGCAGTCTTGTTGTACGTGCCCCCTTGGGCAAGAGTGACCATAATATGGTTGAGTTCTTCATTAGGATGGAGAGTGACATTGTTAATTCAGAAACAATGGTTCTGAACTTAAAGAAAGGTAACTTTGAGGGTATGAGACGTGAATTGGCCAAGATTGACTGGCAATTAATTCTAAAAGGGTTGATGGTGGATATGCAATGGAAGACATTTAAAGACTGCATGGATGAACTACAAAAATTGTTCATCCCAGTTTGGCAAAAGAATAAATCAGGGAAGGTAGTGCATCCGTGGATAACAAGGGAAATCAGGGATAGTATCAAAGCGAAGGATGATGCGTACAAATTAGCCAGAAAAAGCAGCATACCGGAGGACTGGGAGAAATTCAGAGACCAGCAGAGGAGGACAAAGGGCTTAATTAGGAAAGGAAAAATAGATTATGAAAGAAAACTGGCAGGGAACATAAAAACTGACTGCAAAAGTTTTTATAGATATGTGAAAAGAAAGAGATTAGTTAAAACAAATGTAGGTCCCTTGCAGTCAGAAACAGGTGAGTTGATCATGGGGAACAAGGATATGGCGGACCAATTGAATAACTACTTTGGTTCCGTCTTCACTAAGGAAGACATAAATAATCTGCCGGAAATAGCAGGGGACCGCGGGTCAAAGGAGTTGGAGGAATTGAGTGAAATCCAGGTTAGCCGGGAAGTGGTGTTGGGTAAATTAAATGGATTAAAGGCCGATAAATCCCCAGGGCCAGATAGGCTGCATCCCAGAGTACTTAAGGAAGTAGCTCCAGAAATAGTGGATGCATTAGTAATAATCTTTCAAAACTCTTTAGATTCTGGAGTAGTTCCTGAGGATTAGCGGGTAGCAAACGTAACCCCACTTTTTAAGAAGGGAGGGAGAGAGAAAACGGGTAATTACAGACCAGTTAGTCTAACATCGGTAGTGGGGAAACTGCTAGAGTCAGTTATTAAAGATGGGATAGCAGCACATTTGGAAAGTGGTGAAATCATTGGACAAAGTCAGCATGGATTTACAAAAGGTAAATCATGTCTGACGAATCTTATAGAATTCTTCGAGGATGTAACTAGTAGCGTGGATAGGGGAGAACCAGTGGATGTGGTGTATCTGGACTTCCAGAAGGCTTTCGACAAGGTCCCACATAAGAGATTAGTTTACAAACTTAAAGCACACGGCATTGGGGGTTCAGTATTGATGTGGATAGAGAACTGGCTGGCAAACAGGAAGCAAAGAGTAGGAGTAAACGGGTCCTTTTCACAATGGCAGGCAGTGACTAGTGGGGTACCGCAAGGCTCAGTGCTGGGACCCCAGCTATTTACAATATATATTAATGATCTGGATGAGGGAATTGAAGGCAATATCTCCAAGTTTGCGGATGACACTAAGCTGGGGGGCAGTGTTAGCTGTGAGGAGGATGCTAGGAGACTGCAAGGTGACTTGGATAGGCTGGGTGAGTGGGCAAATGTTTGGCAGATGCAGTATAATGTGGATAAATGTGAGGTTATCCATTTTGGTGGCAAAAACAGGAAAGCAGACTATTATCTAAATGGTGGCCGACTAGGAAAAGGGGAGATGCAGCGAGACCTGGGTGTCATGGTACACCAGTCATTGAAAGTGGGCATGCAGGTGCAGCAGGCAGTGAAGAAAGCGAATGGTATGTTAGCTTTCATAGCAAAAGGATTTGAGTATAGGAGCAGGGAGGTTCTACTGCAGTTGTACAGGGTCTTGGTGAGACCACACCTGGAGTATTGCGTACAGTTTTGGTCTCCAAATCTGAGGAAGGACATTATTGCCATAGAGGGAGTGCAGAGAAGGTTCACCAGACTGATTCCTGGGATGTCAGGACTGTCTTATGAAGAAAGACTGGATAGACTTGGTTTATACTCTCTAGAATTTAGGAGATTGATAGGGGATCTTATAGAAACTTACAAAATTCTTAAGGGGTTGGACAGGCTAGATGCAGGAACATTGCTCCCGATGTTGGGGAAGTCCAGGACAAGGGGTCACAGCTTAAGGATAAGGGGGAAATCCTTTAAAACCGAGATGAGGAGAACTTATTTCACACAGAGAGTGGTGAATCTCTGGAACTCCCTGCCACAGAGGGTAGTCGAGGCCAGTTCATTGGCTATATTTAAGAGGGAGTTAGATGTGGCCCTTGTGGCTAAGGGGATCAGAGGGTATGGAGAGAAGGCAGGTACGGGATACTGAGTTGGATGATCAGCCATGATCATATTGAATGGCGGTGCAGGCTCGAAGGGCCGAATGGCCTACTCCTGCACCTAATTTCTATGTTTCTATGTTTCTAAGTTAGGGCTTTATTCTTTGGAGCGCAGAAGGTTAAGGGGGGACTTGATAGAGGTTTTTTAAATGATGAGAGGGATAGACAGAGTTGACGTGGAAAAGCTTTTCCCACTGAGAGTAGGGAAGATTCAAACAAGGGGACATGACTTGAGAATTAAGGGACTGAAGTTTAGGGGTAACATGAGGGGGAACTTCTTTACTCAGAGAGTGGTAGCTGTGTGGAATGAGCTTCCAGTGAAGGTGGTGGAGGCAGGTTCGTTTTTATCATTTAAAAATAAATTGGATAGTTATATGGATGGGAAAGGAATGAAAGGAGGGTTATGGTCTGAGCGCAGGTATATGGGACTAGGGGAGATTATGTGTTCGGCACGGACTAGAAGGGTCGAGATGGCCTGTTTCCGTGCTGTAATTGTTATATGGTTATATGGTTATATCTTGGTTGGCATGGGTGACTTGGGCTAACAGATTTATTCCTATGCTATATAACTCTATGACATTATGATTGAATTTTTAGGATTACTTTTACTTATGAACAGCTTGTGAATTTGTATTATAGCTAAAAAAGCAAGTGGATAAAACTGAACCTAGAATGCTTTAGGATGTCACGTGTCAGTTTAGTTGAATAAATTCAGAACTTTAACTAAAAGTGGTGTCTGTATCATTTTTGCCTATTGTCCTATTTTCCAATCATATTTTGAAATAGAAAAATATACAGTTGTGATTGCTGCCTATATTTCACATAGTCATATTTTGAAATAGGAGAGCCATGGCAGCTTTAATGTAGGAAGTGAGATAGTGTTCAAAGTGATTTGTTATATCCTAAAAAGTAAATACATTTGAGTTCCTCCAGCACTTTGTTGTTTGCTCCTACACAGAGTCTGAAGAAGGGTCTCGACCCGAAACGTCGCATATTCCTTCGCTCCATAGATGCTGCCTCACCCACTGAATTTCTCCAGCATTTCTGTCTACCTTACATTTGTACCCAGATATTTTAAGGAAATCATTTGTTTCTAATATGTGCAGCTTCACATAACATGTTAAAAACAATTAGCTAAACCTTAACTCTCAATATGCTGAGATCATGTCAGAGGTAAAAGGGTGAAGAAAATCCAAAGCAACAATCCCAAGAACTGATCCCACTTTAAACATACCAATTTCTACCAGTCAAGACAGGGACAATAATGGGTCAAATCAAAGATAGAATATTGGAAATGCCCATCAGCTCAAGTAGTATTTGTGATGAAAGAAAAACTGCACCTCTCAATCACAAAATGCCTAATGTCCTAATCCCATACCAATCTTTCTATTCTTGACCTCCTCCACTGCCAGAGTGAGCCTACTCACAAAGTGGGAAATACTGCACCTCACATTTTGTTTGGGCAACAACCCAATATTATGAACATTAAATTCTTAGATTTCAAGTAATACCCCCCATCCCCTCTCTTTACCTTGCCCCCTCCCATCCCAGTGTGCATGAATATGCTCCACCATCACCCACTGGTTCCTTTCCCCTCTTTCTTCCATTCATATCCTTCGCCTCGCTACTCCGTTATCCCATTTCCCTTTTATCTCCTCCTCTTTCCTCTCACCTATATCACGTCTTCTTTCCTTATTTGATAGCCTTTCACCTCTAGCCTTTGTCACTCTCCACCTTTCTACCAATTACCAACCCTGCCCCCCTTCTCAACAGTATCCACCTATCACTTACCAGGCTTTTGTCCTATGCCCACCTCTCTTTTCCAGGTTTCTCTTCCCTATTCCACCAGATTGAAGAAGGATCCCAATCCAAAACGTTACCTCTCTATTTCCCTCCAGATACTGCCTGATCCATTGAGTTCCTCCAGCACCTTGTTGTTTGCTCCTACACAAAGTATATGGACAGCAGGGGACTGCGAAACTCAGGAGGTAGGTAGCAAACAGAGTGTATGAGATGCATTTTTAAAGAAATTTAAGCAAAATGCACTGATATACTACTGTCATATTAGTAAATAAATGTAAGCTTGGTTGACATTAAAAAGGATGAAAATGATTTTTAAAATCAATTTAGTCTATACATAATAAAAAGGGTAATGGTTCGTTTACGACAGAATACTTATTCCATACACATATTGAGTCTTCATGCACCTGCTATAGGCTGCTTTGTTCAGTCGGTGTCATTGTTATATTCTTGCTAGCAGGCATGTCACGTGACTCTCCTGTCCAACTCAATCACAATAAGGACCAAAAAAAAAATGCCGATGCTGAAATTCCAAACCAAACCGGAGAATGCTGAAAGCACTTAGTGGGATTTGTGGAGAGAGAAACAGAATCAATGTTTGAGGTCAATGATCCTTCGGCAGAACTGGAAAAGTGAGAACACAAACCTGGTCTAAGTTGCAGTGAGGGGGATGGTTGGAGAGAACAGAAGGAATGTCTGTGATAGGGTGCAAACCAAGGTTGTCAAGGCAACCATTACGCTGAATACTGGTAGTGAGAAATAGAAGAGAAGAAACAAAGCAACAAATTGTAAAGGAATTGTCCAGCAACGTTTGTGGAGGGCGTCAAAAGTACAGACATGAGGCAGGCGAAAGGGGTTGAAAGGGAAAGATCTATCAGCCACGATCGAATGCCAGAGTAGATTCGATGGGCAGAATGGCCTAATTCTGTTCTTATGCCTTACGGTCTCATTTAGTTTAGTTTAGAGATACAGCGCGGAGACAGGCTCACCGAGTCCGCACCGACCAGCGATCCCCGCACACCAACACTATCCAACGGGACCATTTACATATATACAAAGCAAATTAACCTACAAACCGGTACGTCTTTGGAGTGTGGGAGGAATCCGAAGATCTCATAGAAAACCCACGCGTTCACAGGGAGAATGTACAGGTTGTTAGTAAAATGCAGGTTTTAATTGGTTGTCTGGGAGGGATTTCCTCATAAGACAAGCTTATGAGGAAATTTTGTTCGGTCATTCCGTTCGCGATTTTGTTTTGAAAAGGTTGCTGGTCTATTGAATCGCTGGATGAAAGTCGGACCCAACTTCAACACCTTCAAAATCACGGATCGCAAGTTCAGGGCAAAACAAAAGGTATGTACCGTAGGACATTTATTTAACATCTTATGTAGTTTTTGGTGTAATTTCATTTTAATCCGAAATATGTTATTTAGGCCCCGATATCGGCCGTGTCTTGCCTGCCGGCTGTGAGTGTAAGCAAAATCATGGTGGCAGCCACAATCCGATCTCTGTATCATAATCCACAAACATCCACTCTCAAGATAACCAAATTCATTATGTTTTGCACAATCATGTCATAAGAACATCTAAATTATCTATATTTTGTGTAATTGTCTATCCAGGATCAATATTTTCATACTAAATATCTGACTAAAAACTTCCACCGTACATAGTTTTTAGATATTTAGTATGAAAATATTGATCCTCAGAATGTGTACATCCCCGTTAGAGTGAAAGGAAAAGCAGGCAAACGTAAGGAAGCTTGGCTGATGAGAGAAACTGAGACGTTCGTCAAAAACAAGAAGGATGCATGGGACAGGTATAGGCAGCTGGGATCAAGTGCATCCCTGGAGGAGTTTCAGGACTAAGGAGTAAACGAAAAAAGGAAATCAGAAGGGCAAAAAGGGGCCAGGAGATTGTTCTGGCGGGTAGCATTAAGGACAATCCCAAAAGATTTCATAAGTACATGAGGGGGAATAGGGTAACTAGAGAGAGAGTGGGACCTCTCAGGAATCAAAGCGGTCACCTCTGTGTGGAGCCACAGGAGATGGGCAGGATCCTAAATGAGTATTTCTCCTCTGTATTTACCGAGGAGAAAGACAGTAGGACGGAGGAAATTGGAGCAGTCACTGGAAGTGTCTTGAAAGCAGTTATGGTTATCGTCGAAGAAGTACTGAAATTACTGTTGTGTTTGAAGGTAGACAAATCTCCAGGGCCTGATCAGAAATATCCAAGGACTTTGCGGGAAACTAGAAAGGAAATTGCGGGAGCCCTGGTTGAAATTTACGAGTCGTTCTTAATTACAAGAGAGGTGCCAGAAGACCTCTTCTGGCACCTGATCAGCCACGATCACAACATAATCATGAGCAGACCTGATCATATTGAATAGCGGTGCAGGCTCGAAGGGCCTACTCCTGCACCTATTTTCTATGTTTCTAAGACTGGAGGGTGGCAAATGTTGTGCCTCCTTTCAAGAAGGGCTGCAGGGAAAATGCTGGGAACTGTAGGCCGGTGAGCTTAACATCTGTAGTTGGTAAGTTACTGGAGAGTATTCTGAGGGATAGGTTATACTGGCATTTGAATAGGCAAGGGATGATTAGGAATAGTCAGCATGGTTTTGTGCGTGGGTGGTGGTGTCTCGCAAATCTGATTGATTTTTTTGAAAACATGAGCACAAAGATTGATTAGATATAATTTAATTGCCACACAACCAAGGTCGGTGGAATTTGGGTTGCCAGCAGCGGTACAGTAATAAAGAACACAACCACAATAAAAATTTTACACAAACATCCACCACAGCATTCATCACTGTGGTGGAAGGCACAGAGCTTGGCCAGTCCTCCTCCATTTTCCCCCGTGGTCGGGACCACCACCCTCCACAGCCGTTGCTGCGGGCGTCCAGATGGTAAGGGACAAGGTCAAAGTCAAGGTGAGTCCAGGATCGGCTCTTCCCAACCAGAGACCGCGGCTTCAGGCTGGTGTAGGCCGCAGGCCGGCGGTGAAAGTTTTAAAGTACCTGCCGTGCCGCAGCAGGCAGGGCCGGCGGTCGAAGCTCCCCTCCAGGGGAGATGGTAAGTCCATGCCGCACCCGCGGTAGAAGACGGCCGCGGGCCGGCGGTGGAAGCTTCTTCTTCCCCCCGGGTCCTCCACGAGGGATCCCGGGCTGTAGACGCCGCACCAGCTGGAGTTCTGCAGACTGCGGCTTCAGGCTGCCGGCTGCCGGGCCAGCGTAACGGAGCGCTCCCCTCCAGCGAGGTCTCACCCGCTCCGCGCCGAGAGTCCACGCTGCGCCCGCCGCTGAAGCTCCGTGCACGTCTCTGGGAAAGTCCGCGCCGATCCTTGCTGTTAGGCCACGGGGGAGGCGACCTGAAAAAATCGCCTCTCCATGGAAGAGGCGGCCGAAACGGTTTCCCCCTCACCCCCCCACACCACCCCCCACACAAAACACACAAAGAAACATTAAAAACAGACTTTTAAACATACTAAAAAAATTTAAAAAGTTGAAAAAAAACGGACACGCTGCCGACAGGCTGCTGCCAGTGCAGCGCCCCCTACCCCCTAGGGCAGAGCTGTAGATGTTGTGTACATGGACTTCAGTAAGGCGTTCAACAAGCTTCCGCATGGTAGGCTGCTCTAGAAGGTTAGATTGCATGAGATCCAAGAAGAAATAGCTGAATGGATAGCAAATTGGCTCCATGGAAGGAAGCAGAGGGTGATGGTGGAAGGCTGCTTCTCGGACTGGAGGCCTGCTATTAGTGGTGTGCCTTGGGGTTCGGCGCTGGGGCCATTACTGTTTGTCATCTACATCAATGATTAGCAAGTTTGCTGATGATACAAAAGTTAGTGGTTTTGAAGATAGTGAAGATGGTTGTGAACGATTGCAGCTGGATCTGGATCGATTGGCCAGGTGGGTGGAGGAATGGTTGATGAAATGTAATACAGAAAAGTGTGAGGTGTTGCATTTTGGGACATCGAACAAGGGAAGAACCTACATAGTGAATGGTAGGGTCTACAGACCGGGATCCCTCGTGGGGGACCTGGGGGGGAAGAAGAAGCCATCACTGCCGGCCCGCGGCCAACTTCTACCGCGAGTCCGGCATGGACTTACCATCACCCCTGGAGGGGAGCTTCGACCGCCGGCCCTGCGGTCTGCGGTGCTTCTGGCTGCGGCGCGGCGGGAACCTTAAATCTTCGGCCGCCGGCCTGCGGCCTACACCAACCTGAAGCCGCGGTCTCCGGTGGGGAAGAGCCGATCCTGGACTTACCTTGCCTTTGACTTTGTCCCTTACCATCTGGACGCCCGCAGCAACGGCTGCGGAGGGTGGAGGTCCCGACCACGGGGGAAAATGGAGGAGGTCTGGCCAAGTTCTGTGCCTTCCACCACAGTGATGAATGCTGTGGTGGATGTTTGTGTTACATTTTTATTGTGGTTGTGTGTTCTTTATTATTGTACCGCTGCTGACAACCCAAAATTCCACCGACCCTGGTTGTGTGGCAATAAATTCTATCAATCAAAATCAATCTTAGTAGTGTTTTAGAGCAGTGGGATCTAGGAGTACAGGTTCCTTGAAAGTCGAGTCGCAGGTAGATAAGGTGGTCAAAAAGGCTTTTGGCCCTTTGACCTTCATCGGTCAGAGTATTGAGTATAGCAGTTGGGAGATCATGTTGCAGTTGTATAAGACGTTGGTGAGACTAGATTTGGAATATTGTGTTCAGTTCTGGGCACCATGTTATAGGAAAGATATTGTAAAGCTTAAAAGGGTTCAGAAAAGATTTACGAGGATGTTGCAAGGACTGGAGGGTGTGAGCTATAGGGAGAGGTTGAGTTGGCTGGGTCTCTATTCAATGGAGTGCAGGAAGATGAGGGGAGACCTTATAGAGGTATACAAAATCATGAGAGAAATAGATCAGGTAGATGCACAGAGTCTTTTGCCCAGAGTAGGGGAATCGAGGACCAGAGGACATAGGTTCTAGGTGAGGGGAAAAAGATTTAATAGGAATCTGAGGGGATACATTTTTCACACAAAGGGTGGAAGGTGTATGGAACAAGCTGCCGGACGAGGTAGTTGAGGCTGGGACAATCCCAACATTTAAGAAACAGTTAGACAGGTACATGGATAGGAAAGGTTTGGAGGGATATGGATCAAACTAGTGGTGGGACTAGTGTAGCTGGGACATTTTGGTCGGTGTGGGAGTTGGGCGGAAGGGGCTGTTTCCACACTGTATCACTCTATGACTCTATAGATGTTGCTGGTATGTCAGTTTCAATTCGCTACTTTTCTGCTCTCTCCTTATCAGCCAGCAATGGTTATCTTGACAACTTTGGTCTACATCCTATCAGATATTCCCCATGTTCTCTTTACCTCTCTCCCGTAATGCAATTTGAAACACTTATTTTCTCACTTTTCCAGTTCTGCAGGATCATTGACTGTGAAACGTTGGTTCTGTTTCTCACTCCATGGATTAGGAATGTCACAAAATTTTGAGATTTAAAAAATCAAGCCTGTGATTTATCCCATCAGATAAAGCATAAAAAGAACTTTAATTTGATACCTACACTTTCATATCTTCAGCATAAAAAAAGTTATGGTCATTTTCATACTCGGAAATTAGCATCTTGTCCCCTATTGCTTTCCCATTACTTAATACAAAAGCTGTGATCGAGGACAGTCAATTGACATAAAAGCCCAAAACTTTCTTAAAAAATAAGAGAACTGAATGAACTGTTCAGTTATTGGAGATTGAAGCATTCTGAAACAAATATGATACATCTTACTTGGATGACCTGAAATTAAAGCATATAATTAGTTAGTCACCTAATTGTAGATAATTACACAATTGACTATTGTGACGGAAATAGTAATAAACACCCAGACTGCCTTGAAAATTCAAAAATGTGATATTCTCAAGATTAGAACTTTAATATTATTGTAACGTTAAAATAAATAGTAAATACCCAACAAAAAAATCATATTCATCAGGGTCATCAAATCAATTAAATTCATCTATCCCATTCTTAAGAAAAGGCTAAAAATATTTTTTTAAATAGCCAAAGTATCCAAATAACAAACTGATCCCATTCACACAAGAATTCACAATATAGCATTTTAAAAACTCACTTTGTCATGAATTTCTATGCCAATGGAAGGAATTGAATGTTTAATTCCCATAAATTTTACTCTATTGGTTTATAACACTGCTGCGGGCTGAAAGATCTAATAGTCAAATCTAATAGTCAAATCTAAAATGGAGTCGTTCTTCAACAAAAGCATGGACTAGTAGAACAAAAGAATGGCTCGGCGCCAAGTCTGAATGACTTTATAAATTATATGAAACACAATATGGAGGACAGGTTGTCTTTTCAATAAAGACATTAAGATGGCAGCCTGCAGTAATAACATGTGCTTCTTCAAGGCCATAAAGAAGCCAAGATTAAAAGAAATAGCTGACGCTCCTGAGATAATAATAACTTGTCATTGGATGAGCTCGATTGGACCCAGCTTTCCTATATTGTGAAAGGCTACAGAATCTTTCAGTCATGCCATATTCAGACTTGGTAGGAGTGTTTTACTGATAAGAAAAATGTATAATTGTGCTAACTCGCCTTTGTTCTGTAAGTGGGAGCCTGAGAAGCACTGAGCAATGTTTGTGCTCATTGTAGATCGCCACTCCCATCTGACGAATCAATTAAAGATTGCCATGGGCTACCTTCAACGTTTGTTGCTATCTGCTTTTTAAGAAACGAACTTTAACACAGACATTTATTCAAAATCCACAAACATCCACTCTCAAGATCATCAAAATCAATATTTTTTGCACAATCATGTCATAAGAACATCTAAATTATCTTTATTTTGTGTTATTGTCTATCCATGATCAATATTTTCATACTAAACCTGACTAAAAACTAAAAACTATGTACTGTGGAACTTTTCAATTAGATATGTAGTATGAAAATATTGATCATGGATAGATAACACAAAATATAGATGTTCTTATGACATGATTGTGCAAAAAAATAATGAATTTGATTATCTTGAAAGTGGATTGTGATAGATCGGAATGTGGCCGTTGCCATGATTTAAGCCCCGCGATATCGGCAGGCAAGACACGGCGATATCGAGGCCTAAATAACATAGTTCAACCATAAACAATTTCAGCTGGGCTCAGTCTAGATTTCACTGCAGGCGTAACTCGCATTTGAAATAAAGCTATGGGGAGTAATTTAATCCAACCAATTCCGGTCTCCAATTTAGCTTATTTAGTTTTCAGGGTCTGATTTTCCCTTTCTACAAGTCCAGCAGCCTGTAGTCAATAAGCACAGTGTAATTCCTGCTGGATGCCCAGCTGTTCATAAAACCCTTTATTAACTTGCCCAATAAAATGTGGACCATTGTCTGAACTAAGTCGAATAGGGATGCCAAATCTAGGGACAATTTATTTCATTAACACCTTGACAATATTAGCCACTTTGTTATCAAGGATTGGATAAGCTTCGATCTACCTGCTGAATACATCGACTATGACAAATACATATCTGTATCCCTGGCACCTTTCTAACTTGATGTAAACCATTTGCAAAGTCTCAAAAGGAACCATGGACAATGGTATCTTTCTATCTCCACAACCTACTCCTTTTCCATAATTGTATTTCTGGCAAAACAGGAAACTACCACTTACTTTTTGAGCTAATGTTTGTAACCTTGGATGCCACCAAGTAGCCAAACGCATGTCTCCAACTGCTCTTGCACCGCAATGAGTTGCATAGTGCATGCACTCTACAACCCACACTACCAGCGGATCTGTCATGCAAGTTTGCCTTGCTGGAGTGGTCCATAATCCTGTCATACAATCTAGTGTACACCAAAGTTGCTTCCATCATTCTTTATCCTTTTCAGTAGCCTCCTCCTGCAACTGAACAATCTCTTGGATGGTTGGCATCGGCGTCTCCGAGGGGACCTGTTACTTAAACATTTAGTCTGCCACATCATCTTTGGTACCACCATCTTACATTTCCGGGATACTTCCTTTGCTGCCTGATCAGCACTACGATTACCAATGTCTGTTGGGGTTTGTCCTCTTGTGTGTGCATTGCATTTCACGACTGAAATTTGTCTGGGTAGCATCAGGGCCTTTAATAAATCCATCACCAATTGTTTGTTTGATATTTGAGTCCTCGCCGAGGTAAGAATTCCTCTATTTCTCCATAATAGTCCGAAATCATGTACTACTCCAAATGCATATCTAGAATCTGTATATATGTTTACCCATAAAATTTTCCCCATAATGCAAGCCCTAATTAAAGCAAATAATTTAGCCTGTTGTGCTGAATAAGGTGACTCAAAGGCAGCTGCTTGTACATTTTCTCCATCTTGAATGATAATTGCATACCCAGACAATTTCTCACCCCAGGGTCCAATGGATGCACTCCCATCTACATACAATGTCATGTCAGGGTCCTCTATAGGTGTCTCTTAAGTCCTCCCTCACAGATGTCTCCTGCTCGATTATAAACAAATAGTCATGTCCTGCCTCTGGCTGCTCCTCTGGGGGTGAAACAAGAAAAGATGCCGGATTGATTGTTGTACAATGCTTAAACTGAAGCTTTGGGTTATTTAATAAGTAATTTACATATTTGTTCTGACGAGCCATTGTTAGGTGCTGAGTCTGGCGTTGCCCCAACATGGCTGCCACTGAATGCGTACTATATACTACTATCTCCTGCTGTAGTCAAATTTGCAGCAGGCTGTAAACTGTTATAAATGGCGGTCAGAATTTGGGTGCCTAATGGGTGTCCCCATTCTACTAGGTCGAGTTTGGATGAATAATAGGCTGTTCTTATGGAGAGGTAATATGTGGAGCAACCTCTGCAGTTTGTTTTCATGAATTCACAGGTACTTCAGCATATACTGCAGTGCCCTCCTTTCCTTCCACTAGTACCAACATTCTTATTTCCACTTTGTTCCCTCACATCAATAGCAGTTACTTTGTTTCCCTTCTTAGTTTATCTGTAGCTTCCCCTTGGCTCTTGCTCCATTCTCTCCTTCTCTGTCTTCGTGAAGGGCATTCCCTGCTCCAATGACCTAGCTGGTTACAATTGAAGCAAGCCCCTGATGCTATTATTTTTTCCACTTTAAAATATTTATTCGGGTAAATATGGGGCTGTCTATCATCCTTCCTTGATTCCTTGACTCGGGATTATCTTTCATTAATGTCTTTCTCGTACAATTTTCAGTGTTTATCCTAATGGTATGCCTAATTTCTTTATCTTGATAAATTATTTTGATGGGTCCAGGGATAGGGGTCAGGTTATATTGTCCATTAATTTTGGACTGGCTCGCTAATCAGGACTGCGAAAATGGAATGGTCTGAGACAAAGGTGTCTGTGTTCTTGGCCACTGATCTCCTGGCCAGCTTACTCTCTCTGATCTCTGAAGTCTCCAAGATCTCGAGAATTCCTGTAATCTCTAGGATCTTGAGAATTCCTGTAGCCTCTAGGATCTCGAGAATCCCTTTGATCCTGAGAGTCTGTTCTCTGGCCCCCTCCTTCACTTCGTCCCCGAGTTGGGCATGCTCTACTCCAATGTCCTGTTCCACCATAAGTATAACACTGATCTGATCCCAATATTCTATTACTTCTTCTCCAATTTGGTCTCGGGGAAATTGGCTCTAAGGCATGCATACCATCATAAAAGTGATCTGTATATTCTGGAACCCTAATTTCTTTTATTTCATACTTCACTAATGTTTTAGCATTCCACGGTCCTGTCAGATTTTGGCGCCTACTTCTTAATTACATATTCTGTTTTTGTTTTTACTGCAGGCTGACTTTCCTGCTTTTTAATATCCTACCAGTGATACCTCACTGCCTGAGCCATTTGACTAGAACTGTTTTCCGTCCAGTCCATGTTGTTTGTTTTAATTTCTCCGGCCAGATTAGTTGGAAGGCAGTTCAATAATATTGTGTAGTTATTATGGAGAATTTGCCCCATTCTGAAAATTCAGATCTCCTGACTGATCCATGTATAACTCCGAGAATCTTTCTAAAAATTCATCTGGTCCCTCTCCTTTCTTTGATCTCACATACAGAATCCTAGCAATATCTATCGGCTTCTGAAGAATATTTGCAAGGGCAGGAATATACTTGCTGCCAGGAATATTAAAAAAAGGGATTGCAACATTGCAGGACTGAGTGTCCCGGGATTGCAAAATTGTAGCTGATAGGGTTCCAATCCCATTGTGAAGTCAAAGCTGCAGAGGGAAGATTCTTTCTCAAATTTGGATTTTTTTAAATAACAAAAATGGGAAATAACTTGTGAAATATAACATTAATCTGAACGAAACTTGACACAAACCACCACAGGACATTTGTGAGTAAGGTGGTGCAAACATTTTAGCACCATGTACCATTTTTGGATAATTCCGGGATCACATACATACGCACGCATAGATAGATAGAAACAAGATGAGAATTTTAGTAATATACTAGATCAAGTGGTACCCGTTGCATCCCTGTCACATGGGAGGCCTGGTCCCCCAAGGCAAACTGTTCCCCCAACGCATTATTCCACTACTCACCCATAGTCCCCAACTGCGCAGGGGTTGCTCATTTCGCATTCACCCTCCCTCATTTTGAACTTTAAAAAAAAATCAGTATATTGTGAATTTAAAATATTTTTTAAAATGCAGCCTCCATCATTGCTGCCAGGAATATTAAAAAAAAAAAAGGGATTGCAGGACTGAGTGTTCCGGGATTGCAACACTGTCGCTGGTAGGGTTACAATCCCATTGTGAAATCATAGCTGCAGAGGGAAGATTTTATCTCAAATTTTGTTTTTTTTAATTATAAAATGTGAAACATGTAAAATATAACATCAATCTGAATGAAACTTGTTAAAAACACACCACGGGACAATTGTGCGTAAGGTGGTGCAAACATTTTGGAGCTATCGTGTACCGTTTTGGCGTAATTTCAGGAACTCACTCACACGCAGACATCCAAACAAGATGAAAATTTTAGTAATATATTAGACCCAGTGGGACCCGTTGGGCCCCTGTCACACGGGAGGCCTGGTGCCCCAACGCAACCCGTTCCCCCAATGCAATATTTGACCAGTCACCCATAGCCCCCATGAGAGGCCTGGTCCCCCAACGCAACCCATTTCCCAACGCAATATTCCACCACTCACCCGTTCCCCCAACGCAATATTTGACCAGTCACCCATAGCCCCCACGGGAGGCCTGGTCCCCCAACGCAACCCGTTCTCCAACGCAATATTCCACCACTCACCCGTTCCCCCAATGCAATATTCAACCACTCACCCATAGCTCCCACGGGAGGCCTGGTCCCCCAATGCAATATTCGACCACTCACCCATAGCCCCCACAGGAGGCCTGGTTCCCCAATGCACTATTCCACCATTCACCCGTTCACTCATATTCCAGCACTCACCCATAGCCCTCAACTGCGCAGGGCCGTATCCCCCAGCACTGCCTCCCCTCCTTTTGCTTCGAGGACTTTAAAAAATAATGCAATTGCCCCTCCCCTTCCTGTTCAGCTAAAAACTTGCTGGAAGGACTGAGTGTTCCACGATCGCAACTTTGTTGTAAGGTGGGTCAGCAAGGATTTGGATCCCAATAGCTACTAAATGTTTCTTAAACTTGAATTTGTAAATTTTTAAATGTCAATAACTTGTGAACTATAACATCAATCTGAACAAAACTTGACACAAACGACCACAGGACAACGGTGAGTAAGGTGGCGCAAAAAAAATTACCGCTGTCGTGTACCGTTTTGGTGTAGTTCCGGGAACACAATTACAGACAGACAAACACGCACACATACATAGAAACAAACAAGATTAGTTTAGTAATATATACTAGACCAAATGAGACCCATTGGGTCCTGGTCACACGGAAGGCCTGGTACCCCAATGCAATATTCCACCACTAACTCATAGCCCCCACGGGAGGCATGGTCCCCAACTCAACCCATTCCCCAAAGTAAGATTCCACCACTCCCCTGCCTCCCCCAGCACAGGACTTAAAAAAAATTCCAATTGCACTTCCCCTGCCTGCCGCAGCACTTCCAATTGCAATACCAATTCACCGTCCCCCTCCTGTTCAAGCGCTTGCAGCCAGGAGCTGGAGTAACATTGTTGCAAATGTCGGGTGGAGGACTGTGAGATCCCATTGTGACGTTATAGCTCCTGTCCAGGTGAAAACTTGGTGGAAGCACAGAGTGTTCCTGGATTGCAACTTTGTACGGAAGTTTGTTGCAAGCTGGGCCAGCAAGGATTTAGCAGTAAAAATCTTTAAAAACTTGAAAATCATGAATAACTTGTGAAATATAACATCAAATCTGAAGGAAACTTGACAGGAACGACCACGGGACAAAGGCGCTACCATGTACTGTGGCGCTACACGGTGTATTCATGTAGATAGTGTAAAGGAGTGATAGCTGACACACTGTAACCTTTATTAGGAGTTTATTATAGCACATGGCACACACGTCCCAGCACTGACTGCATCCAGCCTTCAGGCGTACCGGGACCTAGTGGGAGGCACAAAGGGAGGATACCACAGTTATACTAATATGATGGGGCGTGGTTAGTGGTGATGAGGTAGCTACATTATAGGTTGCATGCATAAACCATCTACATCCTTCCCCTTACAAATTAAACAAGTTACGGCAATGGCAGGTTGGTTATACAGTACCTGCAAAGCTAAGCGAACTCTCCGTATCGAGCCGGAGGCTTTACAATCCGACCCGAGCAAGTGCGCACAGCACCCTCACCCTCCCCACCCGAAAGAATAGGAGGGACAGGAACAGAAACAGGAGGGAGAGAGAAGGTGGGTGGAGACCCAAGCTTGGAAGGGGAACCGAGAGGCACAGGTGAAACAGAAGGGGTAGAATGAGCAGAAGTCGCAGAGAGAAGACCTGACAGGGGACGACAGGGCCGGAGGAGCGAACCCTGGAAGAGCAGGGGGAGGAGACCGAGGCAAACGGACCGACCGGGGCATGCAGGGAGCAGAGGGTAAGTTAGTTGAGGAAGGCTCGACACGCGATGGAGGGGTATACGGAATCGCAGGAGGTGGTTTGGGCTCGTTGACCGCCAACAGGTGCTGGCCGCTGCGCCGGTATATAGTCTACTCAAATCCCACTTCTGACACCATGTAAAGGTTACATAGCTGACACACTGTAACCTTTACTAGGAGTTTATTATAGCACATGGCACACACGTCCCAGCACTGACTGCATCCAGCCTTCAGGCGTACCGGGACCTAGTGAGAGGAACAAAGGGAGGATACCACAGTTATACTAATATGATGGGGCGTGGTTAGTGGTGATGAGGTAGCTACATTATAGGTTGCATGCATAAACCATCTACAGATAGAAACAAGACAAGTGTTTTAATAGACAGAGATGGATAGATAGATATGATTACATTGGCTTGCCTGAGGCAGCATGTAGAGGTTTGAGTCATTACAAATTTCCTCAGCGCTCTCAGAACGTAGAGGTAACGGAGGTGCTATTTTGATCATAGTGTCAATATTGTTTGGACCAGGGCAAATTATTGGTGATGTTTACACCCAGGAACACTTGGACATCTTCATCTTAGCATTGGTGATAAAGTCAGGAGCTTTGTGTAATCTTGCTTAACTTCCCTATCCAACATGTTTACAATACGTTCACATATGTACATTATCAGAGCAGACTATTTCTATGCAACAAATATACTGTGAAATTCTGGAGCTCTTGGGATTTTAATAGTTCTGGACCAGCAGATTTATGTATGTAATCCCTATTAATACCAGCACACTTTGATTTAACAATTTTTATATTATGTGGGTAATAAACACTCTTGGCGAACCTGGTGAATTTAAAGGGAGTGAAAAATATTACGTTCTCCAGACTTCCACTTGCCAAAAGTTACCATGTTGCTGACCCTGTTGTTGCATTCTGCCAGTAAACAACATTAAAGAAGGATCTCGACCCGAAACGTCGCCTATTCCTTCTCTCCATAGATGCTGCCTCACCCGATGAGTTCCTCCTGCATTTTTGTCAACCTTAAAATAAGGTTGATAGCGATGACAGGAGAAAGTGAAATCATTATATTACGAACTTTCACCTAGTTTGAAGATACCTTAACAAAGGCAGTATCATTATTATCGAAAGTAATGTTGTAATGCAGATAAACTTGTATATTTAAATAGCTGCTCAGTAATAATACTCCTTCACTCTCCATTTAGCAATAAGAGCTGCCATTTTTAATCCTGAGCACCATGCTGCACAAACTGAGCAAAGACCTTTCTTATCTCCCCCCCCCTCCTCCCAATCAAGCACTCTGTATTATTAACTGCCCACAATGTTAACCGTGTGACATTCTGGGGATTGTAGTTTGAGGGAGCTCGTTGGATGAAGGCGCTAAACGGGCCAAAACCCCCCATAGGACGACATTGCCCGGCATGCACTGGTGGCAGCACGCATGCGTTCCAACTTCGCACAGGCTGAAGGGAACAATAGGAACAAGGCTCCGTCAGCTGAGCGGTAGTTCGACTGGTGTGCGGGATTTTGGCTTTTTATGTGGGTGATTATTTTAAAGCACGAATATTATCTCGAGTTGAGGTAACTGAGAGCCGTGCAATGACATTGTGACTGATAATTGGATCCGCGTCCCCCCCCCCTCCCCTCTTATTATTTCTTCCCTTTCTAGAATTTTCCATCGGCGGCTGATGGGAAATTTTCGGTGTGTGCATGCGCGCGCGTAGCCACTTTTTCTGCGACTGGTTCTCTGCGTTTTCTTCACAAACCCGTCAGCTCGAGTCAAGTACCAAGCATCACTCCGCCTGTTATTTTTTCCTCTCCGCTGCATGTGTGTACGGTACAACATTGTTTGGGGTTAAGGCGAAGCGTTCGGGGACGACGGCCTGTTTGTATTTACCTGCCGGCGCGGCTGATTGAGCGAGTGTACGCGCGGCACCGCACTGTGGCTGTGCCGCTCGCGGCGGGTTGTACTGCAGCGGGCGGAGGGATACACCGCCACCCACCTCCCCGCTCTGCCGCCGCCGCCGCCGCATCCTCGCCACGGAAAATAACTTGCAGCCAGGGCTCCCCTGGTTAAAATTGCGCTTGGTTGAAAATTTAGGTGGATTTCATGCAGTCTTACAACATTTTCTTTCCAGTGTAGGTTTGATACCGATGTACATCGCGACCGTTTGGCGGCAGGATACACGAACCAATAGGCTTTTTTTTCGCAATAACTATTAACAACGTAACTTTAATATTTTTTTAAAATCGCGTTTGCAATATTCAATGCTGAGTTGTTTGTGACCTTTATGGCTTCGCGCGAGGTTGGTAAAACCTGCAATGCAGCGACCGTAAGGTGGCGGTTTTCGTGTAAACCTAACTTGTCGAGTTGTCCTGCGATTGACGGGCCAATGGATAATCCAGTGGCTCGGTCGGAGCACCGGTGCAGCCATTCAGCTCATGGGAGGCGGGACGTCAATTAGTAAGTTAGGCTGAGGGAAAAACAGTCTTACAGAAGGGAGTGTAAAGTCGCTGGCTGATAAAAAAAAATGGAAGAATCGTGGTAATGTGCATGACATTTTACCTCTCTCTTCGCATGAAGTTTCAATGATTATAACTATCAATTGTGCTATAAACACTTGATACTTTTTGTAGAGTTCTTGAACATATTCCATTAATTTTGAATTTTATCAAAAATTCCATTTTTGAATCGCTTGATGATATTTATAAACTAACAAATATTTCAAGAATCTGGTTACAATTTAAATCTATTGGTAAATTTAAAAGATTTTGTGATGCACATGATTAAGGTGAAGTCACAAGGGACTGCAGATGCTGTAATCTGGAGCAAAACTGCTAGAGGAACTAAATGGGTCGAGCAGCATCTGTGTAGACAAAATAATAATTAATGTTTTGTCCTGAAATTATGATTATATGATAACTGAATTTATTTAAACTCGAAACCTGTCAATTCTTCTGTCGACATTAAGTTTTGGAACGTCCACCAAGAATGCCATTTGAATTGCAGACTTAGCAATAAAAATATTCCTCAGTATCACCATATTCCATATGACTGTTCCATATGAGCTTTTGTATTGAAGAATTTTACATAAATGGGAATGCACCTTTTTGACAACAATGGCAAATTCGCCTGCTATAGATATCAAATAATCTCAAATGTGATGAATGCAGGATTGTAATTATTTTCTCCATAGAAATCTTTATTTAGGAACTTTGAGAATGGGGAAAGAAGTGACATATTTAATGAAGCAAAGGAACATCAAGAAACCAAAAAACATGAATGAATATTAGACATAAGTTGTGCTTGACCAATCTCAACAAATCTTTTGAGGGTCTTAAGAGAAAATGGACGAGTGTTTTTTATTTGTCCCTAAAATAAAATGTTATTGAGGGATAAGTGATTTATAGCAAAATTCCTGCAGAAATGTTCATTACCAAATTGGCAATCAAGAATGCTTGGCTCATGATTTGAAGATGAATTCAAATTCCATTATGGTTAGTGTCAAGAATGGTGACGATTGCCACTATTTCTTAAGGAATATTCTTATCCATTCTGGCCTGGATGTGACCTCAGACTGCCTTTGTGTTTGAAATGGCCCACAGTGTCAATTCAAAGCGAATAGACATAAATAAATCTGGGCATTGCCTAAGACACCTTTACCTTGTAAGTGAATTAAAGAAAAATACAATTTAAAGGTAAAAGTTGCGCTCTTGATCATTTCCATATATGATTAGCATTTTTTTTAACAACACAAGTCTGTTAGCTTGGTGTTTCCATTGTTTTGTGAACCTTGTAGGTCACGGTTATGCCTGTTTGACATTCATAGATCGGAAAAGGAGAGGAACTCTTATTACTGAGGACTCAAAAGATTAGGAGGAAGAAAAATAGTAAGTTTTAACGTAACTTTGGATGTGAGTATGTAAATAGCATTGCTTGTGATTTTTTTTTTTAGTTACTATTGTTTGAAAGTGCCCAAACAAACACCTGTGGAATATATTGGCCATTGTGGGGTATGTGTTTTTCTTTCACTTTGCAGAGGTATGTCTGGATGGATGTTGATAAAAAGCATTATCTTTGACTTTGATGAATGGTCCCAGTTGCTAATGTGATATTTTATACAGTATATTCTGTGTAAAAATGCATTGCATTTTTGGATATGGAGACTTAATCTGCCCTTTTTCTTTAGTTATCATATGGGAGCTAGTTTGAATGTTGAACAGCTATAAATTACTTTGCATTAATACATGTGCAGATTAGATTTCTGTAGGTGTAAAATCCAAATTATCTATAGATAATTGTGCCGTATCCCATGCTTTTATAACCTTGATTATGTATAAGGTGATTGATGAATTGGGGGACAATCTTTGTGTTATGCTCGTATGTTTTAAAATGTGAACGAGAGAATCTCTGATGGGTTAGTTTAGAATTTAGTTGACAAGCAAAAAAGGTCATCTGGGGGGACGGGAGGGGGGAAAGAAAATCTTGCGGGTGAGAAAAAAAACATGCTTGACGTAACCCCGCAGCAATGAGGTGCTATTGTCTCTTAAGAACCCAGGCTCCCAACAGCAGGCCAATGGAAATTACCAAGCAATTAATTATTTTGATACGTGCAATGATATTCTATTAAACCATGTTTATTCACCTTAAGTATATATAGATTGCGCAAATAAAATAAGCCTACAGCTATTAAAAACACCTTTATTCCTGTATTGAAATCTTGTGGGGAAAACTTATTTTATTATTGTAAGTCTGAAACACTAGCCGCCGGAAGTGGCGGCGCTGGGAACGGCTGCGGCTCGCCTGCAGTCCGTTTGTTTTTACTTTTTTGTGTTGTTTCTTTTCGTTTTGTCTAGTTGTGTTTTTGGTTTTTAGGTTGTGTTTATGGGGGGGGGGTTGAAACGGGGTTCGCTGTCTCCCTTGGGAGGAATGCGACTTTTTCGTCGTATCCCCCCTCTCTGCCTCCGTCTGCGCTGAGGCCTAATGGCGGAGCTGGCGACCTCGGGACTCCGGAGGCAGCCTGTCAGGACTCGCCCTGGGTTCGCTCCCGTGAGGGCGGCCCAGCTCGGGGCTGGAACTGCGCTCCTGTGAGGACGGCCTGGCGAGGGGCCGAGACTCTCCCGTGAGGGGCTGTGGCACTCCCGTCGGAGTGGTCCAGCCCGAGGGTGGAACGGCACTCCTGTCGGAGTGGCCCAGCCCGAGGGTGGAACGGCACTCCCGTCGGAGTGGCCCAGCCCGAGGGTGGAACGGCACTCCCGTCGGAATGGCCCAGCCCGAGGGTGGAACAGCACTCCCGTCGGAGTGGCCCAGCCCGAGGGAGGAACGGCACTCCCGTCGGAGTGGCCCAGCCCGAGGGTGGAACGGCATTCCCGTCGGAGTGACCCAGCTGAGGGAGGAACGGCACTCCCGTGAGGGCGATCCGGCTCGGGGCTGGAACGGTGCTCCGGTGGCTGGGACGGCGTTCTGGCGGCGGTGACCTGAGTCCTGGGTTCAGCCGCGGGCCAGTGGCTGCGTACGCTGGACTGGAGGGCGGCAGCTTCGACCACCCCGGGCCGCGGTGTTTGAGCCGGCCCGTTGCGGGGTTCGGTGAGCCGCGGGACTGTTTGTACCATCGCCCGGTGGGGAATCGCCTCAGCGCAGAGGGAGAAGAGGAGGGAAGAGACTGCAGCCCTAAGATTTTTGCCTCCACCACAGTGAGGTGCTTGGAGGACTCACTGTGGTGGTGTTAATTTGTGTTTATTGTTGTTATTATTGTATGATTGTATGTATGACTGCAGGCACGAAATATCGTTCAGACCGTAAGGTCTGAATGACAATAAAGGCATTCAATTCAATTCAATACTCACTGTTTTCCCATTGATGCATTTGTCTTTATTAAACCATCTTTCTGCAGAACAACCTATATTTTGTAAATATGATAAATATGTAGTGAATAGAATGGTTTCCCGTGCTTGTTTAATTTATTTCTCTAAACGTTAGCTTGCAAACCCAATCAGCTTCTTACACACATCCTTAGTTTGAAAGATGTTTTGTTCAGAGCAATATTTAAAGTTTAAATCCGTTCAATAAACCTTTAGTTCTACCAATTTTGCCTTTCTGTTAATATTGTAATGAGCATTCATTGATAATTAGATAAGTTACAGTATTTGAATAGCATATTAAGAAATTGATATTGACTGATAGTCATAATGCATTATTGTACTTGCATGTATCTTAAAGGCTGTCAATTTTATATTGGGCACTTAAGTTATTCCATTTTGATACGCTCACATTGCTGTCAGGAACATGAAGAACTGAAATCCTTCCGGTCAAGGTACTTCCAGAATAGTGTACAGTCTTAGAATTTAGTAACAATGATAATGAAGAACGGATTATAGATTGCCAAGCCCGGGTGGTGTATGACTAGGAGGGAATACTTTAGTTTATTACTGTTGTGTATTGAGGTACAGTGAAAAACTTTTGTTTGCTTGTTATCCATTCAAAGAAAAGACTATGGATGATTACAATTAAACCATCCACAGTGTACAGATAATGGGTGTAACATTTAATGCACAGTAAAGTCTGATTAAAGATAGTTCAAAGGTGTCCAATAAGGTAGATGTGAGGTCAGGACCATACTCCAGCTGATGAGAGGACTGTTCAGTTGCCTGATAACAGCTGGGAAGAAACTCGCTGAATCTGGAGGTATGCGTTTTCAGACCTCTGGACCTCTCGTTTGGTGGGAGAGGGGAGAAGAGAGAGTGACTGGGTTATTACTGGTTCTTGATTATGCTGCTGGCCTTGCGGCAGCTTGATATGTGAATGGAGTTGATGGAAGGGAGGTTGCTTTGTGTGATGGTCTAGGCTGCATCCACAACTGCAATTTCTTGTGATCTCAGATGGAGCTGTTCCCAAACCATGCCGTGATCATCCCGGTAAAATGCTTTCTGCGGCACATCTGTGGAAGTTGGTGAGGATTGTTGGGAACTTCCTAAGCCTTCTAAGAAAGTGAAGGCGTTGGTGTGCTTTCTAGGCCATGGCTTGGCTATAGGGGTGGTGATGTTGCAATATGCCTGGTGTTCTTGTCTTATGGTGGTAGATATCATGGATTAGGTCGGCAACCTATGGCCCTCCGGGCCGAATGCAGCCCGTAACCCGAATTGATCCGGCCCACAGGCGTATTTTTTTCTCCATAATTATCCAGCCCACAGACTTCCGTCATCTCCGGTACCTCCCGAGGCTGTGGCGCCTTGGCATGGTGACGCAAGGAGGCCTGCGCTGGCGGTCACAATGGCAGAGCCGATGAGCGCAGCTGAGTGCCGAGCTCTGGCTGTAGCGCTTCCAGCGCAAAGCCGCCGGCACGGCCGCGCACCTTCTGTGTCTGGGCTTCACTGTCGGGGTTGTTAATAGGCCGGGATGAGTGAGTGTGAGTATTTGAGCCCTCACCTTCAGGATGGAGCCATGGCAATGGTCCGTAGGTACGCCATGTTCGTGAGCGCCCGTAACTAGGCCAGTGCATCCTCGAAGGGGCAGGATCTATGTGAACACGTGAATTGATGCCTGCCATCCGGGGCGAGATGGGGGCGGGATCCATGTGTACACGTGATAGATGTGGCCCGTCATCCGCTCACAGGCATGCATCATGGCCCCTATGCAGAACAAGATTGCCGACCCCTGGATTAGGGGATTAAGTTGTAGTAACCCGAGTAAATAACTGCTATGAATTTGTAGATGAAAAACACTGTAGCTGTGCTGTGTCAGTGATGGTAGGGCTACAAATCAAGTAGGTTGCTTTATTGAGGTTGGTACCGAGCTGCTCAAATTTTGTTGGAGCTATGTTTATCCAAGCAAGTGCGAAGTATTCTATTATGTTTCTGGTTTTACCTTTTTAGAAGGTAGTAAGGTTTAGGGGTGTCAAAGGATGGGTCACTGCCTACACAATAACCAGAATTTAATCTTCTCTGAAGCTACTGTAGCTTGCGGCAGATCCAAATACATTTCTCCTCCAGTGGGAACATGTCATGATATTGATTATAATAGAAATGAATGGTAATGCCATTGAATGTCAAAGGCAGATTGTTTGTGTCTTTGAGGTGATGATCATTGCTTTGGTTAAGCTACATTGTTACAACCTTGCATCTTTTTTTTCTCTTGGGTGGAATAAAGCTAAACTAAGCAAGATGAACAGCAAAGAAAGAAAACGTTAATAAATAAGTTAAGCGACCCCATAAGCAGTGAATTGGATCAAATTTCTTCACTCTTGTCACAAATAGTCATGGCAGTGGATAATTGATCAACTTAATTTGTTAAGGAGTTGTGAATGGAATTGAATGTTGTGCAAATATCCTCTAAGATTCTGCTCTTGACCTTTATAATGGAAGGTCAAGATGGGCCAAGGAAACTCCCCTGAGGGACTGTGCAGTGCTGACCTGGACTAGAGATTATTGACTTCCAACAAATACAATAATTTTTCTTTGTACAATAATCCAATGCACAATTTTCTCATTGATGCTATTCAACTTCAATTTTACCAAGGTTCCTTGCTCTCAATGAAGCCAACTCTTCTTGATTTTTTTTGAAATTCAACAGACAGATTGAGAGTGCAGGGATTTAAGAATAATAGGATTGCACTGTAGAAAATTGTAGAAGTTAGCCCTTCTTGGGTTGGCAAGCTGTGTATAGAGGGTCACTGCAGGGATTGGAGCTTAGGCCTCAACTGTCATCGATTTGAGTGGGGGCACCAAATGTAATGTTTCCATGGATGTCATGACATGAAACGGTGGAAATATGTCTAGTGAAGAGGATTGTTAAAAAGTTTCAAGCAGAAAGACAAATAATAAGTGTACAATAATGTAGGGGACCCCCATGTTACAGGGTTTGATTGCATTCCGAGAAAATGGCCCATAGCGACTTTATAATATGAAGCATAGCCCTCTGTGCACGCAAGTTTTAAAAAAAAAGAACTTTTTTTTTTTTTTTAACTTTGTCCCACAAATTTTGTGAGTGAATTTCATTCCACTCACAAATTTTTGTGGAGTGATTTATGCATTCTGGAAGGGCATATTGCTGTTTCCAGGATGGCTATAATGTTAGGTAGATGCAACAATATATGGAAAAATGTGAGATTATAGACTTTAGTTGAAAAACTGAAACACTGAGCTTTTAAATGAAATATTCATGTTCAAACAAACTTTCTTTTTTATAGTGTTATGTGGAGAGAGAGCATGTATCTAAGATTCAACCCTGATCATCAAGCACTCTTTTAGCCATTCTTAATCCAACCCTAAATCATTTTTATTCTCCCCATCCCCATCAACGCCTCCTACATTCTACTGCTTACCTACACACTGGTAGCAATTTACAGCAGCTGATTAACTTAGCATTTTTCTGGGATGTGGGAGGAAACGTCATCAGGGAAAACCCATATAGCTACAGCTGAGGATGTGCAAATTTAACATGGCACCAGAAGTCAGGATTGAATCTATGTCACTGGAGCTTTGAGGCAGTAACTCTACCAGCTGCACCACAGTGTGGCCCACTGATTTGGAAATGCTTATTCAGAAGTTACTGAAATTAGACACAAAAAGCTGGAGCAGCATCTCTGGAGAGAAGGAATGGGTGATGTTTTGGGTCGAGACTCTTCAGACTGGTTGGGGTCAGCTACTGAAGTTAAATGTGTAGGTGAACTAAGGCAGTAAGGAAGCCAAATGGCATATTGGCCTTTATAGAAACATAGAAACATATAAAATAGGTGCAGGAGTAGGCCATTCGGCCCTTCGAGCCTGCACCGCCATTCAATATGATCATGGCTGATCATCCAACTCGGTATCCTGTACCTACCTTCTCTCCATACCCCCTGATCTCTTTAGCCACAAGGGCCACATCTAACTCCCTCTTAAATATAGCCAATGAACTGGCCTCAACTACCTTCTGTGGCAGAGAATTCCAGAGATTCACCACTCTCTGTGAAAAATGTTTTTCTCATCTCGGTCCTAAAAGATTTCCCCCTTATCCTTAAACTGTGACCCCTTGTTCTGGACTTCCCCAACATCGGGAACAATCTTCCTGCATCTAGCCTGTCCAACCCCTTAAGAATTTTGTACGTTTCTATAAGATCCCCCCTCAATGTTCTAAATTCTAGCGAGCACAAACCGAGTCTTTCCAGTCATTCTTCATATGAAAGTCCTGACATCCCAGGAATCAGTCCGGGGAACCTTCTCTGTACTCCCTCTGTTTCTATGTTTCTATACACACATGAATAAATAAGCTGATAAAGTACAAATAACAGATAATGGGTTATTAATGTTCAGAGTTTTGTCCGAGCCAAGTTTAATAACCTGATGGCTGTGGGGAAGTAGCTATTCCTGAACCTGGTCGTTGCAGTCTTCAGGCTCCTGTACCTTCTACCTGAAGGTAGCGGGGAGATGAGTGTGTGCCCAGGATGATGTGGGTCCTTGATGATGCTGCCAGCCTTTTTGAGGAAGCGACTGCGATAGATCCCCTCAATGGAAGGGAGGTCAGAGTCGATAATGGACTGGGCAGTGTTTACTACTTTTTGTAGTCTTTTCCTCTCCAGGGCGCGCAAGTTGCTGAACCAAGCCACGATGCAACCGGTCAGCATGCTCTCTACTGTGCACCTGTAGAAGTTAGAGAGAGTCCTCCTTGACAAACCGACTCTCCGTAATCTTCTCAGGAAATAGAGGCACTGATATTTCTTAATATTAGCATCAGTGTTCTCGGACCAGGAAAGATCTTCAGAGATGTGCATGCCCAGGAATTTGAAGCTCTTGACCCTTTCAACCATCGATCCATTGATATAAACGGGACTGTGGGTCCCCATCCTACTCCTTCCAAAGTCCACGATCAGTTCCTTGGTTTTGCTGGTGTTGAGGGCCAGGTTATTGTGCTGGCACCATATGGACAGTCGCTCGATCTCTCTTCTATACTCTGACTCATCCCCATCAGATATACGTCCCACAACAGTGGTGTCGTCAGCGAACTTGATGAAAGGAGTTCGCACTATGACCGGCTAAGCAGTCATGAGTATAGAGTGAGTACAGCAGGGGACTGAGCATGTAGCCTTCAGGTGCTCCTGTGCTGATTGTTTTCGAGGCTGACACATTTCCACTAATACGAACAGACTGTGGTCTGTGAATGAGGAAGTCGAGGATCCAATTGCAGAGGGATGCGCAGAGACCCAGTTCTATGTTCTACTACAATTATATAATGATGTAGATGTTCTACTACAATAGTAGATGTTCTACTACAATTATATAAGAAATTAATCAGACATACAGAGTGCTGTGTATACTTTTGGTCTCTTTGCCAATAAAATAATGTATTATTATAAAGACAGTTCAGTGAAGATTCACCAGATTAGTTCTGGAGATGGTGGGTCAGATATATGAAGCGAGATTAAGTGGTACTGGCAATTTCAGATTGAACAAATTTTGTAAAGGGCAGTGAATGCTTGGAATTCTGTGTCCTGGAGGGAAGGTCACGACACTGTCACTCATTGTATTCAAAGCTGGTTGAAAGACTGAAGTTAGATGAATCGAGGGGTAAGGCAGATGAAAGCTACGGTGATACAGGTTTCAGTCCTCGAGATTTGTCATATCCAGTGCTCAAAACTGTTTCTTAATATTGTGGAATTAATTGAGTTGCCCTATGGAAGTGACCATGTGTGATGGTGGAAAGAAAACCAAGATGGTACTTCTGACTGAATGCTTCAGCCTTGCGCTCTGGGATATGTTGTAAAGAAATGCAGATGTTCTTCAGTCCTGCCTTCAGTTGTTTACTGATTGTCACTGTTCACCATGGATGTGGAAAACTTGCAGAGGTCAATCAGAACTGTTAATAATGGGAATACCGTTTTGTTAAATATATCCTACTTTGCTTTCTACTGCTATTTCTAGCAATGTTACAAAATTTTGAGATTTTAAAAATCAAGTCTGTAATTTATCCCATCAGATAAAGCATAAAAATAAGTTTAATTTGACATCTAATTCACTTTCATATCTCAAGTATTTAAAAAGTTATGGCCATTTTCATACTCGGAAATGAGCATCTTGTTCCCTATTGATTTTCTATGGACATAACAAAAAAGTTGTGATCGTGAACAGTCAAAAGCCCATAACTTTCTTAAAAATTAAGAGAACTGAATGAAATTTTCAGTTATCATAGATTGAAGCATTCTGAAACAAATATAAAATAATCTTACTTGGATGACCTGAAATTAAAGCATATAATTAGTTAGTTACCTAATTGTAGCTAATTTCAGACTTCAATTACTAGATCTAAACATCTATCCATTTCTTAATAAATGATTAACATTTTTAAATAGCCTAAATGTCCAAATAATATTCACAAATAATTCACAATAAAACATGATTTTAAAATCTCATTTACATTAATTTATAGGCCAAATGGAAGGAATTCAGTGTTCAATTGCTGTAAATAAATGCCCAGTTAAATCAGCTTTCCAGTGGGTCCCTGTGGAACGCGCTGGTTTAGAACGTTCACATTGTGGTAGATTTGTGCCTCAAATGCCGAGAAAAATACTGCGCGATATAATGGGCCCAAATTGAGCTACTCGCAATATTAAATTTTGTATAAAAGGATCTTTAGAAGCCCTTTTTAATGTAAAAATATACAACCTACCTTCTGCTATTTTCTTTATGAGACCCTGCGGTTGCTGACGGTCGCGGGTTTAAAGATTGATTTTTAAACTACTATAACTATTATTCAAGGCCTTTAAACCTAATAATAGCTTTTGCGACGGGGTCTATCAGCGATTTTTCGTTAATAATTAACTGGGCTGAACATTTTCGATTGGAACAGCTTAGAGAAAATCGCGTTTTAAACCCGCCCCCTCTAAACGGCGCCAAAATCGCGCACAACCTCAGCGGCAGATATTCAGCGACGCTTCAGGTAGGCTTTGCAACATACCTACTATTTCTCATTCAAAAAAATGTTGGCTTTGGCATAGATCAATATTTAAATTGAACTAAGCCATTAAAAAAAACTGCTTTTAATTTTGGTCCCGTGTTTTGCGAGACTGTAAATGAATGCTTAATGGACTCAGCTTAATGAACCAGATTTGGTCTTGCAATGTCATATGTAACTTTACTTTTATAGTCGGCTCACTATACAATAAGCAAAGTACCAATAGCTTTCTTCATTACTTGTTGAACCTATACATTAGTGTTTTGTGCATGATTCAGCAGGACATCCAGATCCTTCTGCTATCCCTTGTCATACAGCTATTACGCTGTTTTTTAATTTTTTCAGCCAGAATTAACAGTTTTGAACTTACCCACATTGGACTCCCATTTTCCATATTTTTTTCCCATTCAATCTTATTTGGATCCTACTGTAGGCTCTTGTGCCCTCTGTGCAACTTGCATCTCTACCTTTATTTAAGTCATCAAATTTAGCATCCATATATTTTTGGTGCATTCATTTAATTCTGAATTTTTTTTAAAGTTCAGACCTTACCACTGATCCCTGTGCCATATGTATGACAATGTATAAAGAAGCATTTTTAATGAATGACCTATGAGTTAAAGATCCCCTTGAGAGTACTGATCATAACATTATAGAATTTTGCATTCAGTTTAAGAGTGTGCATCTTGGGTCAGAAACAACTGTTTTAATGTAAGAAAAGAGAATTATCATGGGATGAGGATACTTGCTAAAAATGCATTGGAAAGGTGGTTAGAAAGGAGACATTTACTAAGGTCGTTCACAGCATTTTGCAAAAGGGAGTGGGTGAACTTAGGAAGTTGAGGGGGGGGGGTTGGTTTGTGGTGGTACAGTTTGGTGCTGTGATGAAAGAAAAATTGTGTAAGGAAGTGAATTTTAGTTGTGGAACTCAAGATGGCTAAGTTCAGGATCTTAGGAAGAACAAGAAGCATAACAGAGGGAGAGTAAACTCATATTTGACTTTGTATATAAAAAGAAAGAAAGGTCGAACTGAGCATTGCCCCCTACAGAATGGGGAAGTAATAATGCAGAAACAAGGTAGTGGCTGAGGAATTAAACGGGTTTTGCAGCAGACTGCAAGTTTGAATATATTGCAAATATCACATTAAAAATGAATAATGCTGGGGAGGAATTAAATGCCATCGCTAACACTTGGTAATTAGTATTGAGTAAACTAACGGGGGTGAAGACTGATGGTTCAGATGCTTTGCATCCTATGATCCGCAAAAGGTGGCTATATTAGTATTGATGGTAAATTCTCTCTCTGGTCATGACAGGGAATTGGAAATTTAGCATTATGACACTTGTCAAATAAAGTAGTGAGGTGAGGGGTCACATAGGCTCATTTAGAATAAATCTATTTTTGGATTAATTAATTAAGGAAGTAATAGCAGCAAACTTGGAAAATCATAGTCTAATCAAGCAGTCAGCTCTATTTCATGAGAGCAATTGTGTCTTACAAATATGGGTTTTGCTTTGAGGAAATGTTGACCAGGGTGGATAACATGGAACCAGGAATATTTTGTATTTGGACCTCCCAGAGGTGTTCGATGGGTGCTTCTCTAAAATATTAAGTTAGGATGGAAACCTCCATAATGTTGGAGGTAACATATTGGCATGGATAGAAAATTGGCAAATGGCTAACAGGCTGGAAGCAGTGAGCAGGGGGGAATAGACTGTGGGCCAAGCATCGAAAATGTGTCTAGAGTTTGACTTTTGTGATCCATCTCTGGGATCTACTTGAAATTTGGCACAGATTTAGATAAAATACAATAATTGAGAAGGAAGTCATTACTCGTCAGTGCCAAAAGTTGCACATTAATTAAATAAGCTAATTAGAAAATGGGATCAAAAAGTAAGTGCCATCTAGTGTTCAATGCTCGTATTACTCCATGGGAGCCTAATTGCTGTGCTGCTGTCTATTTAAAACATTATTATACCATATATATATTATATTACTTGTGAATATGACTGGAGTTGTATGTAATTATCTATATTACTAAAAGTCTGATCTTGACCGCTTTTGGCCGACTGTGCTGCGATTTCCGAGAGAACGCCGCCACCTACGGCCGTCATTTTTGGCCACCTCGCTCAGAGCACCCCTCCGCCTTCCTGGACCAGAGGATTTCCCCCATCAATTAATAATCAGAGAGATATTAATGTTTAAAAAAAATTAGCCATTCTCTCTGCTGCCCCTGCTGGAGGGAGGGGGAGGGACCATAAAACCAGGAAGTGGTGTGCCTCACTCAGTCTCTGCAAGATGGAGGAAGCAAGAGGGTCATGCCTCTCTGAGCTCTGAATAACACTGAACACATGTCTACTCAACTGAGTGCCCTTAATGTGGTTTGAAAATGAAAATATGGTTGGTTCGAAGTAAAAAAGGACTGCAAATGGTTGTTTGGGTTGAAGTAAAAATGCACTGCAAATGGTTGTTTAGGTTGAAGTAATTGGTGGAGAGGTGGAATATTGCGTCGGGGGACCTGCCCTCCCGTGTGTAACACTTAGTCTAGTATTATTTAGAAATAATATAATTGTGAGTATGTATTTTGAATGAGACGACCGCAGAGGTCCAGCTCCTGAACCCGCCTAATTAATGGTTGAGGGCAGATCCTGTGCGTTCCCCCGTTTACTGAACCCCACTGACTGCCAGTGTGCAGAGTGGAGGTCACGCAGTAGTAGGACTGGGGCAGTGCCAGGTAGGAAAGCCCAAGGAATCTTCCACTGAGAGGAAAATGCCTAACCCTAACTCACACCCCCTTCCAAAGCTGCCCGCGGCTGGAGCTGCCGCCACTTTGGGACCGGCTACGGGCTCCGTAAGTGTGGCCACTCAGTGAGTCCACCTCTGCCAGCATGCCCTTCTGGATCATCATGGTGACGATGGTGGGGAGTGGTCACCCATATAGCAGTCAGTCTGCTCAGTCAGTCTGCCTGCTTGCTTGTTGCAACACAGCCCGACCACCCTGATGATGCATTCTAGATTCTAACTGCTTGCTATGTAAATAAAATAAAATGCGACATGCCACTTTACCAGTCATCTTCATTATGTTTTGGGGTCCTTGATCCCTCGTAAGGAATAGTAGAATACCATTCGGCCCATCGTCTACTCCGCCATTCAATCATGGCTGATATATCTCTCCCTCCTAACACCATTCTCCTACCTTTTCCCCATAACCTGACACCTGTATTAATCAAGAATTTATCTACTAATCAAGAATTTATCTATCTGCCTTAAAAATATCAACAGACTTGGCCTCCCTAGCCTTCTGTGGCAAAGAATTCCACAGATTCACCACCCTCTGACTAAATAAATGTTTCCTTCCTATGAGAACGTCCTTTAATTCTGAGGCTATGACCTCTAGTCCTAAACTCTTCCACTAGTGGAAACATCCTCTCCACACCCACTCTATCCAAACCTTTCACTATTCTGTATGCTTCAATGATGTTCCCCCTCGTTCTTCTAAACTCCACTGAGTACAGACCCAGTGCTGACAAACACTTCTCATAGGTTAACCTGCTCATTCCTGGGATCATTCTTGTAAAACTCCTCTGGACCCTCTCCAGACCCAGCACAATGCTCAAAATTGCTCACAATATTCCAAATGCGGCCTCACCAGCGCCTTATAGAGCCTCAACATTACATCCCTGTTTGTGTATACATGCCCTCTTGAAATAAATGCTGGCTATTGAGTTAGCTTTCTTTACTACCGATTCGACTTGCAGATTAACTTTTTGGGAATCCTGCACCAACACTCGCAAGTCCCCCTGCACCTCTGCTTTCTGGATTCTCACCCCATTTAGAAAATAGTCTACGCCTTTATTCCTACTCCCAAAATGCATTGCTCCATACTTTGCTGCACTATATTCCATCTGCCATTTCTCTGCCCACTCTCCCAACCTGTCCAAGTCCTTCAGCAGAGTCCCTGCTTTCTCTACACTACCTGCCACTCCCCCTATTTTTGAATCTGCAAACGTTGCCACAAAGCCTTCAATCCCCTCGTCCAAATCATTGATAAACAATGTGAAGAGTAGCGGCCCCAGCACCGATCCTTGCGGAACTCCACTAGTCACTGGCAGACAACAAGAAAAAGTCCCCTTTGTTGCCACTCTTGGTCTGCTGCCATCCAGCCAACCTGCAATATTGTGGGCTCTCATCTTCCGAAACAGCCTAACCTGTGGCACCTTATCAAAAGCTTACTGAAAATCTAAGTAAACAACATCTACTGACTCTGCTTTATCTGTCCTGCTAATTACTTCAAATAATTCCAGCATCCAATATCCCTGTGCATTAAATGGGGGAAAAAAAAGTAAATGCTGGAAATCTAAAGTAAAACTAAAAATTGCTGATAATAGTGTGTCATGTGTCCAGACCCTTTAGAGCTGGGAAAGAAAAAGCAAGGTTTGGGTTGAGAAGGTGGAGGAATGAGTGAAAAAAGTTAATATTTTTGTTATTAGATGCTGCCGAATATACTGAGTATTTGCAGGGGTTTTTTAATCTTGACTTCCCCTCCCTGCCAATGGGGAGCAGATTATGATGTGTCTACCATTTTTATTATTCCTTATTAGATCAATTTGGCTCTACATATTTTCCAAGAAGACTAGCTTTCCAGTCTGTCTCTATAACTTGAGTCGCTAGACTCTGAATAATGTTTTTTTTTAAGTCCCCTATACCTTTTGCATTTGAATCTTTCCTAAAGTGCCCAGAATTAGATGTAATTCTGTTTGTATTTAGTTTAATCTTGCAGTTTTAATCACCTTATCAACCTGTTGTGCCACTTCCAAGTTTACTCTTTATAGTGGAAACATGTCCTATTTAGTTAGTCTTGTCTGGCAATCTTTGATTCCAACTTCCCAATAACAACTCTCTTAGTAAATCATAATTAATCCTTCAGCAATTGAATTTTGAGAAAAAACTATCGAAAAGGATATCAATTTCTCCAATAGCTTGGAGAAATTAATATCCTTTTTGATAGGTTTTTCTGAACTGTATTATGCAGGAAAGGTTTTGAGGAATATTACCCAACGTGGGCAATTGGGACAAAGCTTAGATAGGCATTTTGGTTGGCATGGAGGAATTAGGCCGATGGGTCTGTTTTCATGCTGTATTGCTCTATGACACTAAATCCCAAAAATATGATCTGTGTGCTATTTCTATATGCCTTTGGGCAACCAGTGCAACATTAGTTTTTACACTGTGCAGCAGGGGTCGGCAACCTTGTTCTGCATTGGGGCCGGGTGGCATGTCTGTGAGCGGATGGCGGGCCATATCTATCACGTGTTCACATAGATCCCTCCCCGGATGGCAGGCATCAAATCTTGTGTTCACATGGGTCCCGCCCCTTTGAGGATGCCACCCAGAGCACTGGCCCCTAGTTACTGGCGGTCACAAACAAGGTGTACCTATGGTCCATTGCCTTGGCTCTGTCCTGAAGGCGGTGGCTCATACTCGTACTCACTCGTCCCCATCCTATTGACAACCCCGGTCCCGACTGAAGCCCAAACACAGAGGGTGCGTGGCTGTGCCAGCGTCTTTGCGTTGGATGCGGTACAGCCAGCGCTCGGCGGCTCTGCCATTGTGACCGCCAGCGGGTAATTACGGGGAGAAAAATACGCCTGTGTGCTGGATCATTTCGGGTTAAGGGCTGTATTCGGCCTGGAGGGCCGTAGGTTGCCGACCTAATCCATGATATCTACCACCATGACAAGAACAGCAGGCATACTGCAACATCACCAGCCCTGGTGTTTGTTATTGAACCATATGGGGGGGGGGGGGGGGGAATGGTGTCCGTCGTTGCCAGTTCACTGCAACTGAGTAAGGTGTCATTGTATGTAGTTGAAACACAGTTAATGATAACACAGTATGTAGTTAGTATGCAGAAGAGCATAAAGTGCTGGAGTAATTCAGCCGGCCAGATGGCATTTCTGGTAAGTTACTCAAGCTCTTTGTTGTCTTTCACCTTAAAATTGGGTGCCATTGCAGCTCGTCTGCACCAGTGAGCCCTTATTTACCAGCTACAATTGATGCAGCTATTGTTACGGCGCTCGTAGCCCATGGCCAGCAAAGCTTTCTTTAGGTTGTTGCCTCTCAAAAGACGTACACAGTCACCGTGGGGCTCCCTCCCCTCTCACCAGCTGCTGCTGCTTTCCTGTCGGTTGTCGCTTTGCTTCTCGCTCCATTGCTACCTCTTCCTCCTCCCCCACAGTCGCTGACATCTTCCAAGGTGGAATATGTCGGCGACTACATGGGTGGAGGAGGCCGAGTCAACATAGCGAAGGGACAAGGAGGAGGGGGGGTGGGGGTAAGAGGCTGAATGGACAAAGCAGTGGGTGGAGGAGGAGAGGCAGAAGGGAAGTGGACAAAGTGGCCGGCAGGAAGAAACGACTGCCGGTGAGATGGGAGGGAGCCCCCACAGTGGCTGAATGTGTCCTTTAAATGGCGGCAGCCTGAAAGAAGTGACTCTTGAGATGTAGGAAGTTGTCCAGGGTGTCATAGTGAACCCCTATTGTTGGAGGGCTGTTTGTACTCGGGGCAGGTTGTTTGGGGACCATTTATTTTGAAAATATTGAGTTAACAGCTCGCTCTGTTGTTTGCATCAAAACACACTTTACCGATGGCTGGCAGCTTGCGTTGTCCATGTAGCGGCAGATTTTTATATCGTTCAAGAGATTACTCCCTCTAGCCGCTAAATGGACTACATGGTTAAGGGGAATGTCTTTATATGCATGCGAGCTCACCGTCAGAGACCTTCAGAGCTTCTTCATAGACAAATCTTCTAAAACAGTCTTTTGATGAAAAAATTATTTATTGTTAATGGAAAAACAACAAGATACATCTAAACTTCTTCCGACTCGTTATTATAATCTTCATCGAACTCCAGCTTATCGCTTTAAACGTTAGAAAACTCCTTGTATCTCCGTTACACTTCGCATGGTCAAAGGGTAAACCTTCTCCATGCTGGTCTGAAACTAAACTAAAAACTAAGCTTCTGCACAAGAAACTCAGCTCCAAAGAAGTCCTAAAATATGCCATAAATCCCACCCACAATATAACGGGAAGTCTAAAATTTAAAGACACGTGCCATCATCAATGACACACAAAACATGCCAAATGGCCACTACAGTCCACATTCTACAACATGCTGCTGAAATTTGGATTCTGAAATATTGACTAATAACAGATCAGTTCACCAGTCATTGGTAGCTGTCATGGCACATGTGTTGCTGACAGCTTAGTTATTTATCCCTCATTTGGCCTATGATATAACCTAATGTGTTTGGGTTGGGAATCTTAACATTGTGTTCTGTGCGATTGTCATGATGAGACTGTTTCAAAAATTAAGTTGGGAGAAGGATCTTGAGTGGGTATTAAAGTTCATGCATAAATGGGCACAGATGAGTGCAACCTGGTTGACTCACACCCAGACATGTGAGTATTTACAGTGTGCACACATCCTGGCCTACTTGGGGAACTCGAAAACAAAATATCTATGATGGCCATGAAAGTCTTAAAAGATCACAAGGTTGCTAGAATCGTAATGTTGTCAGAAGTAATAAACCCAAAGATTAAAAAGATCCTAAATAGTAGCTCTATGCATGACCAAATATATATATTAACATAATTAGACGATTGAATAAATCAACTCAAAATAATAAAGAAAGAGAGCGGTAAAATTAAAAGTGATCGCCATAGGCAATGATGGGAAAAGTTATAATGGAGGTGGGGAGGAATAAGGCCAAGGCACTTACTATGAATTGTTGCTGCAGATAACCCAAATGTTAAGATAGTGGGATGAATTGAGAACTTTGTAATTAAAGTGCTGGAGAAATTAAATAGTTATATGACATGACAGATCATCTGCATTCTGCTATATCTGAAGCCTGGGATGCAGGTTGTGTAATGGTGATCTCTGAAGTTTCTATATAATGGGGCAGGTGCAGCATTGAAAAGTTGAAAAATTACCATTGCTGTTAAAATAGGGGAATTTAAACAAATAGGTCAGTCACAGTGCCCTCCATAATGTTTGGGACAAAGACACATCATTTATTTATTTGCCTCTGTACTCCACAATTTGAGATTTGTAATAGAAAAAAATCACATGGTTAAAGTGCACATTGTCAGATTTTATTAAAGGCCATTTTTATACATTTAGATTTTACCATGTAGAAATTACAGCAGTGTTTATACATGGTCCCTCCATTTCAGGGCACCATAATCAGAGATGCCAAGTAGTACGGATTTTCTGTATTTTGTACGGAAATGCGATAAGAATACTGATGTATGATTTTGCGTTGTTAAATACGGATTTTTTAAAAATTGGCCTGACTTCCTGTTTCATTAACATACCACTCGTCAATAGAAAAGTAATGACCCGGTGAAATTGACAAGATCTTGCTGCTTAAATGCAAGGATATAAAAAGTCATACTGTACCTCTAAAAAATTATATCAGATTAAATCTATTGGTATTTTAAATTTTAAGATCTGGATGATTATTTTTGTAAGCTTTGATCTGCCTGTCCCGCTCCAGGTTTAAACAGAGCGCTGTCAGTTTAACGTGTGGGAACTTAAATGAAGAGCTGTCAGCTGCACGCTATAGGTTCTAATTATAATGCTACCGGCTGGAGCGCTATGGGCTTTTAACATGACGCTATGGGCTTTACACATAGCGCTAAGGCCACAGTGCTATGTGTCACAGACTGTTCAGGAAAATTCTCGTATAACAATGAGTCTTTGGAATTCTCTTTCTCAGTGGAAGTTGAGCCTTTGCTTATTTTTCAGGCAGTGGTAGAATTCCGGATAAGCCAAGTGGTGAAAGGTTATCAGTGGGATTGCAGTTACATTGGGATTGGCCTTGATTTTACAGAATGGTGGTGAGGAAGGGAGAGGCTTCCAAAATGGCTTCTACATCATCATCTGGTGCTAAAAGCAGGAAACAGCCGTTCAAACAGCAGTATACAAAGAGATGGCAATGAATGCACTGTCAAGTAAGATGCGTAGAAAACATGTCAAAGTTATGCATTCTTGTACTCTTACATGGGGATGACTGCACATAAAAAAAAAAAAATTTTCAGCAAAATGGCACCGTGTAAAATTACTGTTTTCCTCAGCAAAATATTGATTTTCAGGTACTAGAATACTGAAATGCTCTGACAAAACTTGGCAGCTCTGCATAACGTTTGGGACACATGGCTTCACAGGTGTTTGTAATTGCTCAGGTGTGTTTAATTGCCTCTTTAATACAGGTTAAGAGGGCTCTCAGCACCTAGTCATTTCTCCAGTCTTTCCGTCACCTTTGGAAACTTTTATTGCTGTTTATCAATACGAGGCCCAAAGTTGTGCCAATGAAAGTCAACAAAGCCATTATGAGAATCAAGAATACAATTAATAGAGACATCAGCCAAACCTTAGGCTTACCAAAATCAACAGTTTGGAACATTAAGAAGAAAGAGAGCACTGGTGAGTTTACTAATTGCAAAGGGACTGGCAGTCCAAGGAAGACCTCCACAGCTGATGACAAGAATTCTCTATAATAAAGAAAAATCCCCAAACACGTGTCCGACAGATCAGAAACACTTCAGGAGTTGGGTGTGGATTTGTCAATGACCACTGAAGACTTCATGAACAGAAATACAGAGGTTACACTGCAAGATGCAAACCACTGGTTAGCTGCAAAAATAGTGTGGCCAGGTTACTGTTTGCCAAGAAGTACTTAAAAGAGCAACCAATTAGAAGGTTGAGAGGGGATCTTATAGATACATCCATTTTTTTTTAAAGGATTGGACAGGCTAGATGCAGGAAAAATGGTCGCCATGTTGAGAGAGTACAGAACCAGGGGTCACAGTTTAAGAATAAGGGGTAGGCCATTTAGGACTGAGATGAGGAAAAACATTTTCACCCAGAGTATTGTGAATCTGTGGAATTCTCTGCCACAAAAAGCAGCGGCGACCAATTCACTGGATGTTTTCAAGAGAAAGTTAGATTTAGCCCTTGGGGCTAAAGGATTTAAGGGATATCGGGGAAAAAGCAGGAACGGGTTACTGATTTTAGATGATGAGATGATCATATTGAATGGCAGTGCTGGCTCAAAGGGCCGAATGGCCTACTCCTGCATCTATTTTTCTCTGTTTCTAATTGGAAAGAATGTGTCAATTGATTGATTGATTGATATAATTTAATTGCCACACAACCAAGGTCGGTGGAATTTGGGTTGCCAGCAGCGGTACAGTAATAAAGAACACAACCACAATAAAAATTTTACACAAACATCCACCACAGCATTCATCACTGTGGTGGAAGGCACAGAGCTTGGCCAGTCCTCCTCCATTTTCCCCCGTGGTCGGGACCACCACCCTCCACAGCCGTTGCTGCGGGCGTCCAGATGGTAAGGGACAAAGTCAAAGTCAAGGTGAGTCCAGGATCGGCTCTTCCCAACCAGAGACCGCGGCTTCAGGCTGGTGTAGGCCGCAGGCCGGCGGTCAAAGCTTTAAAGTACCTGCCGTGCCGCAGCCGGAAGCACCGCAGACTGCAGGGCCGGCGGTCGAAGCTCCCCTCCAGGGGAGATGGTAAGTCCATGCCGCACCCGCGGTAGAAGACGGCCGCGGGCCGGCGGTGGAAGCTTCTTCTTCCCCCCCGGGTCCTCCACGAGGGATCCCGGGCTGTAGACGCCGCACCAGCTGGAGTTCTGCAGACTGCTGCTTCCGGCTGCCGCGGGCCAGCGTAACGGAGCGCTCCCCTCCAGCGAGGTCTCACCCGCTCCGCGCCGAGAGTCCACGCTGCGCCCACCGCTGAAGCTCCGGGCGCGTCTCCGGGAAAGTCCGCGCCGATCCTTGCTGTTAGGCCACGGGGGAGGCGACCTGAAAAAATCGCCTCTCCATGGAAGAGGCGGCCGAAACGGTTTCCCCCTTACCCCCCCCCCCACACCACCCCCCACACATAACACACAAAGAAACATTAAAAACAGACTTTTAAACATACTAAAAAAATAAAAAAAGTTGGGGAAAAACGGACACGCTGCCGACAGGCTGCTGCCAGTGCAGCGCCCCATTGGTAATAGATTAAATATATCATGGGAAAAACTTGTACATAGTGGGATTTTAAATGAATGGGGAGATAATCTAGATCTGGGGGCTGAATCTAAGGATTGGGATTGGCCATATTGGATTGAGAAGTAACCTTGTGCAGGGAGTTTTAAATCTATGGAATTCTTTAACGCAAAGTTTGGCTATTTCAAAGCTGAGGTAGGATACCAGATGTCAAGGCATCAGAAGATTCTGGGACTGGGTGGAAAGTTGAACTTGAGACATAAGATCAGCCATTATTGTATTAAAGATGGAGTGGCTTCAGGGAACATTAGCCTATTCATGCTATAACTCATGTTCTTGTACAAACCTATTTTCATTGTATGACAGATTTGACAATTTGAGAACTACAATCCGTCCTTTACTGCTTCCTCTTCTTTCTTGTGGCGTGCATAGCCTAAAGTTGTTGGACAACTTGTTCTATTTGATCTTCCGTTTGTGCACGTCGAGTTGATTGCATTAGTTGAAACAGGGCGGACCACATGAAGGTTGCAATCTTCCACCCCATCCTTTACTGCTGTAGATATAGTGAGTTTTTTAATCAATATATCAATACATTTTTTATTTATTTCCCTTTGGTCATTCTGGTACCAAAGCTTTTACTATCTTTATTGGAGATTAGAAATTTAAATATGCCATTACAATTGACTGCCTGGAGTGTTATTTAATTTTCAATATTTCCACTAATTGACATTCCTATTTCCAGATTCAATCAACTATGAATTGCGTTCACATTTAAATCGGATCATCTTGCCCTGAAGCAGTTTATGTATAATGCATCTCCCCAAAGTGATATTCATTGGATATCTTGCAGTCTGGGAGGGAAGATGATCAAGATTGATCTTGATTTAAATAAGGTAGACCTTATTTCATGTCACCTTTCTCTACAGAAATCATGATCTGTGACAGTCGCTGCTAGCTTCACTTTTGGTGTAGCTGTAGACTCACTATGAAGCCCAATGGGGTAGGATGAAATTCTGCAGGCATTCTTACGCTGAAAAATCGTACCTGTTGAATTTTTGTTGCCAGATGAAACTCGTGTGTACGGGATTCCCATTGGGGGAAATAACCCAGCTTCTCAATTAGTAAAAAAAATTGATTAATTGTGTTAAGGTGTATTTAGGTGTGTTTATGCCTGAGAATTTGCAGTATTTGGCTGACATGGGCCTGTCCCTTTTAGGCGACTGCAGGATACTTTGCGGTCGCCACATGTTCGCGGGTGGTTGCCGGGTAGTCGCCTGCATGGTCGTGAGGATTTCCTGCAATCCGGGAACTAGTCACGGCCTCATTACGTTATCGGGTGGTGCTGTGTGCTGCAGCCTCGCCAGCAGCTGTCTGTACTTTCATCCTTTTTGTTATTTTTAGTCTGTCTAATAGTATGTTTCTGGAGGTCTGTTAGTCTTTTTATGGGGGGGGGGGGGGGAGGGGGAAACCGTTTTCTCAGTCACTTCCTGGTCGAGGATGCGTCTTTTCTCCGAATCGTATCTTTGTCTCTCTTGACCCCCCCCCCCCCCCCCCCCCCCCTCGCGGCCTACCGACTGGATTGGCGCGGCCTTTCCTGCCGGAGACTGGCCAGAGGTTCAGCAGCGGCACAACACTGGAATCCATCGTGGAGCGGGCGATGCCTTACCGGAGATCGCCGTGTGGAGCTCCGGAGTGTTGGGACGGCTGTTTAACACCGTGGAGCTGTGGTTTGTGGAGCTTCCAGCCGCGGCCGGCTCTGACTTTAACATCGTAGAGTCCTCGGACCTCTCGTAGGGGGTCGCCAGCGTTGAATCTCCTCCCAGCTCGGCCTGTGGACTTTGGGAGCCGCAGTCTCCGGTATGAAGTGGCTGAGAGTGTTCTCCGTTCCGACGCCGGAGCTCCGATCATCCCGGCGAGAGGGCCTGAAGGCCCCGACCATGGGTGGACAAAGAGGAAGAGGACTGAACTTTATTGCCTTCCTTCACAGTGGGAAATGTTGATTCTGCTGTGTGGGGATGTTCATGTTAAATTCTATCGTGTTCTTTTTATTCGGATGGCTGTATGGTAATTCAAATCTCACTGTACCAATTGGTGCATGTGATAATAAATGTCTCTTGAACTCTCGAACTCTTGACTCTTGACCAGAATGAAGTCGCCATGGAGAGTAGCGAGAATTCTGGTGCCGTAGGTGCAGTGGTAGTGGGTTGCCAGGAGGTCGAAGGTTGTCGTAGGTTTTTGTAGGTTGTAGCTGGTGCTGACTGGTGAATTTCATTGACTCATTGGGGGAAAAACGTAAGCAGTAGTTTTCAGAACCAATGATAACCGACCGGTAATGTTAATGTCCGCCGAGCTTCACAGCTGTGTATCTCTGGCTTCTTAAGTTTTCTCCCCTCTCTTCCCCCCCCCCCCCCTCTTTTAAAGGACTTGCATGACCCTTCCCGTACACTTTGCTTTCACCGTCTTAATTACAGCGCCAACCTTCCTGTTCATTGTGGTGTGTGTCTGTATCACATTGGCTTTGCACTGTGTGAATTTCATTCGGACAGCGCTCCCCCCACTTGCCCTGTCCCCGCCTGCATAACTGGCTGGTGAAGGAAGCGATGTGTGTGTATGTTCCACTGACAGTCGCCGTTTTTTCAGGCGACTGCCGGCGACGCCTGAATAATCGCCTAAGTGGGAAAGGCCCATTACAATATTTGAAATTTGTTTTGAATGATCGATGGGTATTATTGTTTGTGAATGGGGAAATCAAACGTTAAGTTTCATTGGTAGAAACAAAATGCTGGAGTAACTCAGCTGGACAGGCAGCATCTCTGGAGAGAAGGAATGGGTGACGTTTCGGGTTGGGACCCTTCTCCAGACATGCTGCCTGTCCCGCTGAGTTACTCCATCATTTTGTGTCTACCTTCGATTTAAACGAGCATCTGCAGTTCTTTCCGACACTAAGTTTCATTGACTGGTTTAACAAGTGCTAAGCCCAGAGGCAATAGTTCACTTGCTTACAAAAGCTATTGAGTGTTGTCAACAATTTGCACTGAGATCTGTACTGCCTGACATCAATGTACTGGGAGCAAGCCTCTGAACAGAAGGTAGTACCCAGAACCATGATGCAACAAATGCTGGTTGACGATCATTGAGTAGAGGAAATGATTCTTTATTGGCCAAATTTGCAATTGTTTGCAAGGCAATTCTGTCTCATGCAGCATGGTATTTGCCACGATGGGTTTCGAAAGTGACATTCCTGAACTCGTTCATGTTAGAGGAGAATTGGTCCATTGCTTGAGCACATTTAGCACGTTTTAGTACAATTTGGGATTGAAGAAATTAATGACATTTTTCATGGTTTAATAGAATTATCTGGTTGGATGCACGTTTAAAAATGCTAAACCCAGGGGTGATGGAATGTGGCTTAGGATTTAAGGCTAGTTTTTAAAAAACCATAAGAAGTTAATGAATTTTATAATTGAACAATTTGAATTATTCTGAAGTTCTCGTTGAATTTTGAACTTCAGTGCAAAGATTTTATGCAATTGTTATAATTTTCCTGTTTGCTCCCTGTTTTGTTTTACCTTCAGGAAACATGGCACAAGTTGGAACTACACCAGTTACACAAGATGAACCCTCTAGTGCTGAAAATCTTCTTGCAGTAAAATTCCTAATGTCAGCACTGGAGTCAATGGTAAGTTATTAATTTATTAGACAAAGACTTGAACTACTTGATAATGTAATAAGCATTGCTAAATGTGATCAGGCTGGCTGCTCAATGCAGTTAGAATACATAGAACATGAAACAGTACAGCACGGGAAAAGTGACTCTGGCCCATAATGTGTATGTTGAACATGATGCCAAGTTAAATTAATATCTTCTGCCTGCATGTGATCCATATCCCTCCATTCCCTGCATGTTCATGTGTTCAGCTAAAAGACACACAAATGCCACTGTCATCACTGCTTTCACCACCACTCTTGGCAGTAAGTTCCTGGCATCTGCCACCCTCTTTTGTTTCAAAAAGACACCTGCTCCACACATATCCTATAAACTTTTGCCCTATGAAAGAAATAATTGCCCTCTGGTATTTGACAATTTCACAGAATAAAATTTTGTCTGTCTACTGTGTCTGTCTACCTAATATTTGTCTCTCGTAGCAGTATTGTTTCAATCTAGATTTCTCTGTCAGAGGAAATAGTATCCCTGTATTTATTAAATTTCAAAATTGCGTAATCTTAATCATACTTTATTAACCAAGCATGTTTTGCAACATAGGAGGAAGTTGATTTGCCATAGTCATACCAATAAAACACATTTTAACAAACATCCACCACAGTGACTCTACCATATTCCTCACTCCTCCACATTCCTCACTGTGATCATTCAGTTGACGGGACGATCTTGGCTCCTGTAGCTGGCGGTCAGGCCCTCCTCGTCTGGGTAATCAAGCTCCCGCTTCGGGGGGGGGGGGGGGTGGGGGGTCACAGTTCTCCTGCGCCGGGCGATCGGACCCTGGGTCGGGGCTAGTCGAACCTCCTGCGACTTTGGAGCTTCCCCAAATCAGTCTCTTCCTGAGACTGCGAGCTCCTCGATGGTGAAATCCACAGGCTGCGTAGAGCATCGATCCCTGACAAGGGTTTGCTGACTCCGATGGTAAGTCCACAGCCCCGCGGTGGGGCTCAAAGTCGGTTTCGGGCAAGGCCGCCAGCTCCATGATGTTAGGCCGCAGAGTGACTGGAGATACGATCCGGAAAACATCGCCGGCAAGGCAAGAGATTGAGAAAAGCTTCCACCGACCCCCTTCCCCCATCCCCCCACTTAAAACAAACCAGAGAACATTAATACAAACTTTTTTTAAATCACACTGAAAATAACAAAAAAGATGAAAAGACAGACATCATTGGCGAGGTTGCCATTGCTGATGGTGCCACCAGGTTTCAATCTCGGGTTCATTGTGACTTGGAGTTAGATTGTCTGTACTTCCCAGGCCAGTACATATTTTGTGTATTGCCCATGTCTTTCCCACTTTGGGATATTTCCATTTATTGTCCACTTTGAGAAATTTCTCAAACTGATTAACATGGTCAATTACTACTGGTTCCTGTCATTCGATTTTTAGTGATATGTACATATCCAAACTACTCCTCCATACCATCCATTCTCTCATCTTCAAAAGAGAGTATTCTGAATTGCCTGTCTTGCATTCGAAGTGGACAATTTTATCTTTTTGCCAATTGTCAGAGTTCAAGTTGTACTTGCTGACACTGCACCAATTTTGTGTTTTCAAATGTTTACTATTAAATGGAAATGGTTCCCCAAATTCCTTAATACAGTGTAATTAAAAAGTAACAATCACATAAACTAAAGTCTAAATGTTAGGTCTGAAATTAAAACCAGAAAATGATAAAAGTATTCAGCAGTTTGGGCAGTCTGAGGAACTAAATGTTATAGATGGACACACGGGAGACGGCAGATGCTGGAATAATTTCCCTGCATAGATGCTGCCTGACCCACTGATTTCCTCCAGCAGTTTGTTTTTTGCATATGTTTTGTTGGAACTGGAAATCAATAGATCAGGCGAAGGAAAAGCAGTTGAAAAAACACGGGGAAGATATGTAAAAGGGTAGAAAACAAGAGAGATTAAATGACAAAAAGAATGAGGCTCATGACAAGAGGGAATAGTGAAAGGATTAGAAAAAACAATGTGGGTCTGTAAATGAGAATGGCAAATCATCTGAAATTATTCAACTTGGTGACCACTAAAAAGTATAAAATACATATTAGAGAAATGACTGGTTGTTCATTAAGTTAGTGTGAACATCTTTGGAGAGAGGGTAGAATGGGAATGAAATGGAAAATTTCAAGTGACCAATTCACTCTTCCAGATTGAACAAAGTTATTCCACTGCTATAGAAGTTTCCATATGCGTTTTTAAGAACCTAACCCCATTTTAACCAGGGAAGAGTTGTATATGTGTTGACCCCTCTGGCTTGAATGGGGTTCTGGACATGTCACTTTAATGCCATATCCTGTAACCGCTCTTCTACCTTTTTAGCCTCCTAAATTGTTTTGATGATACTCTATCCAAGCCCAGAATCAATACCTTAGTCCTCTGGAATATGGCATTCAATTTAATTTTTCTGTAAGAGTTTTAGACTTTCCAGTTATATTTTGTCTTAACCCACCTGAGTTTAATTATTTATTCAATTGATCTTGAACCATTATTCTTTATATCATAGAACAGTATAGCATAGGAGCAGGCCTTTGGGGCTACAATCTCTGTGTCAAACACAACGACAAGACTTTTATCAGCCTGCACATAATCCATATCCCTTCATTGCTTGCATATCCATGTGCCCAGACAAAAGACTTAAATACCACGATAGAACATAGATGTCACTATTATAGAACATGTCATTTTAATCTCTTCTACTTACTGTCTCCCTCCAAATTGCAAACCATCTTCACTTTGAAATAATTTGGTGTTCCTTCATGGCTTCCCTCATTTACCCTCACCCTCATTCATCATGGTCGATTTTGGATGGCGAATGTGTCGACTGTGCCAGTGGTGCCCACATTTGGGGGAAAAAACATATCCTTTCTCCACCTCCACTTTCCCAGGCCTTGCATTTAAATGTTATAATTCATTTTTTGCAATAAAATGATTGAATTTTAGATTTTGCCTGATCTATGATATTTTTGACATTTTATTAAATGTTATGCATATCTTTTGATGCTGCTCAGCTGTAACTGATTAAGACTATTGATTGTCAGTTGATTTTAATTTATTTTTAGTGTGATTTCTGATGTGCAGAAAGTTTAACAAAAGTTGTTTTCTTTAGTGTGTTTTTTGTACATTTTCAGTTTAAATCAAAAAAAGTTGGTTTGACTTGTTTCCTTTTCAGTGCCAGGAAATTGCAAAGTCCAAAGCTGAAGTGGCGTGTATTGCCGTGTATGAGAAAGATATATTTGTGGTGGGGACTGAACGAGGAAGATCTTTCATTGGAAACCGAAAGGATTTTCAAACTGACTTTGTGAAATACTGTAAGTTGAAATAATCAATTAAGTTGCAGAAAAAACTTTGTTTGACTTTATCAATTATTTAAGAGTCTCAATTTCTTTGGCACTGTCTGGAATTAATTTTTCTTTCCCAACTTCTATGGTTCTGGCCGGTGGATTACATTCCATCTGAACTATTGTAAGGTGTTAATGATTAGAATGTTACAAATTACATTCAAATCTGACCTCTAGTTTCAGATTTGAAAATATCACAATTTTCTCCTGGCTTTAACTCTTAATTATAAATTATGGCATTAAAAAAACACTTTTGATTCTACATGTCATTAACGGTCCACAATTTCCTGCAAACTATTCTTTAACTTTAAATATCACTGTTTTGATATTGTACAACTAATTAAATTGGAAAACTTGGCTTGCTACATGCCAAAGTTTGTCTTGAACCTTTTTTCCCTTTAATCCAAAAATCACATGTGCGGCAATTTTATTGATGTAGCTTTCTGTTTTGATTGTACCATGTACACTTAGCCTGCCTTAAGACTGAGCACTATTCATGCAGGTAGAATGTTTGATGTTTAACCAGCAATTGGTAGATCTGCTGCCTCTCAGCACTAGTGACCAGGGTTCAATCCTGACCTCGGCTGCTATCTGTGGTGATTACGTGTTCTCACTGTGAACGTATGGATTTCCTCTGGGTGTGTAGTTTGCTCCCACGTACCAAAAACATGCGGGTTTGTAGGTTTATTGGCCCCAGTAAGTGGCCCCTCTTGCCAGGAATGGTTAAGAAATGAATTGCAGAACTAGTGTGCTTAATGGTCAGCATTGGACCAGATGGGCCGAAAGGCCTGTTTCCATTTTGCATCTCTAAACTACAGTCCAACAAAGATGACGTGATGGGGGAAAGGATTGAGCTCATCTATATTCTTGAATGTTATTAATATTTTTAGTTACAGTGCCCTCCATAACTTTTGGGACATAGACCCATTATTTATTTGCCTCTGTACTCCACAATTTGACATTTGTAATAGAAAAAATCACATGTGGCTAAAAAAATGCACATAGCTTTAATAAAGGCTATTTTTATACATTTTTGTTTCTCCATGTAGAAATTACAGGCGATTATATGTCGTTGTCGCTCCCCCCCCCCCCGCTTCAAGGCACCATAATGTTTGTGGGACAGCAATGTCTTGTAAATGAAAGTAGCCATGTTTAGTATTTTGTTGCATATCCTTTGCATGCAATGACTGCTCGAAGTCTGCGATTCATGGACAGCACCAGTTGCTGGGTGTCTTCTCTGATGATGCTCTGCCAGGCCTGTATTGCAGCCATCTTTAGCATATGCTTGTTTTGGGGGCAAGTCCTCTTCAGTTTTCTCTTCAACATATAAAAGGAATACTCAATGGGTCAGATCGGGTGATTGACTTGGCCACTCAAGAATTGACAATTTTTTAGCTTTGAAAAACTCCTTTGTTGCTTTAGCAGTATGTTTGCGATCTTTATCTTGCTGTAAAATGATGGCCAATGAGTTTTGAGGCATTTGTTTGAACTTGAGCAGATAGGACGTGTCTATACCCTTCAGAATTCATTGTGCTACTACCATCAGTAGTTGTATCATCAATGAAGATAAGTGAGCCAGTACCTTCAGCTGTCATACATGCCCAGGCCATAACACCCCCACCACCATGTTTCAAATATGAGGTGCTATGCTTTGCATCTTGGGTAGTTCCTTCTCTCCTCCATACTTTGCTCTTGCCATCACTGATACAGGTTAATCTTCTCATCTGTCCACAAGACCTTTTACCAGAACTGTTTTTGCTCCTTTAACTTAGCAAACTATAACCTGACCGTCCTATTTTTGCGGCTAACCAATGGTTTGCATCTTGCAGTGTAGCCTTCGTGTTTCTGTTCATTAAGTCTTCTGCGGACAGTGGTCATTGACAAATCCACATCTAACTCCTGAAGAATGTTTCTGATCTGCCGGACAGGTGTTTGGGGATTTCACTTTATTATAGAGAGAATTCTTCTGTCATCAGCTGTGGAGATCTTCCTTGGCCTGCCAGTCCCTTTGCGATTAGTAGGCTCACCAGTGCTCTCTTCCTTCTTAATGATGTTGCAAACTGTTGATTTTGGTAAACCAAAGGTTTGGCTGATGTCTCTAACAGTTTTATTCTTGTTTCCCAGTCTCATAATGGCTTCTTTGACTTTCATTGGCACAGCTTTGGGCCTCGTGTTGATAAACAGCAATAAAAGTTTTCAAAGGTGATGGAAAGACTTGAGGACAGGCTAGGTGCTGAGAGCTCTCTTATACCTGCATGAATGAGGCAATTAAACACACCTGAGCAATTATAAACACCTGTGAAGCCATGTGTCCCAAACATTATGGTGCCCTGAAATGGGGGGGGGGGGGGGGGGGGACGATGTAATTTCTACATGGTGATAAAATGTATAAAAATACCAAAATGTATAAAAATGGCCTTTATTAAAATCTGACAATGTGCACTTTAACCACATTTGATTTTTGTCCATTACAAATCTCAAATTGAGCAGTACAGAGGCAAATAAATAAAAGACGGGTCTTTGTCCCAAACATTATGGAGGGCACTGTATGTTTACCATTTTGAAAAATGTGGAAGGGATGTTTAGGTCCCTGGATAGAAGTGAGGGAGGAGGTTTAGGATCATGTGTTACATCTCTTCCAACCATGTATCTTCTAATAGATGTATTTTGCAATTGGTACTCTCTGTGGCGTCTCCTACATAGGTGAGACCAAGCGCAGATTATGCAGATGGTTTACTGTGCATGGGTGCTCACATGGGCCCCATTTACAATAATGCACAATACTTTTCATTTAACTTTAAATACATCAGTCAGAAATGTATTTTGTTCCCATCCAATATCCCTGTGTTTCCCATCTCTGGGCTGGGCTTGTGCACTCTGGCGGTTAGAAGGTTGAGAGGGGAACTTATTGAAACATATAAGACGATTAAGGTTTTTGACACGCTAGAGGCAGGAAGTCCATGTTGGGGGAGTCCAGAACCAGGGGCCACGGTTTAAGAATAAGGGGTAAGCCATTTAGAACGGAGACGAGGAAACGCTTTTTCGCACAGAATTGTGAGTGTGGAATTCTCTGCCTCAGAGGGCGGTGGAGGCTGGTTCTCTGGATACTTTAAAGAGAGAGCTATATAAGGCTCTTAAAGATAGCGGTCAGGAGATCTGGGGACAAGGCAGGAACGGGGTACTGATTGGGGATGATCAGCCATGAATGGCAGTGCTGGCTCGAAGGGCCGAATTGACTATTGTCTATCTCGTGAATAATTTCTTTCTGGATGATAAAACAAAGTTTGAACTTTATTATTTCCATTATAGTGAAAATTTTACATGCATTTTGTTGACAAATCTATAACATGAGTAATTGTTTAATGGTATAGACTTCTGGATTTGTTTGCTTATTTAATGCATTGCACGTCATTAGTTTGTTTCGTGAACCTGCTGTGGTTTCCAAACAAGTCTCCTAACGGTTCTAATTTGACTTTAGGTGTGGCTGAAGAGCAAAAGGCAGCACTAAAGCGAGGAAGTAAAGCTGCACCTAGTGTAACTCCAACTGCTTTGGATAACCAGGCTGACATTGAAAAAAACAAAAAATCAGTTGAGGATTTATTCTGCTTCGTTTATGGTACTATTACAATTCAGTGTTTCTTGTACAAACAATCAGTGTTATGTTGTGTTTATTCGCTAATATTTATGCAATTGGGTTAAATAAAAAATAAAAAATAGAATTGTCATTAAATTTAAAGTTTTAGTAACAAACGAGAATGAATCATTAGGCAAAATATGAATTCTAATGATGTTCTTTATGTATCTAGCTGCTGCATAAGAGCATGGAAATTAGGAATGCAATGTTACTGAGGAGGTAGGAGGGGAAATAGCTCAATTGAAAACAGGGAAAATCCAGTAAGTTAATTTGAGCTAAACTCATGGCTTTTTACTGCCAAGTTCAGTAGATCTCTCGTTAATTTGAAATTATGGTGCAAGTACTTGTTGCGAAGTTGGTTCAGATTGTAGGTGAGTTGTATGTTAGGTCTTCACCACTCCAATAACTTCTAATTCTAATCTCTTGTGCCGTTAACACCACCATTCTTTTCAAGAAGGCCTGGGGTTCAATTTTAATTTTCAACTTAATGAACAACAATTTTCCAGTTCATTAATCAGTTCTTAACAGGCGCTCTACCCCACCTGACTAAACTCGCCCAAACTAATTCTCTTATGATTTCTCTCACTTCATGTCAAAAATGTACTGATGGCACAGGCATATGTCCCAGTTTTGCCTGTCTTTTTCTTGGTTATGTTGGAATACTCCTTGTTCCAAATGCACCCTGGCACTATTCTACAACATTTTTTCCCCGCTGAATTGGTGCTGCCTTCTGCACCTGTGCGGAACTCGTTGATTTCATCCACTTTATTACTATCTTCCACCTTGCCCTCAAATTCACTTGGACTATCTCCGACATCTGTCCCCTTTTGTGATCTCTTTATGTTTATCACAGGGAACTGATTGACATCTACAACAAACCCATTGACTTTCACAGCCATTTGACTACACCACCTCCCTTCCTACCTCTTGCAAGGACACCATGGTTTACTCTTAATTTTTCCATCTCTTCAGACCCTCCCACTCTAGGACATAAGAGATATTCTCTTCAATAAATATTTCTCCACCATCCTACCCCTGCTGCGGTGCATGGAGACCACATCCGTGCCTCAGTCGAACGCAGTTCTGCTCTCCTCGCTCTCATTCTCTTCCCACCATCCACCACATCCAACGTGTCATTCTCCAACATACTTATATTGCCTCCTTCAACATAATCCCACCACAGTCACATCTTAACCTCTCCACCCTTTTCTGCTTTCTGTAGAGATTACTCTCTCCTCAACTCCTTAGTTCACTCATCCCCTCCCACCCCCACTTGAGGAATTTTCCCCAGCAACTACAGGCGATATAACATTTGTCACTACACCTCTTGCGTCCATTCAGGGATCCCATCAGGTCTTCCATGGGTACACTCTTCCAACCTCATACCAACGAACACCTGTCCACCATCTTTCAAACCATCACTGATCTTATCGCTTCTATCGATTTAATCACTTTATATTCTTTACATATGGGGGGCATTTAGAGCATGCAACTTTGTAGTTCCCCAACCCTGTACTGCTCATTTTTATCTCCTTCCCAAAATCTAGAAGTAGGGCTGCTTTGTGGAGTATTTGCATTTAGTCCACAGGGGCAACCCTGAACAACCAGTTGCATGCTACTCTAATGGTTTATTCAATTATAGAACTTAATTCAACTTCCAGTCTGATCTTTGTTTTGTGGCTTCCTGCATTGTTGTAATAACGCATAGTACAAGCTTGAGAGACCATTCTTCTTCTATCTAGGCACATTGCATTTTTAGACTTTAGATTTCCAGCTTCTTATAAGATGCTTTCTCTGTCTATCTGCACTGCTCATTAAAGATTCATCTGTGCTATTTGCATTGTATTTTCCTCCTCAATCAGCGCATCCTGCCTGCTATGTGCAATAGGGCACGCTTCTTTGTTGTCCTCTTAGTGCAATCTCCCCAATTACATTGCTGTCAAACATCGCTAAATGTATTCAAGTGACTTTTGTTGCTTGAATTGTTTATCTTGGATCCCTTTCAATCTGGGATAAGTGTTCAGAGCACCGTGAATTACAATGTTGTTCTAATCTGACCATGTTGGTAAAATATTTTCTGTTTTACCATATTAACTTGAGTATTTATTTCTCTCAATTTTAGGTAAAGCTCTTGGAAAACTCACTCCAATTCCTGTACCTTATGAAAAGATCTTTAAGGACCCTGCTGCTATAGCAATACAAGGATTACCTGATGGTGTGTGTTTTAAACATCCATCAAAATATGACACTACTTCATTAAAAAAGATTTTGGAGCAAAAGTCAAAAATTATATTTGCAATAAAGAGGTAACCATTCTTCTGAATTTTTTAAGCAATATTTTTTGTGAAATACTAAAATACCTAGCTATTTTTGCAATTCAACATCATTAGCTTAGCTGCCAAGTAGTTCTTGCCATGTAGGCTGTGGGCCGAGCATTGAAAATGAGTCTAGAATTTAACTTTTGTGACCCAAGTCTAGGATCTACTTGAAATTTTGCCCAGATTTAGAGAAAATATATAATTGAGAAGGAAGTCATTACTCGTCAGTGCCAAAAGTTGCACATTAATTAATTAAGCTAATTAGGAAATGAGATCGAAAAAGTAAGCGCCATCTAGTGCTCGTATTACTCCATGGGGAGCCTAATTCTGTGCTGCTGTCTATTTGAACCATATATTATACCATCTAGACTTTTGAAAATGACTAATTATATTATTATATAAAAATAATATAATTGTAAGTGTGTATTTTGAATGAGACTGCCGCAAAGGTCCGGCTCCTGAATCAGCCTAATTAATGGGTGAGGGCAGTTCCTGTGGGTTCCCCTGTCTACTGAACCCCACTGACTGCCAGTGTGCAGAGTGGGGGTCACGGCCATAGTGGGACTGGGGCAGTGCCAGGCTGGGGGATGGCAAAGGCATCTTACAGGAAAATACCTAACCCTAACTCGCCCCCTGCCCCTTCCAGAGCTGCCCACGGCTGGAGCTAGAGCCGCTTTGGGAAAGGCTACGGGCTCCGTACGTGTGGCTGCTCAGCGCGTTCACCTCGGCCAGCATGCCCTTCTGGATCATCGTGGTGATGATGGTGGGGAACAGCACTGCCCTGCACGCCGCCCGGGCCGCCTTCAGCACCCGCCATAGCGCCGGCTCTGTCAGTCCGCCCGCTTGCTCGCTGCAATACCGGCTGTCCGACAGCCAGCCCGACCGACCACTCGCAGCACCCACCGGCGGCCCGACAGCCCGACCGACCCTTCGCAGCATCCACCGGCCTACCGACAGCCTGACCGATCCTTCATAGCACTCACGGCCTACTGACAGCCCGACCGATCCTTCACCGCACTCACCAGCCTACTAACAGCCCGACCTATCCTTCACAGCATCCACCGGCCTACCAACGGACTGATTGACGGGCCGACCGACATCCTAACCCAAGCTTATGTTATTTATCTTTTTTATTTAACAGTTCACATCATAACTTTACAAAGATAAATCAATTGTAAAACAAAATTATCAGCAAGGTTAGCATTACCTTTATTCCTTCGAAACCGTACTATTATTTTGATGTAATTAGGAGGCAGCCATGATCCCCGAGTGCTCGTTGCCTAGCTACCATGTTGCCGTCCGACACAATGTCAAACGTGCATTGATTTGTCAATTACTACTTGGAAAATTTGAGTTTTTCCTCATATTTAAAAATATGTGCAGGTTTTGTTGACGAGTTCAGGTATGATTTCTATAATGTTTTTACACTACATTAAAAAATTCAGGTAGTTGCGTGATTTGGGTCACAAACTTAAATGAAAAGCACCTCGGCCCACAGCCTAATGCTGAATGGGTTTTTTGTCTTCCTTCCATGTGAAGCTATTACATCATGAAGGTTGACTTCTACACTGTTTATTTCAAATTTCCAATAGTTATTTAAGATCAGAAGGCTTCTTCACCTACAACGTTATTTAATGCTTCTGTTTAATTTGTGCATTATTTTTGTTCTTGTCAGGGTCTAGATATGACTTGGGTAATATAGTAGTAGTTTCTGCAGTCTACTAAATTGGACACTTGAGGGTTGTGAATAAAGTGGAGTAAATGTGTGTAAGGAAATGCTTCACAGGTATTTTATAAAACAATATTTTGTGATTGTTAGTGCTTTTGTGATTAGAATAATTTCCAATATTTTCTTTATCGATGTAGGCCCTTGTGGTGTAATGAAGCTGTAATTGCAAAATTGAATGTATTTATTAGATTACTTCTGGAATTGCTTTTAATCTTGCAATTCCAAAAAATAGTGGTGTTAGTAGACAATGTGTATATTTCCTCATTTTCTGCATTTGAAGTGAGAACTATTGAAAGCTACCCTTAAGCCCCTGTCCCACTTATGAAACCTGAACGGAAACATATGGAGGCCTTGCGGACCACCCAAGGTTTCCGTGAGGTTCCCGGAGGTTTTGGTCACTCTCCCTAATGGTGGAAAGTTGTTTCCGCGTAGTCGAGGCTTCTTCTATGTTCCTGCGATTATTATTTTTTAAAACCCCAAAAAAACGGCCTCGACTAAAAATAGGTTGCCATTTGGTCGAAGCCAGTAGAGTGGGGTTGCTATTTACTTACAGGCAGTTGAAGGCAATCTTCGCTGACCTGCCATTTTGATTGGCTCATTGGAGTTTTCAGCAAAGATCCTGTAGGATCTTTGGTTTTCAGGACTTAGAAGATCCGCCGTACGGTAAAATGCCCGCTAACTTTATTAAACTTCTTAAAACTCTCTCTGTCCTTCTCTCTGTCCTTCTCTCTGTCCTTCTCTCTGCCCCTCCTCTCTGCCCCTCCTCTCTGCCCCTCCTCTCTGCCCCTCCTCTCTGCCCCTCCTCTCTGCCCCCCCTGTCTGCCCCCTGCGCTCTCTAAAGGACTTACCGTGCTCTGTGGCAGCCATTTACCTTCCTCTTCATTGCGCAGACAGCGCTCCTCCACTGTCCCTGGCCCCCACCTTCGCGATGTGTTTGTGTGTGTGTGTGTGCGGTCGGTAGCAAAGATCCTATAGGATCTTTGGTCAGTAGATGCAGCTCGCGCTTCGGTCGAGGCTTTCCAGGCAAGTGACCAAAACCTCTGGCAACTCATGGAAACCTTGGGTGGGGCGCAAGGTCACCAGAGGTTTCCGTTCAGGTTTCCTAAGTGGGACAGGGGCATTACTATATCAGAAGCCAATGGCTTAATGATTTAATTTTCAAATCATTTTATTTTGTAGGAATAATTCCATGTTTCCAAAATAATTATTTTCAAGATTCATTTAATCTGTGTAATTTGATGTATGTTCTACTACGGACAGCCTGACAGTTGAAATTGAGGTGTTCTACGAAGCACACTCATTAGCCTTAATATCTTCATATTCATTCAAACTTGAGAGTAGGAGGTTGTATTCTGTGAAATTTCTACCTGGTTATCATTACTGTGCAACCACTTTCTTTTTAGGCCATTTTTGGATACTGCCAATCAACAAGGTAAGTACCACATAGTATATAATTCCACCCGAATTATTTTAGAATAATATTTGGTGCCATCCTAATGAGTATATAGTTTAATTAAATTTATTATTTCCACATTTACTAAGGTGCAGTGAAAAGTATTTGTGTTGCATGCTATTCAGTCAATGAAAATACTATACATGTTTACAATCAAACCATCCACTGTAAACAGGATAAAATGTATGATATTTAGTGCAAGATAAAGTCTGATTTAAAGATAATTCAAACGTCTCCAATTAGGGAGATGGGAGGTCAGGACCGCGCACTAGCTGGTGAGGGGACGGTTCAGTAGTCTTGATAAGGGCTGGGAAGAAACTGTCCCTGAATCTGTTTTGTTGTTCAAATATGATTTTGAATGGTTCTGTGATGTATCCTAATGATCCATTTTGCAACATGATGCACAAAAATGTGAAATGTTGAACAATGATTTGCTTTTCTCACAATTTTCATAGTATTTTGAGGAGGGTTCTGAAATGATTGAAAAGTCCAAGGCAGTAATGAGGAATTAAGAAAAAATAAAATTGATGCATTTGACACACGAACAGATTTCTGTTCCGCTTCAGTTATTTTAAACTTTGTTTTAATTGTGTAAGAGGTCAAAGAAAAAGTGCTGAACAAGTAGAGAAATGAAAAGGAGCTTGTCATAATGAGGGAAATGTATAATCATGATCCTGGGTGTCAGTTTTAATGCTTATTGCTCAGGTAGGAAAGATCAAGAGTATTACTTTGCTCAGTGAGTTGACTTAAAATACAGCCTTTCCTTTTCAGTTATTCTGCTGTTAACTGTTTGAAGCAGGGACTATTCAATGCCATCCACCTTTTTGAAATATATATCATATGAGGATCAGTGACCGCTTACAACCTTGCTCCATCTTCCCTGGGGATGTTAAAAAATAATTTACCTATAAATGGATTTTGGACACGGGGTGCATTTAAAGTCTAGGATTCATACAAAGCACTTACCCAGTCATTTAAATCACAACAGTGACCTAATCATTTGGTCACTAATCCTTGTGACCAAAACATTCTTTCCACTGCTACCTATCCTCCACAAAGATGGCTAGGATCAGCCCTTCTTAAGAATGTTATGTTAGAAGGGTTCAAGGCAATTAGTTTGGAGTTCAAAGCAATCTCTGTCACAAAACTGAAACTTTGGAAAGAAAGCAGAGACTACCATAGTTGTAAGCATTTGTACCCTCTTAAAAATAATACCATTAATATCCAAGTTTCCAGGCGTGATTGTACGTCATTTAGTAGTTTCTGTAGGTAAAGCATTCTGTGATTTTGGTCATTACATAAAATAAATGAAAATTGCCCATTTGAAAGTAGATTGATCTGTTGGCAAAGTAGTGCAGATTGCAAGTTAAAATTGGTTTCTTTAAATACTTTCACGTGCAAACACTTTCCTGACTTTGTCTATTTTGACAGATTTAGGATTTAACAAAAATATTAAAACATGCGGCTTGAGTGTGTGTGGCTACTAACGTGACCTCATTTTATAAAACTGTTGTAATAGTACTAAACTTGTCCCATAATTTACACTCATCCTCTAAAGTTGAGGTACATTAGTACAGGTGCACAACCTTTTATCCGAAGATCCAAATAACGAAAACCTCCGAATAGCGGACATTTTTTCGGTCCTTGAAGAAAGGTCCTTGAAAACGTTCACCGAGGGCGGCCCGCAGAGGTGACAGCAGAACCTCTGGTCAGTCCTCCAACAAAGGGGAACTAAATCCCCATTCATAAAAGAGAAGGTGAGAGTATATTGGGTGAGTGTATATTGCGCGGGAGGGTAGGAATCATTGTAAATCATTGCTTAAATGTTAGTCAGTTAGTTTGGTGGGCTTTTGGGGGGAACTTTAATTCTTAGTCCCCTACCTGGTCGGAGAAGCGGGGAGCGGGCAATGCCTTACCGGGTCGCCGTGCAGTAAGCTCCGGACCGCTGTGCCGCGGCTCCCAACATCGTGGAGCTGGGGCTGTGGCCGGCTGCGCTGGATTTGGATTTGTAGCGCCACGCAGCCAGGGGTAGAGTTCGCCGTGGTCGGAGTTACAACCGGCGCCGCCCGTGGCCGGACCACCGCAGCCCCAGCTCCACGATGTTGGGAGCCGCGGCCCACAGCGGTCCGGGCTGCGGTGGTCCAGCCACGGGCGGCGCCGGTTGTAGCTCCGACCACGGCGAACTCTACCCCTGGCTGCGCGGCGCTACAAATCCAAATCCAGCGCAGCCGGCCACAGCCCCAGCTCCACGATGGTGGGAGCCGCGGCACAGTACTGTACGGCGACCCGGAAAGGCATTGCCCGCTCCCCGCCTCTCTGACCAGGTAGGGGACTAAGAATTAAAGTTCCCCCCTTCACCCCCACCACATAAAATCCCTCCAAACTTACTGACTAACATTTAAGCAATGATTCCCCGGTCTCCAGGGAGGAGGCAGCCGCTCCAGACTTTCCAAGCCGCCAGCGCTACCTACCTAATCTACGCTAAAAATCTTCCATTCCGAAACCCGAAAATGTCCGATATCCGAAATGTGTCTGGTCCCAAGGCTTTCGGATAAAAGGTTGTGCACCTGTACTTAATATATGTCTTTGATAGTTAGAGAACTACTATTTGCAATATGGAACTATAGTTTAAAATATTCTAACAGCAATTGTCGTTATTCATGTACCAGTGGTTCAACCAACGAACTTGGAGGTGCATGGTTAAACCTATCCTAAATGATTTCACCATTGGCATAAAGTTGATTTTATACATGATAGGTGTAAACTAAAGTTAATGGTGAAAATTACCTGTTTATAGAATGTCTGCTGACTACCTGCCAATGAATTGGAAATGGGGCATGGTGTATGCACATATAAACACTTGTGTAGTAAAAAGAAAAAAAGGTGTCTTTAAAGAATGGGGTAAATTAAGTATCCTTTATGAGGGGTACTCTATACTGACAATGCTATTCCAAGTCAGAGTAGAGATAATTGTGTTAAAACACATGCAAATCAAGCCTGGTGACTGCAGTGCTGTACATTAGTTGCATTCTTTGCATTAAATTGATCTGTCCTTCACTGCAAATATCTAGATAGGTCATCTTGCTTTCACTCTAATTTCCTTCACAATTTGCTTCCACTTTAAAAAATACTTGTTTTTTACATTCCCATAATAAGACATGGCCCACTTACCAGTTACTGTCAGGTACAGTGTTGTCAATTGACTGTAAACTAACAACGCGATGTGACGAGTTTTAGTAAGGCCTACAAACCGCTAGCATTGCAGCACTCAATACCCTGTTTACAGTATTATTATTTCAGATATTAAATGTTGAAGATAAATATTTCCCATGTCTGTTTCATTGCCTTTTTTGTCCATCTTTAAATTCTAACGATTTCATCTAAAGTAAACTTACCATGTTTAAATAATGGTTTTAAAAATTGTTTTAATACACTAATCCACTATGAAATAAAAGGCATGAAGTTTTTGAACATTGTCTTTTAGAGATGTGTGATATAAAGCAAAGGCTGTACAGTTCTTTTCACAAGAATATTAAGGATTGATATTCAAGCAAGCCATCCATTTACAGATTTAAATTTTTGATTTTTCCATATTAGAAGCAAAACAACCAATTGAAAAGGAGAATACAAAGATGCCACCTGGCGGGTAGGTTTTTCCATCCTTATAATTATTAAATGATTTATTTTTCATATTTCAACATAATTGCATGTTCCTAGTTTATACTCACTTGCCTTATTTGAAGGTTAAAGGTGGTTTATATATTTTCACTGACGTTGGGCTTGTGTTTTTGAAAATTTACGTGGTTTTTCCATACCTTTGGAAAGTTATATAAAAAATAGTAGAGTTTTCTTTGCATTCCTTTAGTAAAGTCCTCTTGTCAAGTGATCATTTGTTATCCTGAGCTCCGTCTGTCTTGCCCATTTGTTCAATCTTGGTTTCCTTCTCGCCAATAATAGCGTCATTTTGATTGTCTACTTTCCTGATTTGTTTGCCTCCAGTTCCCATTCCCAGTTTTCCTTCCTCTACCAATATTTTTCTTGTCATTCACATACTTTGCTTGCTTGATATTATAATTATTATGGCACAGAAGGCCATTCCAGTGAATGCCAGTTTCTAGCAGAACAACCCCGTCAGTCCTACTCATCTCTTCCCAGTTCTTATTTCTGTATTTATTCGCTCTCAGCAACTTCCCTTCGTTTCTTTAGCTAATTACCTGCACTGCTTGTAACTTTGGTATGAAAAGAAACTAGAGCACATGATAGAAGTCAAGTGAAGTCAATTTTATTTCTATAGCACATTTAAAAACAACTTCTGTTGACCAAAGTGCTTTACATTAGTGCAGGTACTAACTTGCTGCAAACTTGCTACCGCTTGCTATAGTGGTACATAGATCAACAATACATACATAAATACATACAGCCCTCCCTCAGAGGCCCTCAAGAAAGGCTTGAGAGTAGAAATAAGTTTTAAGTATAAGCTTAAAAGAGTTGATGGAGGGTGCAGTTCTGATGGGAAGAGGGATGCTGTTCCACAGTCTAGGTGCGCAACCGCAAAAGCGCGGTCTCCCCTGAGCTTATGCGTAGACCGCGGGATGGTCAGTAACCCCCAAGTCGGCTGATTTGAGGGACTTGGAGGAGGTACGGTGGGAAAGCAGATTTTTGATGTAGGTGGGGGCTTTGTAAACAAAAAGGAGCTTGAAATTGATTCGGAACCGCACTGGGAGCCAGTGGAGAGAGGCCAGAATCGGGGTGATGTGGTCCCTTTTTCGGGTGCCCGTCAGGAGTCTCACTGGCGTTTTGGACCAATTGCAGGCGGGTCAGGGATGATTGGCTGATGCCAGGGTAAAGGGAGTTGCAGTAATTAAGACGGGAGGACATAAATGAGTGGATGATCTTTTCGAGGTCGACAAATCGGAGGAAAGGTTTTATTTTTGCTATCGTTCGAAGCTGGAAGAAGCTAGCTTTGACTTGTTTGTCAAATTTCAACGCGGAGTTAAATATCACGCCAAGGTTTTTGACGTGAGATTTGAGTAATGGGGTAAGGCTGCCAACTATCGTTTTGATGGATTCCGAGGGGCCGAGTAGAATGACCTCAGATTTACTCTCGTTTAGTTGGAGGAAGTTCTGGGCCATCCAACACTTTATATCCTCGAGGCAGTGGGTAAGGCTGAGAAGATTTGATTGTTTGTTGGGTTTGAGGGGAAGATAGAGTTGTGTATCGCCTGCAAAGCAGTGGAAGGAAATGCTGTGCCTTTGGATGACTTGGCCTAAGGGTAGCATGTACAGGGAGAAAAGAATGGGGCCTAAGATGGAGCCTTGTGGAACCCCGCAGCAAAGGCTAGCTGGGGAGGAGAAAGCGTTACCTATGTTAGTATAGAAACTCCTATCTTTGAGATGGGAGACGAACCAGCTCAGGGCAGTGCCATCAATACCAACCCCGTATCGGAGACGGTCAATTAGGATGGTATGGTCGACTATCGAATGCAGCGCTGAGGTCGAGAAGGAACAGGATTGCACAGTCGCCAGAGTCAATGGTGAGAAGTAGGTCGTTATGTACCTTCAACAAGGCAGACTGTGCTGTGGTGGGCCCTGAAACCTGATTGGAAAGTTTCCAGGATGGAATTTTGGTGAAGATAAGGCATAAGTTGATTTAAAATTACCGTTTCAAGGACTTTTGAAAGGAAAGGCAGTTTGGAAATAGGTCTGTAGTTGCTAGGCAAGGTGGGGTCTAGGTTAGGTTTTTTCAGGAGAGGCTGGACCACTGCATGCTTGAAGCAGGTAGGAACAGTGCCAGTGGCCAGAGAACTGTTGATGATGGCGAGGATGCTGGGACCGGTTATAGCAATGACATCCTTCAGAAGGACAGAGGGGAAACCCATATAATCACAGGTAACTGTAAACTCTATTCGAACAATACCCCAGGGTGGGATTAAACTTGCTGTCTCACTCCAGCAATGTCATTTACTCTTGTACTTTTGTGCTGCCCATTACATTCCTTTTCCTCTTCATTTGTTCTCTTATTTTACGTCTGTCTTCCAATCTAATGAATTCACATTGCCAAGAGCATTACCTACTCGCTTAGTTTTGGATATATCTTGATGATCCTTGTAGATTTGTAATAGGTGAGGTATCCACAATGGGCGCCCTTGATCTGATTTCTATCATCCGGCAGTCTAACATCAATACAAAAATATTGCCCCCTACCCTTGAACCTGTAATTTATGAAACAACCTTTCTTGCAGCATCTTGGAGGTGTTGCAGAATGTTGAGAGTTTAGGAAAATTATTAATGGTAGATCATAATCTACTATAGATCTTAATCTATGCAGCAACCTCTTGTTCAGATCCCTATGATATAGGGCATCCAAGTCCATGGGATTCAGTCCTGTTATTTTTCCCAGTACTATTTTATTGATATTAATCACTTTAACACTCTCTGGAGTTGTGAATTTGTGGAATTGCCATAATGGGGCTTCTGCTTTGAACCAGTTACATTTTGGTAGTTTTTCTTCAGTACAAATAGAGAAGGTACAATATAGAAGAAATAAAAGGACTAAATGTTCTTGCATGTGGGTAATGATGGATCAGAGTACAGGAGGGAGATAGATAATCTTATTGAATGGTGCCAGAGAAACTGCATTGCTCTTAACGTTAGCAAAACCAAGTTGGCTAGTTCCCTTCAGGAAGGGGAAGCAGAGGATCCGTGAACATGTCTTGTCGAATGGACGGCAATGGCAAGAGTCAACAGTTTAATATTCCTTGGCATGAATATCACTGAAGATTTGTCCTGGACCCAACACTTTGATGTTATCACAAAGAAAGCTCATCTGTGCCTCTACTTCCTCAGAGGCTTGAGGCGATTCAGCATGCTGCAGAATACTCTATTGAACAACGTCAAATATATGGTGGACCCACGACGAAAGAGGCTGTAGAAGGTTGTGGATATTGCCCAGTCAATAACCAGTATTGACCTCCCCACAATCTTAAGAAATCTGCAGGAAGTGCTGTCTCAATGACCCATGCCACCTTGGCCACACTCTCATCTCACTTATCACTGAGAAGAGGGTTCAGGAGCCTAAGAACTGTGGTCTCCAGGTTCAAGAACAGCTTCTTCCCATCAACGATCTTTAACCACACTGCGCAACCTTACCTCAACCACGATCCACTACATATTTCAGTTTGCACTATTATGGTCTGATTACTAATGTTATTGATGATTTATTGTATTTGTGATTATTGTATATTTATTTATTATGATTATGTGATTGTAAAGCTGCAACAAGAATTTCATTATGTTCCTTGTGCAAATGACAATTAAACACACGGCTCTTGATATGGTCAAAAGGCAGTATAGACAGATGAATTATTTTTGCAGAGAAAATTCCTGTCTGGAATGAATTACTTAACAAATAGCTAATTCATTAATAACATTCCAAGGATAGATTAATTGGAACAGTATGAGAGTTGGAGGCAAAATTGGGCTAACTATATAGCTGTTTCAAAGACCCAATGCTGGCTGTATGCCCTCCTGTGCTATAATATTTTTATATATCTATTCCATACGTAATTCATTTAGAATTATAACGTGGTATCTAAACTTCAACCTGACATTACCTCGGGTAAAGGAGTGGAAAAGAGCATCCATTTTCTGCCATTGAAGAAAAAGTGAACCATAAACCAGAGCAAAAGTGAATACATTTCCATATTTTTATCTTACAGCTTCATTCAAGTGAAAACTGAGCCTTGCGATGATAACCAGCCCAGTAAGTTGCTTTTTAAATTTGCGTACGCTTTTAATTAAAGGCAAAATAGTCGATGTTGTTATGTTGTCTGTAATTCTTAATTGCAACATTTATGAAAGTTTGTGTTTTGAGCTTGCATTAACTTTACAAGGAATTTTATGAAGTTGTGATAGTTTTAGTATTCAGGATTAAATAATTTTCCGTAAAGGTATTGCAAATTGATTCAATTGCACAAGATTGTATGATAGTTTCAGACCAGCAATAACCATAATTTGATTGATCTGCTCTGAAATTAGTCAAAATCTAGGGTCTTCATTTAATGTTATCCTTCCTGAAGTCTTAAGATGCTGGAAATCTGAAATTTGACATTTGTTGGAAATGCTCAGAAGATCAGGCTACATCTTCGCCATAGGTATGGTATTTGGCCAGGTGATGAGCGGTGCCTGGTTTCCTCCAGACGTGATGCTTGGCATTCAGGCCAAAGAGTTCAATCTTGGTTTCATCAGACCAGAGAATCTTGTTTCTCATGGTCTGAGAGTCCTTTAAGTGCCTTTTGGCAAACTTCAAGCGGCAGTCGTGTGCCTTTTATTGAGGAGTGGCTTCCGTCTGGCCAGCCTAGCAAGCGTCACGTCTGGAGGAAACCAGGCACCGTTCATCACCTGGCCAATGCCACACCTATGGTGCAGCATGGTGGTGGCAGCGTCATGCTGTGGAGATGTTTTACAGCGGCAGGAACTGGGTGACTAGTCGGGATCGAGGGAAAGATGAACGGAGCAAAGTACAGAGAGATCCCTGATGTAAACCTGCACCAGAGCCTTCTGGACCTCAGACTGGGGCGGAGGTTCTCCTTCCAACAGGATAATGACACTAAGCACATAGCCAAGACAGCGCAGGAGTGGATTCGTGACAAGTCTGTGACTCCTTGAGTGGCCCAGCTAGAGACCGGACTTGATCCCGATCGAACATCTTTGGAGAGACCTGAAAATGGCTGTGCATCGATGCTCCCCATCCAACCAGACAGAGCTCGAGAGGATCTGCAAACAAGAATGGGAGAAATGACCCAAATACGGGTGTGCCAAGCTAGTAGCGTCATACCTAAGAAGACTTGAGGCTGTAATCGCTGCCAAAGGTGCCTCAACAAAGTACTGTAAAGGGTCTGAATACTTATTCTAGTGGGTGGCGTGATCGCAGCGGCCCCTGCAGCCGGGGGGGGAAGAAGAGGGACTTTTAAATCTCTTCCCTGCATGGGAGACCCGACCTTTTTCCTGTCGGGTCTCCGTTGTCGTTGGGGCCTAGTTCCGTGGAACGTCCTTCACACGGAACGACTTGGGGGCTCCAGTCACGGAGCCTGCGGACTCGCCATCGTGGGGATGGCCGGCTTCGGAGCGTGGCGAGAGGCTGCAACCCGACTCCGGAGCTCGGAGGCTCCAGCCGCAGGTCCAGTGGATGGTCACATCGGGAGCTCGCGGGTCCCTGGTGTGAGACCGCTTTTCGGAGCTCCCGCAACGCAACTTCTCCCGCCCGTGTCGCGGGGTTGGAACGCCCCGGAGCGGGGCCTTACATCGCCCCGCGCGGCTTTAACGGCCGCGGGACATGCCAACACCCGCCGGGGGCTCCCACATTGAGACATTAAGACCTGGAGCGGGGCCGTACATCGCCCAATGCGGCCTTAACGGCCGTGGGACTTACCATCGCCCGCCTGGGGCTTTAACATCGGGAGAAGAATGGAACACGGGAGAGAAAAGACTTTGCCTTCCATCACAGTGAGGAGGAGGCTCACTGTGATGGATGTTTGTGTGAATTAAATTGTTTGTGTGTCTTGTAGAGATTGTTTCTTTTCGTCTGGCTGTAGAAACAGTTTCGTTTGAGCCTCATTTGAGGTTCAAATGACTGAATAAAAAATATTGCATATTGTATATATTGTAAATGTGAAATGTTAAGTTATTTCTTTTTAATTACTTCGCTTTTTTATTGTGTAGTATTGTGTGTAGATTGATGATAAACAAAAATGAAATCAATCCATTTTTGCATAAGGCTGTAACGTAACAAAATGTGGAAAAGGTGAAGGGGCCTGAATACTTTCTGAATGCACTATGTATAAACAGCTGTAATTTCTACGTGGTAAAACAAAAATGCACTAATAAAATCTGACAATGTGCACTTTAACTACATGTGATTTTTTTCCTTTTTTTTTTCTATTACAAATCTCAAATTGTGGAGTACAGAGGCAAATAAATAAATGACACGTCTTTGTCCCAAACATTATAGAGGGCACTGTACATGCATCGTGAGACCACATCTGGACAGTTACGTTCTCTGAATTTAATGTTAATGCAAGTAATTCAGAGTCTCACTTGAGTGAGATATCACCCAATTTAATTATCTTGATTTAATTTGAGTGAGATTTAAGATCCTGAGGGGTAGTACTGTTGAAGGAACGGTTTAACTTGATGGGTAATCTAGAACTGAGTTTGTGCGTAAAAAATGAACATGAATCATGAAAGTTCATCTTTGGAAATTTTCCCCAAAAGGGTTGTCGAAACAGATCTGAATATATTCAAGACAAAGGCAAATATCTTCTAGATAGTGTTGAAAAGATAATGCAGAAAAATAGGAGCCATGGAGTTGAGGTTTCTGTCTGATCAGTCATTACCTTTCTGAATGGTGGAGAAGTCTTGGGGTTGAAAGGACTGTGTATTACTACTTATTCAAATGTAGCATCTGTAACACTCAAATTACATTCTGTACATTCCCTTCATTAGGATGTTGATATATATTTTATCAAACTTCTTTGAAAGGAGTGTTGATTCGGAGATTTGATGAGTATTGAAATTGAGGGACAGTGAATGAATCGGTAATTAGAAGGCAGAAATTAAAGGTCCTCATCAATGAAATAAAGAAAAAGCTAGTCTATTAGAAGTGAAGACCAAGTGGGACCCGTTGGGCCCCGTCCCCCAACTCTCCCTCCTCACCTCTCCCAATTCTCCCTCCCTACCCCCTCCTCTCCCTCAATCCCCCCCCCCCCCCTCCACTCTCCCTCACCTTCCCAGGATCTCGATGTAAGCCACCGCCGGCGCCGTTTTCTCCACATCAGCGATGAAGTTGTACTTGAAGCAGGGGCTGGGGGGGGGGGGGAAGGGATAAAGATTAATGAATGCATCACTAATTTGTGTATACTTCAAACTGGTTGATTTAGGAGGGAAATAGATGTTGAATCCTTGTTTAATTTGGTTGTTTGCTTGTCGAGATTGAAGTTATGTGGAAAGCTAATATCCCTGTGATATTGTAAATTGGACATTCGATTCAAAATAGCTGACAAAACTTCCATAAATGGTTCCAGTGTAACCGATCATTTTCTTCAACTGTAAGGGAAAGTATTGCAATTTGATTGCTGATAAAGAAGACTACTGGAATTGGCTATGATTAAATAATCCATCGTATTTGTTGCTAACAAAACTTATCAGATTGATTAATATTTGGGTTCCTGCCCCTACTTTTGTCCTATTATCTGAAGTAGTTTCCTAAGTGTTGATGTCTACCGAAGGATGACTTTTTAAAAACTACCTGCAGTCTCTGTTTGTATTCTGAAACTTGCCTAATTCTGCATGGACTTTCATTTTTCGACATTTTTCAGGTACATCAGTTGATCCAATTCCAATCAAAGCTGAAGCAGAAGATCCAGATTATTATCGATATACTAGTCAAGGTAATGTGGAAATCTTGCTCTAAAAAATGTTATTCTAAACTTCTATTGTGGCATGAGACAAATATTCAACATGATTTGATTAAATCAATTTCATTAAAACATGGTGAACATATCAATCATTTTGACTTTTATCATTTGTTTTCTACTTATGGGTCTTTACAAACTACATTGTAAAGTAGTGTTCAAAAGTATAAACAGTCCAGTTACAGGCATTGCCTCTTTATTGCATAATTCATAGTATTCCAAATTCGCAAGAGGGTGGATGAGTAGGGGTAAAGCATGTAGAAAAAGGGAATTACAAAAGTAGAAAAAAATTGTGATGGTGCAGAATATTTTTGCATTATGGAAAAGAGATACACAAGCTGGTTCTCAACAGGTGCAAAAGATTACAGTAGATGCAGGTGATGAGCATAACGTTTGAGAGGAAACAAATTGCCATCGAGTAGACGATAAAAGATTTACAGCCTGCTGGCTGAAGAAATTTCTTATTGTCTGATTTGCTTTGAGACTGATCCTTGCTTCTAAGCAACTCAGCCAGGGAAAGTATCTTCTCTGTGTCTACTCTGCAAACCCTTTAAGAAGTTACATTTTAATGAGACCATCTTTTATTCTAAACTCTAGTTTGGGCTAGTCTGCTTAATCTCGTATCAGACAAACTCATTGTTTTCCTAACAATCAGAATCTTGCAAGTACAGCAAATCTGATCATCTGGTGTACTCAGAACTTGGGGGTGCTGGACTATCAATTTTTCTAGATAATTGGATGTACCAAACGAGATCTTCTTCTTATCGAGTCCACACACAAGATTAGAAGTTGTTCAGCCAGAGCTGAACACACTTCTCGACATCTGCACAATGGTGTCTGTCTTGCGCTTCTTGTGCGTGGTGGTGGAAAGATTGGTTGAAACAGGGCCGCGACGTGAACGCTCTTTCCTTGACCCCCCAAACGAGATGAAAGATGTTGATGCTCTGGTAACAAATCTACTCGCATTCCTGACTCTTGGTTCACACCCTGCCCTTAGTTTAGACTTGGCATACACTTTGACTCCTGGTGTCAGCTTCAGGTTAATAAACAAGCCAGATGTAGATTTATAGGGATTTCTGAAATATTGGATACAGTATTGGAGTTTTACTCTATACCTTTCTTTGCTAAAGATGGCGAGATCTGTCCACAGTATTCCAGTGTTCGTCTCATCAGAGCCATGCATAATGTTGGTAGTACATCTTTACCTCTGGATGTAAACCCTTTTGTAATAAAGGCAAACAAACTGTTTGGGCTCCTGGTTGTTGCCTGTACTTGCATGTTAAGTGTTTTGTGTATGAAGATACCCAGTTCTTCTGAACATCAGCCTCTGTCAATCTCTCTCCACATAAGGTTATCTGCTTTTGTTTTCTCTTCTCTCCACCATTTGTCCACTGATTTCACATTTGTCCACATGATTGTTCATCTATCTCGTCCATTCACTTAGCTTGCATATACCACCTAACGTATGTCTATCTTCCTTGAAACTGGCATTGAGCTTTGACATCTCTGCAAACTTGTTCTGCTTACCTTTGGGCGTCTAATTCAAATCACTGATATAGATTGAACATCTGGGGCCTCAAGTTATAAACCTGCAGCCACCAGAAATCTGAAAGCTCCACAAATGAAAAAATAATAATAATTTTCTGTCAGTAACCAGCGTTAATTCCCCAATCCCATATGCAAAATTTTGTTTGATGTGGCACTTTTTTGAGTTTAAATACACTTTCTCCCAATATCTATTCTGGTCTTTACAACTTCAAAAACCAAAGTCCAACATATTTGTCGCAAATTATTCCTCTGGTAGGATCATGGTGACGCTGCCGAATTTTATTAATTTCTAAATACTCTTAATAATGTTTCTTTAAACCAGTCTAGCCTTTTCCCTACATGACATAAAGCCAATTTGTCTGTACTTGTGAATTTTCTCTCTTGGTGGAGTTGCATTTGTTATTTTATAATCTGAGAATTTATTTAGAAATAGTGGAGTTCTGGAAGAAGGCTCTCAATGCATTTACTATCTCTAGCCACCTCTCAAAACCCATTAATGGGCTTCCTGTCCCATTAATTTCTCCTTTTTTTTAAACTGCTGACTCAAGATTTAATGTGCTCAATGTATCTGGGATGTTTTTGTGTTCTTTATGATGACATTTGTCATGAAATATGGAGTGGGTGAAAGAAGGGTATTCCTTGGTAGTTTCAAGATAACATATTTTGCTTGTTTCACAACTTTGTCTGCTTGACTTGCATTGAAGTCTTTTTGTTGCATCATTGAGGTTAATGTTACCAATATTCTTAGTAATTCATGAGGGTTTTTTTGGGGGGATGCTTTTTAGGCCTTTCCCCTCGTAAAAGAGAAATAATAAAAATCAAGGATTTCAAAATAACTCGATTCAACTCAACTGTAAGGGATGTACTGTTAAGTTTTGTACCATGACTACTGCACTGCATGAAAATTGCACCATGACTACTTTTGAACAAGATTAATAGGGCCAACCAACTATTTATTTTTGTTTGTGTGAGGTGGTTATGCACATTATATATTTTTTTAAATGCTCATTCATTGCCTATTGCAATTAGGCATTGGAGGTCCTACAATAGTGCTTTTCATGTCGGCCTGGTATGGCTACTTTGTATGTCATGGGTACTACCAGAGGTTCCCAATCAAAGTCTTAAAAAGGTATTTGTTTCCGCCCCCCCCCCCCCCCCCCCCAAGATATTTTCTCATTGATTGTGCACAGTTTTCATTACTTATTTGATTGCATAGACTTCCCATCCAAAAGAATAGCAATATTTTATTGTCATAGAAAATTACCCATCTGTGTGGGAAGGAGGGGAGAAATTGAATTGGTTTCATTACATCATTATATTCTGCTTTAAGCAATGCTTAATGATCTTCGTTCTCTAGTAAGATGAGGGGTTAATTGCTTTCCCTTTTAATGCATCAACAGAAGTTTTGTTCTTGCAGTCGACATTTAATTCAGCATTTCAATTAGCTTTGACATTGTATCAATACATTTGATGAGAGATGTTATCCCTGTCGATTTGTATTTAATCCCAATGCCTCTGATTTTAAATGAATCTCTTTTGTTGAAATCCCTGCATGGCTGCACTATCTCTGTAACCTCTGCAAATCCACTACCAGATCACATTATCCACTGCTCCAGTGCTAGTTTTGCATCCATCAACCATTTTTATGTACCTCCTCCCTTATACATTTATTTTTGTTGTAACATGTGCAGAGCAACTATTTAGTAACTACGTGGAATTGTCATTTTCAATTATTTAAAATATGCTGTGCATGTGCTCCATATGCCATTACAATTGAGCATATAAGATTTGTTATATTTTGAAATTTATGGCTTGCTTCATCACTGCTCATTTTATTAATAATGTGGTATAGCAAAAAAGGCAGATGTTTTATGGTTGCCGGCAACTATGTTCTTTTTAATATAAATGAATTAGTCTTGCAGAAGCACCAAGAAAGTTCATCTAGTAGTGTGGTTTATAACCAGTGATATTAGAAGCAGAATATAGAACAGTGCAGCAGAGGAACAGGCCCTTCAGTGCACCACGATGACACAATTCAATCTGTCTGCACGTGGTCTATGGTTTAAATGCTGCTTAAACATTGCCGCGGCTCGAGAGACTCGAGAGACTAACAGAGACTAACAGAGGCAAAGAGGTTTGCCACGCACTGCAAGGGAGCAGTGGACCAGACAGGAAAGCGGAAGGAATTTAACTAGACAGCCAAACCAGTAGGTAATTTACGGCTGGGGTGAGTACTTTCCCATTTATAGGAGGTAGGATTATATAAATAAGGGGTGTATCAATACAGTAGGGGATTCTTAAATAGGACCAGTTAATTACTTATATAAGATGGGCGGTCAGGAGATGTGCCAATACTGCGAGATGTGGGAATTTGTCGACACCATTGATGTAGAAGATCCCTACAGCTGCAGTAAGTGTTTGAGGCTAGAGGAACTCCAGCTCCGCATTGATGAGCTGGAGACCCAACTTCATACGCTGCGGTACATCAGGGAGGGGGAGTATTACCTGGATGTTTTGTGCCAGGGGATGGTCACACCGACCAGTTTAACTAATTCAGTAGGCAGTGAGCAAGGAAAGGAAGGTGTGGCCATAAGCGAGGCAGGTAGGGGGAACCAGGAGGAGATGCGGCAGGAGCCACAGCCCTTGTCCCTGACGAGCATGACCGAGGCTCTTACTCAATGTGAGGACGGGATCAGGGGCTGTGGGAGGGATGAGCAACCTGGCTGCAGCACCGTGGATCAGGAGGCCATTCAAGAGGGGGGAGTTAGAAGAAATGCCGTAGTGATAGGGGATAGTATTATTCGGGGGGTAGATAAGGTTCTCTGCGGCCAGCAGAACATGTCCCGAAGGCTGTGTTGCCTACCCGGTGCTAGGGTTAAGGATATCTCTGCGATGCTGGAGAGAAATTTGCAGTGGGAGGGGGAGGATCCAGTGGTCGTGGTCCATGTGGGGACCAATGACATAGGAAGGACGAGGAAGGAGGATCTGCTGAAGGAGTTTGAGCAGTTAGGGAATAAATTAAAAAGCAGAACCTCGAGGGTACTGATCTCCGGATTGCTACCTGAGCCACGGGCCAAATCGGCGAGGGTACGTAAAATTAAAAAGCTAAATGCGTGGCTCAAAGACTGGTGTGGGAATAATGGGTTTGGTTTCTTGGGCCACTGGCACCAGTACTGGGACAGGGGGGATCTGTTCTGTAAGGACGGACTTCACCTGAACGGTGCTGGGACTGGGGTCCTGGCAAATCATATAACTAGGGCAGTAGAGAGGTCTTTAAACTAAGTAGCGGGGGGGAGGTATCAAGGGGGGTAATAACGGCAGGGGTAGAGGAAATAGAGCAGGGTATCAGTGGGGAAGCGGAAAGTCAAAATGAGACAGGAGACAGAATGTGTGAAGATAAAGCTCTAGATGTAAAAGGGGCAAAAACGGAAAGGAAGGGTAGTAAAAATCATCTGAAAGTGCTTTATCTAAATGCACGGAGTATTCGTAATAAGATAAATGAATTAACGGTGCAATTAAGTATATATAGTTATGATATCGTGGCCATTACGGAGACATGGCTGCAAGGGGATCAGGACTGGGAGTTAAATATAGAGGGGTACTCGACAATTAGGAAAGATAGACAGGAAAGAAAGGGAGGAGGGGTGGCCCTTTTAATAAGGGAGGGAATAACGGCAATAGAGAGGAAGGATATTGCGTTGAAGGATCAGGATAGTGAAACAGCTTGGGTACAGATAGAGAATAATAAGGGGAAAAAAACACTAGTGGGTGTAATTTATAGACCTCCAAATAGCTGTGACGCTGTTAGTCAGAACATAAATCTGCAAATAGTTGACGCATGTAAAAAGGGAACTGCTGTAATCATGGGGGACTTCAATTTTCATATTAATTGGGCAAACCAAACTGGGCAGGGTAGACTAGAGGAAGAGTTTATAGAATGTATTAGAGACGGGTTCCTAGAACAGTATGTCACAGAACCGACAAGGGGGGAGGCAATCTTGGATCTGGTCCTGTGTAATGAAGCAGGATTAATTAAAAATGTCATAGTTAGGGACTCGTTGGGAACAAGTGACCACAATATGGTCGAATTCCATATTCAAATAGAAGGGGAGCAGGTTGAAACTCAGGCTAGGGTGCTTAGTCTAAATAAGGGGGATTATGAAGGTATGAGGACTGAGCTGATCAAAGTTGACTGGGATAGCAGACTCAAGAATAAGACGGTACATGAGCAGTGGTGTACGTTTAAGGGTATACTGTATAGCCTTCAAGAAAAATTTATTCCTATGAAGAAAAAAAGGGGTAAGGGTAAGAACAGTCAGCCATGGCTCAGTAAAACTATAAAGGATAGTATTCGGCTGAAGGCAAGGGCATATAAGGTAGCCAGAGATAGTGGGAGGGTAGAGGATTGGGAAGCATTTAAAGGTCAGCAAAAAATAACTAAGAGATTAATTAAGACGGGGAAAATAGACTATGAAAGGAATTTAGCGAACAACATAAAAACTAATAGTAAGAGTTTTTATAGCTATATAAAAAGAAAAAGGGTGGCTAAGGTGAACGTTGGTCCATTGGAGGGTGAGACTGGAGAGTTGTTGGTGGGGAACATGGAAATGGCAAAGGCATTAAACGAGTATTTTGTATCAGTCTTCACCATAGAAGACACAAAAAATATTCCAACGCTGGATAAACAGGGGGCGGTAGGAATGGAGGAGCTAAATACTATTAAGATCACCAAGGAGGTGGTATTAGGGAAATTAATGAGACTGAAGGAGGATAAATCCCCTGGGCCTGATGGATTACATCCAAGGGTCTTGAGGGAGATAGCGGTGGGGATTGTGGATGCATTGGTGATAATTTTCCAAAACTCCCTGGAGGCAGGAACGGTCCCAGTGGATTGGAAAATGGCCAATGTAACACCTATATTTAAAAAAGGAAGTAAACAGAAGGCGGCTAACTATAGACCGGTTAGTCTAACATCGGTGGTGGGTAAAATGTTAGAGACAATTATTAAAGAAACACTAACGGGGCACTTGGATAAACATGACTTCATCGGACAGAACCAGCATGGTTTTGTGAAGGGGAAGTCCTGTTTAACGAATCTGCTCGAATTCTTTGAGGAAGTAACAACCCGGGTGGATAAAGGGGAACCGGTGGATGTGGTATACTTGGACTTCCAAAAGGCTTTTGACAAGGTGCCACATAAGAGACTATTGCTAAAAATAAAAAATTATGGGATTGGGGGTAATATATTAGCATGGGTAGAGGATTGGCTAACAAATAGGAAGCAGAGAGTGGGGATAAATGGTTCATACTCGGGATGGCAACCGGTAACTAGCGGGGTTCCGCAAGGGTCGGTGCTGGGACCCCAGTTGTTCACAATTTATATAAATGATTTGGAGGAGGGAACCAAGTGTAATATATCAAAATTTGCGGACGATACAAAAATGGGAGGAAAAGTAGGGGATGAGGAGGATAGGAAGAGTCTGCAAAAGGATATAGATAAGCTAGGTGAGTGGGCAACAACTTGGCAGATGAAATTTAATACTAATAAATGTGAAGTCATTCACTTTGGGAAAAAAAATGATAGGGCAAGTTATTTTCTAAATGAGGAGGAGCTGCGTTGTAATGCAACGCAAAGGGATCTAGGGGTATTAGTACATGAATCACTAAAAGTTAGTATGCAGGTGCAGCAAGCAATCAGGAAGGCCAATGGAGTTTTGGCCTTTATTGCTAGGGGGATTGAGTATAAAAACACGGAGGTCTTGCTGCAGCTGTACACAGTATTAGTGAGACCACATTTGGAATACTGTGTACAGTTCTGGGGTCCATACTTAAGAAAGGATGTACTAGCCCTGGAGGCAGTGCAGCGAAGGTTTACAAGATTAATTCCTGCAATGAGGGGATTGACATATGAGGAAAGGTTAAGTAGGCTGGAACTCTACTCTTTGGAGTTTAGAAGAATGAGAGGCGATCTCATTGAAACATATAAGATCGTGAGGGGCCTTGATCGGGTGGATGCACCGAGGATGTTCCCAATGATCGGGGAAACTAGAACTAGGGGACATAGTTGCAGAATAAGGGGGGGCTCTTTTAAAACTGAGATGAGGAAGAACTTCTTCACCCAGAGGGTGGTTAATTTATGGAATTCACTGCCCCAGGGAGCAGTGGAAGCAGAAACTTTAAATATATTTAAGACTAAAATAGATGGTTTTTTAGCTGCCAAGGGGATAAGGGGCTACGGGGAGAGGGCAGGGATATGGACCTAGGTATGGTTAGTATAGTAAGACCTGAGTGATCTCCTGGACAAGTGTCGATCGCCTGGATTGGGGTCGGAGAGGAATTTCCCGGATTTTTTTCCCGAATTGGACCTGGGTTTTTATCCGGTTTTTTGCCTCCCCCAGGAGATCACGAGGTTCTTGGGGTGGAGAGGGGTGATAGCGGTATAAAGGGGAGGGTAGTGTCTTGTGTTCTGTGTCTTGTGTCTACTGTTTGTGGGTAAGTGTGTCTGTTTAGTGTTCAGCCATGAGCGAATGGCGGTGCGGGCTCGACGGACCTGGTGGTCTACTCTCGCACCTACTTTCTATGTTTCTATGTTTTACATCTCCCTCTATCATCTCCCCTGGCAGATTGATCCAGGCACCAGCCACTCTGTGTTAAACATACACAAACTTTCCTTGTAAATTTCCTTTACTCTCCCCACCATCAAGTTATGACCACTAATATTTGATTATTCTATCCTAGTGGAAAGACTCTCTGTATTCTATCTATCCCTCTCAAATTTTACATGCTTCCCTCTGGTTGCTCCTCAACTTTTGGCACAGAAAAAAAATCCATGTTTGTCCAAGCCCAATATTCCCAATACCCTCTAATTAAGGTAACATGTGTTTTAAAAGGTCATCAATAATGCTTGTGCCCAAAGAGTAAGGCAACATGTCTTATGACTTAGTAAGGATGTGGACCCATTACATTTCACCTACCACGATAGATCAATGGGGAAGTGATCTTGCTGGCTCTCCACGCTGCACTGAACTACTTAGACAATAAGAACATGTACGTCAGGCTGTTGTTTATCTACCACAGTTCGGCATTCAACACCACCACCACCTCCAAACATGTCATCAAACTCTGAGAAATGGGTTAACCGCATCTGATTTTCTTTCTGGGTGGGAATTTCTCTGAAAATCTGTCGTGGATGCAGCACATTGACAATTGTAATCACAAGCAAAGCTCATCAATTCTTGTACTAAGATTGAGGAGATCTGGTATGTCGACCAATAATATTGAACTTATACAATTGAACTTTTATAACGTACAAGCTGGAGAGCATCTGACTGGTTGCATGTGTGCCCAGGAGTAATGTATGCCCAGTGCATCAGACGCAGACTTCCCTGCCATCAAAGGGATCTATAGTTAGCGCTGCCTCAAAAACGCCAACAATTTCATCATATCCACACTACCTGGCCACACTGTCATTTCGTTCCTACCTTTGGAACAAAGGTACAGAAGCTTGAAAACTCTGACCATTGGGTTCAAGAATAGCTTCTTCCTGACAACCATTAGGCTCTTGAACACTGCACTGCACCTCAGCAAGTATGAATATCTGGGGACTGTCTGGTTGCACTGTGTTTATTGGCACTAGTATGGTTATTAATTTAAAATGTTAAAATATATTTGTTCCATATCATTGCTGAAGGTAAGAATTTAATTGTTCTTTTGGCGGTACCTACATGTAACTCTTGACTTGATTCATGAGAAATTAAATTGTGTTTGCGGTGTAAAATGTGCAAAGGTATTGAGTGGCAGTAGACATGAGAAAGGAATGGCAACATTTGTTCCTGTTATGTCCTGCTGTATCTGCTGTGGTTATGCTGTGGTATTGATTTTTTATTGTATTGTGCAGCATTTCCCTGTTTCTATTACTGAGTCACCAGATGATGCTGTGGTTCCTGCAGTGGAATTATTGAGCTGTTCCACTAATGTTTGCTTTATTTCACCTTTGTCTCCAATGTAAAACCAAATAAATTAAGAGTGAAGGTTGTTGACCAACAAACGCTTGGATCAAATTTTGGGATACACGAAGGGAAAGCTAACTAATGATTAAAGGAATCACAAAGAAATTTGCAATGCAGGACGATGCAAGTAACTTGATTCAATGCTGGTGGACACATGAAGGAGTGATGCCTAAAATGTTATCTTTCTTCCAATTTAGTTTTCTTCACTTATTCAAAGATGCAACTGGAAGCCACATGATGTAAAAGATGTAGGCTCGTACTGATCTTTTTAACACTAAAATTATATAACACCAATTTGTAGATGATTGAGAAAAAATCTTTATGTGGGGCATAATCCACAATACCTCGGTGGAACTACATATCTATTTTAAATGATGTTGTATATTAAGGAGTATAAATATATTCAAAAGATCATTTTCCAACAGGAGAAGAGATGCAGAATGAAGACAATGTATCAAGTGATGAGACTGATGAGGAATATACACCAGATGGTAAGAAGTGGAGTAACTTTCCTTTTTAATTGTAAGGCCCGACAAAATGAAATTAGTCTGAGGTCTCAGCAGTAACAAAATATTAATGCAGAAGCTTTTGAAATAACGGTTTTCATTTTTTAATATTAGACGTGGTATAAATTCCTAACACAATATAATAAATTGTTCAGCAAATTGCTGGTCTACCAATTGGTAAACTGCAAATGATTGTAATTAGATATATGAAAAATAGAAAATTTAGTTTTGTGGGCCACTTGGTTTCATTCATTGATTTTCAACCATTGCAAATTATTTTTCTGCTGGTATCTTGATAAGATGGCCTGGGTAAGATTGATGTTTTGTGCATGTGCAGCTAGAGTGAAATGTTGTTAAGAATATTTGAGAAATCTAAGATTTCTGGGCAAACATGGTTGTAACTGCTTCTGTTTTTAGCACTTGCATGTTTTGTGCTACTCCAGAGGTCCTTTGACATCATATAATTTGCTGTGATAAGATTAAAGCTCTTTCTCAGATTATTTGTATTGTCATTTCTCGGCTACTTTCCCTTTTGAGAGAACAAGTCAAGCAACAACAACAAATAAACTATTAGCATTTCAGGTCTGGGGCCCTTCAGAACTCAAAGGGTCCCAAGCCTGTAATGTTAACTGGTTTTCTTTCCACAGGTGCTGCCTGACCTAATGAGCTTTTCAATACTTATCCGATATGTAGCATCTGCAGTTTTCAAATTTTAATTTATTTCTTCTGTATAAAAATGTTGGGATTACTTTCATTTCCTTTGTACATAATGGCATTGAGCCCTCTACAAATGTCAAATTGCGGGACCTGCCTTTGCATGTCCTAAAGCAGTTAATATGTTATGATATATTCAACACGTACCACTCATTGAAACACAGCTATTTTAAAACATGGAGTAGATGTGTGTGGTTGCTTTGCAATTCAACTCAAACTTAAAATGGGGATAGTCAGTTGACATCTTTAAATTATTTTATGAACAATTTGAGATCAAATAATTTTTCATAATTGATATTTTTGGCCATAGAAAATCATGACAGTTATTTACTGATGAAGTGACATTTTTGTAGGATACTTCAGTCTATGGATAAATCACACACATCAGTCTTTCCAAGCTTCTTTCAACATTAGTTTTGTTGAATTTTAAGTTTAGTTTTTCATAGTTAATTGAAGAGAAGAAAGAGAAGTCCTAATTATTTTTTCCCTTCAGAATCCTGGCTATACTAATTTCCAGAGCAGCCATGAAGTACACAAATTTGGGATGTTAGCAACAGTTGTTAAAACATGTCACCTGGTGGAACCAGTTTCCTTTTTAACAGGATCAACATTGCTTGAAATTTATAATTTGGGAGAAAAAAAAGCAGAAATTTTACAGTTTGATAAACTCAATTTTTTTTCATGCTATTTACTTTTGCTCAAGTTTGAAAAGATTGAACCCCAACTCCACTCCGTTTCTAGTTTTAACAAGGTCAAACAGTATGGTGACGGCATGTGGGGATCATCCCAGTTTTGAGCAGGCTTGTTTATTTGAATACAGTAAAGCTATGTATATTTAAATCATTTCTGAGTTTCAGACATCAAGTAACCTTGCATTTATAGCAAGTTGAGCACTGCTTATCGAGTAAAAAAATTGGCTGCATCACTTGTGACCTGCAACATAAGATTTAAGAAGTATAAGATTGGGAGAGTTTAACAGAGCTGTGCCAGTGCTGCAGAGAGCTATGATCACCGAGTACTTTAATTGCCTCTTCAAAATGTAAAATTGTGTTTTCCATGAGACCAAATATATTTGTATTCTGATGCGTAACATTGCAAAATTTGCAATTAACACAATGAATTGCAGCAGCCCTATTAATGGCGACTTTATTTGAGAAGCAAGCTTTACTCGATTATGACATCCTGTGGTCAAATAAGGCACAATGCATTACATGATAGTTACGTGTTAATTTGTAAAGCTTTTTCTTGTGTTGCTTTATTCAATTTTAATTTTTCCTTAAATAGTAAGCATTTTGTTTTGTATTCCTTAGATGTGTCTCACCAAGATCATTCTGAAACTAGTGAAGACCCAGAAGTAGAAGTAACTATTGAAGGTAAGCATTGGGTCTTTAACTGATTCGGTAGTTGGCACAGAAATTACCATATAGTAGTTGAATCTGAATAAATTGGTGTTCGGTTCTGTTCTCCTATTACATTCCACAACAATTGTGAGCCTCTCTGAGGGAGGGAATGGTCAGGTGGGTGGTGAATTTGAATTTCAGTCATAGATGCAGCTGGTTGTGCTTTTCCTTTTTTTGTTCCCACATTCCGGATCTGCTCCTCTTTACCCTCAAATTTAGGCAAATTGCATTGAGAGTGTAAAATTATTTTATTTCATAATTCAAAGTCTTTAATTTAAGATACTTTATTCTTCTGGCTGATCAGCTTTGATTTCACCTGATGTCTGTAGAGCAGTACTTGATGAAAAAGAAAATGTCTGGGAGCCGGCATGAAAGATGTGCAGGTGGAAGCTTTTAAACTATACTAGACCAGTCTGACTTGTGGCAAGATATCAGTTTTCATTAAAATAAAATGGAATATTTCAATGCGTCTATGTTCTTGTAACAAACAGAAGAGCATAATGGAGAATGAAGAAACCGGTTGGTTATTGTAAAATAATTTATCTTGATAGATTGAGAAAAATGTGGGTGCAGTTTCTATGAAATCCTCGTTTGTTATTCATAATGGGGTATTGGTATAGACATTGGAGGGATACGTTAGCAAAGAATAGTATTTTGGAGGGAACAGAATATAGAAGGACAATATTAATACCGAAAGAGAACGATATCAGATGGAAGAGGGAGAGTACAAGAAAATATGGGAGGGGAAAAAGTAGCATGGTAATCAAACAGCAAATATTGTAGCAAAGTTACCAAGTTTAATTTGGATAGTTTCTAGTACCGTACAAGATCTGATTCCCAAATAATAGCCACTTAAGCACTTTTTGTCATATAATCATTGTTGTAAACCTTGTGAATTGACAATCACCATTTAGCAAGGCCCATGAGCAGCAATGTTGTAATGATCTGTTTTGCTTTGTTTTGAAGTAAAGTTATACAATCAAAGCAAAGTTAGCTGCAAAAGTAAATCAACAAAGCTTAATGAGATACAATTTGGATGGGAGGTTCCTCCTGAATCATCCTTGAAAATGGAAAGAAAATGCTTAACTGCATCTTACCTGAACCATAATTAATGCTGGAGGCCTTGCCAGGATGGTACAGCTATTCATAATGCACCCGACATCCTTGCTGTGGTGTGTTCCTTTGCTGAAAATGTTTCCAGCATTTTTTTATTATTATTCTTACATTACCAGCAGTTTTGTTTATTTTTCATTTATGTAAACACTGCCTAGTTGAGTGCACATGCTAGATTCTATATATCCCACGATTCTGCTTACTTTTATTTAAGTCCTCATTCAGTGTGGCCATTTGGGTACTTGGGATTCCAAATTTTTGTCATGAATGCATCAACAAGATTACAGTGAAATCAAAAGGCACTGTAGATCAGGTTATTTGGATAAGTATGAGAGGCCATTTATGGTTCACAGTTTTATGAAAAGCATGGAAAAGTTATGAAACTGCATTTTCTATTTTTAGATGATGAATATTTGCCACCAAATAAGCGACAAAAGTATACAGTACAGCTGACGGATGCTGGGGCCACCGCGAAGCGGAAAAGTAGGGAATTCAATTTTGGTGAGTTAAAGTACTATTTCAATTTCTTGAAGATTTGTTTCCATTGCTAGATAAACTGGACCAATCATCAGACTTGCTAGATGCTATGTATTCTATGATTATGCAGAAATCACAATGGATATTTTAATAAGTGTAATTGTAATTTTTGATTTTTCATTCTTAATGGTCTTTAATTAAACAATACAAAATGCTTTTTGGAAGTTTAGTTTGTTTTATATCATTCATTTTCTGTGTTGTACATTATGTTAAATTTGTTTTACCATAATGATTAGATTTTTCAATCCAGTAGGTGTGCAAGGAAAATTCATTTGTGAGATGGTTCATAAGTAACTTTTGTTCAGAACATTCAATTTGGCTGATTCAACAAAATAAAGTACAGAACTTTGCTTTAACATCTCAACTGCAAATACTGCATAATTTAGACTTCTAATTATTAAACATTTGTGCTTGAATCAGACATTTGATTTATTTTGTCAGCGTCTTGAAATTCGTCTTGCATGTATTCTATGTTTACAGTAGGCAATATTTGATACACTCTGGTTTAAAGGTTTCTGCATTCATCACTACTTGGAGTCATTGCTGTGCACAAATTAATCAACGGGATTCACTGTATCTGGGTATTGGTTACCACAATTTTTCTCTAGTTATACTGATCTTGAGCTTTTTTAATTAATTCGCAAACTTTTCATAAATGCAGAACAATGGAATGCAAGAATTACCGATTTAAGAAAGCAAGTGGAAGAACTCTTTGATAGCAAATATGGTAATTATTACGGTAACATATTGTGTAACGTATCAGATTGTTTTACTCCTTTCAAAATAAGGATAAGTTGGTCCTAATTATGGTTAATGTGAAGGCCAGCAAGTCGATTAGGGATGTGGGCAGAGGTGAGCGTGATTATGATACTGAGGGGGACAGTCATTAGAAAATGTAGGTGGCTATTAGTAACCCAAGCTGATTGCATGAGATGGGCTGTACATTATTGCAATGGTAAAGAGTATTCAATCTTGACTGATAATGGATTACATTTATTGAACTGGTAATTGATGGTTGGAAATTTGTTGTATTTAATTCTACAATGTATTCAGTTACTCGGATTAGTTCTTAACTAGTTCCATTGAAGCCAAATGCTTCCATGAAGAATGGCACAATATAGTTTTGATCAAAAGGTCCTCAGTGTGACATGTTAACGATGTTGCCTGACTTGAGTGTTTCTGGTGCATTTTATTTCAATGGGACATTATAGCCTTGGGTTTAATGCTGTTGAATTATTACATTCAGTTGGCGGTTTCAGTCTATGCAGTTTACATTTCTAGCATGCATTTGTTTTTGCACCTTGCTGCTAACTTCAAATGTATTTGGCTGATTTACCAGACCCACTATTGTTAACCCAGTGTTTATCACACTCGAATCCAGCTCCATCATCCTTGCTGTCATTTTTTTAAATCCATCTCTTCCTCCACTTTCTTGAATAACATTTTGGGGGCCTTTTCCTCCTTCCCTGCCTATTCTTTCCCCAATATTGCATCTTAAAATGGGCTTTGCCCCAGAGTATTTCACAGTTTTGATAAAGGTCACCAATCTGAAATGGTAATTTTGATTGTCTCCACTGAAACACCCTGATGACCTTCTGCATTTCTGACGTTTTCTGTTTTAGACTTCGGCATCTACAGTATTTTCCTGTTCTTAGAACCTAGCAGTTACAATCTGAAGAGTCTGATGGAGTGGGCTGATTAACTTTAGAACAAGAGAGGTTATGGGAAGATTGACGAGCTGTTCAAATTATGAACTTATCATAAAGTATGTTAGGAGAACCTTTTCACTGACAAGAGGATTAATAATTTGAGGACAAGGATTTAAGATTATTGATAGAAGAACTAAAGGAGGTAAATTTACTTTTCAAATGGATACCAGAAACAATTCAGCAGTAACTTTCAAAGAAGAATGGATAATGGGAATTGCAGGAGAAAAGGAGTAATGAAATGGTTCTAAGATGAGCTGTTACCAGAGTGGGCCAAATATGGTTAAAAAAAATTACAGTTTTGGTGTCCTAATTTGAGGAAGAACATTCTTGCTATTGAGGGAGTGCAGAGCAGGCTCACCAGGTTTATTCCTGAGATGGCGAGACTGACATATGAAAGAATGGATTGACTGGGCTTGTATTCACTGGAATTTAGAAGGATAAGAGGGGGTCTTATTAAAAACCTATAAAATTCTTAAAGGATTGGGCAGGCTAGATGCAGGAAAAATGTTCCCCATGTTGGGGAAGTCCAGACCATTTTAAGAATAAGGGGTTGGCCATTTCGGATTGCGATGAGGAAAACCATTTTCTACCAGAGAGTTGTGAATGTGCGGAGTTCCCTGCCACAGAAGGCAGTGGAGGCGAATATATGGGATATGTTCAAGAGATAGTCAGATATAGCTCTTGGGGCTAATGGAATCAAGGGATATGGGGCGAAAGCAGGAACAGGGTAGTGATTCTGGATGATTAGCCATGATCGTATTGAATGGTGGTGCTGGCGAAGGGCTGAATAGCCTACATCTGCATCTATTTTCTATGTTTCTAATAGCCCTTTGTGCTGTAAAATTTCTAATGATATCTGGACCTGTAATTTTATTTATTATCCCGATTCCTATTTTTCCTACCTCTAAATATCAGTCTAATGTCTTTTGCGGGGTTATTAAAGAAAAATATACGTAAATTTCTTGGTTTTGGGGCATCTTTGTTTTAGTTTGGTGATAATGCATTGTCTTATTAAATTAGTGAATTAAGCCGGCTTGCTTAGTCTGCAGAACTAGACTTCAGGGTTTGGCAAGGATATCTCATGATGCTTAAAAATCTCCCCTCCCATATTTTTCATTGCTCTATATTGAGAAATGTCATTCAGCAACTTGGTAATGTTCCTATTCAACCCTTTGCATTTAAGTATGTTCACTGCAAAGTGGAGTGTAAGTAATTTAGAATAGGTATTGTATGAAGCTACTATAATAGATCTAAATCTTAACATTGTGTAAAATTTTAGCTCGAGCCACTCTTGCTACCGGACCAGTTGCGATCCCATATCCACTCTTCCAGTCGAATTCCGAAGATCTTTGTGTTGATGGTTTACCTGAAGGAATTCCATTCAGGAGGCCATCCACCTATGGAATTCCAAGATTAGAAAGGATCCTTCTAGCAAAAGACAGGATAAAATTTGTTATAAAAAGGTATGGATTTAGTAAGAATTTGATTTATTAGCGAGAGAACTAGTGTGTTGGATTTTATTGGCTATTGTTAAGTACCCCGTAAGTAGTTATTTGCTGTAAAGAGCTTTGAAATACTTGAAGATTCTGAGCACTTGTATAAATGTAGGGCATTTACATTTTACCCTTTCTATTGTGTATCAAGAATCAGTCTTCTACTTTTGGCCATCATTGGTTTACTGGTGGGAGTGGGAATGGGACAAAGGTATGGTGAATATGTAAATGTAGCAATTTTTTTTGTTCTTGAAGATATGTTATTGAATTATTGCTCATAATTTCTAAAATTTCACGTATTTTATTGTATTTCAGTGTACATAATCCGTTAATTTACACTTCAGTCAATTCCTGCTAATTCGGCACCGTTTGACACTAATTTGTGTGTAATAGATCTTAATAAAGCATAAACATGCTCTTTAATTTGATTGGGTTTTGCAGCATTTATACCCCAGAACATTGCATTGCCAATTCTGTACCTCCCTTGACCATGTTTTTGTTCGAGCTAGAATTTCCCAATCCCATGTTCACATTGCAACATGTCTTCCAAAACCAATCATTAATTTTGCATTATATTTAAATCATTTAACTGACAATCCACAAAGCAAACATTTCAAGATAAGTACAGACTCTCAGCCAATGATATAACATCTATGGTTATCCTACCCATTCTCATCTAATCAGAAATCCAATTGTAAAAGTTCATATTGTGAATAAAAACCTCCTTTATCAACCATTATCCGGTTTGTTTGATAAATTAAACAAAAATTACAACATGATGCACAGAGAAAGACCATGTATACTTTAATTCCTGCTGATTATTGATGGGATCTATTGTACGATACCATCAAAGTGATCACCCTCTTCTTGCTTTTCAGTTCTGCCCATGTAACATCACTGGATGACTCCCCCAGGAATGTCCTCACTCAGTACTGGCGTAATGTTCTTCCTAACCAAAAAAGCCACTGTTCCTCTCCCATCTCTATCACTATAACCCGTGCAGCATTTGTACCTCAGAACATTGTGCTGCCAATTCTGTACCTCCCTTAACTATGTTTCTGCTATAGCTAGAATTTCCCAATCTCATATCCTGGGTTAATTTTCCTTGCCCGTCAGGCCTCTTTCATTGAAATAAATGCAGTTTAATCCATCATTCTTCCCTTGCTCCCTGCCACACTCCTGCCTGCCCTTTCGTCTGCATTTGCTCTCTAATTTATTTGTCACTACTTTCTCATCCACACTACTGCTTTGGACCCACCCCTCTGCCAGACTGGTTTAAAGCCACAATCTAGCAAAAACTATATCTAGTAAATCGCTCCAACAGGATTTTGGTTTGGTGCCGTTCAGGTGCACCCTCTCTTACTGCCATAGAAGAGATGCCAATGGTCCAAAAACCTGAAACGCTACTGCCCGCACCTGTTCCTCAGCATGCCATCTTCAGCCCTATCCTCCTATTCCCATATTTAAGGGGAATGCCTTGTTTGCACAATGTCTGTGCTAATGCCTTATTTTCACAATCCTATATCAGTGTACAGTTACACCATCTTTTTATCTTTATTATTTATGCATTTGGTACTTTCCTCTATTTTGTGCAGCAAATGAATCATACCTTCAAATACAATTGTATAGGCTCTCTGATGCAGAAGTACGGTATTCAGCCCAAGCGGTATATACCAATGTTTATGCTCTTCCCATCTCAATATATCTGTATATTTGCTTGCCTAAGTATTGGATTGATATGCATGCAGACCACTTTCATAATCTTGTACTTCATTACATGTACCCTTTTGCTTTCTGTGCAAAAGAATTATTAATGAACCTGTGTAGGGAAAAGCAGTAAATTATGTGACGGACCATATCTTAATAGCAGAAGTTGCACAAATAGAATCAACATTTCTTGATAGGAAATTGAAATCCTGCTCTGTCTTCTGTTTTGCATGAGGACTCTAGATCAGTTTAATGTCTCTTCACCTATTCCACCAAATCATTTCTCATATGTGCACGTTTGTTTCTTAATGTAATTAAAGCAAACAATCATTTCTAAAAATATTTAAGAAGGAACTGCAGATGCTGGAAAATCGAAGGTAGACAAAAATGCTGGAGAAACCCAGCGGGTGAGGCAGCATCTATGAAGGGTTTCGGCCCGAAACATTCCCTATTTCCTTCGCTCCATAGATGCTGCCTCACCCGGTGAGTTTCTCCAGCATTTTTGTCTAACTTCTAAAAATATAACTTATTTCAATGAAACGCGTATCAAATAATTTGTACAGGTTTTTATTTATTTTTTAGTTGTAATGTAAAATGGTGGTTATTAGGCTGAATGTTTTTCCACTGTATAACAAAATATCCAGTCTGCAGTTATTTTGCATGAAGGTGCAATTAAAGGTGAGTTAGAAAAAAAAACTTTTTTTTGTTCTCCAGACCAGAACTATTAACTAGTGAGCAAGAAGAAACAATTCCTGATAAAACGGTCCCAGGAGGTAAGTGTGCAGACTTTGAAAGGGTGTGTGGTGGTCTATTTCTTGCTGTTTAATACGGAGGCTGATCGTCGATATTCTGATTACATTGGAACTTCATTTGATCAATACTCTAATGCAGCGTTTCTCAATCTTTTTACCCTTGCGGAAACCTTGAAAGAATTTTTATGTCTCCGGGAACCCCTGAGCTGGGGGTTGCCGGGCCCGTCGGCGTTTTGAGATTGCCATTTTGACTCGCGTCATAATGGTGATCTCTGGCGTCAACGGGGACCCGTCGGCCGTGCCTGCGCAGTTGGGGGAGGATTGCCAGGCCGGGATTGCCATTTTAACATCCAGCGTTATGTATAAGTGATTGCTACTGGGGGAATATTGTGTTGGGGAGGGGGACCCAACGGGTCCACGCTTGGTCTAGTTCAGGGCCGTGAAACTAATTTTAGGTCACGGACCAGATAGGGCAAAGTTCGACTTCACGCGGGCTGGATCAGAGCGCACGTGCTCCCACAGCTTTTGTTGCTTTCATTTTTTCAACCTGCTCTCATGTGTCTCAGTCTCTGTTATAACTACAAAGTGTTTCACTTTACGAATTTTGTTTCTTTTGAAGAAGATTGCCTAGCAAGCATTACTTTTATAATTGGTATTAACTTGCAGTTGTAGGCTACAAGAAATTTGTGATGAGAGAGAGAAAAAACAATGCTATTTTGGCTAATAATTTGAAATCGAACATTAGCAGACACAAATGTAGACCTAACGAAACAACTAGGTCTATTTCTCCGCCACCATTTTAGCGCTGTTATCCAAGAGAGACTCCGAGGTTGTGGCCTCTCCCAGTCAGTGCGGGTTTCTGGAACGATCGGGAGACTGGGAAGGGCCTTGAACAGAGACGCTTTGCGGTCGGCTGAGCTCTCTCCTCCGCCATGAGAGAAAAGTACCCACAGTGCAATGTTGGGGGTTTTTCCTGACGGCATTCGAACCCAGCACCCAGCCGCTCCGTACTGCGCAACCTAACCCCGCTCAGCACCCACCCCTGCCTTGTCATTGGCACAGCTGACTACCCAGAGGGTAGTCCCTTCTATTGGGCCAGCCTGGTGGCAGTCACGTGGGATGACGCCCAGCCCGTTTGTTCTGAATCTCGCCGCGTTCAGACCTGCCCCCCAAGTAGCATTTGCGGTTTGATTGGTCGGGTTGGGTGTCAGTCAAGGAGTCGTCACAATGCTGGCAGCGCGCAGCCGCGGCTTCTCACACCATATAAGGAGCGGGCGGCTGACTAAGGAGGTGGGTCACGCGCACGAGCAGCGGCTCAGGAGAAGCCCAGATGCCCCGGAACTGGGGACATCTGCAGCCCGATCTGGTAGCGGGCCAGATTGTAGCGTTGTTACAAATTCCTGCCATCAGTGACACTCCAGTTCTGCCCTCTGCCTGTGCATACGACTCGAGGGGGGGTGATTAAAATGCAGAGTTTTATTGTTTGTCAGAGAGTGATTTCCACGTACGACAAGCTTATTGAAGAAATGTTCTGTCATCCCGTTCGCGATTTTAAAAAAAACAAAAAAAAACGTTGCATGACTATTGAATCGCTGGATGAAAATCGGGCCCAACCTCAACGCCTTCAAAATCACGGATCGCAAGACAGGACAAATCAAAGGTATGTGCTGTAGGATATTTAATTAATATCTTATCTAGTTTTTGGTATAATTTCATTTTAATCTGATGCTATATATGTTATTTAGGCACTTATATCGGCTGTGTCTTGCCTGCCGACTGAGTGAGCAAAATCCGATCTCTGTATCATAATCCACAAACATCCACTCAAGAAAATCAAATTCTTTATTTTTTTGCACAATCGTGTCACAAGAACATCTAAATTATCTATTTTTGTGTTATTGTCTATACATGATCAATATTTTCTTACTAAATATCTGACTAAAAACTTCCACAGTACATCGTTTTTAGTTGGATATTTAGTATGAAAATATTGATCATGGATAGACAATTACACAAAAAATGTGTTATAGAAATAAAATTGGCTTGACTTGACAAAATAAAGATAATTTAGATGTAATGACACAATCGTGCAAAAAATAATGATTTTTATTATCTTGACAGGGGATGTTTGTGGATTTTGAGCACATGTCTGTGTAAAACGGCCCTTGCCTGCAGCCGTGTTATAAACCAACAGAAAATTTTATGGGAATTAAACATTCAATTCCTTCCATTTGGCATAGAAATTCATGGAGATTTAAAAATCATGTTATATTGTGAATTTTAGTGTGAATGGGATCAGTTTGTTATCTAGATACTTTGGCTATTTAAAACAAATATTTTAGCCTTTTCTTAAGAATGGGATAGATGTTTAGATCTAGTAATTGAATTGAGATGAATGATTGATTTGATGACACTGATGAATATGAATATTTTGTTGGGCATTTACTATTTGTTTTAACGTTTAACTTGTGTTAGGCATTTTGTTGAACAAAATCATTTCAACTTTTTTTCTAAAACTGCAAATAAAAACTTGTTTCTACTTAATGTTGTTCAGTGGTTTTTTTCTTTACATTTTTCAGATGCCTTCGAAGAAGAAACACAAAATTGTCAGTCCAAATGCCCAGCTTGGCATAGCTAGAGCTCACCTTGAAGTGAATTTCTGTCATGCCCGAGTCTAAGAGGGATCTTAAAAATGGACACATCTTGTACTTGTATACCTCGTTTGGAAAAAGTCGGTCTGAAACAGTCGGCTGAGTTCACATTGTTCTTTGTCGGATGCAGAAGGCTATTCAGTTGTTACTCAAGGGTGAGGACTCTCGTTAACCGGACTTTGCTCAAGTTTAAAAAGCTCAACAATCCCAAGAAAATTTACGGAAATTTGTGATGAAACTTTTAAACTTCTAGAAGGCAGTCATCACATTTCTTTGGATGATATTCCACTGCCTGATGCTCACGATCCTGAATCCTTGACGTCTGCCGAAAGCCAAGTGCCCATATTTCAAGACACTGAGGACATTGGCGATGACAGTTATCGTCTGCATCCTCCACTGAATCTAGCAACGCCAACGACAGCTGCTGCCTCTCCTGAACCAATGCCATTGACATCTAGTGTTTCTCACAAGATGTAGCAGAGAACTTGTAAGTCTTTCACCAAGGAAACATAAAAAATGAAGACAAGACTAAACTTTCTGTCCATCTCCAAGATCGCTCTTGCACTAAAGTATCGCACAAAGATCAGTGAACTTAGGGCACAGTTGAAAACTCCCAAACATGTAGTTAATCAGACCTTAAAGAGAAAACAAAACCAAATAGATTTGATGGACAGAAAGATTCAGGAACAAAACCAAATTACGTGGGAATACTTTGGCATGAGAGCTTGCTGAAACCAAGGCAGAGTTTTTGAACACAGACAATTGGGAAGAGGATGTAAGACGCCTCAAATTTGACAATCTTGGCCTCAAAGAAACAATCGAAACTCTGGAGGCTGCCAGTATTGTCAAGTCAAAGGTGGACCAGAAGACTTATTCCTCAATGACAAGGATGCATGTGTTTGACTGTATTGTAAACAAAACTCCCACAGCAAACATTTCAATCCTGATACGCCAGTTGCACAAGTGGTGTGGACTTGATCTGGATAGTGTTCCTCAACGCAGTGCAGTTGAAGTTATGGCCCGAGAATTGGGAGCTGTTGCTGAGTTATACAGCAGAGATGATCTTAGCAACAAATGATTTGACTTGGTTTTGATGTAACCGTCCAAGAAGAGACCCATATTAACAGTGTACACTTCACCACCACAAATTAATGTCTTTCTGCAGCAGTCGATGAATTGGCTGGTGGGACTGCTGAGGGCCATGCGCAACATATTTGCGATACTGTTGACAATTTGTGTGAAATTTACACTTATTTCAATGAGCAGCGGATTTCCAAGACACCAGGCAAACGATGATAGACAACATTACAAATACACTGAGTGATGGGTGTGCAGCTAATCATGCTGGTATTAGGATTGTTAACAGTGAGTGGGGTAAATCTTTGAATGAGCTCTACTGCCATTTGCATCCACTTGACTCCATCGTAGCGCCAGTTCGCTCAGCCCTCAAAAAGCACAAACAATCCAGAGGCAAAGTCTTGTTTGGGAAGGACTGTCTAGCAGGAAATGTCATACTGCAGATGAAATGTCATGATGCAGATGGAAAAGGTGACCCAAAAGGATTTGTTGTATTTTTGGATGAAGGGAACATCCCCTGCGGTGTCCTCCCACGGTACCGTGGCAACAGATTACATATACTTTCCATATTAGTGGCAAGCTCATAGAACATTATGATGACTTTGTTGCCTTGCTGAATAGCGGAAGCTCCTGTGGGGGGGGGTTGAGAAGCGCCATCCTCACCCAGGCTGCAGCAAAAGTAGAACTTCAGATATTGGGCTTACTTGGCAAATATCTGACTGGTCTTTGGATGAAGCCCTTCTACACTTCAAGCCAGAATCAGATCAACCATGTTGATGGCATCAAAGTGGTTAAAGGGGTGATTGCTGCTCTAAAGAAAGCCACACAAAATCCAGAGAACTTGATATTGGCAAGGGAAGATTTCTTCGGGGAGGAGGTGCATCTTGATGCCATGTTGACAAAACTTCAGGAGCTACCAGTACATCTACAGTTCAGTTTAATGATGAGCAGCTGTCTTCAAGCTGTCATCACTGTTGGAAAGGCAATATAGTAAATACTTTGAACTTGATGTAACTGAGAAACTGAAGGAGGAGACTGCATCAGCAAGATCACACAACATTGATGTGGAGGAGATAATGGGGTTGTTTAGCTCATCGAAACTGAAATGTCCCAATGCCCGCATGTGCTATTTGTCATGTAGGATGCGGGCCTGCAAGAATAGAACAATCAACTTCCTTGATAATCTCGAGGAGCAACGTAGGGAGGAGGTGCTCTGTAAGGCAGTGAAATGGGGGAGAGTGCAGAGGAACAGATGGAAGAAAAAACGGAAGGAATTGAGAGCAGAAATCATCAAGAGACAGAAAGACAAGGAGCATGCTCGGGACACGAAAGAGGAAAAGAATAGGGGGGAAAAGAGACGTGATTTATACAGCATTAGCAGAGATTATCTGAATTTGGACTACTACAAATGTGAGGATCTCCAGGACATTCTTAATGGGAAAGTAGTGAGCAGAAAAACATGTCATGCATGGTTTGAAGAGCAAAAACTTGTAGTTTACAATGCCAAAATTGAAGTTGAGGAAAAACAAGGTGTACAGAGTTGCTTATTATTTGCAGTCTGAGGATTATGATAATGCTACTGATTATGATATGCCAATGTACCTGCTAGCAGCTGATGTTCTCCATGAAGACTTGGCCTTTTGCTAGAAATTGTAATTTCTTTACCTGTCTGTTACGGATTTACAGCATATAATACAATAATATTAAAGTTCTGATCTTGAGAATATCACATTTTTGAATTTTCAAGGCAGTCTGGGTGTTTATTATTTCCGTCACAACAGTTAATTTTGTAATCAGCTATTTAATTAGGTAATTAACTAATTATATACTTTAATTTCAGGTCATCCAAGTAAGATGTATCATATTTGTTTCAGAATGCTTCAATCTATAATAACTGAAACATTTATTCAGTTCTCTTAATTTTTAAGAAAGTTATCGGCTTTTAATTCAATTGATTGTCATCGATCACAGCTTTTGTGTTGGGGTTAATGGAAAAGCAATAGGGAACAAGATGCTAATTTCTGAGTGTGAAAATGACCATAACGTTTTTAATACTGAAGATATAAAAATGAATTAGGTATCAAATTAAAGTTCTTTTTATGCTTTATCTGATGGGAGAAATTACAGGCATGATTTTTTTTAAATCTCAAAATTTTGCAACATCCCTACAGATTCGGTTCCTTCCGTCCGGCCTGTGGGCTGGTAGTTTGACACCCCTGGTCTAATTTATTTATCACTATTTCTCTCGGAACCCGAGCGTTCCCGCGGAACCGCGGTTGAGAAACCTTAGTGCCTTAGTGCAATACTGCTGTACAGCAAAGTTAATCTAACTGGGATCACCTCCACTGTCCTGGATGGAATCCCAGGGCAGGTCCCTACTCCCGTAGCTGCAGTTGTGCATAGTTTCTCATTACAGTTTTCATGCCCTTTAACTCTTCAGCCACTCTTCAGCTTAGTAATTGCAGTTTTTGATTTGTATTGGATTAATTGCATCTTGCCATGCACCTGGTCGTTTCTCTAGTCTATTTATGCCCACTTGATATCTGTACTGGGATTCGTTTATTAGTCTCATGGGTACCAAGATACAGCAAAAAGCTTTGTTTTGCGATTCATCCAGACAATTCATACCATATGCAGAGCTGCCAAGTAGTACGGATTTTCCGTATTTTGTACGGAAATGCGATAAGAATACTGATGTACGATTTTGCGTTAAATACGGATTTAAAAAAAATCGGTATTTAACAACGCAAAATTGACCATAGATAATTGTAACAATGAGTCACCGGTGTACCAGTCGAGGTGCAGCGGGCAGGTGGGAACATCCGAGATCGGCCCGACTTCCTATTTCATTAACATACCACTCACCAATGGAAATGTAATAAACCCGGTGAATTTGACTTGAGATCTTGCTGCTTAAAAAATGCAAGGATATAAAAAGTCATACTGTACCTCTAAAAATGATAGCAAATTAAATCTATTAGTATTTTAAATTTCAAGATCTGGATGATTGTTTTTGTAAGCGTTTATCTACTTGGGGTTAAGAGGCTCTCACTCTCTCTCTTTTTTTGTGTCTATCTTCAATTTCAGAGTTAAATAAAAACAGAGTGCTGGAGGAACTCAGCGGGCTAGGCGGCATCTGTGGAGTGAATGGATTAGGAGTTGTTTCAGACCAGGGTTCTTCTTCAATAGGAAGGAACTGCAAATCAGGCGTGATATTCTTCCTATTTAAATCTGAATTCTGATTTTTTTGTTTTCCTATTTGTCTTTTTTTTTTGCCCAATTATTTGGCGGCCAATCAACTGTTGTCTGTAAGGGGGTTGCGTCCAATTACCGACCAGCTACCCTTGCTGAAGCAGAAGATGGCTGCAGCCAACACTTTTTCTCTGCTGTTTGCACACTGTGCTAGGCAAAGGGACATTTCAGGTAACATTTTTTTTGTAACGATTTTTCTAGCTGTATGAAGTCATTTATTTCATGAAATATTAATCTTTTGGGGGTTATTTACTGGTTATGTGTTAGAAAAATTCTAAGCTTCTGTTATGTAAACTAGCAGAAAGCTTGGGAATCACTTTCAATTTATTGAAAATGCAGGAGCCCCCTGAACCCCCACTGGGGGGGGGGGGGGGGGGCCTAACCGGCCTCCTGGACCCCTGGCCAATACTTCCTACTATTTTTCTGGAGGTGAATATCATGCATGTAGGAGTTGTTCCGGGCCAGGGTTCTTCTTCAATAGGAAGGAACTGCAGATGCAGTTGTCTTTGCAAAACGCCAAATGATTCCGGGAATGTTGAGGTGAGAGGGTGAGAGAGAGAGAGAAAGATCTATAGAACGAGACATAGAGAGAGCGAGAAAGAACGAGATATAGAGAGATTCCAGCCTCTTTACGTTTCCCCAGACCATGGGGAAACGTTGGTACCAAATGACTTTCAATGATAAACTTCTGGACAAATGCAAGAAAGCAGCTATGACATATGATACACAATAAACTGTATTAGAAATACACAGTAAACAAGTTATGCATTCTTGTACTCTTACATGGGTATGACCCAGGCACGTGCCGTGAGTAATTAGTTAGGGTAGGCAGTCAGTATCTTTGGTCAGTCGGCATTTTTTTAAAATCTTGAAAACCGCGCATGCGCAGATTGTTCTCTCGACTTTAACAAAGTAATTTGTCAGTCGACTTATAAAGTAATTTGTCTTCTAAAGTAATTAAACATAGCTCAAAGAAATTTACTTACCACATTCTATTTGTTGAAATACAACCGTATAGCCACTCTTTCCTGTGGTACCAAGCTGTTTTAAATGTTCTAATTATTTTTGTTTCTTTGTGCTGTTGAAGTTCTTTAAGTTCTGGCGTTGGTCTGCCATTTTTAATTATTTTGATCTTTTCCTCATAAGTTTGCTTAGGGAAACTCTTAAGATTACTATCCATCTTTGAAAAACCCGCATAGAAACTTGCGCAGCACATGCACGCACCGTGGCAATTAACACTTGCCACGGTGTGAAGGCAGAATTTCAGCTGCCTTTATAGACCGTTGCCACTGATGGCTTGAAGCAGCATGGACGGCAAGTGAGTAGCACATACTTCCGCATGTTAAATGTACTGCGGATGAAAGGCACAGGAGAATTATGCCTACCTAAGAGACCGATCTCTTAGGTAAGCATAATTTTCCGGTGCCTTTACTATTTATATTTAATAATTACCATTTTATAATTTTATTCAGGGTAGGCACTGCCTACCTTGCCTACCCCAGAGCTGCCAAGTAGTACAGATTTTCCGTATTCATACGGAAATGCGATAAGAATAAGGATGTACGGATTTGCTTTGTAAAATATGGATTTTTTAAAAATCGTCCCGACTTCTTGTTTCATCTTGTTGCTTAAAATGCAAGGATATAAAAAGTCATGCTGTAACTCTAAAAATTATAGCAGATTAAATCTATTAGTATTTTAAATTTCAAGATCTGGATGATTATTTTTGTAAGCTTTGATCTGCTACAGGTTTAAACAGCGCTTTAGCGTGTGGGAATTTAAACGAACAGCGCTATGGGTTCTAATTATAGCGCTACCAGCTGCAGCGCTATTGCCTTGACACATAGCGCTATGGGTCGCAGACTGTTCGGGGAGGGAGAGGGAGAAAAAAAAGGAGAAGGAGGGAGAGAGGGAGAAAAAAAAGGAGACAGAGGAAGGAGGGAGGCGTTGAAAATGGCTTCTACATCATCTGGTGCTAAAAGCAGGAAGCAGCCGTTCAAACAGAAGTATACAAAGCGATGGCAATGAATGCACTGTCAAGTAAGGTACATAGAAGCCATGCCAATTGGTAGCAAAGTTATGCATTCTTGTACTCTTACATGGGTATGTCCGCACATAAAAAAACATTTTTTCCAGCAAAATGGCACAGCGTAAAAATACTGATATCCTCAGCAAAATACTGATTTTCAGGTACTAGAATACTGAAATGCTCTGACAAAACTCGGCAGCTCTGCTACCCCGACGGCGCAAGTCTGGTATGACCGAGCATAAAATAATAAAAATTTTAAAATCTGCAAAATCGGATTGCGTATAAATGCTGATTTCCTCAGCAAATTTCAGGATACAGAGTGTCTTGTGGGGCAGACTGAGCTTCAAGTATCAAGTTGGCCTCGGGTGATTCTAAACCTTCAATATATTGCCACTGTTTGTCTTGAGTTTGTTGTGAAACAGAGATCTGGGAGTACAAGTGCATGTTCCCTAAACGTGGCAAGTCAGGTTCGACATTGTGCCTTCATGGGGAAGAGTATTGTGTATGATATAGCGCATAATGCAACTGCACAAGTTCTTGGTCGGAACCGAATTGGAGTATTCTGGTTCTCATTGTACAGTGATAGGAAGTTGGTCATTATGTTGGAAGGGGTGCAGAAGAGATTTACCGGGGTTTGTGGGTTTGAGTTATGGGGCTGTCCCACTGTACAAGCTAATTCAAGAGTTCTCCCGAGTTTCCCCTGATTCGAACTCGGAGAATTACGGTAATATCCACTCGTAGGTACTCGGGGCTCTCGTGGACATTTTTCAACATGTTGAAAAATCTTCACGAGCTTACCGTGTTTCCCAAGTACCTACCGTTAGCGTTACGGGCCGCTAAGAGACGTCCCGAGCTCCGACGTAGCCGCTACGTACATTCTACGTGTTTACCACGAGTTTGATGGGGTTTTTTTAACTCGGAAGAGCTCTTGAATTAGCTCGTACAGTGGGACAGCCCCATAATCAGGAGAGTTTGGATAGGATGCAAATGTTTTCTTTGGCCTGCAGGAGGCTGAGGTGTTACTATCATAGGGCATAGATGCACTTTTTCCCAATCTGGATAGTCTTATCTAGAATGGTCCTACAATTTGCTGGAGGAAGCTGTAGAAGTGGGTACAATTACAACTTAAAAAATATGTTTGTACAGATATGGCTAGGAGTTAATAGTACTTGGGGCCACATGCAGGACTAGTGCTTTATGCTAACTTGGACAAGGTGTATAGTTCTGTGACTCTAAATCTCTATTGGAAACTTTTCAAATAGAGTTGAATTAAAAAGAAAACTTATTAAAATTACAATCTGAATACTACCAAATACTGAAAATAAAGGAACCTTGATTATGACTCCCTCGTTCTTGATTCTTCCATAAGAGAAATCAACTTCCCAACCTCTATCATTTCATGGTCTTTTATGGTCCAATTATCCTTCTGGCTCTTCTATACTTCAGAACTACTGTATTATCTTGTGTTTAAGAAGGAACTGCAGATGCTGGAAAATCGAAGGTACACAAAAAAGCTGGAGAAACTCAGCGGGTGCAGCAGCAACTATGGTGCGAAGGAACGTTGCCTATTTCCTTCGCTCCATAGATGCTGCTGTACCCGCTGAGTTTCTCCAGCTTATTTGTGTACCTACTGTTTTATCTTTCTGTGTAAGGAAATCAAACCATTCAAATTATCCTGTCAGTGAGCCTTTGTGGAACTGCTTTCAATAAACTTGACATATATCATTTAATAAGAGTACCACTAAACAGTACTCCAGATGTGGTCAGACCTTTCCCAAACACAACTAAAGAAACACAACAGTTTTGTTTCAATTCTCTATGAAATGGGCACTAACATTTCATTAACTTTCCCAAATACTTGTGATACCTATAATACTAGCCTTGAGCAAATCATGAACTAGACCACATGGGGACGTGTATCTCATCAGTTGATCTCCACTAGGGGCGCCGCATTGATTGTAGCCTCTGCCTACAGTCTGTGTTTTTCAATCTTTTATTTTGAGTGTTTTAAAAGTGATTTGGAGGATTCTTTCGTTTTTCTATGTGGGGGAGGGGGGTAGGGTAAGGGGGAAACGTTTCCCAGTCACTTCCTGGCGAGAATGCGACTATTCTCCGAGTTGCGTCCATGCCCCCCCCCCCTCCTCACGGCCTACCAACCGGATTGGCATGGCCTTTCCTGCCAGGGACCGGACCAAGCTTCAGCGGCGGTGGATTCACCGTGGAGCGGGCGGATGCCTTCCTGGATCGCCATTTGAAGCTCGGGAGTGCTGGGCCTGCTGCTTCAACATCTCGGAGCTGGAGGAGTCCTGGGACACTTTGCCAAGGGCCGCCAGCGTTGAATCTCCGCCCAGCGAGGCCTGTGGATTTTGGGTGCCGCGGACTCTGGTAGGAAGTGGCCGATTCGGATGTCCAAGCCGTTGAGGTGGTTCTTCTGTTCCGACGTCGGAGTTCCATCATCCCGGCGTGAGGGCCTGAACATCGGGCTGCCCGTGACGGCAACTGCGAGGGGTTCGGGAGCCCCCCGACCACGGGTGAACAACGGAGGAGGATGACTGAAATCTAGAGCTTTCCCACACAGTGGGAAATTTTGATTCCGCTGTGTGGGGATGTCTGTTAAAGTCCATCGTGTTCTGTGCTCTTTATTATTCGTATGGCTGTATGGTGACAACACATTTCACTGTACCAATTGGTACATGTGACAAATGTATCCTGTATCTTGATTTTATCCACAAGATCAGTGGGCTTATTGAAATGAATAGGATCATCATTACTACACTAGGCATTTCTAGTGTAGGGCAGCCAGCCTTTCTCTGCAGTATGTGGTACATTGCTGCTGAGCTCGGTGGTGGCTGAATGGGAGGCTAGGTGGCAATTATCATTTAGTTCAGTTTAGCAAATACAGGTACACCGCCGATTTTCCGGCAACTGATGGTCCGGCACCTCTTTTAATACGGACAAATTATGAGAGTGCACTTGAAATTCCTGCGACCGCCAGACTGGTTCACTGGGCAGCCACAGATGGCATTGCATGTGACGGGCGCTCTTTTGGGACGTCTGCCTCCATCCCGAAAAAGTTAATTGTTTACCTCTGCAATTGTTGGTGGTGATCCCTCGGTGCTGTGTGATTCTTACCTTATTTTGCTTACATTTAACCCTAGCTATGGCTTCTAAGCGAGGTCCAATTGACAGTTGTGATGTCAAGTGTAAGCACGTTAATATTGATACAAAACAAGAAAGAACTGTTGAACAAACTCGACCATGGTGTTTTCGTGCGGAAACTCTGATGCGTATAATATTGGTTCGTCAACTATTTACGATGTAAAGAAGCACACAGACAAAATAATTACATTCTTTGTTGACAGTGATTCCAAGAAGCAGATGAGTAGTAGAAAAACTATGAAAGAAGTTAAGAGTACTGAGCATGATCAAGTGATGATTGGAATGGTTTTGACATCGTCGGAGTGAAGGAGTGGACTTGTTGGTAGCACATTAATAAAGCAAGTTAAATTGTTCCATAAAGAACTTAAATTAGAAAATGAGTGCGACTATAGTGAAGGATGGCTTCAAAGGTTTAAGAAGCGTTATGGAATTTCCATGCGTAAAGTGTGTGGTGAAAAACTTTCTGTAGACCACGAAGGAGCTACAGAGTATGTACAGTAATCAATAAACCCTTTTTGTAGGGGGCACTGCTGAGCAACCTATTGAGTAGGATGTGAGGTTAGTCTCCTGCAGATTTCGATTAAAACTGTTATTCATCGGCTCTTTTTTGATAATAATTTTGAGGAAAGATACTCCAGTGGATTTTGTGCTGGCTTCTTGATGTTTTGGACGAGTTATTATGGCTACTAAAAGCACCAGAGCTCGTGGTACGGCTCAACAACAGAGGCCTAATTCGCAGGAAGAGACCACGTCTACAGGTACCTCGACCCCGCCCCATGGCTCTACCCCGCTGAAGGCAGGACCGCAAGTTGTCGACATGGAGGCCCTGAAGCTAGAATTACTGACATCTTTGAGACAGGACGTTGCAGATATTTTTAAAACCGAACTACGAGCAGCATTGGGGGGTGATTTGTCCACAATCGGAGTCGACCTTCAAGCAGTGAAAACACAACTCGCGAACGATAAGGTTGCTACGGACACTGAGTTGGCCATACTCCAAGGTACTGTGGGGATAATGGAGGAGTCACTTGCTGCCTGTACGGACGAGATTGCTGAGCTGAAGATTCAGATCAAGCGTCTAACTGCTGAGTTTTTTAACTTGGACAAAAAATGTGAGGACCTCGAATCCAGATCGCGCCGCAACAACATAAGAATAGTGGGGGTTCCTGAGGAGACGGTCGTCAATTCACTTGCTATCGCCACCCTGCTTAAGGACGCGTTCAAGCTGGACAAAGAGCCACTACTGGACCGGGCGCATAGATCCACACAGCCGAAACCGCGACCCGGTGAGCGACCACGACCCATCAATGACTGTAAATGTTTTACGCCGGTTCGACAGATTGATACCAGTGATATGACGATCTCCATTTTCAATGACCACACTGCTAAGGTGGCCCGGGCAGCCTTCAACGAGGTCAGAAAACAGCTGCGTGGCGTGAAGGAGGTTCGCTATGGTCTTTTCTACCTGGCCCAACTCCGGATCAGCTACCAAGGTGTGGAGAAAGACTTTGACTTGGCGGAGGATGCCAAGGCGTGCGTCAACAAGATGAATATTGGGTGATGTTGTACAATATGTTGCAATAATGTCATGCATCCATGCCTTTAGTTTATATTTAAATATTTGTTCACATTTGATGTTTGTTTACATTTAGACACTTGTTTACTCCTGTTCGACTTGCATTAGTTCATCTTCACTGCAATTTTCCTTTTAGACGCAGGGGGAATTTAACTTGTTTAAATTGTTGTGTGATAATACTTTATTTTGCACTAATATTAGGCCCCCAAAATATATTATGGTATATTGACCGATATGGGATATTCTTATTATTAGTTGTGCCTTTTATTACACATTTAGGAGTCTGTGGGAGTTATTTCTTAGGGTTGGCTTAGTTTATTCTCTGAGTTGCCACAGTTATGAGGCAACAATTGTTTTCTCGTTTCTTACTTTTGGAGACTTTTTTGGTGTGTGTGCGCGTGTGTATGGGGGTTTGTGTATGCGGGGGCGGGGGGTGGGGCAGCCATCCTGGCTTTCTTTGGATCCATTTGCTTTCTTCATTTACACATGAATGTGTTCTGCTAATTTGAATCCCAGCATTCTTGGTTCTGGCACACCTATTCGTTTTCTCACTTGGAACATACATGGTATGGGCAATCCTATTAAAAGATCCAGGGTTTTCAGTCACCTGAAACGGCTTAACTCTTGACATAGTATTTTTGCAGGAGACTCACCTTAGACTTAAAGATCATCATCGGCTGCAGTCCTCTTGGATAGGTCAGGTCTACCACTCCAATTTTAATTCTAAAGCTAGAGGGGTTGCTATTTTAATTAATAAAATAATTCCGTTATTGCTGATAAAAATGGTCAACATCTTATAGTTGCAGGTACATTAATGCAAACAAATGCAAGTACAAAGTGAATTTACAGAAAACTCTGCTTTAAGTGTCGAATAGGTCAGGAGGACACATAATTGGCAACAATGCTGAATACAAGATTCAACTGTCAGCTCCTTATGCCAGTTTATCCACTAAACAAAAATCAGATTCATTAGTAAATGTCTATGCACCTAACTTTGACGCTGAATTTGATGAAACATTTTTTTTGACTCCTTAGACAAAATGATTAGCTCTTTTATTTGGGGTGCGAAGCCCCCGAGGATCTGTAAATCATTACTCCAACGATGTAAGTTCAGTGGTGGTCTCGCTTTACCGAACTTTCAATTCTACTGGGCTACTCGCATTCATAAAATACGTTGTTGGGTTGATTTTCCTTTTTCCAGAACCAGGGGCCACAGTCTTAGAATAAAGGGGAGGTCATTTAAGACTGAGGTGAGAAGAAACTTTTTCATCCAGAGAGTTGTGAATTTATGGAATTCCCTGCCACAGAGGGCAGTGGAGGCCAAGTCACTGGATGGATTTAAGAGAGAGTTAGATAGAGCTCTGGGGTTAGTGGAGTTAAGGGATATGGGGAGAAGGCAGGCACGGGTTATTGATAGGGGACGATCAGCCATGATCACATGAATGGCGGTGCTGGCTCGAAGGGCCGAATGGCCTCCTCCTGCATCTATTTTCTATGTTTCTATTTAGCTTCGTGCGAACTGGAAGCCTGCTCTTGCCCTCCTTCATCCTCTATATCTGCTCTTATATATTCCTCTCTTCCAACCAAGATTTAATTGTTTATCAAAAATCCTGTTGTGCTTAATACTTTAAAGATTTGGTATCAATTCAGGAAACATTTCAAATTTGTAGCTGCATCTCCTTTAGGTCCATTATGTAACAATCACCTGTTTCCTCCCTCACATTTGGATTCTGTTTTTTCAGTATGGCATAACAGGTATACAATGTTTGCTTGATCTGTTTTCAGATGGTATTTTTAACAGCTTTACCAATTTATATCATCATTGTATGGATTGCCAGCTAATCATTTTTTTAGGTACTTCCAAGTTAGACACTTTGTTTCTAAATGTTTTTCTACTATTCCCTCTTCACCTCCACGACAAATATGGGATAGTTTGATTACTTTCAAGACACAACAAAGAGGGATTGTTTCAGAGATGTATAACCGCATTCTGGATCTTTGCGATCAGTCCAACTCTAAACTAAGGGCTGCTTGGGAGGAAGAGCTGGGACTTCAACTTACTGAGGAGTGGTGGGATAATGTTGTGGGTGGGCCATGTACTGTTACGTCTTGCACTCATTCAGTTTAAGGTTATACATGGGGTCCATTTTTCTAAATCAAGACTGTCTGGGATTTATCCAGAGGTGGAGGATAAATGTGATAGATGTTCGGGCCCACACTGTCATCTGAGCCATATGTTTTTCCTTTGTCCACGATTATATAAAGTTTGGTCCGGCTACTTTAATATAATGTCTACCGTAATGGGAATACCTCTACAGCCATGTCCATTGATTGCCATTTTTGGGGCCCCGGATGAGTCGGGTCGATTAAACTGTGCAAAAATAAATTATTAATTTTACATCTTTAATAGCCAGACACTGCCTACTCCTACAGTGGAAATCCCCTAACCCACCCTCTGTGTCACAGTGGCTCAAAGTTCTAATGTTTTTTCTTAAACTTGAGCAAATTAAATATACATTGAGGGGATGTACTGATTTCTTTTTCCCCCCACAAATGGCAACCTTTTTTATCGTACTTTACAGACTTGCAGCTTCTGCCAGACTAAGGGCTGGTTTGTTATGTGTAGGTGCACTCTTCACTGTTAATTAGCCAGGGTGGGTGGGGTGTGTGACTGATGGTATGGTTGCATTATATATACGTTTTATTTTATTTTTTTAAATACTTTTATAAAAATTATTTCTATTTATTTTATGTTTCTGATATTTATTTTTCTTTTGTGTATTATTTGAGTGTTTCTTATTAACGTCTTTTTTTCATTTTTGTGTTGATTTATTTTAAATGAAAAATAAAAATAAAAAATAATTAAAAAAAACCTTTTTGTTATACTAATAAAACTGCGTCATTTATACCTGTATTAATGTATTCATCCATCATTTAAATCACATTTATTATTTGTTTTAAGTTTCTAGAAGTCCATGGTGCGTGCGTGACATTGGAGGGGTAAAATTAATGGATCAGAGGTGTATTGTTGAATTATTATGATGTGACCTCTGTTGGTCTGGTAAAAGCCAAAATCTGGCAAGGCTCTGGACCAAGGGTGCCTGAAAATCGGTGGTGTATCTGTATTTCTGTTACAAAGAAAGGAATATTGCAAGGAATATTTTTTTATTATGTTGCCAATCTATTAATGAAAAAATGGAAAGGCTTAGTTTTGATTTAATGTGGTGAATATTTCACCAAAAACTATGTAGGAAGTGATGTACATTTTTTCCCCTTGTGCATGTTACTTATTGTTCAATTATTTAAGGGAATTATAATGAATCACACTTTATTTTCCAGCAAAGGAAGAGTGGAACACTAGGATCACTAAACTAAGGAGGATGGTTGAGGAACTCTTCAGCAAGAAATATGGTACGTATTCTTAACACTTACGTTTTTTTTAGTTGAATTTTCTTCTCTTTGATCTACTATCATAAAATTGAATGATATTCATTCTTGAATGAGAATCATGAACTTCTACAAACATTTTATTGATCTCATACAAACACAAATTCAAGCCATTCATACTGGGGCAAGTTGGAATAAAAGCAATCTGGTATTCTCTCCTCATCTATGTTGTTAACAATGCCTGGATGTCGATTCTTCATTGCAGCCAGAGATAATGTAAATATCCCTCCTCATATTTGTTGAACCCCTGACTAAATGTAAACAAAGCTCAAAACTTTGAGTGCCGAACACAAAGTTCTTAGTGTCAACAGGGAGATGAACAGAGTTGGTATTTTAGGTCAAAGACCTTTCTTCAAAACTGGAAAAGTGCGAACACCAGTTCTGGGGTTGGTGTATCTAGAGAATGGATGAGTGTCTGTGATAGCGTTCAGGTGATACTCACCAAAGTAACAATTCATTTAAAAAAAAAAATAACAGTTGAAAAAATATGCTGCAGAGATGAATTGAAACAAAGGTAGTCAGCTGTTGGGGGTAGGAAGTGGAAAGGGTTTTACATGAACTTATTAGACTTGAAGTCCTGCGGTTGTAAACTGAAACAATACTCGTGTTTGTAAATACGGTCTTCAGTAATGTTGCAAGAAGTGAAACTTCAGCAAATAATCTTGACATTTTGCATGCATGACTGGCATGCCAATCATAATAGATTTTACACCAACAAATGTATGTATTTCAATTCTGATGTTGATTTCAGCTGAAGCCATGGGACAGACACAAGCAATGGTTGTTCCCTATCGGAGATTTGAATCCCACCCTAAAGACCTCTATGTGGAAGGTTTACCTGACAACATTCCATTTAGAAGTCCATCTTGGTATGGAATTCCAAGGCTAGAGAAGATCCTGCAAGCAAGTAATCACGTTAAGTTTATTATTAAAAGGTTGGTTTGTTGTTTTACTTTTTGTTGGTGCATTTTTAACGTACAACTTTGAAAGCCTACACTGCGGTTGCTGGAAATATGAGAAAAGCTGAAAATGCATAATTTGCTGAGAAACAAGTCAATGGTTCTGTTTGCTAATCTTTCAGTTGAAAAAGAATTGTTTTAAAAAAAATTCTAGCAAGTAGTGCAGATCAAATCAGACCTACTCAAATGTAATGCAAGGTAGGAATTTTTTCATGTTAACGGGCAGTGATGGCAATCAGTGGAGTAGTATGCTCCTCTTGTATGATGTGGGAGGTCAGGGACATGTCTAGTGCCCCAGCAGCTCTCGGATTGCAAGGATTGGTGGAGGATGCAGGAGGCAGAGGGTGTTTGAGATGGTGTGGTCACACTGTGGGTGCAGACTGATAGATGGGCGATAGCCAGTACGGGAAGATAGGTAGTGCAAGATTTCCCTGTCAATAAGTATACTGCCTAGGCCGTTATAAAGCCTAGGCCTTATTTATTTATCTCCATTATTTCTTTCTAGGCCTGGTGATTTATAGTTTTAGGCAACTTAAAGTATCCTTGTTTATCATTTCTCAGACTTCACATTTTTCCTCAATGTCAATATCTTCATCAAGCCCCCTTTTCTATGAAAACGGATGCAAAGCATTAGTTCAAAATTCCTTTGGTCCCACTTCCTCTGCCAGAGTAGGTAAAACCTTCACAATCACTATCAAATGTCCCCGTCAAGATATTGGTTCTCCCCCCCCCCCCCCCCCCCCCAAGTTCAGGTGCAACTCTTCACTCTTGTACATGTCACATCTGACCCAGAAGCGATCCTCCCGCTTGAAAATCTCAAATACTACCATCCTGCACCATTAGTGTGGAGACTAAAGATGCTGTTATGATTAGAGACTCCATAGTTAGAGGGGTTGATAGGGTTCAGTGACCGGGAAGAAGACTCCAGGGTGGCATGTTGATTTCCCCGTGCTAGGGTCAAGGTATCTGGAAAATTGTAGAAATCTTTCAAGGGAACATTAAATTCACAAGTACAAATGTTTGTTTCAAAGTTCACCCCCTGGTGTCAAGAAAACTAATTGGATTGTTAGCAGTGTTGGCTAGATACTTCCTTTTGCTTAAGAAGGAACTACAGATGCTGGAAAATCGAAGGTAGACAAAAATGTTGGAGAAACTCAGCGGGTGAGGCAGCATCTAGGAGCGAAGGAAATAGGCGATGTTTCGGGTCAAGACCCTTCAGACTGATGTGGGGTGGGGGGGGCGGGAAGAAGAAAGGAAGAGGAGGAAACTGGGCTGTGGGAGAGCTGGGAAGGAGTGGGGAAAGAAGGAGAAAGCAGGGACCACCTGAAATTGGAGAAGCCAATGCTCATACCCCTGGGGTGTAAACTACCCAAGCAAAATATGAGGTGTTGCTCCTCCAATTTACGGTGGGCCTCACTCTGGCCATGGAGGAGGCCCAGGACAGAAATGTCGGAATCGGAATGGGAGTAGAAGTGCTGAGCCACCGGGAGATCAGGTTGGTTATTGCGAACCGAGCGGAAGTGTTGGGCGAAGCGATCGACAAGCCCAAGCCTGGTCTCACCGATGTAGAGCAGCTGACACCTAGTGCAGCGAATGCAATAGATGAGGTTGGCGGCGGTGCAGGTGAACCTCTGCCGTACCTGGAAAGACTGCTTGGGTCCTTGGATGGAGTCAAGGGGGGAGGTAAAGCGACAAGTTTAGCATTTCCTACAGTTGAAAGGGAAAGTGCCAGGAGAGGGGGAGGTTTCCTTCTTTCCCCTCCTCTTTCCAGCTCTCCCACAGCCCACTGTCTCTGCCGCCTCCTTCTTCCCACCCCCACACCCACATCAGTCTGAAGAAGGGTCTCGATTCCGAAACGTTGCCTATTTCCTTCGCTCCATAGATGCTGCCTCACCCGCTGAGCCTTCCTTCCTTTTGCTGTTAACTTGATTAGTTAGAAATGTCTTTACATTGTTGATGATTGCATCAAGTCTTTATGAATACAAAAGTTGTTTTTGAGGAGCTTTCAAGTGACAGATTAACATAGAAAACCTTTGCAACAGTTGATGCAAATTGAAGTTTTTAGTTGATTGTGAATTTTCGATAATAATTTTAAGCAAAAAAATTATATGTGAAAGTTTCCTTTCTTCACAAAACATAACCAAACTATCATTTTTTTAAACTCAAAGCCACCTGATGTAATCAATTCTTATTTCTAGATCAGACCTACTGGTGAATGAATCGAATGAGGCCAATATACAGAGATCAAGCACAACTGGTAAGACAAACTGTCTGGTTATAAATGTGGTACAGATATTTGTTGGGTGATTAATCAGCAATTTGTAAGTTACATGCATAACAATATTTGTGATGATATTAAAATCCTCTTTATGGATTATTGGGACCAGCAAGGGAAAAATGGACAAAAGCTTAGATGCAAGGCAGATAGTCACATCATAATGTAATAAGTATGAACAGGAAAGATATAGGACCTGTTCATCTGGTCAGCCTGTGATAATGAGCCAGTAGCAGACAGATTCTCATAAAGAGAAAGAGCGACTTACAGGGTTCAGTATTGTCTGAAAAGATGCAATATGCCAAGACAGAAAAGGCATAGTTCCTCAAACTTGCATTTAGCCCTGTAACAGTACACGAGTCTGCAGGTATAAAGGTCAGAATTTGCTTCATGGTGGGAAGCAAAGGTGGCAGCAGATTTTTTTCGGACTGGAGACCTGTATCTTGGGGATCGTTACTGGGCGCAATGTTGTTTGTTATCTATGTCAGGGGTCTCCAAACTATGGCCCGCGGGGCACATCCGGGCCGCCACAAGATTTTATCCGGTCTGCAGCAAGATCAGCGCAGGACGGAGCGTGTGTCAGTTAGGCGTTGTAATGTCTGCTGTAAGACCCTGTTGAGTCTAGCACAATGAATGCACGTCCGACATCTTGTAAGAACAGTTTATTTCAACAACCAACAGAAACTTCTAGAAGGTCACTTGTCAACAGTCACTAGGCCCAGGCAAACCTGGCAGCTTCTACTCCTGGCCTCAAGAGGGCACTGGCATTTACACATTGATGACGAGTACAAATGTTGCAAAGTGGCACTAGCATTTACATCACAGGCATTGAGCTGATTCGAGTCGGGGAGCACGTTGGCCTGGAGCTGCTCTTAGTGTAGAGCCAAGACATCACAGGGCCGCCGTGAAGAAGGGTGCAATGGGGGGGGGGCGGCAGTGTTCGGCGGAGCGGTATAAAATGCGATCGTTCTTCGCCTCTTCCTCCAGCCCCGACTCCAGGTATCGGCAGTCGGACATACCTGACACGTTATTGATGGAGATTTCATAAAAGTGTGTTTGAGTTCATTAAATTTATGAAACTGACATTTCTTTATTTTTTCCTACGACTCGCAAAAATGTGCCAAATATATAATGTGGCCCTCGTGCTGAAAAGTTTGGAGGCCCCTGATATATGTCAATGCTTTGGATGAGAATGTACAATGTGGTATGCAGATATACAAAAGTAGATGGTATCATAGCCAATGAAGCTAGTTATCAAGAATTGCAGCAGGATCTTGATCAACTGGGCAAGTGTGCTCAGGAACTGCTTATGGAGTTTAATTTAGATAAGTGTAAGGTGTTGCATTTGGGAAGCCAATCCTGGGCAGGACCTTCACAGTAAATGGTAGGGCCTTGGAATGTTGTAGAGCAGATATATTTGCAAGTTTATAGTTCCCTGAAAGTGGGTAGGGTGGTGAAGATGGCTTTTGACATGTTGTTCTTCATCTGTCAGGGAACTGAATATAGAAGTTGGGATAGACACAAAAAGCTGGAGTAACTGCGGGACAGGCAGCATCTCTGGAGAGAAGGAACGGGGGACGTTTCGGGGCGAGACGTGCAATCTAATGGGGAATCAAAAGTACCTAAGTTGTAATTTTTAATTGTTTCAGGAAAAGAAGATTGGAATATTAGAATTACAAAACTCAGAAAACAGGTTGAGGAGATTTTCAATACAAAATTTGGTAAGTTTTTTAATTTTAAAGCAAACATAAAATAAATATTGGAACACTTCAATTTGTTATGAGAATGTACCTAACTCTAATACTACTGTTGCATGCAGCTGAAGCTCTGAATCTTCCACAACCAGTGAAGGTGCCATATCCATTATTTGAGTCCAATCCACAGCACCTCTATGTTGAAGGATTACCAGATGGAATTCCTTTCAGAAGCCCTACATGGTTTGGAATACCTAGACTGGAAAGAATTATTCGAGGCAGTGCAAAGGTTAAATTTATTGTGAAGAAGTAAGTTCTGAATTTAAAATTTTAGTCCTTGTGTTTCTTTTAAATTGGCATTAGCTTTTGTCCAATTAAAGTTCTAAAATATGGCATGAGGCATTGAATGCAATTACTTGTTGTAAAGTGTTCTTCACAGCTATTACTCACACTTATTTCAATGGTTTTCCGCCAGGCCAGACCTAGTAGAGCCGTACATTCCCGATGGGTTGAAACAAGGGAATAGCACTGATGGTAAGGATCTGAATGTTTTCAACCCATGTTCAAAATGGTGACGTTGTGTAAATGTTAAAAGCTATATTTGTTAGTGAGGAATTTGTATTTGAATTTTCAACCTGAAATTTGGATCAACACTCTGCGACATTGCTCATTGTTTATGCGATCTCTGCCACATTTCGCCCTTGCCATAGTTGGCCATTCTAGTTCTTGTCTGCGACAGCAAACTGAGAATTTGTTATTATAAGGGAAAGTGTCAATTATCAAGGAAAGATATGATGATCTCATCGTTAGAGAACTGAAGAAATTCTGGCACATTTTGTTGGATATCACTCGGGGCTGTGGAGTCGATACCGAAAACACCCGACTCAGACTCCTTGATTTCTTATGTATCCGACTGACTGATTTCTTGTGTATCTGACTCTGACTCTAACCTTGACCCCTGGGTATAATAATACTAAATCTGCAATGATGGCATTACACAAGATGGCATTTCATAAGAACTACATGAATCATTAGGCTACCTTTTAAACCCACGTCCTTAAAGTTTTGAGTCTAATGGTTGTAGCTATGTTCTTGTGTCTTTTTCATTGTTTATTCTTGAAAAAAACCATAATTCATTATGATAAAAGAAGAAAAAAAATACATATTGGACTATGACAAAATTAAAATTCCATTGAATTAAATAAAAATTATAAAACGCATTACCCCAAATATTTATTAAACCAAGGCCACAGGTATGAGCTAAATGGCTAAATTATGACCAAAAAATTCTTAAGTGCAATAGAAATTAAAACTAAATGCATACGTAGTTAAGTTTGATACTAAAGTACATACCTAAAATTTATTAATAACGTCCTTGGGAACAGAATTGCTTGTGCTAGATCCTCTTTCATTGAATTGAAGTCCTTAATTCAATTAAGGACTATTTTCAGTGCGGAGAACAATCTCTCCACGCTGACCTGAGTGGGTGGTATGGTTGTTAAAAATCATAGCTGCAAATTTTACTATTTCTGGATAAACAGGGATGACTTCTTGTACTGTAAGTTTAGATGAGCGATCATATTTCTCTACTACTTTTAAATCACCAAGAAAATCTTGCTTAAATTCCATTCATTTCACATCAAAAGGCTGCCTTCGCACGTTTAAACGGGAACACTTTGCTCTCGACTGTTCAATTTTATCTAAATACTAGACCAAGTGCGGATCCGTTGGGCCAGATTCCGTCAAGGCAAAATTCCACCAACCTGCGCCGGCCACTGCATTGGGAAGTAGATTAAAATGGTGATGTGAAAATCGGCAAAGGCGACTCTAAATAGCCCAGGCTGGTTTTTGAAATACTTTTCATTTTGATTGGAATTGTAGCTAAAAAAGCCGTTTTTTTAATCTCCAATGGTTTGCAATAAAGTTTGATTAAACCAGACTTAGCATTATTTTAAACTTTTTTGTTCCAATTATGTGTTTACAAAGGCATTTCAGTTATGTGCTCCTGAACACTAAATTCTGACTTCATTACAAAGTTATGTTTGTGTCTTAGATTGCTAATTGTGACTGTTAACTTCTGTAAAATGTGGAAAATAAAACTGGACATTCTGTATTGGAATTCACTTTTTTAAATCTAATTAAAGTAGAAAAACTCTTATCTAATGCATATTCCTTCATCTTCTGTGCCATATTCCTTCATACCAGGCCCACTGCGCACGAGCGGGGAGACATTCACGTGCTGGGAGACGCTCAGTTATTCAATTATCGGGCCACTGCGCACGCGCGGGGTTCAAATTCTGCACGCGCGGATACTGGGCCCACTGCGGACGCACGGGGTTCAAAATCCACACTTGCGGATATCGGGCCCACTGCGCACGTGTGGGGAGACAACGTCACTGCTCGCAATGCAATTGGATTTTTAAAAAAGTTTAAATTGAGGGAGGGTGAATCAGGCAAAATGAGCAGCCCCTGTGCAGTTGGGGGCTATGGGTGAGTGGTGGAATATTGCGTTGGGGGAATGGGTTGCGTTGGGGAAAAGGGGTGAGTGGTGGAATATTGCCTTGGGGAACGGGTTGTGTTGGGGGAACCAGACCTCCCATGGGGCTATGGGTGAGTGGTGGAATATTGTGTTGAGGAACGGGTTGCGTTGGGGGACCAGGCCTACTGTCTGACAGGGACCCAACGGGTCCCACTTGGTCTAGCATCTTCTTTCTATAACTAAAACCCTCATCGTTTGTTTGTACCTATATTTGCGCAAAAATGGTTCACGATAGCGCTGCAATATTTACCTCACCTTACTCACCATTGTCCTGTGCTGTAAATGAAACAAGTTTTGTTCAGATCGATGGTATAGTTTAAAGGTTTTTAACGTTAAAAAAAATAACTTAAAACAGCGGCCACACACGCAGTTGGAGGAGAGTTCCCGTGCGCTTCTTTACTGGCATCGCAAAGGGCACCCAACGCCTGCGCAGTTGGGGCCTTTCCAGAATTATTATTGCCTTTTTTTTTTTTTCACAATGGCGGAACAACAGCGGCATTTTACTGCTACTCCAGGCCCGCAGGGATCCGTCGCCTAGGTGCTGGGGCTTGTGTATCTTTCCAGTCAACTTTGGCCAGCTCCTCCCTCATGGCCCCATAGTTCCCTTTATTCAACTGTAACACTGACACCTCCGATCTACCCTTCTCCCTCTCCAATTGTAGATTAAACCTGACCATATTATGGCCACTACCTCCTAATGGCTCATTAATCTCAAGTTCCTTTATCAAATCCGGTTCATTACATAACACTAAATCCAGAATTGGCATCTACCTGGTAGGCTCCAATACAATAATTGCTCTAAGAATCCATCATGAAGGCACACTACAAAGTCCCTTTCTTGGGATCCAGTACCAACCTGATTTTCCCAGTCTACCTGCATGTTGAAATCTCCCATAACAAACACAGCATTACCTTTGCTACTTGCTCCTGATTCAACTTGCACCCTATGTCCAGGCTACTGTTTGGGGGCCAGTAGATAAGTCTCATTAGGGACTTTTACCCGTACAATTCCTTAGTTCTATCCATACTGACTCCACATCTCCTGTTTCAATGTCACCCCTTGCAAGGGACTGAATTTCATTCCTCACCAACAGAGCTACCCCACCCCCTCTGCCCACCTGCCTGTCGTTTTGATAGGAGGTATACCCTTGAATATTCAGTTCCCAGCCCTGGCCCTCTTGCAGCCATGTCTCTGTAATTCCGACAACATCATACTTGCCAATTTCTAACTGAGCCACAAGCTAACTGAGCCACAAGCTCGTCCACTTTATTTCTTATACTTCGCGCATTCATATACAACACTTTGACCTCCGTATTTGACATCCCCCCTTGCACCGCTTGCAATTGGCCCTGACCGTACTCTCTTATCCCTTCTAGAACTTTCCTTCCCACAGGGGGAAAACAGTTTAAAACTCAGGAATTTGATTTGTAAATTGGTAAATTAGGCAATTTATCAGTCAATATAAACGAGGCTGCTCTAAGGGAGCGGCAGTGAGGAGGCGGCCTTGTGAGAAGAGTGAGTCTTTGGCTCGAGCGTCTTCGGCGAGGATGCTGAGGAGAGGAGGCTACGCAAAAAGCTGGAGAGGACGGGACACGGTGAACACATGACGGGTAAGATGAGGCAGTGTGATGCTTGCAGGATGTGGGAGGCCAGGGACACGGATGGAGCCTCTGGCTGCTACAACTGTGGCAAGTGCGTCCAGCTTCAGCTCCTGAAGGACCGTGTTGGGGGCACTGAAGAAGCAGCTAGATGACCTCAGGAAAACGAGAGTTTCCTGAACAGGACCAACAGTGAGGTTGTCACGCCGAGGATACGGGAAGAACGAAGGTGTGTCACTGAGAGAAAGGGTGGTAACCGTGGAGTGCAAGAGACCCAGGTGGCTGTGCCTAATGAAAACAGATAATCCTCTTGGGAACTGTCAAGGGAGACGATGTTTCCATTCCGAGCGGCAGGCACGTCGGTGGCTCCAATCCTAGAGACGGGACTCGACCGGTGAGACCAACGTCGGGCAGAGCCATAGTGGTGGGTGACTCCATTGTCCGAGGAGCAGACAGGAGATTCTGTGGCGGCAGACGAGACGCGAGGATGGTCTGTTGCCTCCCTGGTGCCAGGGTTCAGAATGTCACCAGCCAAATTCGGAACATCCTCAAGAGAGAAAATGAACAGCCGGCAGTAGTTGGGCACGTAGGCACAAACGACATCGGGACGAAGAGGAAGGAGGTTCTCCAACATAAGTGCAGAGAGTTTGGAAGAAGACTGAAAGGCAGGACTTCTAGGGTGGTTACCTCTGGATTGCTTTCAGTACCTCGATCTAGTGAGGACAGGAACAGGGAAATACCCACGGGTTTCAGCCAATTAGCACTTCAATTAGCAATTAGAGCTGGTATCTTACGTTCGGGAACGGCTCGAGTTGGAGGACCACACCTCCCTTGGGGGCTACGGGTAGGGAACAGGTGAGTTGGAAAGCTGCGGGAGCAACGGGTGTGCACTTGGTCTAGTATATACTAAAACTCATCTTGTACGTCAAGTCGTCAACTTTATTTGTCACATATGTACAGTGAAATGAAAGTGAATTAACTGTGTATATGTGGGGGGCGGTGGGGAGGGGGAAACTTAAAATCTCTTCCCTGCCCGGGAGACCCGACCTTTTCCCTGTCGGGTCTCCATTGTCGTTGGGGCCTAGCACCGTAGAGCGGCCTCCAACCAGAACGACCTGGGGGCTCCAGTCGCAGAGCCTGCGGAACTGCGGATTTACCATCGTGGGGCTGGCCAGCCTCGGAGCGTGGGGAGCGGTGGTGGCTCGCTGCTGCGGCCAGACTCCGGAACTCGGAGGCTCCAGGTGCAGGCCTGTGGACTGTGATATCGGGAGCTCGCGAGTCCTGGTGGGAGACCGCTTTTCGGAGCTCCCGCAATGCAACTTCTCCAGCCCTTGTCGCGGGGTTGGAACGACCCGGGAGCAGGGCCGTACATCGCCCGGCGCTGCTTTAATGGCTGCGGGACATTCCAACGCCTGCCGGGGGCTCCAACTTTGAGACATTTAGACTGGAGCGGGGCCATACATCGCCCGGCGCGGCCTAAAATGGCCGTGGGACTTACAATCGCCCGCCTGGGGTTTCAACATCGGGAGAAAAATGGTGCAGGGAAGAGAAAAGACTGCCTTCCATTACAGTGAGGAGGAGATTCACTGTGATGGATGTTTGTGTGAATTGGATTGTTTGTGTGTTGTAGGAATAGTTTTGTTTGTATGGCTGTAGAAACAGAGTTTCGTTTGAGCCTCACTGAGGTTCAAATGGCATGGAATAAATAATTGAATTGAATGGAATTGAAGTGGCAATGCCTGTGGGATTGTGCAAAACAACAGAACAGAACCAGTATTTACATTAAAAAAAAAAAACACAACAGTAAAGTAATCCCTGGTGAGATTAGAGTTTACAGTCCTGATGGCCTGTGGGAAGAAAACTCCGTCTCATCCTCTGATTTCCCAGCGTGACAGCGGAGCCGTTTGGCTGACCGCCGCAGTTGGTCTAGTACATAACTAAAACTCTGATCTTGTGCTCTTCCGGTTTGCGTGGTTTTTCTACTTGCGCAAAAATGGTACACGATAGCGCTATGATTTTTTGCCACCTTACCATTCTCCTGTGCTGCAAGTGCAACAAGTTTTGTTCCGATCAATAATATATTTTAAAAGTTCTTAAGGTTTAAAAATCTTAACAATCGCGTATGTGCAGATTGGTCTCATCTCTTCTGTCAGTCAGAGACACGCAGATTGATCTCCTCTGCTGTCAGTCAACGCCACGCCCTTCCTGCACCGCGGCCTCACCCGCCTCACTCACAAGTTCCTCTCTCCACTCCTCACAGTAACTTGTCTACTGTCTCCCCCACCACTGGCGGCGGCCGTGGGGTCGAGAGAGTTCAGTGTAGGCCCTGGACCTGTCTCTCCCTCACTCACCCCTCTCCCTCGCCCGCCCTCTGCGACAATGGCGGTCCTGTCTACCCGTCCCTCTGGGTGAAAGGCTGCGACAGTCCGTCTCCGCCACCGCTGCGGTAACACCCTCACGGCCCACCAGCTTGTCGAAACTCGTGGAACCCACTGAGGAGCACCGACTCCATCTCCCCACCCGGCCCGGCGGCAGCAACGAGCAGGCAGGCAAGCAAGTAGGCAGGGCGGGGACGGGCCGAGCTGCAACAGCGGGCAGTCCGACAGGACGGGGATGGACCGAGCAGCGGCTGAGCCGGTGTGGGCAGAGGGAGGAAGAGTCGGGTTGCAGGGTAGCCGAGCAGTTTGCGCGGAGTTTTAGTCACACACACTCACTCACGCGCACACACGTCAAGTCAACGGGATCTAAACCACAGCTAGCAATGAATGACCTGTGGAGGAAGGAACTGCAGATGCTGCTTTTCATGGAGGGAGGGAGTGGCTGAGGGGCGGGAGATGGGAAAGATCCTGGGGAGGTGAGGGGGGAGTGTGGAATAGAGGGAGAGGAGGGCAGTAGGGGAGGTCAGGAGGGATAGTGGGGGGGGGATAAGGGAGGTAAGGAGTGGGGGTTAGGGAGGGGAGAGGAGTTATGGAGGTACGGAGGGAGTGACTGATATGGGAAAGGAGAGGGAAGGGAGGAGGAGAGGGGAACAAAGTGGGAGGGTGAAGAGGATGGGAGGGAGTGCTGGGGGATGAGGGAATGAGCTGCACCTACGCAGTTGGGTGTGTGGTGGGATATTGCGTTGGGGGAAATGGGTGAGGGGTGCAATATTGCGATGGGGGAGCAGATCCAATGGGTCTGTACTTGGTCTATTTCGTCTAAAATATCCATTCCCCCTTTCTGTATCTGAAAAAGTATGGAACTCTTCTCAGTTCTGATGAAAGTTTGTCAGTCTGAAACGTTAATTGTTTCTTTGTTGACGGATGTTTTCTGTATGTCTGGCTTTTTCAATGTCTATTTCAGATTTCCAGCGTTTTGCAGTATTTTGGTCGTGTATTAATAGTAGTCTGGAGCATTGCAATGAATGTGAAATTTTGAAATCATGTGATGTGGACTCATTTTATTCAAATTAGATTTAGACTGTCCAAACTCATTTAACTTAGGGACCCCACCCACCAACAGAGGGAGGAGACGTGTATCCAGTACATCTGAGCCAAATTTGACCCGACCTGTCAAAGGTGAAAGGATCGTGTTCCTAAAATACTTTATTCAATCTGTACTTGAAATAGTTTCATGTAGTGTTCTTTTTCTTTTGATTAGATCATTAGTAAATTGTCCTCGGTGCATCCCTGATGTTTTATTCCACCCCTTTTTTTTCACTGTGCGCATTCTATTTGTAATGCACTTAATGCATGTAAAATAATTATGAATTATACTGCATTTAGAGATAAAAAGAGACTATTGCAGTAGTAAACATCGTATTTCCCGGCAATGAAGACGCACCTGCGTCGAAGAAGCACCCCCATTTTGAGTTGCTAAATTTTGAAAAAAGGCTGGCGGGACAGGATCAAGGGTTTGGTTTAGTCCTGGGATCGGCAAACGTTTTTGCATAGGGGCCAGGACCCATGTTTGTGAGCGGATGACGGGCCACATCTATCACCATAGTTAATAAATGGAGGTAATAATACATACTGAGGTAATTAGTAATAATACATACTAATAATACATAAATTAGTAATAATCCACACTAACTTCACGTTTTTCAATTAGTTTTTTGCTGTTTCCAGATCGCCTGCATGTCCCGGGACTGTCTGCAGTTCCCAGATACCTCGTGTCCCCGGGATTGGCTGCAGTTCCCAGATCCCTCGCATCCCTGGGAGTAGCTGTAGTTCCCAGATCGCCTGCGAGCCCCGGTACTGGCTGTAGCGCCCAGGTTGCCTGCGAGGCCCGGGACTAGTTGCAGTTCCCAGGTTTCCTGCCTCGGGACTGGCTGCAGTTCCCAGGTCACATGCGAGCCCTGGGACTAGATGCAGTTCCCAGGTCGTCTACGAGCCCCAGGACTAGCTGCATTTCCCAGGTTGCCTGTGAGCCCCGGGACTAGCTGCAGTTCCCAAGTCGCCTGCGAGATCCGGGACTAGCTGCAATTCCCAGGTCACTGGGGCGCCCCGGGTCTAGCTGCAGTTATGCTGTCTGGTCCTGGAGGCCGCTCGCAGCCACCCGAGCTACTGAGTGAGTTGCTGGCATGATCCCCGACCCCCCTCAACGCCCCTGCCCTCCCCGTAACTTTACCCCCTGGCGGCCCAGACGTGCTGACCCGGCCCCCCCCCCAGCGGTGCTGTCCTTTTACAGCCGCTGTGCTGAGGGATAGCCAAATCTTCGCTTACTTGGCTAGCAATCTAACCTTCGGCCTCCAAGACGCAGGTAAATGTTCAGGCCTTATTTTAGGGTTTAAAAAAAATAGCGTCTTCATTGCCGGGAAATTCGGTACTTGCAAATATATTCTGGAGTTTTCTAATACACTGGTTTGCATTTATTAGACTCAATTGGTTCTCTACCTGAGAAGACAGCACAAGCATTGACTCCAAGCAGCCCAGAGATAGAAGTTACAATAGAAGGTACTTTTCCGTTTGTATGGTATGGAACTTTCTGTCTGGTTCCATCAAGCATCAATGATCAGTCATGGGAAAGTACAAACGTTGATTAAAAAATAATTCCGTTGCATAGTGTGGTCTTTGGGGGGAAAAAATAGGTTAATTGCAATAAAGATTGTCCCTTTACACCAGCTTGTCCTGCAGTATGATGGTCTGCATACAATTTTCTAGAATCCCTATTTATAAGCTCCTTGATATACAATTAATTATTTGTATGGTACAATGTATTGATATTCTTGTATTAGCCAATTTGTTCTGTATAATAGTTTTAAAATGCACCTGGCATTGCTAGCGAAGGCCTCAAAAAAAGTATTAATTTTTGGAACATCTGACTGACAGAAATCAGCCACGCTCTTGCATCCAAGGCTTCTGCTGTACAAAAGTCCGTAATTGCCCCTCTAATTTTACAGTTAAATGCAGTAGCCATCTGTTAAGATTGTGTGCCTTCTGCGACTGAAGATTTTACGGTTCTTTTACACACGCGTATAGTGTTTGCTATTCTCCATAAGGTATGCCTGATGCCTCTAATTTGTGCTTATCTTCCTTGGGATGTACTATGTAGAGGTCTCTATAGTTGAGGTCTGTGCAAGATAACATGTACTTTCTATGGAGATCGGAAGAGTTAACTTGGAAATTAACCAAGAGTACACTTGGAAATTCAGTGTCTGAGTAATGAATCAATTGTGGGTCCTTTTAGTTTGGAATTTTTAAGGGTCAGTTTCTAGCATTGATTGGCTTTTTTCCCCATTCTGGTATGAGTCTTAGTTGGTTAACTGCATGATTAGGTTCTAGCAATAGTCTTGTGCATAGGTTTTGCAATACTAGATACTTGTCCAATGGTAGGGTATCCGATACGTTTGTTTTAAAATAGCACATGTGTAAAGTGTGATTTACTGTTCTGTAAAATTCTAAGAATTATTTGTTTGAAACATGCAAATTGAAATTCAAAATCGTGCAATTTTAACTGCAGCTTCTGATGAAACTCCGCCAGTCAAGTCAGTTGGAAATAATACTCAAGCAAATGGTTCAAATGTTGCCTCAAATGCTGCCTCAAATGCCATGTTTAAACCAAGAGGCAGGGAGTTTTCATTTGGTAAGAAAATTATGATTGAATACATTAGAATATGTAATAACACAAACTAATAAGAACCTTCTAAAAATGTTTAATCGTGGGTTTGATTTTGGTGAAATAGTTCTTAAAACAATCTAACACAATGGCTTAGACATTGTACATGATCTGCCTGGTCTGCCTTAAGGTATTGACAGGAGATTTGTGTTATTTGAACTACTGCAGTGTGAGTAGTTCCTTCTCCGTAGAAGTGACATGTCACAAAATGTAAAAATATGCAACTATGTCCTTTAAATTGTTACATCTGTAATGTTCATTGGTAGAAACAAATCCTAACTATCCATTCATTACTGTGTATGTGCTTCCACCACTAAACTGCAAGTGTTATTATTATTATCAGACGTCTTGATAATGTTGGCCTTTATCACATCTTTTTCTGCTTGTTCTGTTTCCCCACATAATCATTTTCATTTATTTTATACTTTGTGTTACAAAATGGTACATTTAAAATTGTTGATTTATGATAGTTTCCAATTATTCTAAAAGATTTGCTTTTGTAATAATGAATACATAACTTTTAATTGAGCTATTTTGTTTAAAGAAACACAATTGCTTGCTGATTTCTGGAATGGCCCTGAAAAATGTTTTTTTTAGAGGCCATTTAAACAGGTCTGAGTTTACTAGCTGAATGCAAGTACAAGAAAAACTCATGGTTATGGTTTAACTCGTGGTTAGGCTCAAGTGTCTTTGCATGGTGACCTTGTAAACAAAATACCAAGTTGCATTTGGTGAACCATGGTTCTGTGGTTGGACTGCCGGTCGAATCAATTTAATTTGATTTGATTCACTGATAGATACCAAATATGAAACCAGCTGAACATGTGGTGAAACAGGAAACATTTCTATTAATTGTTTGAAAATAATCCATCTTTAAGGGAATGGACTTGCCTTACATTATGACTTATGTTGTGGCTTTAAAACTTAGAATGCCCAGTGAGTGTTGCAGATGAGGCATCTTGATGGTGCAAAGCGGATGCCATCACCCCCTGCTCAACTAACCTGGAAATAGTCATTGTTATATTTTACTCATTGAGATACCTTGGCATTATTCTTGACTGCACCTTATCTTGCAACACCTCTCAAATATCAGGGTTAAGGTAAGAGTTAATCTCAGCAAATTGGCAGATATCCGCCTGGTACAGCATACAATGTACTGCATGTTGCTGGAACTCGCTTGTATGGAATATATATCTGAGAAACCATGAGAATAGTCTCCAGAGCATTAAGCCCGAACAAGGCTCAAGTAGCTTTGTGGGCTAACCCACATTGAACCACCGGGTAACATCCACAAATACATCACAGTAACTGTCAATGAAGCACCCGGAAATAGTAAATTATTTTAACATCTGAAATTCTGCATTTCTGCTTGTTTGTACCAATTCCGATAATTGCCAATCAATCATCTGCCACAAATTGATGGAAGTTGTCATTAACAGCGATGTCAAATGCACCAATGGAACAAAAAAAACCACACAGAATCTGGAAATTTGAAATGAAGAACAGAAAATATTGGAAACACCAAGTCAGTCTGTATCTGTGGAAACACTGACCAAAGAGTTGCATTCCAGAGTTGACGTGACTGCCTTTAACAAGACACCCTAGTCAAAGGGCATCGTACATTCCAGTGGTTGAAATGGAACCTCACAAAGGAAAATGGTTGTGTTGGAGGTCAATCATCACAGCCCCAGGTTGTTTCTGCAGGAATTCCTCAGGACTGTGTCCTCGTCCAACCATGTTCCACTACTTCATAAGGTCAAAAGTGGGAATAATCTCTTACTGCACAATGATGAATTCCAGCTGCAGCCCCATAGCAGACGAAATAGCTCATATGTGTACATAGTACATGTGGACGACAGATGGCACAATGGGCTAAGTGTTCGGCTGGCAACCGGAAGGTAGCTGGTTCGAATCCCGCTTGGAGTGCATACTGTCGTTGTGTCCTTGGGCAAGACACTTCACCCACCTTTGCCTGTGTGTGTGAATGTAATTATGTGAAGCACTTTGGGGTCAATGCAAGTTGACTAAAAATGTGCTATATAAATAAAGACATTTTAATAATAGTGAGAAATAGGCAAGATTTTGGCATAGAATTATGCAACAGATATTGACCATCTCCAACAAGATAGCATTTAACCACCGGTCCTTGGCATTCTAAGTATTAACTTGTTGAGTCTTACCCCATCATCAATGTACTGGAGAAGGGTCACCATTGACCAGTCATCCAGATGGACCAGTCGAAAGCAAAGCAGCCTGTCATGGCATTCCATCAGCCACCCTGAACATTCATTCCACAGTGGTTACAGTATGTACAGTCTACAACATGTACTTCAGTTAATTGCCTAAGCTAGTGACAGCACTTCTCAAAGTTGTGGTCTGACCAAGAATGCAAAGGCAGCAGGTACATATATAGGTTCCTACCTCTAATTTGCTTGTCATCCTGACTTGGAAATATGTCACTGGTTTCTCATCATTGCCTGATCTAAATTATGAAACTCTATCCAGTGGTATTGTTCACCAGAAGAATTGTAGTGGTTCAAGAATGTGCTAGACTGCTGCTTCCTGACAGACAGGAAACAGCATGTGAGGCTGGGAAAGCACATCTGGGACCCGCAAACCCTCAGCATAGGAGCACCGCAAGGCTGCGTACTCTCCCCTCTCCTCTACTCTCTCTACACCAATGACTGCACCTCCATTGACTCCTGTCAAGCTTCCCAAGTTTGTGGACGACACAACACTAATTGGACTGATCCAGGACGGGGAGGAATCTGCCTACAGCCAAGAAGTGACACACCTGACGTCCTGGTGCCATCGCAACAATTTGGAGCTCAATGCTCTTAAGACAGTGGAATTGATTGTGGACTTTAGGAGAGCTCCCCCTCCCCTCACCCCATTCACCATCAGCAACACCACAGTCACATCTGGGGAGTCTTTTAAATTTTAAACAGAGAATGTACTTCCTTCGGCGGCTGAGGAAGCACAATCTTCCACAGGCAATGATGGTCCAATTCTATACGGCCATCGTAGATTCTGTCCTCACCTTCGCCATCATGGTCTAGTTTGGCTCAGCCACCAAGCACGACATCCGGAGGCTGCAGCAACATAAAATGCTCGAGTAACTCAGCAGGACAGGCAGCATCTCCGGAGAGAAGGAATGGGTGATGTTTCAGGTCAAGACCCTTCAGATCATATGAGATATGTCTGTGCCTGGATTCTTTCCTCCTTACTTCCAACTGGAGTTTTGATTTTCCCAGCTGGAGGTTTTTTTTTTTTTTGCAGTTATTGTGTTTTCTCGTCTTGGTCAAATTACAAATTACTTTATGCTGCCACATACAGCGGTCTCTTTTTGGAAAAGGTTAGGCTCCAAAATGAAAGGGTGCTATAGAGAAGCCAATTATTATAGGGAAAACGCTCCTGATCACCGGAAGAACCGAGTTTCTTCTGGCACTGGGCCAATCCTGGCTTCCTTGTCTATCCTGTTACTAGTCCTATTTTTAAGGCCAATACATTTAGGATTATAGCAAGCAATTATCCCATCTAATACATTTACCACATTGTACTTCAAAGATGAATAGTGCCATGTAGTCTATTAGGATGCTTCTTAAATTATTATAGGCAATAAAACCCTCATTACGTTGCAAATTAAATTACCAAACAGATAAAAAAGTCTCATTTCGAGCACCTGGGCTAACTGCGATCTATTGAATAAACGACACCACTATCTGAAATCGGTGGTGTAAAACTAAAACCTGAAACTTTCCTGAAACTAATATCTACGAAATTTTGAAGTTTTAATATCTTCACTTAAATCATAACTGCGATCTATTGAATAAACGACACCACTATCTGAAATCGGTGGTGTAAAACTAAAACCTGAAACTTTCCTGAAACTAATATCTACGAAATTTTGAAGTTTTAATATCTTCACTTAAATCATAATCTATTGAGTGTGTTTGGGGGGGATGGGCAGGGTTTGCAACTGTCTAGAGAGGTAACAGTGACAAATTTTGTATTGTTTAAAAGATAACTTGTACTGGGATATCTTTTGTCTCAAATCCCTGACAGTGGAGGGGACAATCCAACCCCGAAACAAAGACTGAATAAAACCAGCACATGCATTAATAATTACATATTAGCTATATAGGAACTGGCTAGAGGGCAGTGTACAGAGCTAATTCAATGATGGGCATTGAAAGACACCTACCATCAAAGTTGTATGTGGAATTCAGAGTTCCTATTTATTCATTGAAATTCTGTGGAAATGTGAATGTGAAGGTCTAATGTTTATGTTGTTTTCATTTATAGAACAGTGGAATGCCAAAATTACTGAGCTGAAACAACAAGTGGAGACGCTTTTCAATGTAAAATGTAGTAAGTAATCATTTTACTGGATGGAAACCTCAAACTTTAGAAAATAAAGACATAATTCAGGCATGATATTCTTCCGATTTAAATCGGAATTCCGATATTTTTCTTTTCCTAATAATGAATCAGATTTTTCCAATTGGGTTTTGTGCCCGATTTTGACACAGTTTAGTTGGCAAGATTGTAAAGTAAAAGGGTGAGGGAAGGAGAGTCAGTGGAAGGTACACAAAATTGCTGGAGGAACTCAGCGGGTGCAGCAGCATCTATGGAGCGAAGGAAATAGGCGACGTTTCCCTTTTGCAGTTTTGCAGTTCCCTTTTGAACACCGAGAGTCAGTGGAGGTCTGGCGGTGGGCAAGCTTGTGATTCATGATGGAAGTCAGCAAGGTCAGCCAATAGCAGGAGGGGGGGGGGGGGGGAACACAACAACGCTCTTTGGCTGCTGCTGAGATCAGCCCAGCAGCGCAGTGCGAGCTGTGACGGTGCCCGTTTGCCAGAGGGAACCAGAGCGCGAGCGAGTGAGACGTGGGGCCGCGAACGGGAGCGTGGGCTCGGGGTGACCGGGACGCCCGGACAACTGAGATGGGAGTGATGGCTGCGGGGCATTGATCCCATCCCCCTCCTCTCTTGTGGGGAAAATAAATAAATTAACACAACAGTGTTTTGTGTTTCCCATATGGAGCTGCAACAGGAAAGGGAATGGTAAACTACCAGCAGAAAGCTTAGGAATTACTTTCAATTAATTGAAAATGCAGGAGCCCCCTGAACCCCCTAGCCGGCCTCCAGGAACCCTGGCCAATACTTCCTACTTTTTTCTGGAGGTGCCTGCATAATTACAGCAATTAAAGTTGCAATAATATTTAAACATTTAACCTTTATGAAAATAAGCGAGTTCTGCATTCCGACAACGTATGCCCAGCACATAGGGCAATCGCGATACGCCGCTATGCTGCTGCATGGGTACAGGCCTGCGTTTCGTCCCTGGTCAGGGTCGAGCCCGGGTCTCCGGCGCTGCAGGTGCTGTTGAGCTGCTGCTGGGCCATCCCCGTTCCCTGGCGGGCCAGGGCCGTCAGCTGCGCTTCTCGCCTTGTCCAGTGGATGTTGGTTGGCCCCCTCGGTGCCGGCGGGGGCTGAGCGCCGGTCAACAGTGGGGATGCACAAGGGGTGCTGCGGTAGCTCGGCGGGTCAGGCAACATCTCTGGAGAAAGGTCTCAACCCGAAATGTCACCCATTCCTTTTTTCCGATTATGCTGCCTGTCCAGCTGAGTTGCTGCAGCGTTTTCAGGGTGTCCCTGTTGATGGCTGGTGCTCGGGTTTCGCCGGTGCAGGAGTAGTTAGCCTGCGGCCGCTGGGTGGGGTGGGAGGTGCGGCTTGCGGTCCCCGGCCCGCCGAAAAATCGGACCCCCGGGAGCCAGAGCAGTTGGAGCGGGTAGGGCTGGAGTTCCCGCTTCTTCTCCACGCTGGCCGCGGTGGGTGGGGGGGTAGGGGGTCCAGTGGCGGTTCGGGAACGCTTGCGGCACAGGGACCCGGGTTTGATCCCGTCTGCGGTCTATGTACGCTCAGCAGCACAGCTGGACCAGTTTCTCCCCATCTCCCACTCACATCTGCCCCGCTCTCCTACTACCTGGCACCCCTGTTACTCAGATTAAATGTATTTTTACACATAAATTATGAATAAAGGTAAGAATTTATACACAGTTTAGACAGCGAGCGCTTTGTTCACTTTTTCTTAATCGCGATTGACCTTTGACATATCCCTTGATTGCTTGCGTCTTTCGGAATACCGAACTCACTTATTGTACCACTGCCATGATCAGGAAGCTTTAAAGGATTTTGTTTTTTTTCATAGCTAGACTAAATTGTTAAGATTTTTGTGACTGCTTGCATATAGAATGCAGTGACAATGAGATACATTTTTCAACAAGATACATTTGTCTTTATAGTATCCTTTCAACCTTCAGTAAGGTAGTTTCCCTCAGAGACACTGGTTCATTTTTAAATTTCCGCCAACACTGCTTCTGACAGGACCTCTTATTGCAATAGCAGGAGATGCATGTTTCTCCTCTAATTTCCAAGCTTCTTGTAGCCCTCAGCCCGAAACAACCTCTCCTAGGCAAAGCGGGACTTTGTGATTCTTGTAAATTGTGTGATGACCTGTAGCACATTGGCAAAACTAAACTGAATCCAGATTAGAACATTGATTCTTGAGCCTATTCCATTTAAATTGCAAACTTCCAGTCATGCTACCAGTCTCCATGTAACCTGTCACTCCTTGATCTCTGACACTGCTCCAATGAAAGTCAATATATATGCGAAACTGGAATATGTCTTTCATTCACACAGGTTACGTCCTTTCTGGATTTGACAGAAGGTCATCAATTTGTTATCACTGTCCTAGTATATTCAATTGATCCCAAAAATTCTAATTTTCTATACAATTTCCGAAAATTAATTTGCTTCAATCACTTATTAGAGTTTCCAACACTGTATTCCAACAATAAGAGAGTTTGTGGGCAGGGTTACAACAAATGCCTGTGTATAATAGAAAATCCCAGAAGAAGCACAAACCAAACCAAACCATTTGTGACAGTGTACTGTTGATTAAAATAAAGTTGGATGTGTGAAAGAGAAAAAAAGCATATAACAGAAAATGGAGCTGCAGTCCATTCGGAGACAGTGAGATCTAGAAACGGTAGGGAGATGTCAGAGATGGTCCAAGTGAATTTGAGTGCAGGATGCAAATTAAATCGGAGCTGGATTTAGGCCCTTAGCCGGAGACTTCAACCAGATACGACGAGGATTGCCACGTGTCTGCACTCAGGCCTAGGACCTATGTACCCCATGCACTCATATGCAATCCATGCTTCTAACTGTAGGGTATGATAATAGATGGTTCTATTAAGGCTGGTCTAGAGATTACTGAACCCATCGCAGGGCAGCAAATTTATATTTAATCTCACATGCCTTCCTCAAATGTTCCAACCCCTCCACAGCAACTGACCTGATCTTTGACAATCTGTTACACCTTAATACCCATTTATCTCGTAGAGCAAAAAAAAAGACACCCAAGTGCTGGAATAAATCAGCAGGTCAGGCAGCATCTCATGGGAACATGGATGGGTGATGTTTTGGTTCAGGAGTCTTCTTCAGACTCTTTCTTCAGATTACCTGCATGATATTTAAAAACCATTATCTGAAATTTTGCTTCTGTAGTGTTATTTTACTAACTTGCTCTTTCAATGCAGGTGAAGCATTGGGTGTTTCAGAACCAGTGAAAGTACCCTATGCGCTGTTTGAATCGCATCCAGATGATTTCTATATTGAAGGCTTGCCAGATGGTGTGCCTTTTAGGAGACCATCAACCTTTGGAATTCCGAGATTGGAAAAAATTCTCCGAGCAAAATCTAAAATCAAATTTATAATTAAGAAGTAAGTTTTTTTACGTTGAATTGATATAAAATCTCTTTTAGTTATGATCTTCAAGTCTCTGGTATAATATAAGTGCAGTGCTATAACTGGCAGTGTGTGTTTTATTCTACAGTACAATTTAAAATCGGTTTAAAAGCATATAGTTTTTAGTTTTTAACAGATCTCTGCCACAAAAAATTGCTTCTAAGGGGTTGGTTGTCTGCATGAAGTTCGCTGCTAGTTTAACAACTTAAATATTGATAGTGCTGAAATATTGATTACAGCATTGTTGCAACATTCTGCTTGAACAACTGAGATTTGTTAAACCCATCAGAATGTGTGCTTGCATCCCCACATTGGTGGAAGCAATCCTCACAATTATAGGAAATAATTGTTGCTTAATCTCTTAAGTAACAAGGTGAGTAATACACCCTATTTATATGGTCCTTGGAGTAAGAATGCTATTAAAATAGATGAAACGTTGTTACAATTTTAGTCGACTGATTTTCGCATTGGTTATATCAATAGCAAAAGTTGTCAACCCATTTCTTCCAATAATATTGATGTTATGCTGAAATGATCAATGCACCTCCATCTCGATTTGCAACAATAGTAATTCTATCCTTCCCCTCAACATTCATATTTTATGAATGACAGATCCATAGACGAGTTCCTTGTTGAACTCGGGAAAACTCTAGATTCCTTAATTGCTCTTTTCAGAGATGTTATAGCTATTGGACCTGTTGCAATGATCTTGACCTACAGAGCTACTTTTGTAGACTTGGTTTTCTGATCACAGGGGTTTCTCCCAGGTACTCGTGCTTCCTCCCACATCCCACAGACTTGCTGGTAACCACTATAAATTTCCCCTGGTGTAGGTGGATGACAGGAGGTTTGGGATGGGTGGGAGGGAGTAGGCATGAGGAACAATAGGTAACAAGGAAAACAAATGGGAAAATGAGACTGCTCCGAGAGTGGCAAAGGCTCAATGGGCTAAATGACCTTCTCTGTTGTAAGTAAAATTATAGATAAATGTGCTGCTAATGCATCCAACATGGCAGGAATTTTTTTTCACTTTGCAAAGTTGTGACCACATACACTAGATAATAGACAATAGGTGCAAGAATAGGCCATTCGGCTCTTCAAGCCAGCACCGCCATTTAATGTGATCATGGCTGAACATCAACAATCAGTACCCCGTTCCTGCCTTCTCATCATATTCCCTGACTCTGCTATCTTTAAGAGCTCTAACTCTCTTGAAAGAATCCAGAGAATTGGCCTCCACTGCCTTCCGAGGCAGAGAATTCCACAGATTCACAACTCTCTGGGTGGAAAAGTTTTCCCTCATCTCTGTTCTGAATGGCCTACCCCTTATTCTTAAACTGTGGCCCCTGGTTCTGGACTCCCCAAACATCGGTAACATATTTCCTGCCTCTAGTGTGTACAGACCCTTAACTCTACCTCCGCTACAATGACGACTGCATTAGTGCTACCTCCTACACCCATGCAGAACTCGCTGACTTCATCAACTCACCACTAATTTGCATCCTGCACTCAAATTCACTTGGACCATCTCGGACATCTCCCTACCGTTTCTAGATCTCACTGTCTCCATCATAGGAAACAAACTATTGACTGACATCTACTATAAACCTACTGACTTAGACAACTATCTTGAGTACACTTCTTCCCACTACTCCCAATTCCTCCGGCTACGCCGCATCTGCGCCCAGGATGAGGTTTTCCATACCAGGGCATTGGAGATGTCCTCATTCTTTAGGGAACGGAGGGTTCCCTTCTTCCATTATAGATGAGGCTCTCACTAGGTCTCCTCGATTTCCCGCATCTCCGCAGTTACTCCCCCTTGTCTTCACCTTCCACCCCTTCAGCCGTCGCATACAGCATATAATCCTCCAACATTTTCGCCACCTCCAAAGCGATCCCATTACTGGCCATATCTTCCCATCACCACCCCTCTCTGCTTTCCGCAGAGTGTTCCCTCCGTAACTCCTTGGTCAACTCGTACCTTCCCACCTATACCGCCCACTCCCCTGGTACTTTCCCTTGCAACCACAGGAGATGCAACACCTGTCCTTTTACCTACCCCTCGACTACATCCAATGATACAAACAGTCCTTCCAGGTGAGGCAGAGGTTCACTTGCACCTCCTCCAACCTCTTCAACTCCATCCGCTGTTCCAGGTGTCAACTTCTCTACATCGGTGAGACGATCGTTTCGCTGAATACCTCCGCTCAGTCCGTCTTAACCAAGCTGATCTCCCTGTGGCCCAGCACTTCAACTCTTGCTAACCAGGTAGCCTTTCTCTCTCTTCCCCTCCCCCTTCCCAGTCCTCCCACTGTCTCCACCTACTTTCTTTCTTTGTCCTACCCCCTCCCCTGACATCAGTCTGAAGAAGGGTCTCGACCCGAAACATCTGCAATTCCTTCTCTCTATAGATGCTGCCTCATCCGCTGAGTTTCTCCAGCATTTTGTAATCACCCTTAATCTTATTTTTCAATAAGATCCTCTCTCATCCTAAATTCCAGAGTATACAAGCCCTGCCGCTCCATTCTATCAACATATGACAGTCCCGCCATCCCTGGACTTAACCATGTGAACCTACCCTGCACTTGTGAACCTACCCTCAATAACAAGAATGTCCTTACTCAAATTTGGAGACCAAAACTGCACACAATACTTAGCAATGTTACAAAATTTTGAGATTTTAAAAATCAAGTCTGTAATTTATCCCATCAGATAAAGCATAAAAATAAGTTTAATTTGACATCTAATTCACTTTCATATCTCAAGTATTTAAAAAGTTATGGCCATTTTCATACTCGGAAATGAGCATCTTGTTCCCTATTGATTTTCTATGGACATAACAAAAAAGTTGTGATCGTGAACAGTCAAAAGCCCATAACTTTCTTAAAAATTAAGAGAACTGAATGAAATTTTCAGTTATCATAGATTGACGCATTCTGAAACAAATATAAAATAATCTTACTTGGATAACCTGAAATTAAAGCATATAATTAGTTAGTTACCTAATTGTAGCTAATTTCAGACTTCAATTACTAGATCTAAACATCTATCCATTTCTTAATAAATGATTAACATTTTTAAATAGCCTAAATGTCCAAATAATATTCACAAATAATTCACAATAAAACATGATTTTTAAATCTCATTTACATTAATTTATAGGCCAAATGGAAGGAATTCAGTGTTCAATTGCTGTAAATAAATGCCCATTTAAATCAGCTTTCCAGTGGGTCCCTGTGGAACGCGCTGGTTTAGAACGTTCACATTGCGGTAGATTTGTGCCTCAAATGCCGAGAAAAATACTGCGCGATATAATGGGCCCAAAATGAGCTGCTCGCAATATTAAATTTTGTATAAAAGGATCTTTAGAAGCCCTTTTGAATGTAAAAATATACAACCTAACTTCTGCTATTTTCTTTATGAGACCCTGCGGTTGCTGGCGCTCGCGGGTTTAAAGATTGATTTTTAAACTACTATAACTATTATTCAAGGCCTTTAAACCTAATAATAGCTTTTGCGACGGGGTCTTCCAGCGATTTTTCGTTAATAATTAACTAGGCTGAACATCTTCGATTTGAACAGCCTAGAGAAAATCGCGTTTTAAACCCGCCCCCTCTAAACGGTGCCAAAATCGCGCACACCCACAGCGGCAGATTTTCAAAGACGCTTCAGGTAGGCTTTGCAACATACCTACAATACTCCAGGTCTCACTAGGGTCATGTACAACTGCAGAAGGACCTCTTTACTCCTATGCTCAACTCCTCTTGTTATGAAGGCCAACATGCAATTAGCTTTCTTCACTGCCTACTGTACCTGCATGCTTACTTTCAGTGACTGATGAACAAGGACCCCCCCAGATCTCGTTGTACTTCCCCTTTTCCCAACTTGACACCATTCAGATGATGATCTGCCTTCCTGTTTTTGCCATCAAAGTGGATAACCTCACATTTATCCACATTAAACTGCATCTGCCCACTCACCCAACCTGTCCAAGTCACGCTGCATCCTCAAAGCATCCTCACAGTTCACACTGCCACCCAGTTTTGTGCCTTCTGCAAATTTGCTAATGTGGAATCCTATGTGGGACCTCATCAAATGCTTTCTGAAAGTCCAGGTACACTATATCCACTGGCTCTCCCTTGTCCATTTTTCTAGTTACATCCTCAAAAAATTCCAGAAGATTAGTCAAGCATGATTTCCCCTTCGTAAATCCATGTTAACTCGGACCGATCCTGTTACTGCTATCCAAATTTAGAAGAAAGGAATTGAGGATTATAAAGCTGGCTTGAGAGAGTTTGGGCAGAGAACTAATTTGTCCATGAACTGTAAGACCGTGTGAGAAAAGCAGGATGTCTGGTCTTTTATTACTCGGTTTTCTAGACTTTGCAAGGTTATGCAGTCTCAGGAACTTATTTTAATTGAGTCATAGAGTGTCATAGTCAGTGAATCGAATATAGGAGCAAAGAGGTCCTTCTGCAGTTGTATAGAGCCCTAGTGAGACCACACCTGGAGTATTGTGTGCAGTTTTGGTCCCCTAATTTGAGGAAGGACATTCTTGCTATTCAGCTGTCTATACGTGTCCCATGTATCCTTCTTGTTTTTGACCAACGCCTCAATTTCCCTCGTCAGCCAAGCTTCCTTACGTTTGCCTGCTTTGCCCTTCACTCTAACGGGGACGTACATATCCTGAGCTTTCGTCAGCACGCTTTTAAAAACATCCCACTTGGCTGATGTTCCATTCCCCTCAAATAACCTGCTCCAGTCAACTTGAGCGAGACCTTCTTTCAGCCCCTCAAAGTTGGCCTTACCCCAGTTGAGCATTTTAACACATGGACCCTCTCTGTCCCTATCCATAACTATCTTAAACCTAATCGAACTGTGGTCATTGTTCCCAAAAAGCTCCTCAACACACACTTCATTAACTTGCCTTTCCCAATACTGGATCCAGCATTGCCCTTTCATGTTGGGGCCTCCACATATTGCTTAAGAAAACTCTCCTGAACACATTTGAGGAATTGCACCCCATTTAAACACTTCGCAGTATGATTCTCCTAGTCTATATTGGGAAAGTTAAAATCCACTACTACAACAACCTACTTTGACCTGCAGCTGTCTGTAATCTCCTAGCACATTTGTTCTTTTCATTCCCATTGACTATTCAGGGGTCTGCAGTACACCCCCAACAAGGTGACCATCCCTTTTTGTTCCTCAGCTCCACCCATATAGCCTCACTAGACGAACCGTCCGTAATGTCACCTCTGATCACAGCCATGACTTCCTCCTTAGCCAACCATGCAACCCCCCACCCTCCCCCCTCCTCTTTCCCTCACCCCTGTCTCCTGATGTTCCTGTACCTGCCTTTCACCTGCCTACTCTTTCTACTAACCTTTCCCACACCACCCTCCATAGCAACTTCTAGCCTCTCACGTGCCTCTGTCCTGTACAAGATCCCCCCCCCCCCCCTGCCAATCTAGTTTAAACCCTCTCTTGAGGCATTTGCAAACCTGCCCGCTGTGATGTTGGTCCCACTCCAGTTTAGGTGCAACCCATCCCTTTTGTACAGGCTCCCCCGCCCCAAAAGAGATCCCAATGATCCAGAAATCTGAATCTGTTCCCTGCACCAACTCCTCAGTCACACATTAATTTCCCCTATTTTCCTATTCTTACCTTCACTAGCAAGACGTACTGGAAGCAATCCTGCGATCACTACCCTGCAGGTCCTGCTTTTCAGTCTTCTATCCAGTTCCGTAAACTCCTGTCGCAGAACCTCCTTCCTCTTCCTACCTATATAGTTTGTGCCGACATGCACAACAATCTCCGACTGCTCCCCCTCACTCTTGAGGATGTTGTGCAGCCACTACGCGACGTCCTGGACCCTGGCACCAGGGAGGCAACACACCATCCTGGAATCTCGCAGAATCTCCCATCCGCATTTCTGGCTATCGATTCCCCCACCACTATGGCTCTTCCTGACGTCACTCTTCCCCGTTGAGCCTCATCACCAGGGTTGGAATCACAGCCCTGGCTGCCACTCAATCTTGTCGTGTCGTCGGTTCCGACAATTCCCTAGAGGGTGTACCTGTTTTCAACAGGTACAGCCACCGGGGGCTCCTGCACTCCATGTTTACTTCCCCTACTCGTTGTCTCCCACCTTCGCTCTTCCTGCAGCCTCGGTGTGACAACCTCACTTTGTCTTGTCCAGGAAACTCTCATTATCCCGGATGGTCCTGAGGTCATCCAGCTGCTGCTCTAGTTCCCTAACACGTTTATTCAGGAGCTGCACCTGGACACAATTTACGCAGGTGTAGTTGTCAGAAGCACCAGCAGTGTCGCTGACGTCCCACATCCTGCGGGAGACACTGTAACAACTTGCCTGTCATTACTCCAGTGGACAAAATTACGAATTTCGAATGAGACCCACTTAGAGTTGAGTGAAACCTATTCCCTTTTCTGCTGTTGATAGCCTCCTTCTGCACTGCAATATGTCACAAGTTTAAAATATCAGACACATACAGAACCGATTCGAGTGTAGCCTCCTTGCCTCAGCCTCCTCGGCAAAGACTCTTGAGCCAAAGACTCGCACTGTACCACACCAAGGTACTCTTGAGCCAAAGACGCGCACTTTCCAAAGCACTTCCCCTCAACAAGCCCGCTCCCCTAGACCCAAACTTAGTTTTATCTAATCAACTCAACTAATTAGGACGTCTCAGCCAATCCACTCACTCGTGGTCTGGCTGCAGCACCTCTGCCACCTTCAAGGTAATTGCCCCGGGCTGACCCTGGGTGTTCTTGTTAAACCTCCCGTACGTTACTCACTGAGGAGAAAGCCTTCCTTCAGCCAATCCACTCACTCGCTGGTCTGGCTGCAGCTCCTCTGAGATAATAGTTGACAATTCTTAGGGAAAATTCTGGTATAAATCAGATCTTTATTTTTACCGTTAAAAGCTAATTTACAATTTGTTTTCTTCACAGACCTGATATATTTCATACTGCATTACAGGAAGCTGCCAAACGACCTATTAGTAAGTAAAGTATTAATCAATTAATATATTTTAGTGCTCGCGGTGGATAGGTGAAGTGACCACAGTAACTTAATTATCCTGTGACCAGTGTATGGCGGCATCGTGTTGTAGCGGTAGAGCTGCTGCCTTACATCAGCAGAGACCCAGGTTCGACAACGACTACGGGTGCTATTTTTACGGAGTACGTATGTTCTCCATGTGACTGCGTGGGTTTTCTCCAGGTGCTCTGGTTTCCTCCCACACTCCAAAGACATACAGGCTTGAAAGTTAATTGACTTTGGTAAAATTGTAAATTGTCCCCAGTGTGTAGGATAGTGCTAATGCACGGAGTGATCGCTGGTCGGCACAGACTTGTAGGGCTAAGGTAAAGTAGTCTAAATCGTTCTGAAAGTGCCTAAATTGTTTCTTTTTGTATTAATCTATTGGTTTGGGGTGGTAATTTAAAAATGAGAGAATGCACCATTGTATAAAGCAAACCTCCATTTATCAGGCAGGTTTGGACTGTAGTACAGGACTAGCAGATTTTCCAGACTTATCAGATGTTATTCTATCAATATTCCGATCACACATTTAATTTGCTCTTTGTGTGTGTCGTGGTAGTTATGAAATTTACTACAAGTGCGTGGAACGATAGTGCGGGGGATACAGAACACAAAAAACATCACCTGGAGAATCTTGAGTAATAATGATGTTCATTAAGCACCAATTTGGGAAGCTAGATGCCTCATTGCTTTCTTTACCAGAGCCAGATAGTGGCGCATTGGGAATTGAGACGATGAGCCAGATGCTGAACCCTCGGGATTTCCAAATAGTTGGGCAGTGGATTATCAGAGTTTTGAGGAATGCACCAATCCCCGAATTGTTCTAACAGGTGTCCAAACAATTTTAGAAATACAGTGCCCTCCATAATGTTTGGGAGGAAGACCCATCAATCAATTATTTATTTGCCTCTACTACACAATTTGAGATTTGTAATAGAAAAAAATCACATGTGATTGAAGTGCACTTAGTCAGATTTTAATTAAGGCCATTTTTATACGTTTTGGTTTCACCATGTAGATATTACAGCAGTTTTCATACATAGTCCCCCCCATTTCAGGGCACCATAATGTTTGGGACCCAGCAATGTCATGTAAATGAAGGTAGTCATGTTTAGTATTTTGTTAATCTTTGTCTCATCTGTCCACAACACCTTTTTCCAGAACTGTGGTTGCTCTTTTAAGTACTTCTTGGAAAACTGTAACCCGGCCATCCTATTTTTGCGGCTAACCAGTGGTTTGCATCTTGCAGTGTAGCCTCTATTTCTGTTCATGAAGTCTTCTGCGGACAGTGGTCATTGACAGATCCACACCCGACTCCTGAAGAGTGTTTCTGTCTGTCAGGTGTTTGGGGTTTTTTTTAATTATAGAGAGAATTCTTCTGTCATCAGCTGTGGAGGTCTTCCTTGGCCTGCCAGTCCCTTTGTAATTATTAAGCTCACCAGCGCTCTCTTTCTTCTCAATGATGTTCTAAACAGTTGATTTTTGCAAGCTTAAAGATGTGCATCTTCCCTATCAAGCTTTGAGAATTTTGTAAAGTATTTGGTCCTTCCCATTATTAGGACAACATGATATTGAGTCTATTTTGGCTTGGCATGCATGTTTTCGAATGCTCGTCTCGGGTATAGACACCACTGGGAGGATTTCCAGTACATGTGAAGAATGCTGTTGCTTGTGTCAAATGATTAATGTTGTGTTGTCTTGAGGCCTCTGGTTTGTTGAAGAGCACTGGACTTCTAATCTTTACAATGGTTTCAGAGGTTTTAGTTACCACTATTGTTTGAGCATTAAAGTTATTCATATCGTCTCGGCAAGAATAGATCTTTAGTTTTTGATTGGCAAAGATTGGATTTGTTAAGAGTTTGGTTTAGTTTAGGGCCACTGAGGCATAATTAGTACAAATGCAGTTGGTTGCAACTTTTTTGTCAGTTGTGTTTTCTTCTCAAAGCAGCACGGTCGCAAACAACCGACGAGAAAATCCCTGAAGTGAAGACTACTACTATTACTCCGACTGTTGCAGGTAAACAGAAGGATCTGTCCCCTAACTCCATCTTATGTGAAGTCCATTTCACCTGAAATTTTTGTTCTCGTCATTTACAGTGCCCTCTATAATGTTTGGACAAAGACCCATCAGTTATTTATTTGCCTCTATACTCCACAATTTGAGATTTGTAATAGAAAAAAAATCACATGTGGTTGAAGTACACATTGTCAGATATTAATTAAGGCCATTGTTATACATTTTGGTTTCACCATGTAGAAATTACAGCAGTGTTTATACATAGTGGGGACCATAATGTTTGGGACACAGCAATGTCATGTGACTGAAAGTAGTTGTGTTTAGTATTTTGTTGCATTTCCTTTGCATGCAATGACTGAAGTCTGCGATTCATGGACATCACCAGTTGCTGGGTGTCTTCTCTGGTGATGCTCTGCTAAGCCTGCAGCTTATGCATCTTTAGCTTATGCTTGTTTTGGGGGCTAGTCCCCTTCAGTTTTTTCTTCAGCATGCTCAATTGGGTTCAAATCGGGTAATTGACTTGGCCACTCAAGAATTGACCATTTATTAGCTTTGAAAAACTCCTTTGTTGCTTTTGTAGTATATTTGGGATCATTGTCTTGCTGTGGAATGAACTGTCGGCCAATGTGTTTTGAGGCATTTGTTTAAACTTGAGCAGATAGAATGTGTCTATACACTTCAGAATTCATTATGTTAGTACCATCAACAGTATTTTTGCAGCTAACCTGTTTTGCATCTTGCAGTGTAGCCTCTGTATTTCTGTTCATGATGTCATCTGCGGACAGTGGTCATTGACAAATCCACGCCTGACTCCTGAGGAGTGTTTCTGATCTGTCAGATAGGTGTTTGAGGATTTTTCTTTATTATAGAGTGAATTCTGTCATCAGCTGTCATCAGAGGTCTTCCTTGGCCTGCCAGTCCCTTTGCGATGAGTAAGCTCACCAGTGCTCTCTTTCTTCCTAATGGTGTTGATTTTGGTAAGCCTAAGGTTTTGCTGATGTCTCTAACAGTTTTATTCTTGTTTCTCAGTCTCATTATGGCTTATTTGATTTTCATTGGCACAACTTTGATCCTCATGTTGATAAACAGCAATAAAAGTTTCCAAAAGTGATGGAAAGACTGGAGGAAAGACTAGGTGCTGAGAGCTCTCTTATACCTGCATTAAGGCGGCAATTAAACACACCTGGGCGATTACAAACACCTATGAAGCATTGTGTCCCAAACATGGTGCCCTGAAATGGGGGAGAGTATGCATAAACACTGCTGCAATTTCTACATGGTGAAACCAAAATGTATAAAAATTGCTTTTATTAAAATCAGAATGTGCACTTTAACCACATGTGGTTTTTATCTATTACAAATCTCAAATTGTGGAGTACAGAGGCAAATAAATAAATGATGGGTCTTTGTCCCAAACATTATGGAGGGCACTGTAGTTCTTTACAGGTCCTCCCCACCTTACAAGCACCCCTACTTGTGTGAAGTCTGTACATATAATTGTGCGCTTAAGAGACTTTAAGGAAAATCATCCAAACTGAGTTTCTCAGTCATAAAAAGGTTCCTACACAGAAAAATTCCACAGTATCTGTGCTGCCTTGCTACCCCTTACCTGTTGCTTGCAATTTTTCTTCTAAACAGTATATTTATTTAGTTCCTTTCTGAAGGTTGCAACTGAACCTGTCTCCACAATGCCTGCTGGAAATGCATTTCAGATTCTAACCACACTGCAATTTTTAAAAAAGATTTTGTGTTGAACCCGATTCATTCTCTTCCCCTTTTATTTTATATCTCTGGTTCTTGATCCCCCTCCAGTGGGAACAGTGGCATATTATTCACTTTATCCAGATCCCTCACCAAATTACATAGCTCTACAGGATCTTCTCTTGGCCTTCTCCAAAGAAAACATTTCCAGCGGCTCCAATTTATCCATGTAAAAGGGCTCTCAACTGAGGAACCATTCTTTTAAATCTCTTGTGGCCCTCTCAACCGCATCCACATCATAAGATGACTAGAATTGAGCACAATATTCAAACTGAATTCAGAGCTTTACAAAGGCTTAGTTTTGTTTAGTTTAGAGATACAGCACGGAACAGGTCCTTCAGCCCACCGAGTTTATGCCGACAAGCGATCCCCGCACATTAACACTATCCATACACATACTAGGGACAATTTACACTTATACCAAGAATACAAACCCAAGCCAATTAACCTACACCTACACTTTGGAATGTGGGAGGAAACCAAAGATCTCGGAGAAACCAACATGGTCACGGGGAGCACCTACTAGAGAACTTCGTACAGACAGCACCCGTAGTCTGGATCGAACCCACGTCTCTAGCGCTGTAAGGCAGCAACTCTCATTGTGCCGCCCAAGATTCACAATGACTTTCCTCCTTTCATAGTTTAAGCCTCTCTTGATAAAACATTGAATTATGGATGCCTTATTTAGCGTATTAACTAACTTTCTCAAACTGTCTTCCACTTTTGATGACCTGTGCAGCAATATCACAGGTTCTACTATAATTGCGCTCCTTTTTAGAACAGTATTCCTTATTCTAGAGCTATGCTCATTCATCCTCTATTCTAAATTCCACCTCACATTTCTCTGAATTCAACTTATGCTTTTTCCATGCTTTTTAAACCATGCTTTTCCCAGCCTCTGTCCTGCTGTAATTTATCACAATTCCCTTTGCATTTCAATGCAGCTAAATTATATCTGAAAATGTAGAGGTTGTGGCTTGCAACAAGTCTAAGTTACTAATAAAGATTAAAATAAATGTCTGGAGAATGTCACAGTTTGCCTCCTACAAGAACAGAGTCCCCCTTGTCCTCACCTTCCACCTTACCAGCCATCACATACAACAGATAATCCTCCGACATTTTCACCACCTCCAACGGGATCCCACCACTGGCCACATATTCACATCTCCCCTTTCGGCTTTCCGCAGAGACCTCTCCCTCCGTAACTCCCTGGTCAATTCGTCCCTTCCCACCCTTCCCACCCCCTCCCCGGTACTTTCCCTTGCAACTGCAGAAAATGCTACACTTGTCGCTTTACCTTCCCCCCCCCCCCTCGACTCCATCCAAGGACCCAAGCATTCTTTCCATGAGAGGTAGAGGTTCACCTGCACCTCCTCCTCATCTATTGCATCCGCTGCTCTAAGTGTCAACTGCTCTACATCGATGAGACCCAAGCGCATGCTTGGCAACACCTCCACACAATTTGCATTAACCAACCTGATCTCTCGGTGGCTCAGCACTTCAACTCGCCCTCCCATTCCGAATCCGACCTTTCTGTCCTGGGCCTCCTCCATGGCCAAAGTGAGTCCCACTGCAAATTGGAGGTGCAGCACCTCATATTTCGCTTGGGTAATTTATACCCCAGCGGTATGAACATTGACCTCAAGAACAAGAACAATTTCAGGTAATCCTTGTTTTCTCCCTCCTTCCCCTTCCCAGCTCTCCCACAGCCCACTGGCTCCGCCCCTTCCTTTCTTCTTCCCACCCCACATCAGTCTGAAGAAGAGTCTCGACCCGAAACGTTACCTATTCCTTCGCTCCATAAATACTGCCTCACCCGCTGAGTTTCTCTAGCATTTTTGTCTACATTTGATTTTTCCAGCATCTGCAGTTCTTTCTTAAACGTTTGCCTCCTTCCCGTCTTTAGGGGGGGGAAAGCCATTCACCATGGCATTTTTGTCTTGGCCAAATTTGTTTTTGTGCTATATATCACTGTCCTTTTTATCCATATTCCTCATCCTTGGTAAGCCAGTTATAAAGCATTTATCAGAAACCCTCTTGAAGTCTGTATATATCACATTGACTGCATTGGCCTTTTCCACTCTCTTCATTACCTCCTCAAAACAAAACGATTAAATGGATTGATTGTTATGTGCTATCACAAATGTGTGCTGGCTTGCTTGAATCGGATTCCATCCATGTGCCTAATAACCTATCCTGGATCAATCCTCTTTTGAATGAGAGAGCAACATGTGTTGCTTTTCTGTCCCCTAGATGCATAGGGCACTGAAAGATTATGGTTATCTAACCTGGTAACTTCCAGTTCAGCCATCTTTTCCGATACACATCACGCTGTCAGTTTTTAACCTATCCATTGTAATCGCCACCTTTGATCTACTTTGGAACTACTCAAAAGCTCAATGAATATTCAGACTACGTTTTGAGATTTAAAAAATGTATATATGCTGAATTCCTGACTATGAATGTGCTTAATTTTTAAGCAGAAGAATGATATTTGTGTTCTAAGTAAAACACAATATAAAATGAATAAATTGAAGGGAAATAATTACACTGGATACTTGAAAATAATTAAAGAATAGCAATTTAGCGATATAATAGATTTGATTGCCTAAAGTAAAGCAGCAAATATTTATATTAGTTATTTGTAAGATCAGATCACAAAACATGTATTTTCTATTATTAAGGATTACTTTTTAAAGGTTTAATTCTTTGTATCTACTTTTTTCTGTTTAAATGGGAGAAATGGTCTCTTAAAATTTTTTGTATGTCAGGTTTGGGAAATCGAGCAGGTGGGTTACCGACCGCAACAGGTGTTGACGACCTTAACATTATTCAAGTTACGGTCCCAGGTAGGATGCACATGTTTATATGTCTATACAGTGGGGTGATGGATTTTCTGCCCAACTACATTCAGTGCATTATTATAAATATCTAGCTTTCATTTCTGTTTGTTTTCTCAATCATAATATTAGTGTTGAACTCAGTTAATACATTTTAATTGTTTCTATATATGTGGATCCGACATTGACATTAACCTTAATGAGATTTTAAAAAACTAAATGCAATATTGCCACAGTAAATATTCATATACAGACTTTGATAAGATTTACTGTTATTTTTAAATGAAATGCTGAGAACTTTGATTTATATGCCCCAGGTAGAAAAAGATGCCAATGTTTTATTTGTAGCTGGCTTGGTGTAGTGGTTTTTACAACATGGGTAAGGAGGACTGCTGTTTTCATTATAGAGTATTCCATTGGAAATATATTCTTTGAAATGGTAGGCAATATCTTACTGGAAGTAGAGGATGTACTTAAGATGAAAAATAAGGGGGTCAGGAATTTGGTTATTCTGCCTTTGTATTTGAAAATTGAAAATCTTATACGAGTGACAATGTTTATTCTCTTTCAGAAGGAGAAAATGAAAAAGTGTCCAAGGTGGAAAAAGCTAGACAACTGAGAGAACAAGTAAATGACCTGTTCAGCAAGAAATTTGGTAATGTTTTGATATAAATGTTTAAAAGTTAGTATCATTGCTTACACCATAATTGGATTAGATGCTGCTTTGTTTCAAAAGACGTGAAAGCAGACAGTTAGAAATTATCTTTATTGCAGGTGAAGCCATCGGAATGAATTTCCCCGTAAAGGTTCCTTACAGAAAGATAACCACAAACCCAGGTTGTGTAATAGTTGATGGTATGCCTCCAGGAGTTCCATTTAAAGCACCCAGTTACCTTGAAATAAGTGCCATGAAAAAGATCCTGGAGTCTGCAAACTTTATCAAATTTACAGTTATACGGTAAGATGGCTTGAGGCCTTTCACTGGCACATCTAGAAGGTGTCAGATGTTAAATGTTTGTCATGCTTGCAGCCAGTGAATAGCAAAGGGAATAATGTTGGTAGTTACCATCACAATGCGGGAATGAGCAGCGCGATGATGACCTAAACTATATTGATTCAGTCTACCACTGAAGAATAGGATGCAAATTCTGCTTTCCAACTGTGTTAAGCTAGTGATTTTGAATAAGATACAGAATATTCGCCCAAATGTTCTCTGTAGCCACTGCCTCACTTCTCTAAGCATGGAAGGCTACACTGTGTAGCTTTAACAATAATATGAGAATAGGATGAGAATTTACTTGGGGCTTTAATTTACAGAATATGTTAAATCTTAAAGTCATGAGATACATAAACTATTTTGCATGCAACTAAAAATGTGTATATTTTCCCCCTCCTACAGACCTTTTCCAGGCCTCCTGATTAATAACCGTAAGTGGAAAAAAATCATGTGAGATTGCTTTGTATAGTTGATGTATATCTTATGTTTGAATGAAAGTGAGAATAGATTTTGTCTGAAAATTTAATACCTGAATGACAAGTGCTGAACTAACTAATTATATTTGCCTTATTTTGTAGAGCTAGCTGAACAAAGTGCAGCAGAAGGTCCAGTAGTGACATCTGTAGCATCTGCATCCATATTACCAACTGCCTCATTGGTCCCATCTCCTGTGATGTCTACTGCACCGCTGGTACCACCTACAGCACAAGGTGAATATACCATTCAGCTCAATCATTTGAATTAATGATTACTTTGCGGACCACTTCATTTGGTTTCTTTCGCATCAACTGCAGGGTGTCAGTGTCCAGGTAAAATAAAACAAGTTGTATTAAAGATCCCAAGAGTTTGTTTCACGCTCAGTAAAGATCTTTGATATTGTAAAACTGAGATTGTGTGCAGAGAAGTGAAAGGTGGTATGATTAGAAGCAGCTTTTGATAACTGTCGAGGAATGTGAATGAGTATCTTAAGCTGTGTAGCTGCCCTTATTGTGTACTTTTGGAACGTGAAGACCAGGTTATTTGTTCCAGTTTGAAAATCAACCACATAATTCATATTTATTTTAGACATGCAGCGAGGAAACAGGTCTTTCAACCCACTGAGTCCATGCTGACCAACGATCACCCGTTCACTGGCTCTATATTATCCCAGTTTCGGATCCTACACATTAGGGGCAATTTACAGAAGTCAATTAAGCTTCAAACCTGCACGTCTTTGAGTTGTGGGAGAAAACCGGAGCACCCGGAGAAAACCAATGTGATCTCAGGGAGAATGTGCAAACTCCGTACAGACACCACCCGTAGTCAAGATCGAATCCGGGTCTCTGGCGCTGTAAAGCAGCAACTCCACTGCTGCCCCACTGTGCTGCCCATTAATGTTCTTTTGACTTTCAGAATTGCGCATTTGTTTTCCGAAGTAACTTCAGAGGTATCTTCAGATTTGACTTTTGTAAGAAAATGGGAATGGTGACTTTTTTCATGAGGAAATCTTTTTTTTTAATAACTTAAACTGAAATCATGGTTAGAAATTGGATAAATTTTATTTTGGAGGCCCCATGTAACTGAAATTAGATATTTGATTTATTTAAATAAGGACCTAATTTGAAGAAGAAAATGTTTCCAAAGTTTCAGATTGCTATCTCGAATGATGTGATTGGGGATTTTAAATTTAAGCTAACTTCCTTCACAATGGTATGTATAGTTTTGTGTGAAAGGGAATGCACTGCTTTGATGAACGCAGGAGATGGTACTTATTTCCTGTCCACTGATGATTTATTTCTATGGTTCCCTTCTGCTTCAACTATTTTGCTGCTCTTGGACATTTTTAATGCTTTGGAATGTTATATTTTGTCTGTACTTCCACGTACATAAACATTGATATAAGCCTTACTGATGTAGAAGATTTCCTTGTACATAGCATTGATATTTTTTTCCGTCAAACTTACAGGACATGATGTCAGTCTGCGTGAGAAATCTCAGCCTCCAGAATCATCCAATGTGGAGGTGTGAGCTCCAGAAAGCTTGGGCATCATTGTATTATAACTGTACAACATAGGAAAAATGTTTGCTTATATCCTGACCTTTTTGTACCATTGGAAAGATTTTTTTTCTTTTTTATCAGCACAAGATTATTGCTTCTGTGAAATTCACTGAATTGTCTCCATTGGTTGAGGGTGTGTTCTGTACATCTGACTTGTCAACCCGAATACTTTTATTAAAGTGAAGAAAAAATACTTTTGTCTGTACTGGTGGCACCATTTGTGTTGAATGTTTGTATTTGGCACTAATTGGTTTGTGAGCTGTCTCATGTTAGAGGCATTATTTTTTATTATTGTAACTAATTATGCTGAAATTGTGCCTCCCACCACCCTTGTCCCCAAAAGTTACATAAAATGTATCAACAAACAATGAAAATGAAAAATTCAATCCAAATTATGGATAGTTTGAATATTTTCTCAATTTCAGGATGCTGTGATTGTGTAATCCTTTGGTCGTAAGGAAGGTTTTACCAACATCTAGAGTTTTTGTTAGTCCCGTTATGTTCAGTGAGTGAAAAAGAAAAACATTTCCTTTAAGTCAGTTGAGTTAAATTGAAGGATTAGTTTTTTGTTTCCAACAAAAAATGTTGAAGTAGGAGGAAATATGATTGATGGAAAGCAGTCCACAAGATGCAAAAAAGGACTGAAGTCAAGAAAATAAATTTTAGAGCAACCATAGATTCATTACATGCATTCCATTTGAAATGTTGAATGCAGTGAGGATGATCAGTAATTTATTTCTGAAGTATCGTCAAATTATTTGTTTCCATTTAGTTTTGGTAGGTTCAGGTAGGGATAGAACAGTGAATTAAAATGGCAACCAAATGTGAGATTAGGTTGTTTTTGGAACGGAATGGGAGGCGAGAGGAACTGTTTGTAGAGAAAGGTGTACTATTTGGAGGAATAAATAGAATCCATGTTCATTCAATGCAACTGCAAGCGAGAAATTACACTTGCACTTAAAAGTGTACATTCTAAACTTGTGCAGCAGCTTTGACATCCTTTTCTCAAAGTACAAAAGCATATTGATGGGTTGAACATTTAGTATTTGATATTTAAATTATTAACTTCAAAATGAGCTGGTGTATACATTGGGAAACTTAGTTCAGATGCTAGTTAGAGGTGAAATTATCCCATTGGAAAACTATTCGATATGTATTTCATTTGGTAACAAAGCATTTGACTAGACTTAAAAATTTGTTTTCTGCTTCTAGACATATGAAAATTCCATGGCATTACCCAACTCTCCACCACCAGTTCTACACAATCCTAACTGGCTTAGTTGCTTTGCAACCCGTTGAACAAAATCTATTTTCCTGTTGTCTGAGGCCATTCATCCCATTGAGATCATGCCAGTTTGCAGCAGAGCAAACCTTTCAGTTTCATTCATCGTATTTCCTAGTACCCTAAAAACAACTCCCTCCTCGGGATGATTGGCAATCGATTATTTTTCCAAATGGCTAAAATACCAAGGAATATTTTACAGTAGCCAACCTGCATATCTTTAGAATGTGGAATAAAAATATTACCTTATGGAAACACTCCAGGGGGGAGAATATGCAACTTCATATAGACTGCACCTTGGGTCAGGATTGAATTGGTTTCTCTGGAGAAGGCAGTAGTACTAACTGACCTTAATAAATGTTTTGTGGTTGCCTTGTTAAGAGTTTAAATTGGTTGTACGTGCTTTCTTGTGCGGTTGCTCCCTAGGCTGCAGCTATTATTTTGTTCAGAAACCCTCCTGTCCATTTAACAGCTAGGTCCTGTTATAAAATCTGAACATAATTTGGGGAAAGATGTCCATTAAAATAGATGGCCTGTACTGAAGATCATTCCCAATATGTTGGTTTGGACATTGGAATATGGATGATATTGCTGTTGTATTGCCCTATTATTTAATCTATTTTACAGTTTATACATCAACATTGTGAAAGATATTACAAGTTTTTTACAATGAGAAAAAACCCGTATGGCCACATTGAGAACAGCGTACAAATGTTTTGTAATAACTTAATTTTAATTTGTAATCAAGATAGTCAAACAATATTTTACAAAATGAATTGTAAATCAGATGCATTCTGATGTCTTTTTATTCAATCCCTTCTTGTTTATCTTTAATGGCAACCTGGAATAGAAGATTTTTTTTCATTAGTCACTTTGATCAACCAAATATGATTGTGATGTCAGCACAGGACAGCTTTGTGAGAAGCCTGAGGGAAACCCTCAACACAAGTGAGTTTGGAGAAGGCAGAATGAGAAACTAGAACAAAGGCTGAGAAAGTTTGTAAGGACATTTGACTATAGGGACAGCTAACATAAGGTCTAATCACATCTATGAATATGGAACCACCCAACACAAGTATAAGATTTTGAATGTGGATTGGCAACTGGTCGAGGGGTCGAAATTAAAAGGAATACATGTAGTTCTGCTATCCCACAATGCAAATTAGATATAACAGGAGCGATGAATTAGGGAGTATTTGTATCTTGTGGACTTAATATCACATAATTTCAAAAGGAACCGTGGAATCACTTAAAAGTTACAATGGAAAGTGGCAAGCTCAATAACTGCCCTGGGAGAAAAAAATTCTATGTAGCCTAGCTGCAGTAATCATACCATTATCTCTGGGGAAAAACACAGCTCAATTGAAATTACTACGCTATTGACATTTATGCAATGATACGCTATTAAACAACATAGTATACAGGGTTTAGTACTTTTAGCCTGCAGTAACAAAAATGTAGTTATTAGTTTAGTTTATAGAGACAGCTTAGGAACAGGCCCTTCAGCACACGCAAACCCGTACACTCGTTATCTTACACATTAGGGTACATTTTTTTTTAACCAGAAGCTAATTAACCTACACATCTTTGGGATGTGAGAGGAAACTGGAGCACAGGAGAAAACCCACGCCATCACGGAGAATGTACAAGCCCAAGGTCAGGATCAAACCCAGATCGAGGCAGAAACTACAGCTATGCCATTGTGCTGCCCTTAAAAAGACGCATTTTTGAAAATACTGTTGGAGAAATCATTTGGTTCTTCTTGCGTATGGTGTGCACAGCCTAAATTTGTGGGTCAACTTGTTCTATTTGATCTATTTGTTTGTGCATGTCGGGTTGATTGCATTAGTCGAAACAGGGTGGACCACGTGAAGGTTGCAATCTCCCACCCCATTTGGTTATAGTGAGTCTGAAACTAACCCCCTTTTCCCCCATTGACATTGTTTTCATAACACCATTTTCTATAACGCAATGTTTATTAGGATTGCAAATATTGTGTTATAGCAGAACTACCTACATAATTTGCAGGAAATAAGAATGTTACTAGGTTGGGATCATAAGCTTTGCATTATATAAAATGCAAATGACATTGATGCACAGCAAATTTTGTTTCAGAAACATTAACAAAGCTGATGGTTTTTGTCAAATATGGAAATAGTTCTGAGTGGAGATTGTATTGTGGAGGAGCAAAAACTGTTGAAATTATTATCCTGCGACTATTTGGGCACAAAAAGAAACATTCAAGAAAGTCCGCCGAGGGTTTTATTTCAAAAGGGTTAGAATGTAAAGGTTTGCAATGATGAGACGTGCTAGAGAACAATGATCAGACTCAATGTTGTTTGGTTTCAATTTACCATAATACAGAAGTGGGTTTATGGAGAGGGGATGCCAAAGGATACAAGTAATCAGTGGGCAAAGCCAGTGTAAATTGCAAGGAACATAAAGGCATTGATTGTTCAGGTACTCAAACTAATGATGTATTAAATTGAATTGTCCTGACAATAAGAAATATCCTTAAACTTAAAGCCTCTTCATTTATTAATGTTGCCTTATGGTCTCCCATGTGAAACTCACTAGCAATGCTAGTGAGCAAAGACTCAAGCTAATGGGATGCTCAAACTGGACAAAATATTTCTACACCGAAACATATCTAAAATATATTTTAACGTCCACCACAATCAGGTCTGCCGGCCATGTCTCAATCGCCATACTGAAACTTACCCGGAACCGCTCCTCTAGAAGAGATAACTCACTGATCAGATCAGTGATGGCATTTGTAAATGCCTCTTGTGGACTGTAGTCTGGAGTTGTCTGCACACGGATAACAATCTTATGTTCGAGCGGATGAGGTACTTTGTAACCTGCGAATAACACCTGGGGGTCTTTCAACAACTGCCTGTAAAGCAAAACATCAGATTTATGTCAAAGGTGACTTTAATCCCAAATTCCTTATTTCCTCACAGACTGTTACACCACATTGATCGCAAATGTACTTCTGCGATTTGATATGAATGCTAAGACGATACATCAAAAAAATTAAATTGTTGAGTACGACTTGTTAACACTGGAAGGCAGCCACAGAAGGATTTTATTGGGGATGATATAATTTCCTTATATTCCGGAGAGAATTTGGGGTTGATTCCTTCTTCATGTTGTCAGAGTCAGAGCACACAGGCCCTTCTGCTCACTGTATCCATAATCACCCATTCACTAACAATTATATAGCTATAAAGATGCATCTAGTCTTCATTGCAACTGACCCCTCAAACAAGATCTGCCTGAATGGCATGAACATTAAGCTCATTCTGAACGGTGCAGGTCAAAAGACAGACTTCAAGCATTACAGGTGAGTGTCAGCTATCATAATAATCACAATTAAACGTAAGAAAATCCTTGACCATCTGAGTTACACCCTTTGGTATCATAGATCTACAAGTAAATGTAATCCGTATTAGAACATTCATTAGCAAATACCTGTGAACTAAACACCAATAATTGGTGACTAAACTGCCCACACCAGATTTATTCTCCTTAGAAGCAACCTTGCAATAGAGCATTCAGTTGCTTTGTGCAATTTCTTGGGTAATGGTCTCTTAGGATTCATGAACCAGTGTGTTCTGAATTGATAGAAACAGCTGACCAAGGCAGTCCTGCAATAGGGAGGTGGTAGGTCAGGGAGCTCATGGTTGAATGAATGGGGTTTACTTCAAGGTTGCTTTCTGGATATTGTGATGGTGGAAGAAAAATAAAAATGAGCTCAAATCCGTGGCATGCTTCGGTCTACATTTGGCCCTAATACATCTGCAAATCCATAAACACTTGTCTGAGTTTAAAGGGAATTACTTATTCTGTACTAACCGAAGTGATTTGTAGAAGCAAAGTGAAAGTTGGCATTGATGTAACAGTAAATTAATCAAATGTGGAAATCAACCTGTGGAACCATAGGCAATAACACTCTCCTTGATGGGAGTGAACAGAAATTTAGGGATGGTAGTTGGAGGATTCTAAAAGTTCACAACAAAAACACCTTCAGCACCCCAACATTATTAAATATGTTAAAATAGATTCACTGAGTGAAGTTTTTTACTTACGATCGGATGGTATTACCCAGGGTATGGTCCTCCTTGTTAATGGTGAATAGGCATGCATTTGGCACTTTTGTGTCTTTTGTTATTGTTATTCTAAAGAGAAAGAAAAATGGTAATAGTACAAAACAAACAAATTAATCAGTCAGAAAATACCTGCACACCAAACACACAATATGAACTGGATCAACATCAACTTGACAAGTATTCAATAGAGGAATACAATTAAGAGGGAACATTTCACAGGTAGTAACTTACCTGTCAAACGCCCTGAAACATAATTCTTGGGAAACTGCAATTTAACCAAAACTATGGTTGGCAAAGTTGTTACCATTTGCCATGAATATAACTTGGACACAGGTTTTTGATATGTTTTGTCAGAAATTCCTTGAAAAGGGAAACTTTCCCAAATAGCCTCCTGCTGGATTGGCCATCCACAGGTAGGCGGAGAGTGATTTAAGTTGCCTTTGCACAGATCTCAATGGCCCATTCATTAGCAATATATGGACTGGTCATTCTGAAGACATCCAGCATAAGCATGTTGACAAACGTGATCAGTACAGAGACACCAAAGAATCAGTCAGGCACTTGGACAGCCTCTGCCTTGGTCAGAGAGAGCTCATATATTGTGAAGCCCAACTGAAATGGTCTAGAATGCTCTTGTTCTTTTATTTTTGTTATAGTATGCAAACAGAAGTTATACTGACTGTACTGAGTGTGTTTCATCACACTCAACATTCTGTATGTTTTGCCTACTGTGGAATAAAGCAATTTATAAACTCAACTAAGTTGTGTCTTGCCTACTGCAAACTTGCTCTGCCTTACAAGAAACCAATGGACTTTCACTGTTATAATCTTCATTACTTAAACAGGTTCATTATGTTAATAGCGCCTAACTACATGGTAGAGTCAACATTAAAATGAATAGTAAACTTACTATGGTCAAATCATACAAACCAAACGGAATGCTTGCAGGAGGCTTGAAGGCGATCGATGAGGTTATGGCAGTGGGCATTGTCTACAGGGATTTTAATAACCCCATGGTGGGCTGATCCAGGAAATTAAGATGCACTGAATTAACTGACTTCGCTGTATGGATCCCAGAACTGGCTTACTGATACAAGACAGAGGGTTGTGGTGGAAGGACAATATTCAGGCTGGAGATCTCTGACCAGTAGAGTTCCGTAGGGATCTGTGCTGGGACCTCGCTGTTTGAGATACATAAAATGCCATGGACGTAAACATAGATGGGTTGCTCAGTACAATTGTTACATAAAATCCCAACTTCTATACCCAATATCCAGACTGATAACGGGCAATGTTTCAAAAGCCTTCTTTACCACCCTATTTACCTGTGACACCATTTTCAGCAAACTGTACCCCTAGATTTACTCAGCACTACAACGTTCCCAAGAACCCTACCATTCACTGCGAAGATGCTACCCTGGTTTGACTTCCCAAATTGCAACATTTCACGTGTATCTCTATTAAACTCCATTGGACCTTCCTCAGACATTTGCCCAGCTGATCGAGATTCTGCTGTAATCTTTTATAACCATCTTCACTGTCCACAAAATCACCTACTTTAGCTTAACCTGCAAATTCACTAATCCACATTTTCATCCAAATCATTTAAATGTACCATAAACAGCAATAGGTTCAGGACTGAGGTGCACTACAAGCTTCCAGTCCGAAAAAAACACCCTTCAACTATCCATGGGTGATGGATGGGTTACCAATCAAGAGATTTGCTATAAGCATTGTTGGAGTTGCACTCGGACAGAGTATATTTCATAACATTTAACTTTTGCCGAATGGTGGAAAGGTTTTGTGGTATTGGGTGGTGAGGCACACTATGCGGGACATCCAGCTTATTTGCTCTTGCAGTCACTTGAGCAGCCACATTTCTAGTCAATGATAACCCTTCAATCTGCTAATAGTGGTGGACATGGTGATGTTAATACCATTGAATATCATGGGTTGGAGCCCATTTTCTCCTTGAAGATGATGACCATTGCCTGGTAATTTGTGGCACAAACATTATTCACCACTTACCATCCCCATCCCGTGCCTGAATGTTGTCTAGGTCTTGCTGCAGCCCGACATAAACTGCTGCATTTGCTGAGAAGTTGCGAATGGAATCTTGGTACTGGGATGATTGATATTCAACAACCATATCATCTTCCTTTGTGCAAATATGACCCGAATTATTAGAGCGTTTGCTCCCATTCCATATTACCAGGGCTCTTTGATACGTCATTCATAAGACGGAGTGCATCAAATTGGCTTCTATGATTGTAGGAGGAAGCTGAATACATCATTCACATGACGCTACTAAATGAATGCATTTGGGGGGCCATGCTTGAGTCATTTTTTTCCCACTCAAATGCTGGACATGAGGATGTGCATGTTCTTTAAGATTTCCTCTCTCATCAAGTGTTTACTTATCCTCACCGTTCACAGCTGGTCTGATAAGAGTGGTGAGCAATAACTGGTCTGTTAAATGTGGATTACTTAGCCCTGTACATTCAGGGTAAACAACCAATCATCAAGCATTATATTCAGTGTTGCAGCTTCACTAGTTGAGAAATGCACTAAAAGATATTCCAAGTGCTACTGTTTATATGGCGTTATTTAACCAGTTGATTCTCTACTTGGTTGTAATGGTAGAGCGAGGCATATGCTGAGCTAATAAGGTTACAAATGAAATGGTGAACATTTCTGCTACCGGTGATCCACAGCACCTCATGAATGCCTGTTCTAAGCTGTCACATCTGATCCTGGTCCATTCCGTTTAGCACAATGGTACAGCCACCTAACACAGCCTTGAATGTCCACCATGTGAAAATTGGGCTTTGCTTCCTACCCTCACATGCATCAGCAACAGATAAAATGGTGTAGATAAGGCAAATCTCTGGGGTCAGCCACTTGGGAAAATTCTAATTTATTAGTTGTAAGCTTTCCAAATTTCAACTTATTAGTTGTAAGCGTTCCAAATTCTCTACCCTAAAAAGCTGATTGATCTTTACCTGGAATAAATTTAGAAGATTAAAAGTCTTGTATATGAATGCGCGAAGTATAAGAAGTAAGGTGGATGAGCTTGAGGCTCAGTTAGAGGTTGGGAGATATGACACTGGGGATTACTGAGACGTGGCTGCAGGAGGATCGGGCCTGGGAACTTAATATTCAGGGTTATACATCCTATAGAAAGGACAGGCAGGTGGGCAGAGGAGGGGGGGGGGGGGGGTAGCTCTGCTGGTGAGGGATGGAATTCAGTCCCTTGCGAGGGATGACATAAGGACTGACGAGGTAGAGTCACTGTGGATTGAGTTGAGGAATTGTAAAGGCAAGAAGACACTAATTGGTGTTATCTACAGACCCCCTAATAGTAGCCCGGATGTAGGGTGTAAGTTGCAGCAGGAGTTAAAACTGGCATGTAACAAAGGTAATGCCACTGTGGTGATGGGGGTTTTCAATATGCAAGTAGACTGGGAAAATCAGGTTGTTTCAGGACCCCAAAAAAGAGAGTTTGTAGAATAATAATAATGGATGGGATTTATGTAGCGCCTTTCTAATACTCAAGGCGCTTTACATCGCATTATTCATTCACTCCTGAGTCACACTCGGTGGTGGTAAGCTACTTCTGTAGCCACAGCTGCCGTGGGGCAGACTGACGGAAGCGTGGCTGCCAATCTGCGCCTACGGCCCCTCCGACCACCACCAATCACTCACACACATTCACACACAGGCAAAGGTGGGTGAAGTGTCTTGCCCAAGGACACAACGACAGTATGCACTCCAAGCGGGATTCGAACCGGCTACCTTCCGGTTGTCAGCCGAACACTTAGCCCATTGTGCCATCTGTCGTCCGAGCCTCCGAGATGGCTTCTTAGAGCTGCTTGTAATGGAGCCGACCAGAAAGGCAATTCTGGATTTAGTGTTGTCCAATGAACTAGATATGATAAGAGAACTCGAGGTAAAGGAACTGCTTGGAGGTAGTGATTATAATATGATTAGTTTTAATCTGCAATTTGAGAAGAAGGTTAAATCGGAAATGTCAGTGATGCAGTTGAACAAAGGGGACCATGAAGGCATGAGAGAGGAGCTGGCCAAGGTAGACTGGAAAGGGATCCTAGCAGGAATGACGGTGGAACAGCAATGGTAGGAATTTCTGGGCATAATCCGGAAGATGCAGGATAATTTCATTCCAAAAGGAAGAAAGATTCCAAGGGGAGTAGCAGGCAACCGTGGCTGACAAGAGAAGTTAGGGATAGAATAAAACTAAAAGAAAAGATGTATAACACAGCAAAGAGTAGCCGGAAGCCAGAGGATTGGGAAACTTTCATAGGACAACAGAAGGAAACAAAACGGGCAATACGGGCTGAAAAGGTGAAGTACAAAGGGAAGCGGGCCAGGAATATAAAGAAGAACATTAAAAGCTTCTTTAGATATGTTAAGGGAAAAAGAGTAGCAAAGTCAAATGTGGGTCCCTTGAAGGCAGACACGGGTGATATTATTATGGGTAACAAAGAAATGGCAGAAGAGTTGAACAGGTACTTTGGATCTGTCTTCACTAAGGATGACACAAACAATCTCCCAGATGTACTGGAGGACAGAGGATCTAAGGGGGTAGAGGAACTGAAATAAATTTTCATTAGGTGAGAAATAGTATTAGGTAGGCTAATGGGACTGAAGGATGATAAATCCCCTGGGCATGATGGTCTGCATCCCAGGGTCCTCAGGGAGGTGCTCTAGAAATAATGGATGCATTGGTGATTATTTTCCAATGTTCAATCGATTCTGTTCCTATGGATTGGAGGGTAGCTAACGTTATCCCACTTTTCAAGAAAGGAGCGAGAGAGAAAACGGGGAATTACAGACCAGTTAGCCTGACTTCGGTGGTGGGAAAGATGCTGAAGTCAATTATTAAAGAAGTAATAATGGGGCATTTGGAAAGCAGTAAAAGGATTAGTTCAAGTCAACATGGATTTATGAAAGGGAAATCATGCTTGACTAATCTTCTGGAATTTTTTGAGGATGTGACAAGTAAAATGGACGAAGGGGTGCCAGTGGATGTAGTGTATCTAGACTTTCAGAAAGCCTTTGATAAGGTCCCGCACGGGAGACTGGTGACTAAATTTAGAGCACATGGTATTGGGGGTAGGGTGTTGACATGGATAGAAAATTGGTTGGCAGACAGGAAGCAAAGAGTAGGAGTGAACGGGTCCTTTTCAGAATGGCAGGCAGTGGCGAGTGGAGTGCCACAAGGCTCGGTGTTGGGGCCGCAACTGTTTACCATATATATTAATGATTTGGAAGAGGGAATTAGGAGCAACACTAGCAAGTTTGCGGATGACACAAAGCTGGGTGGCAGTGTGAACTGTGAAGCGGATGTTAGGAGGTTGTAGGGTGACCTGGACAGGTTGAATGAGTGGGCAGATGCGTGGCAGATGCAGTATAATATAGATAAATGTGAGGTTATCCACTTTGGCGGCAAAAATAAGGGGGCAGATTATTATCTCAATGGGGTTAGGTTAGGCAAGGGGGGGGGGGGTTTGCAGCGAGACCTGGGTGTCCTTGTACACCGGTCACTGAAAGTTGGCGTGGAGGTACAGCAGGCAGTGAAGAAAGATAATGGAATGTTGGCCTTCATAACAAGAGGATTTCAGTATAGGAGTAAAGAGGTTCTTCTGCACTTGTATAGGGCTCTGGTGAGACCACATCTGGAGTATTGTGTTTAGTTTTGGTCTCCGAATTTGAGGAAGGTCATCCTTGTGATTGAGGCAGTGCAGCGTAGGTTCACGAGATTTATCCCTGGGATGGCGGGAGTGTCATATGAGGAAAGATTGAAAAGACTAGGCTTGTATTCACTTGAGTTTTGAAGGATGAGGGGGATCTTATAGAAACATATAAAATTATAAAAGGACTGGACAAGCTAGATGCAGGAAAATTGTTCCCAACGTTGGGCGAGTCCAGAACCAGGGGCCACAGTCTTAGAATAAAGGGGAAGCCATTTAAGACTGAGGTGAGAAAAAACTTTATCACCCAGAGAGTTGTGAATTTGTGAATTCCCTGCCAGAGGCCGGTGGAGGCCAAGTCACTGGATGGATTTAAGAGAGAGTTAGATAACGCTCTAGGGGCTAGTGGAATCAAGGGATATGGGGAGAAGGCAGGCACAGGTTATTGATAGGGAACGATCAGTCATGATCACAATGAATGGCGGTGCTGGCTCGAAGGGCCGAATGGCTTCCTCCTGCACCTATTTTCTATGTTTCTAAGATTTGAACAAATCATGGAACATCAGATATGGATATCAGTCTGAAGAAGGGTCTTGACCAAAACGTCACCCATTCCTTCTCTCCAGAGATGCTGCCTGTCCTGCTGAGTTGCTTCAGCATTTTGTGTCTACCTGAGACATGAATAGGACAGGTTTGGAGGGATATGGACCAAGCACAGGCAGGTAGGACTCGTGTAGCTGGGACATGTTGGCCGGTATGGGCAAGTTGGGTTGAAGGGCCTGTTTCCACACTACGGTTTCCACACCACTCTATGACTCTATGATGAGACGCAGGAAACAATGCGGATGAGAGAGAACCCATTATGTCCAAGTCCACTGGTGCAGTCACATGCCGGGGCCATCACTTGCTTCACTATATATTCCAGAAGCAAACATTGGAAGAGCTAAATTTACAATGTATTTAGAAACATAGAAACATAGAAATTAGGTGCAGGAGTAGGCCATTCGGCCCTTCGAGCCTGCACCGCCATTCAATATGATCATGGCTGATCATCCAACTCAGTATCCCGTACCTGCCTTCTCTCCATACCCCCTGATCCCCTTAGCCACAAGGGCCACATCTAACTCCCTCTTAAATATAGCTAATGAACTGGCCTCGACTACCCTCTGTGCAGAGAGTTCCAGAGATTCACCACTCTCTGTGTGAAAAAAGTTCTTCTCATCTCGGTTTTAAAGGATTATCCCTTATCCTTAAGCTGTGACCCCTTGTCCTGGACTTCCCCAACATCGGGAGCAATCTTCCTGCATCTAGCTTGTCCAACCCCTTAAGAATTTTGTAAGTTTCTATAAGATCCCCTCTCAATCTCCTAAATTCTAGAGAGTATAAACCAAGTCTACCCAGTCTTTCTTCATAAGACAGTCCTGACATCCCAGGAATCAGTCTGGTGAACCTTCTCTGCACTCCCTCTATGGCAATAATGTCCTTCCTCAGATTTGGAGACCAAAACTGTACGCAATACTCCAGGTGTGGTCTCACCAAGACCCTGTACAACTGCAGTAGAACCTCCCTGCTCCTATACTCAAATCCTTTTGCTATGAAAGCTAACATACCATTCGCTTTCTTCACTGCCTGCTGCACCTGCATGCCTACTTTCAATGACTGGTGTACCATGACACCCAGGTCTCGCTGCATCTGCCCTTTTCCTAGTCGGCCACCATTTAGATAATAGTCTGCTTTCCTGTTTTTGCCACCAAAATGGATAACCTCACATTTATCCACATTATACTGCATCTGCCAAACATTTGCCCACTCACCCAGCCTATCCAAGTCACCTTGCAGTCTCCTAGCATCCTCCTCACAGCTAACACTGCCCTCCAGCTTAGTGTCATCCGCAAACTTAGAGATATTGCCTTCAATTCCCTCATCCAGATCATTAATATACATTGTAAATAGCTGGGGTCCCAGCACTGAGCCTTGCGGTACCCCACTAGTCACTGCCTGCCATTGTGAAAAGGACCCGTTTACTCCTACTCTTTGCTTCCTGTTTGCCAGCCAGTTCTCTATCCACATCAATACTGAACCCCCAATGCCGTGTGCTTTAAGTTTGTATACTAATTTTGTAAATCCATGCTGACTTTGTCCAATGATTTCACCACTTTCCAAATGTGCTGCTATCCCATCTTTAATAACTGACTAGCAGTTTCCTAGCACTACCGATGTTAGACTAACTGGTCTGTAATAGATATTTCACAGGCACCTTTCTGGTCAATGACTCGACGCATATAATGTAATGACTCGATGCATACAATTCACCCCTCGCACTCACTCTAGCTTCTTGGGCAAAAGCTCTGCCTGTCCCAAAGTCCATTCCCAGTGGAAACGGGCTGAAGGCAGATTAGATACATGTCGGCAAGTGGAAAGGATGGAGGGAAAGGGGATGGAGGGAGAGACAGAAGAGAGGGGGGGGCGAAAGAGGGGAGGGGGAAGAAAGGAGAGGAGGGAGGGGGAGCGAGGGGAGGAAGAGATAGGGGAGGAGGAGGGGATGGGGGGAAGAGGAGAGGGAAGAAGAGGGGGAGGAGGGGCATGGGGATGAAATGGGAGGGGATTTGAGAGGCGCGGTCCCGCGGTTCACTCTCCCCTTCCACCCTCGTCTCCACCCTTGTCCCCTCCCTCCCTCCTTCCTTCTCTTCTCCACTCACTTCTTTTCTCCCTCGAACAGCAGGAAGCTCTCGAAGGCCGGCGGCGCGTTCATGTCGCCGAGTGAACAACGAGGCAGCCGCGGGGACAAGAGATGCCGCCCGACGCTGGGCCTCGCCACCCGCCCACAGCGCCGCCGCCTGGACACTCCGGGATCTGCAGCTCCACCCACCCACAGCGCCGCCGCCTGGACACTCCGTGATCTGCAGCTCCACCCACCCACAGCGTCGCCGCCTGGACACTCCGGGAACTGCAGCTCCACCCACCCACAGCGCCGCCGCCTGGAAACTCCGGCAACTGCAGCTCCACCCGCCCACGGCGCCGCCGCCTGGACACACCGGGAACTGCAGCTCCACCCACCCACAGCGCCGCCGCCTGGACACTCCGGGAACTGCAGCTCCACCCACCCACAGCGCCGCTGCCTGGACACTCCGGGAACTGCAGCTCCACCTACCCACAGCGCCGCCGCCTGGACACTCCGGGAACTGCAGCTCCACCCACCCACAGCGCCGCCGCCTGGACACTCCGGGAACTGCAGCTCCACCCGCCCACAGCACCGCCGCCTGGACACTCCGGGAACTGCAGCTCCACTGCGGGATCGCGGGGCAGCGCCGCCGCTTGGACACTCTGGGAACTGCAGCTCCACTGCGGGACTGCTGGACAGCGCCGCCGCCTGGTCACTGGTGAGAACATCTATCTATCCAAGGACACGGCAGGATTAGCGTCACCTCCTGATCAACCCGCGAATAACGTGAAAAACATCAGCTGCAGTTGATGTTCAGTTTAGTTCAGTTTATTGTCACGTGTACTAAAGTATCGTGAAAAGTTTTTATTGCATGTTACCGCTGCACCACAGAGAGCATATTAACGTATGGCATCTCTGTGTGGTATCTCAGCTGCACGGAGGCGGAGAGGAGAGCTCTTCAGCGCGTCGTCCACAGTGCGCAGAGGATTATCGGGACACAGCTACCAGCCTTGGAGGGTATCTACCACACACGGTGCCTCAGGAAGGCCGTCAGCATCCATAAAGACTCCTCACACCCTTGTAACGGACTGTTCGAACTACTTCCCTCCGGCAGACGTTACAAGGCCTTCTACGCCCGAACCTCCAGACTCAGAAACAGCTTTATTCCCAGAGCTATACCGGCTCTGAACCGGCCCTGCTGAGTGCCCCCCCCCCCCCCCCCCCCCCCCGGACTGTCTCCCTCGGATGGTCACGTCACACAGCTTATTTATTTATTTTACTTTTCTTTTACATCGGTTGGAAGCTGCATACTAAATCTCGTTGCACTGATGTACAATGACAATAAAATATATTATTAACCTGAAAATCTGAAATAAAACCGCAGAATGATGGAAATATGGGAGATGTCAACCTGCATTTGTAGAAAGAGAAACAGAGACAATGTTTCAGGTTGATAACCCTTCATTGGCTATGTTTCCCTCTCCACAGCTGCTATGTGACCAGTTGAGTATTTCCAGCAATTAAACTGCATAAAAGAAATTGTAGAGCAAAAAGTGTTGGAGTAACTCAGTGGATCAGGCATGTGGAGAGGACATGAATAGGCGATGTTTTGGGTCAGGAGATTTCTTGAGAGTTACCACTTACAAATAGGTAACAGCACCAAAATAAAATGCTGCAAATGCTTTAAATCTGAATCCAAAGAAAACCATGAAATCTGATAAATCAATCCAGGGAATCTATGCTGAATTTTTATTCCCAGTGGGGTGTCAGTAATGCCTTGTAGACTGCAGTAAGACAACAGTATCCATGTACTTCAATTCCCTTATGATGTCAATATACCACTTACTTCACCCACTGCATTCCACCCCTCCCAATCTGATTCCCTCTGCCCTTCATCTCTCCCTTATTGGTTCCCATTCAAAACTTTCTTGTTTATTAGATCCCTTTGCCTTCCTGCTTTTCACCCTCCAGCTTTTGTCTCAACCATCATCCAGGCCCTCTCCCCACCTGGCTCCATCTGACAATATTTTCCATGTGTCATTTACCTGCTGCCTTGATCCACCTACTGACTCCTGTCTCACCCCTCCCCATCTCCTCGTTATACTGACACCTCTCTCTCCACGCTCAGTCGTGATGTGGGGTCACAATGTGAAATATTGATGATTCCCTTGGCCTCCAGCGATCACCCCGTACACTAGCACTATCCTACACATAAGGGTCAATTTACAATTTTTACCAAAGCCAACTAATCTACAAACCTGTACGTCATTGAACCCGGGTTTCTAGCGCTGTAAGGCAGCAACTCTACCGCTGCACCATGTGCCTCCCTGTTGAAAACTTCATATTCCTAAACACCGCCTCCTTCATTCCCCTTGTTCCTTCCTCTCTTTCCCACCATTATCAGGCATTGCCAGTGCATCGTTATGGGGATGAGTCAATGTTACAGAAAGTGACTGATTGGAGCTGGAATCAGGTGACATTATTATAATAATTATTATTTTATACGTTGTGAACGAAAAGAAGGAATACCTGAAGTGCCGTGGTCCCAAGGATAAGAACGAGAGTGAGGGAGAGTCGAGTGGGTATCAATGGCAGGCAAGTGGCATTGATGGTTCAAGTGACAGTATGAGAGCTTGTGATGTGGTTAGGAATGTGTGATGTGAGAGAGAATGAACAAGAAGGCTAGAAACCTATCCTGTGACCCTCACAATCCCATCCTATCTGGAAAAGGATCAGAGGATGCTCGCAGAAGCAGATGTAATCATTCTGGGGGAAAAAGCACCCTGCAGCCATCCAGATCTTTAGTTTTGAATTTCACTGGGTGAGACCCTCTGTGGTTAAAGTTCATGCCCAGAACGGGCATGCATTCAGAACAGGGACACAATCAAATTAAGATTCACTCCAAATAACACATCAACAAATGACTTTATTGTTTTAAACAGACTGTAAAAGAGAAATTATCGTGCACCTGGAACCATATTTCACAAGTGATAGTTTTGTTCAACAAAAGGGAATCGTTCATTCCCAAACTGTGGTCGTTCGAGCACATATGGCACCTGAGCGACGGAGCAGTGCCAGTGAGAACGACGAGTTAAAGATCGTGTAGAAGCATTGACTAAATTAATTAAAATAGATTCCTGGCACAACTCCAGGTCTGGAAGAATCCCGGGGCAATTCCACTGCAAATCCACTTACACTGCAACATCTCACTTAACCATTTATCTTCTTCAACACGGCAGCCTCTCCACTTTCACAATCTATCGGGGCGTTTGTGCATCTGGTGAGCTGGTTTGCAACAGCTGTGAAAGCAAAAATGTTCATTCTTTTTCTAAGCAGAATGCCGGGTCTAAATATTGCTGGGAGTTTGGGCGTTTGAAAGTTCCTCTGCGCACAGCCAAAAAATGTTAGGTATTCCCGTATGTGAGAAACATCATAAATATCACAGACTGGGTGATGGATGAACAGCTCAGTGAAACTAAAACTGGGGAGCGAGGCATACAAACAAACCTCCGCACACTCTCTCTCTCTCTCCACCGATGCTGCCTGACTGGTTGAGTGTTTCCAGATCTTTCCGTTTTTAATTTTACAAATTTCCAGCATCATTGGTATTTTGTATTAGTTCTGTCACACGGTGAAAGCTAGAATCGCTGGCCAGAGGTGATATACGACAGCAGGCCTGCCTGGAACTGGGAACCCGGCCGGGGAGGGAAGCAGCCGAGCCCGGCCCCTGCTCACTCCGTGGACTGGAGAGGAGGAGGGAGTCGGAGTGGGCAGAGGGCCGGGTAAGCAGACCGGCTGCGGGAGGTAGTAACGGTAGCGGGCCGTGGGCTGCTGGAGACCCTGCAGTAGCCTGGGGCTCGGCTCGACAGGGCACCGCTCCAAGATGCCACCCATGTGGACCAGACGTGGCCGGCAACAGCGGTGGAGGACACCGATGGCTACACATGGCCAGGCCGACCCTGCAACGCCGCCAGGACAATGGGCCTCCATGGCCAGGTTAGGATCTCTACACTTGTAACAATTGGGACTTGAAAACAGTGCCAAACCTGACAACTCTGTATACTCTCTCAGTGTACCACTACTATATACTTGTACTGTATCTGAGATCCGTATCCAATATGTATCTAAATGCTTATGTATAGTGATACTTGTACTGAACTGTATACAACAATGAATTTCACTGTACATGGGTACATGTGACAAAGTCACATTAAGAAACAGGTACCCAGGCCTTTAGGCTTCCCATTCCAGCTGTAAGTCTACAGGAAATTGGACTGTGCTTTTTTAGATGGGTATTTGCAATGTGGGTGATGTGTGTATTGTAAGTTAATGCACCTTCTTGAACCAATGCAGAGTTCTGGTGAAGATACTCCAGTGGTGCCGGTGGAGAGCAAGTCGCAGGGTTCAGACCCCACGCTGATGAAGAACTGGCGGTGTGCTTCTGAGTCAAGATTGTTCGCGGGTTGGGAGGGGAACCTGCAGGTGGTGGCTGGTGATCTTCTTCAGAGAACAAAACCAGTCAGCCTCACCAGTCAGTGCCAGGATAAGGCCACGTGTGCAGGGAAAAGCACCAACATCAAAGAACAGCCAGTGAAACATCTCCAAAAGGCAGAAGACCTTGAAGGTTGTCCGACCATCTGACATTCAACATTCAGATTTTCCAAAAAGCTAAGCACAACGAATGTTGGAAATTTGAAATAAAAACAGAAAGAGAAAATACTGGAAACACTCATCAGGTTAGGCTGCATCTGTGGAGAGAGAACCTGAGAAATTTCAGGTCTGCGACCCTTCACCAGAATGTTATCAAGGTCCTGAGTGAAGACTTTTCTTTGACCTGAAATATTAACTCTTTCTCTGTGCGTAGATGCTGCCTGACCTGCTCAGGATTACATTCGTGTAATACTGGATATCAAAAGGACATGAACACCATTGGCAATGGTTTATTATTGTCACATGTACCAAGATACAGTGAAATGCTTTGGTTTGTGTGCTGTCCAATGAAATAAGAAAATACAATACATGAATACAATGTAGTTAATCATTCCAAGGTGCCTCACCAAAGCAATCATCATATCAATTCTGATACCAAACCACACAAGGTCAGAAAATCAAAAGCTTGGTCTGATAGAAGGATGTGATTAAATGTTCCAAAGGGGGAGAAAAAAAAAGACAGTAAGCGGTGGAGTAACTCAGCGGGTCAGGCAGCATCACTGGAGAACATGGCTCTGTAAGTTATTTGGGCAAATCCTCCAAAATTATGGAAGAAATTGAATAAGCACATGGATATCTTAAAAGACAAATTTGCTGGCTGCAACGGAAAAAACCCCCTCCAATACACATCAAGAATCAAACCCGTCTGGCCTGTGGACTTGGACATCACACAACGGTGTGAACAGGGAAGGCTGAGACGGAGATAACGAGATTCTCTTGGATACACAAAGGGAGGAACCAAGCCTCAGCAGACGGTGGTAAACAGGCCAGCACAAGCACAATCACCATCGGGGATGATAACGATCAGGCTGAGGGATCATGACATCAGCAAACCCCTTATCATCGGAAGCCTATTGTTCATGCCAGATCGAAACTGGGAAACATCAAAAGAACCCCTTTTATCCAGAGGACCACCTGGGGGTTTCAAAGGAAGCTCAGGTATAAAAGTCGAAGTCAAGCCAGAACTCTCTCTCTCTTCCTGCTCTTCCTGCTCTGCTGGACAGCTCGTGGGCCTGCATCGACTTCGCTGTGAGTATCCTGGTGACCTGGTGAATTTCCCGAAATAGGAGGTTGAGGGGAGAAAGGTCAAGGGGGAGTATGCTTGCAAGTAACTTGTGTTAAAGTAAGTTTTACGACGTGCCCGATAGTTTTCGTCCATAGTTTTAGTTTAAAGCATAAGTTTAGCCACGCATTGTGTAGTGTTGGTGAGATTCGATTTCTCATTGTTTAATAAAGCCTGTAAATTTTAGACTTGCTTTGAGTCCATCTTGGTTTCTGTTTTCTCTCATCGGCACACTCTGGTCAATTCAACCTTTTATCATATCCCACCATAATTCCGAGGTCTAGAACCTAGGGGAATCCTTTTGTGGAGTAAAGGGAAAAACAAAACCCCTACAGAATGGCGACCATGGCAGGACCTCGGTGGTTTGGGATATGTGATTTGTCAGAGGGGGTGAGAGAACGTAGCAAGATGGAGGAGAGAATCTCCTCTTATCTGTTTAAAAAGATCAATCTCACCAAACAATGGGTGATAGCACTGTTGAGAGCTGAGCAGCCCGCAGAAGCTGCAGCTCAATGGACGGAAAGCAAACTGTATAATAAAGGGCAGGAAAAGGCAGTTTGGCTAGCGTGCCTATCACAGCAGGTAGCCAATATGCAGAGACAGATAGATAGACTGGAAGAGCAACAGAGAGAAGCTAGGGCCAGCGCTGAAGAAAGCGCTAGAGAAGGGGAAGGGCTATCTGAGGAATGCAGTAAAGCCAGGCAGTGTATCTTGCAGGCGAGGGAGTCCCACAGAAATGCCCAGGAATTCCTCCAATGCCAGGTGGTAGAGGCAAAGGAGAGGGAAAGGAACGCCCAGGAACTCCTGGCTCAGAGTACACAGAAGTGCAGGGAGCTGGAGGGAAAGTTCCAGGATATACAAGCAGCATACAGGGTGGCCCGTAGCGAGCTAGGCAATAGTGATCACGGGCCTTGCCAGGCGAGGATAGCGCAGCTGGAGGAGACTCTGTCCAAGACTAGGGGACGGGTTCACCTGGTAGGACCAGGGGGGTCCCCCGGGGGCAGAGGGCTTCCCTCAGCAGATGATTCCCCAGTGGCAAAGGGGAATAGACCGCCTCCTGAGGCGCCGGGGATAGGTCCGGGTCGGCAGGTGGGGTTCGGGTTGTCCGGGGAGGGACAGGCCCAAGGAGGGGCGGGAGAGCACCCTCAGTTAGCGGCTTCCGCGCCATGTGTAGCACACCACGAGGTGGTGGGGTTACCGATCATGGTGGGAGAGCCAGGGGTAAAGGGGCAACAGCCCAGAGTAGGGCAGATGTGCCCGGCACGGCAAAGGAAATATGGTCCCCCGGTAGGGCAGGCAGATAGGGGGCCCATAGAGAGTGATATCATCATTCCCCATGGGGCACATGTGCTGAGGGGGATGGTGGCTCAGGTTCCCAAGTTAACCAGGGCAGGAGACCCGTCATTGCATTTTATGGAGGTGCAGCAGGCAGCCGAAATAAACGATTGCGATGAGGTAGAACGGGTAAAGCTGCTACTGATGACCCTAGATTCATACCTATGCAAGGCAGTGACCTCCAGGGAAGGGGGAAGACCTGAAACATGGGTAGCGGCACAGACAGCGGTTCTGGAGGCCATGGGGTTGAATCAGGGTAGTCCTTTCACCAGGGTGGGGGAGACGGAGCAGCAGGTAGCTGAGTCCCCGGACATGTTCGCAGACAGGCTGTGGGCAGTGTATGAGGGAGCGTGTGGGATGCCTTTAGATAGGCAGAATTTAGATGGGAGAACAGCTCACTGGCTGAAGTCTCTGGTGGCGAATTGCCTCCCGCGAGTTAGGGCAAAGGCCGAGCACTGGTTCGACCCAGCTGACCCAAACCTTAACGAGGCGGAGGTGATCAGGAAGCTCACCCTTGCGTATCGCAATGGGGTGAGAAGTGAGGAGGAGCCCGTTAAGGGCAAGGTGCACGAAATAGTACCGGCACCCCCCAAAAGGAGGCAGTGGAAACAGGAAGGCAGCCAGACCTCTTCCGAGATGAGGCCGGTGTGCTACGGGTGTGGGAAGCCCGGGCACTACAAGAGGGAGTGCAGAAACCTAAGTAGAGCAGTGGGGGATAGGACCCCGGTAACAATAGATGTAAGAGATCTAATTACCTATTTGCAGTCAAAGGCGGGAGGGTCCGGACAGGTAGCCATGGCAACAGGCCAGGGCGCGCCCGTATCCGCACCCCCGGCACCTTTATGACTGCCAGCGAAACAGCCCACATTCCAACGCCCGTTAGAGTGTGGCCCATGTGGGAGACCCTGGGTCAAGATGGAGGTCCAGGATGTGGTCGGGAGTTGTCTGCTGGACATTGGTGCTTCCAGTAGCATTGTCCACATGAACAACCCCCGTACATCCCCTCCATCTAGTAGGGCACCCTATAGTCCACGATGCGAGGGAAATCAGAGGGCGGATTGCTTGGCCAGGGAAGGAGCCAGGAGTGGGAAAGCATTAGATCCCCATGAGGAAGGACAGGTAGCTGCAGCCAGGGAGCAGCCTCGAGAAAAGGAGAGTGCGGGAGTGGTTTTGGCTCCGGACCTGACCATGGTCCAGGCACAAAACCCCATTTTAAAGGCTGCCTCAGCAGCCATTTGCAGGCAGGAGAAGATAGAGGGACCGTATGGGGGTAAAGATCAAGAACAGACCCGGGTTGATGTGGAAACCGTAGGGGAGCCAGGCGAGTCCACAGGTAGTCAGCCTGAAGTAGCCGGCTGTGTTCCAGGGCGAGGACTGGAAGCAGCGGAGAAGGAAGCTGACTCCAGCCCTCTGCAGGCAGGTACCGTAGACTGCCTAAGAGAGGCAGAACTAGCAGAAGCAGAGGAGATGGAGGTATTACCTCTGGTGTGGGAACCCCCGGTCAGACGTAGGAGGGACAGGGTCACTAAACCCCCAGTAAGGTGGTCCCCATCCCTAATTAAACCTAGGGCTAGGGCCGGCCACAGGAGGGCCGGGAAGGAGAGTGGCCGAAACAGGGCACTACGGAGTGCGGCTGGAGGGAGCCCAGTCTCCACAGGGAACGTAGGGGTAACTCAAAACCCCGTAGTGCAAAGGGAGGTGAGGGGCAGTCAGGCCCCTCGACAGGAGGAGTTCTGGCCTGCACGGGAGGGCCCACCAGAGGGGTGGCCCCAGCATGACGGGGACCAGTTATGAGTTGGCCACCCGGAGACGGGTGGCGTTGTATATAGCATTGGTTTGTGTGTAAGTAGATGTAGTGTTTGGTAATTAGATATAAGGTTTTGTATAGCTACAGGGGAGTACAGGGACAGACAGTACGGGATCGAAGGGATGTGCTGTGGAAAAGTGGACCATAACAGACAAAACAAAACCCCAAATGCCATTTTAGGCGGATAGCTCTGTGGAGGCAAGGAGGTGTTTTGCTTTGTTTTCCAGATAAGTAGCCCCGCCGTATGGATGATGGCAACGATGTGCCTCCGGATGTGCGTGGCGCGTCGCGGGGACACGGAGGAGTACCCACATGGTGCCCCCGCGAGACGGAATTATTATATCAGGCCCTGTTAAAAGACATGTTCCAGAAATTCCACAACCTGGATTTTGGGGACATAGACATAGAAGAGATGTACCGCGGAGTAGGGGATTTCACTTTGGGGTCCGGTAGGCAAAGACGAGGGGTGGTTAATGACGGGTTTACAGCATTTAACACGGGGACGTCTATTATTAATAGCATGGACAACGTAGAACTGGCCTTGCAGATCAATCAGTTGAAGGGCCAGTTAAGAAAGGTTCTGGGGGAGGAAAATGCGGTGGTAGGATCGGGACTGCACGAAGAGGTGGCAATGACTCTACATCTAAAAGAAATCATAGCACAATTGGAGACACATGCAAAAACGATAAACGCTTTGATTAAAGAGGACCGGAATGCGTCCGATCAGGCTGCACAGAATGAGGTGTGTGGGCTGTATGGTGCGTGGTTGTTGGGGGAGGGGAGGAGCAACCTGGAAGACCTGAGGCAAGGTCGGGTCCCCTCCTGGATAAGCAACCAGCACCTAGCAGCGCTACACCCTTATAACAGCACTTTGAGTCCTTGTCAGCTTCGTGTGGCCTCCGAGGCCTACCCGGTACCGGTGGATTGCGGAAAATCCAATCACACCATAATGGGAGTGGTCGTACGAATCCCGGTAATGGGAACCTCGGCACGACCAGCTCCTCTGTACCGAGTGGAGAACGTGGGAGTTGTTCGTGGGGGGGTGCATATTCGCTACGGGAAGGTCCCGCCCTATGTCATAGTGAGGGAGCAAGCTGTGACAGGCATTGACCTTTTGGGTTGTCGGAGCCGGGGAGCACAGGTAATCCTGTGTCCCCAGCACATGGGCGCTGAGGCTAGGCCTCAGTGTGGGTTCAGGACTGTTGGGGCACAGCCTATAAACTGCACCATGGAGGCGATGGCGGCAGACCATGTCCCTCCACAGGTGGCGTATATAGGCAGTGGGACGTACTGTGTCACCACAAGTGCCCAGCGGTATCAGCACGGATCACAGCTGTGGTGCCCGATACCGCACAGCAGCTTCTGCTTTAAACCCAGGGCAGAAGTCCATGTGGCACAGCAGCGAATATTACCCATCCCGGAACCTTCTTCGGTTCACCTCTCGGTACGAGAAAATGTAACTGACTTATTTGACTATGTTGCCCATTTTGGGTATGATATTCCCCCAGTGAATGAAAAATTAAAAGAGTTGCTGGTGGCGGTCGAGTTGTCGCACAAACACTTCTTCTCCCTGGAACAAAAGACTCTGGATATCGCCAGGGAGATCGAAGAGATCAAGTCTCCAAGTTGGTGGGACCTGGAGTCCTGGATCATAGTACCAGCATGGGTCCGCATCGTGTCCCATGTTCTGATCATCTGCCAGATGATAATTGTGGTGTATTTGCTATGCATTAATTGCAAATTTAAAAGGCGGAGGAGGATGGCCAAATTACAACAGCTGGTAAATCGAGCCGCCCGACGTCACCATAACGACACCCCATCACTGTAAAATGTCTGTACTCTAGTGCAATAGTTTTTGTACATAAGTTGTAATCCCTGCATTTTCAGGGAATGGTCGTGAGGGTACTGTATGGTTTGTGGGATTGATGTAAAGTAAAATGTGTATAGTGTAAGTTAATGTGCTTCGAGGGCCTAGTTTAGCGATTAAGGGGGCTTTCGGGGTACATAATTTCACCTTCTCACCAGGAGTGTTTACAGCTCTTGAGGCTGGAGGATTGCCCACTAACTTTGTCAATCGACACGGTCCGTGCGAGCCTGGACGTGTCGTAGGGGCATGTAAGTTATTTGGGCAAATCCTCCAAAATTATGGAAGAAATTGAATAAGCACATGGATATCTTAAAAGACAAATTTGCTGGCTGCAACGGAAAAAACCCCCTCCAATACACATCAAGAATCAAACCCGTCTGGCCTGTGGACTTGGACATCACACAACGGTGTGAACAGGGAAGGCTGAGACGGAGATAACGAGATTCTCTTGGATACACAAAGGGAGGAACCAAGCCTCAGCAGACGGTGGTAAACAGGCCAGCACAAGCACAATCACCATCGGGGATGATAACGATCAGGCTGAGGGATCATGACATCAGCAAACCCCTTATCATCGGAAGCCTATTGTTCATGCCAGATCGAAACTGGGAAACATCAAAAGAACCCCTTTTATCCAGAGGACCACCTGGGGGTTTCAAAGGAAGCTCAGGTATAAAAGTCGAAGTCAAGCCAGAACTCTCTCTCTCTTCCTGCTCTTCCTGCTCTGCTGGACAGCTCGTGGGCCTGCATCGACTTCGCTGTGAGTATCCTGGTGACCTGGTGAATTTCCCGAAATAGGAGGTTGAGGGGAGAAAGGTCAAGGGGGAGTATGCTTGCAAGTAACTTGTGTTAAAGTAAGTTTTACGACGTGCCCGATAGTTTTCGTCCATAGTTTTAGTTTAAAGCATAAGTTTAGCCACGCATTGTGTAGTGTTGGTGAGATTCGATTTCTCATTGTTTAATAAAGCCTGTAAATTTTAGACTTGCTTTGAGTCCATCTTGGTTTCTGTTTTCTCTCATCGGCACACTCTGGTCAATTCAACCTTTTATCATATCCCACCATAATTCCGAGGTCTAGAACCTAGGGGAATCCTTTTGTGGAGTAAAGGGAAAAACAAAACCCCTACAGCTCCAGAGCATAGGTTGGGCGAGATTTTGGGTTGAGACCCTTCTTCAGACTAGGCAATGTTTCATGGTGGGACCCTTCTTCAGATTCTCTTATCGGTGTTTTCCAGGCATGCTGCATGACCCGCTGAGTTACTCCAGCATTTTGTGTCTTTTTTTGTAAACCAGCACTTGCAGGTCCTTGTTTTTCTCTTCTAAAGGTGGGACGTGGCTCCAGGACGTTCTCTGCGTGAGAGCTTCGGTCCCAGGCAGTGGTGCAGATGTCAGTGAGTGGTACATCAGCATCAGCAATGCAGGAGGGACGGCAATTGGAGTCCTCCAGTCACCTCAGACGATAAAAGCAATTGAGGTTATAGAGAGATGGGAAAGGCAACGAGGGTGAATAAAACATGAATGGGAAATAAGAAGAAAAATATGTAAAGACATAAAGAGGGAGGAGTGCAGAAGAATTTCATCAAAATGATTTTTCCAGCATCTGCCATTCTTTCTGAAGGACTGCATTAGGTGGATAGACTGGAGAAAATGGGACCGTACTCCTTGGAACAGAGGAGGTAGTAAGGTGACACAAGAGACTGCAGATGTTGAAATATTGAGCAAAGAACTAGCCACAAAAAGCTGGAGTAATTCAGCGGGACAGGCAGCATCTCTGGAGAGAAGGAATGGGTGACGTTTCGGGTCGAGAATAAGGATCTCGAGCCAAAACGTCACCCATTCCTTCTCTCCAGAGATGCTGCCTGTCCTGCTGAGTCTCCAGGTTTTTATGTCTATCTTCGGTTTAAACCAGCATCTGCAGTTCCTTCCTATACAAAGTGTAGGAGGAGGTCAGCTGGTCAGGCAGCATCTGTGGAGGTAAATGGACAGACAGACAGCTGGGTCTGCTAGATTCCGAAGAATATTATAAGATATCAGGGCACTGAAGATAATGATTGCCATTCCTTCGGATGCTGCACACTAAGATGTGTTTAATACAACACGGAAGGATTAGGCAAGGTATTCTAAGTCATGGTAGCCATTCCAGATTATACCAATGTATATCTGAAACAAAGTGTGATTTGTGTGAATGCATAAACTGTGCTTATTATAGGTGACTGTTATATAGTTGAAATATTATTAGTAACTATTTTACAACATATTGTGCCTGTGTGTACTATTTTTCATAGCATAGACATTCCCATATAATGTTGCCTGATTGTCTGAGCTGACTATAATACAGTGGTTTGATGTGTGTAGAAAGCAATGTTAGAGGGCTGTGATTTCACAATGTATACTGCATAATGTGAGGCTGGATATTGAAGGAAGCATGGACTATTATAATCCAGATACTATGGTACTGATGGCAGTGTCTATATCCCACATCATATACTGACAACATACAATGTCTGCATAATGAACTAATATAATCCGTTACCTGCATCCAAACACCATTTCTTGATTACTTACTTTGATATAAAGTTTACCTAAATAGGCAATCTTCATCTATATTCTGCCAGAGGTTGGTGGTGCCAATTCCCACTGTGTCCAGAAACCTGGAAGAGGAACCATGGCTCTTTGCCACCCCCTTTCTCAACCCAGACGTGGGGGTGGGGCAGCGGTAGAGTCAGCAGCCAGTGTCAACAGGTCCACATCTACAGGCATGTCGGACAAAATAAAGTTTGAGGCAGCATTGTAATTTCCACCTGCAGCATTGTAATTTCCATCCAAAATGTCCAGGAAAATGAATGAGGAAATGCATTTGAGGACCAAATGAGGAGTCCAAATCTACACCAATGACAATGGGACTTAAACAGTTAAATGTTAAATTGGAAGCACATCTCCAAATACACTGGGATCAGAAGACTGGGAGGCATTCTACCAGGGAGTAGGGGATCACCTAGTCTATGGGAGCTGAAGATCCAGGATCCAAGATTTCAGGAGCAGAAACTCCACTTTTCCGTTAAGAGAAATTCCTTCAATCTATGTAAGTGGAGTTTCATGGATCTCATGTATGGGATGCACTTTTGTCTGCACTTGTTGTATCGAAATGTTTGTTCTTTTGTCAAGAAAATAAGGGCCATCCAAATTGAAGGCTAGTCTGGGATATCTGATGCTCCCAATCAGACGATGTCTCACTCCAATACGAGCAGCCGTAGTTCGCCTGGAATGAGGAATCTGGTATTGGCCGGACGTATGTTGAATGGCCCTGAAGGTCTTGTTGCCTACGACACGGAGTACAGCGGCCACATTGGCAACATGGTGACCACGTGACTCTTCAATTGGAAGCCACTAGTCTCTGCGTAGACTGCAGCCAGATGGAAGCACAACCAATGGTGAGGGCACCAGACATAATGTTTGCTTAAGCAGGCACCAGTCAGTTCTGCAGTGTAAGGAACTCCGTCAATGTGCAATGGGACACAAATACATTTACAAAACAATTCAATTAGATTAATTACAGAAAGTACACATTTACAGATTTTTTTTTGCCAAGGACTATGTTTTGCATAATTCAAAACAGATAAGAATGTCTGAGCCAAATATTAATGCAAGGAGATATAAATACTGCTGCAATATAGTAATAAAAATATTTTATGAAATTGGAACATTCATCCGATCAAGCTCAAGTACTTCCTCTTCTGGTAAAATTATGTCAGCAGTTCGACAGACATGTTCTTGTTCAGTGACGTCTCCCAATGTTCAAAATTCCGGTGAGCCTGCTCCAGGTCCTGGATGATCTGGAAGACTTTGTTTGGGATCTCCACCGTATTGGACCCTGCAAAGAAGAGGCTTCTTTAGCAAGGAGCACTTGCTATCTGGGTCCCACAGCAAGGGATCAATGCGCGACCTTCCGCTCTCCCCAAAGGAATCTTTACGCACCCATGGTCTGCTCGCCAACACCTGGAGAGGTTCAACATGCACCTTAGACAACTCCTCAAGGTGTTTGAGAGATGGAGGCCTGGCAAATTTGGCAGCGAAGGTTTGAAACAGGCCATTCAATTGCCATCAATACTGTTTGCCACACATGGTCTCAACCGCTACCAACGCCGGGGCAAGACCACCCGGTGAGAACGGCCAGGGACATCGGGCCTCCGTAGAGGCAATTGCGGTGGCCTCAATAGGCCTGACTTTGGGGTGAACATGGGGTGGGGACTGGACATTGTGCCTTCCCCCACAGTGCTATCCACTGTGGGGGGATGATTTTTTTTTGTCTAATTGTAGTCCTGTAGGTCTGTGTCCAAGATGGCTGCCGTGAAGAGAGAGTGGACGCTGGCGCGCTTTGGCTGCCGCTGCTCTCTCTTCACACTGTGTTTTTGATTTTCTGTTTTTGGATTGAATTCTGTTTTTAATTTGTGTCTCTGTGATGTCTTTATTACTTGTTATATTCCGATTATATGTTATTCCGATTACTATGTAAGGTGTCCTTGAGATGTCTGAAAGGCGCCCATTAAATAAAATTTATTATTATTATTATTATCAATACTGTTTGCCACACATGGTCTCAACCACTACCAATGTTCTCCCTGTCCCATTCAATCCCAGAAAATCCTCATCCTGTTCCACTCTCCGTCCGCACACTCGACATGCTTCGCCATGATGGACAACCCCAGTTTTGAGTTGGGAGACTCACTACTTCAATGGCTAGTCCGGACTTGGATGGGAGTCAGGAACTAGAGGGCATTGTGACGTTTTAATACAGGAAAACGTCCCAAGGTATTTTACACAATAAGCAAAGGAGAAAATGGTAAGGTGATTAAAACTGGGACTAAGGAGTGGCTTTTCAGAAAGATCCCCAAACCTGGTAGAGATATGGGGAAATGAAGAAAGAGGGAATTCTAGAGAACTGAAGTTATTCCTGCCAATGATTAGAGATGTGTAAATAGCCCTAAAAATTCCTAGAAAATAAGCATTGAACTAAGGTACGTATAAAACACCTTACATGCATAACAACAATATTCTCCTGGTGTAGTCCACCCATTACTGCCACATTGGGTGAATGGGGACTCTCAATTTAACAGTTACCTTCATTAGAACTGATCGGGACTGTAGTGTCTCTTCTCCCTTTGCATTCCAAGTATTTTTGTCTACAAACAAATGAGAAAACTGTTACATTATATAACAAAGTTACATGATAAAGTATGAGTGCCACATTGAAGGACAAATTGTTGCCGCCAATAAACAAAAATGTTACATGAAACAACAAGCCAACTATGACAATAAATATTGCACATTACAAATCAATCCCAGGCATGTTAGTTGACTTAACAAATAATCCATAATAACAGTAATCCTAATCATTAATAAGAATGGTGATGCAAATTCAAAACTTGAGAGTTTGGATGAAGTGTAACAATCCCTGAGGTCAGTAATAGTCACTGTAATGGTTAATGTTGTAAAAGCCCAATTGATCTCCATGAGAACGGAAGCTGGCCTTTGGACAACGTTACTGTTTGGGGACACAAGGTGCCAGTTTACAGAGAAATACACTAGTGGGAGAATCTAGGACCAGAGGCCATAGCCTCAGAATAAAAGGACATACCTTTAGAAAGATGAGGAGGAATATCTTTATTCAGAGGGTGGTGAATCTGTGGAATTTATTGCCGCAGAAGGCGGTAGAGGCCAAGACAATGGATATTTTTAAGGCAGTGATTGACAGATTCTTGATCAGTACAGGTGTCAGGGGTTATGGGGATAAATCAGGATAATTTGGTTGAGAGGGAAATATAGACCAGCCATGATTGAATGGCAGAGTAGACTTGATGGGGCAGATGGCCTACTTCTGCTCCTATCACTTATGAGTGGCACGGTGGTGTAGTGGTAGAGCTACTGCCTTACAGTGTCAGAGTCCCTGGTTCAATCCTGACTAAGGGTGCAGTCTGTACGGAGTTTGTACATTCTCCCAGTGACCTGCGTGGGTTTTCTCCAAGATCTTTGGTTTCGTCCCACACTCCAAAGACATAAAGGTTTGTAGATTAATTGTCTTGGAATAAATGTAAATTGCCCCTAGTGTCAGTTAGATAGTGTTAGTGTGCGGGGATCGCTTGTCGGTGCGGACTCGGTGGACCGAAGGGCCTGTTTTCCTCTCTAATCTCTAAACAAAACTAAACTCATGGCAAATTTTCTACGCTAATCTCTCCCAGTGGGATAACTTTGCCAGCCCTGCAGCCAATGCAGGCTTCCTGGGATAACCTGGGAATGGGGTCAGAAAGATCTGTCCAAACATTCTCTTTTTCATTGGCATGGGAAATACTCAACAGGAAGGCATTGGGTAAAGAATGAGTATGTAGAAAGGTCAACCTATGATCAACTACTCACGTCAACACGCCCCTGATTGCAAGCAGTTGCCTGAATATCAGATGAGATTCTAAATCAGGATTAAGAGGATCATTCCACTCCTGGAGTGTCACACCAAAATGGGTTTTGTCGCACCCTGGAGCTGCCAAACGGTAAACACACACACATGAAATCACATTGAGTATTGTTTATTGAGTTTAGTTTATTGTCACGTACACCGAGGTACAGTGAAAAGCTTTTGTTGCGTGCAAACTAGTCAGCGGAAAGACAATACATGATTACAATCGAGCCACCCACTGTGAACAGATACATTATTAACTGAATAACGTGAATGAAGTTTTGCTCAGCAACCTTCTTGAACTGAATCCAAATCATTCCACTCTGGGCAATTCAGAGATCTTTTTCCTCCGGTGCAATGTCATGGATTGTGATGATGATGGAGCATGTTTATTCCTATAGTTATGGTCTTGCCAATATCAATCAAATTTACATGTCCTTATGATGAGTCAGTGTAATCACCAAGGGTAGTTCACAGCTAAAATAAACTTATTACCACAGGGAGATGCCATGCTGAGGTTTCCAGTCTGGAGATGAATACTTGAGCTCTTTATAAGCAAATTCATGGAAAATAGATTTAGTTAGTCTACGAATAGTTTGGAGAATGAGTCAGGAAACGAAAGCGAGTGAGTAAGTGAGTGAGTGAGAGTGAGAGTGAGTGAGTGTGAGTGAGTGTGAGTGTGAGTGTAAGTGAGTGTGAGTGAGTGTGAGTGTGAGTGAGTGTGAGTGAAACAGTGAGTGAGAAAGTGAGTGAATGAGTGTGTGAGAGAGAGTGAGTGAGTGAGTGAGTGAGTGAGTGAGTGAGTGAGTGAGTGAGTGAGTGAGTGAGTGAGTGAGTGAGTAAGTGAGTGAGTGAGTGAGTGAGTGAGTGAGTGAGTGAGTGAGTGAGTGAGTGAGTGAGTGAGTGAGTGAGTGAGTGAGTGAGTGAGTGAGTGAGCAAGCAAGCAAGTGTAAAGAAGTGGGGGGTTGATTGTAAGGGAGTGGAAGGAAGGAGCATGCCAATGAATGAGATATGCAAGGGTTGGTACTGGAGAGGCAATGAACAAAAAGAAGAAAATTAGCAGAGAGAGGATTTGAACCATGGTGCAAGGAAGGAAACGGCATGTTTGCTCTGCTTCAGTAACAGCGTCTCTGCAGCGTAAGCCCACAGTGAGCAGCGATGCCACACACATTCAGTGTCAACAGCGAGCCAGTCAGTCACCAGGCTGCTCTGAGTCACTATGTTCTGGATTCAAACCACACTCCAGAGATCTCAGCAGAGAAACCCGGGCTGGCTTTCCAGCGCAGTGCTGAGGAAGCAGTGGCCCCCAGTTCAGCTCTACCGAGGGAGCGCAGCACGTAGGTACTTTAACCTGTCCAAACACAGGCAATACATTGAGAAAACCTTCCACGTGGAGCTTTCGGATGAATTAAAGCAGCCTGAATATGTTTAAGAAGGAACTGCAGATGCTGGAAAAATAGGTAGACAAAAATACTGGAGAAACTCAGCGGGTGAGGCAGCATCTATGGAGCGAAGGAATAGGTGACGTGTCGGGTGTAGACCCTTCTTCAGACATCACCTATTCCTTCGCTCCATAGATGCTGCCTCACCCACCGAGTTTCTCCAGCATTTTTGTCTACCTTTGATTTTTCCAGCATCTGCAGTTCCTTCTTAAACACGTTCAAGCTTGAACATGTGATATGTGTCATATATCAAGCTCAGCTTCTTGAATTTTTATTTTTGTTTCTGCTCAGAGGTACTTGAGCACTTGTTGTGGGCAAATTCAAGTATTTTGGGTTATAAAAAGTTGGTTATGATGACAAATAAAACTGCAAAATTGTACTAATTGATGCCAGTGCTTTGTTATTGTGGATTAGCCCCCCCCCCCCCCCCCCCCCTCCCCCCCCCCTCCTTCCCACTGAGTGACTCAGAGGCCTCTCTGACCAGTGGCATCTCCACAAACCAGTACCACAGTCAGTGCACAATAGCAGCATTTTGGAAGACCCAGTCTTGAAGCTAAATCTTTATTTAACTTTACAAGCTCAGACGCAAGTCTTTGAGGAACATCTCAGATTCCTATTTCCATATTACCAAAAAGAATCAAAAGGACACAAAGCGCTGGAGTAACTCGGTGGAGGATGTTTGGGGTTGAGACCCTTCTTCAGGCCAAAAGGAATGTAATGGACATTAGTTATTTGAACGGTATAAATCCTGCACATTATTCAGAGACTACGAACATTGAAACAAGATAATTTAATTAATTTACACCATTAAGTAAAGTTATGTCGTATTTAGATCTATCATATGGGTATTCACTTAGTTTCTTCGGTTTGGAAGCTCTTACTAGAATGGATGAGGACACCAGCAAAGCCCAAACAGCAAAGGACTGTAATACCTGTTTTCTCCTTTTGGTGGCAGCAGCTCCACTTCTCCCCTTTGGACACGCCAGGATGATAAGAGTTCAGCATTTGTTTGTTGCTGACACAGTATTTCCGTAAAGACGATAGCCATTGATTCAATTCATTCACGTTCTGAGAAGAAAATAATACCATCCTTCAAAATTTGTTTTACCTTTCAAGAGAAGGTGAACAGGTTAATAAGATGCACTGCCCACATTAGTTTGCATCAAATAAGACTTTTATTGTGCAGGCTGAGAGAGAAAAGCAATTATAGTTATAAAGTCATAGTGATACAGTGTGGATACAGGCTCAACTTGCCCACAACATGTCCCAGCTACACTAGTCCCACCTGTCCACATTTGGTCCATATCCCTCCAAACCTGTCCTATCCATGTACATGTCTAACTGTATCTTAAATGCTGGGATAGTCCCTGCCTCAACAACCCCCTCTGGCAGCTTGTTCCATACACCCACCACCCTTTGTGTGAAAAAGTTAACCCTCAGATTCCTATTAAATCTTTTCCCCTTTACCTTAAACCTATGTCCTCTGGTCCTTGGTTCACCTACTCTGGGCAAGAGACTCTGTGCATCTACCCAATCTATTCCTCTCATGGTTTTATACACCTCAATAAGATCACCCCTCATCCTCCTGCACTCCAGCCTACTTAACCTCTCCCTGTAGCTCAGACCCTCGAGCCCTGGCAACATCCTTGTAAATCTGCTCTGTACCCTTTCCAGCTTGTTATTATTCCACTGGCCCAGATTTTATATTAAGGTTGTTGCTGCTCCCCCTGCCAGTGTAAATCCTTCAATCAACTGAATTTGAAAGAGACGTTTGATCATAATCACACCATTGTTTGTGCATCTTGCTGTGTGCAGAGTAGCTGCTTGTGTTTCTACAGCATAGCAGTGACTACACTTCACTGTATTGCTAATGTGCTAATAGTGGCATCATTACAAAGCACGGTTGCTGACCAAACTTCTGCAGGTTTCTAAATAGCTCCGTTGTGGAGCTAACGACAGAGACTGATTTTCACTTTACCTTTCCGCTTTTTCATTTGACATTTTAGCTTTTCACTAACCCTCGATACAGGTGACACTAAACTAAGCTGAATAAAGTATTCCATCCATCCATCCTTGAACCATGACTACTCCAGAGAGTTTCAGGGTGAATCAGATGGTCCTTGGCCTTTTTTTTCCCTCCAAATCTATTTCCTCAGATCATTTTAGACAGGTGTGAGTGCTGGTGCTGGTCAGGGCCAACACCGAGTGAGCGGGGGCAGTGTTCTGCAACTGTTGTGAGTGTAAAAGGCAAGTGCGTAAAGGAAAACGTTGATTGATCAGCAAACAGCTGACTTGAGTATTTGCGACAGGGAACAGCATTTTGCACCGCTACTAACTGCTGTGATTGGCACGGTGGTGCAGCGGTAGAGTTGCTGCCTTACAACACTTACTGCACCATAGACCCCGTGTTCCATCCTGACTACGGGGTGCTGCCCCGTACAGAGTTCGTACGCTCTCCCCGTGACCGCCTGGGTTTTCTCCGAGATCTTCGGTTTCCTCCCACACTCCAAAGACGTACAGGTTGTAGGTTAATTGGCTTGGTATAAATTTAACAATTGTCCCTAGTGTGTGTAGGGTAGTGTTAGTGTGTGGGGGTCGCTGGGCGGTGTGGACCCAGTAGACCGAAGTGCCTGTTTCCGCGCTGTATCTCTAAACTAAACTAAACTACAGTGGACAGACACATTATCTGGTCATTCTTCACACTTTAGCTGCCATTGGTTTCCATGCTCACACTTCCTCCTTTAGCTTGGTGTTGACATGTTTTGTCTCATCGTGCTCCTGTGAATGATCACGCTAATGCTGAACGCTCTTTCCATAGAAGAGTGACCCTATGTCCCTGTCTAGTCATTTTGATTTGGTCAGTTCGTTTTTTACTGCTGGGACACTGTGCTGTGAAGTTCTCAGCCATTATGGGATGTCCACAGATATTGGCGGTGTGATCAACACACAGTTCTAATGCCATGTAAAATGTGATTTCTTTACCTAGATGATCAATAGAAGACAAGTTTCGAACGTTCATATGTGACTTTGAGGAGCAGGCGATGGAAGCAGTGTTCAGTAAGGGGTTGGAGGGATGGGACGTACCTTGCACTGCAAGTACATGATCTCAAATTGTCTTCTGCCGTCCGTTGAAATGATCTGCATGACATACGGGCTGCCAAAACACTTCTCGTCCACCTTCTCTATGGCTATGATCTTGGAGAGTGGAATAAATGCGCTGTTCTGTAAAACAGGTGGAACAACGCAAACAGGTCAGTCAGCGTGGGCCATGAGGCTGAGGTTTGCCAACATCCAAAAATTTTAAATGGTAAACATGTATCAAATGATTAAAAGAAAATAAGTTTAATATCCCTGTTTCTCCTTGATCTACTGTCCAATGGGGTTTCTAATCCCACGTCAGCTCCAACCTGGCAGTGGGAATGTGGCCAACACTGGGCCTGGCCCTGGGAGCTGCTGATAGACTCCGTTATTCTAGGGATGCGGATGCTGGTGACAAGGCCAAGACTTACCTCCTGTTTGTTCATGAACACCGTCACTACCGGCAGATGCCGTGTGGTGAATGTTCTCCCGCTCGTGCTGTTCAACGGGAATGTTGACCCAATGCCAACAAGTCCACATGGGCCTGTGTCCCGGGAGAGATCCTGTGACTTGGAAGGGAACTGGGAGCTGATGGTATTCCAACGGGGCCGGGAGACTCTGTTGGGCGGGTTATCCTGTGGTACCACAAGTTGACCTACCTTTGCGTTTGGCATTTTGGCATAACACAATGCTTCACAGTTCAAGCAAAAATAATGCTTTTTGAAGTGAGATGACATGAGGATGCCTCTCTCCTTGGCTCGGTGCATCAGCAGGTATCCTTCTTTGATGGTGGACGTTTGCAGTGCCACTCGCTTTTGACAATCCAGCTCTGAAAAGAAAGTGGATTTTGATTCATGATCTGTGGAGAGGCAGGTGAAGCTACCTCACTTGCCCAGTCACACATCCCCCTGGATGGAGAGACCAGGCAGATCTATTCCCAGCGTAAGCCAATGCTAACCCTGGGGACCGAGAGGGATTGTGGAAGCCTCGCCACAAAGGCCCTGGGAATAGCTGCATCTAAATCTGTGAAGGGGGTGCAGTGGAGATCCTGTGAAATAGGTCATCGTTCCCTCCTTTCCCCTTGCACTGTGCATCAATCGTGTTTGCTGTTGACAAATGGAGGATCTATTTACTCAAACTTGACCCATTAGTCCTGAATAAACTGGGACTGATAGGGGATGATACAAGCAAACATATTCCATATACCAGCAATAGATAGACACAAAAAGCTGGAGTAACTCAGCGGGACAGGCTGCATCCCTGGAGAGAAGGAATGGGTGATGTTTCTTCAGACATACCAGCAGTTCAAGATGGTTCAATACACCAGCAGTTCAGTCTGGTGAAAGTAGTAAGGCTATTACCAGCCAGGGACCAGTCTATGCCAACAGGGGTCAAAGTCCCCTGCAGGCAAAAGAGCAGGGAAGATGTCAGTGAATCGAACAGAAGCCAGAGAGTCTCTGCAGGTGGAGTAACTTTATACTTGTTCAGTCCACTGTTCCATTCAACTAACACAATAAGTTACATTTATATATCGTCTTACAATTAATTAAGTGCTCCAAGGCACTCTGTAAGAGTGTTATCAAATAGGATTTGACATGTACAGAGTGCAGCTGGTAGATCTGCTGCCTCACAGCGCCAGAGACCTGGGTTCAATCCTGACCTTGGGTGCTGTCTGTGTGGCATTTGCATGTTCGCCCTGTGACTGTGGATTTCTTCCAGGTGCTCTGGTTTCCACCCAAGTCCCAATGACGGCAACTTTGTGGGTTAATTGCCCTCTTCAAATTGTCCCTTGTCTTTGGCGATTGGGTAAGAAAATACGGTAACATTTAGACAAGTGTGAAAGCGCGATCGAATGCTTGTGTGGAAACTAGTGTAGTCTGAAGAAGGGTTTCGGTCCGAAGCGTTGCCTATTTCCTTCGCTCCATAGATGCTGCTGCACCCGCTGAGTTTCTCCAGCATTTTTGTGTACCTTCGATTTTCCAGCATCTGCAGTTCCTTCTTAAACGCTAGTGTGGACTCGTTGGGCCGAAGGGCCTGTTTCCGGGCTGTATCTTACCAACTAATAAACAACATTAAAAAAGCCTCATAAGGAGATATAAGAGAATAAGCGACCAAAGGCTTGGCTAGAGGGGCAGGTTTAAAGGACAGCCATAAGGAAGGAATAAAGAGGTGGAGGAGAGATGAGGGTTGGGGTGGGAATTTCATGGCTCGGGATGTGATGAAAGTCAGGTACACACGGGAGGTCAGACAGGGAGGAGCACAGACATGTATGGCTGGAGGAGGAAATTCCAAGGAGACTATGGAGAGGCTTGAATGTTGGGGAAATAATTGAGCATTTTTCATATTGCTGGAATAGAAACCTACCTACGTGCGTCAGTCCTCACTTTTTATCCCAAAGGGAGAAAAAATGCTGGAGTAACTCAGCAGGTCAGGCAGCATCCCTGGAGAACATGGACAGGATCAGGACCCTTCTTCAGACTGTCCAGTCCCGACCCGAAACGTCACCTAACATCCTTCTCCAGAGATGCTATCTGGCCCGCTGAGTGACTCAAATACTTTAGTTTCATTTTGTGTAAAGCAGCACCTGCAGGGTCTTGTTTCTGCTCTTTCCATTTGCTTTTGATTAATATTACAAACCGTGTTCAATCTCTCATCTAATGCAGCTTTGTCCACAACTACCAGTGTTCTTTGCAGTGCCAAATGTGAATATTACATTCTGTGTCAAAGACTGAAAGGTTAACCAGTAACCACTGGCTGATTAGATCCTATGGGTTGTTTGTGGAAGGAGAGGAGTCATATATGTGTACTCATTCAAAAAGGTGTGATGAACAAGGAGAATAGACTGGACTGAGATGAACAGGGAGAATAGGCAACAGGTCTTCTGCTCTGCACTTCCAATGAGGCAGGGATATGGCATCTGATTCCTGGTTTGCACAGGAATTCTGATTCCTGGTTTGCACATGAATTAATTGCTTGCCTTAAGATGTAGGTCTCGATACTCATCAATGCTAGTCTGAGAAAGTTTTCAATTTGCAAAAGTGAAATTCACATGAATGCAGTGTTAACCAAAGCTGCACATATTTCCAGCTCTCTTAATGACAGTCATTAACACTGTCTGCTCATTTTCCTGTGAGATTTTCTAGCAATTGTTTTCCAGAGTCTAAATAAGACAGAGTCAGGTAATGCCCAAAATGCATCTCCAGTAAGACTTGCAACAGTGATCTGACTACTGACTGGTGTTGTTAAGCTGCAGAAGAACTTACTTTTACTCGTGGCGATGGGTGGAAAGGATCATTTCTGAAAGGGGCAATCAGACTAACGCTGCATTTGCCCACACAGCTGAATGCACTCCGCCACACCGAGGACTGATCCCTCCTTCTTCAGACTGCCTCCAAATACCCAACCGCCTCGACCTAACGCCCCCTCCTCATGGATGAGGTGGGGATGTAAATGCACCCATCAGGGACCATGTGACCTGGTCAACCCCACTCTCATTTCCATTCCTCAGGACCATCCCTGTTATCTGCGCATCTCACAGTTCACTCATCGCAGTTGCATCTCCGGGCTGATTAGAAACATAGAAACATAGAAAATAGTTGCTTTAGGAGGCCATTTGGCCCTTTGAGCAAGCACCGCCATTCAATATGATCATGGCTGATCATCCAAAATAGTAAGATTAAACGAGAACTTACCAGTTTGAAGTTTGATCTGTATTTTATGAGGAGTTACGATGAGGGATTACGTGCCCTCCGCTCCCACCCTCAATAATGTGGGTCAAACTGATAACTGAGGTCTCCTTTTCTTTACTATGTTTATTTCAATAACTGTGTCTATCTGTGATTCCACACTGCTGCTTTGAAGTATGCCGCGCGTGCGTGCTGAGCGGGCTCTTCACGTAGTCACTCACGTGACTCCGAAGTAAAATCAGTACCCCGTTCCTGCTTTTTCCCCATATCCCTTGATTCCTTTAGCCCCAAGAGCTAAATCCAACTCTCCCTTGAGTGAATCGGTGACGTCTATCATCAAGAATATTTGCCATCCGAGCCATATCCTCTTCTCACTGCTACCAATGGCCAGGAGGTACAGAAGCCTGAAGTCCCACACCACCAGCTTCAGGAACAGCTACATTCCTACAACCATCAGGTTCTTGCACCAACCCACACAAGCCTAATTCTACTTCAGCAACAGAACACAACAACCCACCTTTTGCACTACCAAGGACTATTTTTCTGGTTGCGTTTTTTGCACTGATTTATTTTCTTTTTCATAGTCTTTTTCTTTTCACTTTCTTGAATAAGATACGCATCGCTTATGTATGAATTGTTGTGATTGTATGCGGCCTGAGTCAATGTGCCTGTGATGCTGCTGCAAGCAAGATTTCCATTGTGCCTGTACTCCACCGCACTTGTGCAGATGACAATAAGTACTTGATTTGACTTCAACTGTCGTGCAATGCCAGTTTAAAAACCGGAGCAACGTTTGTGTAGGTTAGCAGGCGTGTTGTTGAAGTGGGTGAGTGGGTGGTTGGGAGGCAGAAAGGAAACAGTGATTTTTGTTCTGTTGTCGCAGTAGGCAGGTAGATTGTGAATGGCACAACTGTTACACTGTTTAATTGCTTACGTGATGATCAGTGATTCTTTCTCTGAATGGAAAATTAATCAGACACATTTCTCATTTAAGCAGCAGCCAGAAAAATGAGAAGAATGGACCCAAAGACCTGTCTTAATTTAATGCCTCTAGTCTATAAATACAGGAGTGAAAACATTATGTGGTTGACTAGCCAACCCCATTCAAGGTGGCTTCAGTGAAATTCTGCATGATGGTATTTTGACTGCATTTACCTTGATCCTCCTCAATGTCGATTAGCTTGATGATGAATTCTTTAAATAATGTGACCCCTTGTTGAATATTGTTCTGCAATGGTGCCATCCAAATTTCCTTTCCACGAGCTTCATTGGCATCCATGTTTCCAATACTCTGGATCACCTGCAACAAAGAAGGTTGCCTTATTCCTCCATTCCTTATGATGACGTGTAGAGGGCGGCACAGTGGTGCAAAGGGTAGAGCTATTGCCTCGCAGATCCACTGATCCGAGTGCTGTCTGTGTGGTGTTTGCACATTAGCCCTGTGACGGTGTGGATTTCCACAGAATGCTTCTGTACCCATCCCACTGCCCAATGACCTGCGGGTCGCTAGATTAAATGGTCACTATAATAGGGGCGGCACAGTAGCACAGATGTAGAGTTGCTGCCTTACAGCGCCAGAGACCCGGGTTCGATCCTGACTAGAGGAGCTGTCTATACGGAGTTTGTACGTTCTCCCCGTGACCGCGTTGGCTTTCCCCAGGTACTCTGGTTTCATCCCACATTCCAAAGATGTATATGTTTGTAGGTTAAATTGGCTTCGGAAAAAATTGTAAATTGTCACCAGTGTGTCAGATAGTACGGGGATTGCTGGTCGGCATGGACTCAGTGGGCCAAAGGGTTTGGTTCCGTACTGTATTTTTAAACTGAACTAAACTATATATTCCCAAGTGTAGGAAGGAACTGCAGATGTTGGCCTAAACCGAAGAGATACACAAAAAGCTAGAGTAACCCAGTGGGTCAGCTAGCATCTCTGGAGAAAAGGAAAGGGTGACGTTTCGGGTTGAGACCCTTCTTCAGACTCTCAAGCGTATAACGTGCCTGTACTCCACCACACTTGTGCAGATGACGGGTGGGGTTGATGGCAATGTAGGGACAATAGATTACAGGGAAACATAGTAGAGGAATGTGAGCTGACATTGAGTCTATGGGTCGAGTGGCCTCTTTTTGAAATAAGTACGAAATAAGGAGAAAGGTGAACAAAGATTTTATTGAACCTTTTACAACCTCTGTACATCTCTGTACATGCTCTGCACCCAGTGAATTGTACACACACATTGAGGGTATTCGGGCGGATGGGGAAGATGGGTGAGGGCATGTTAATAAGGCAATAAGCGACAGGAGCAGAATTAGGCCATTCGGCCCATAGTCCACTCCTCCATTCAATCATGGCTGATCTATCTCTCCCTCATAACCCCATTCTCCTGCCTCCCCCCCATAACCCCTGACACCCATACCAATCAAGAATCTATCTATCTCCACCTTAAAGATATCCATTGATGGCCTGCACAGCATTCTGCGGCAAAGAATTCCACAGATTCACCAATAACTGGAGTTAAAGCTAGGGATAAGGCAGGAGAATGGGGTTAGGAGGGAGGGATAGATCAACCATGATTGAATGGCGGAATAGACTAAATGGGCCGAATGGCCTAATTCCGCTCCTTTCATTTATAACCTTATGACCTTAAAGAAGAGTGAATCGATGGTAGACATGGCCTTGCCACTTCCCCAGGATGACATACCTTAGCCAGAAGCAGCAACGTCCTGCTGGTCCGTGCGTCTGGGTGCTTGGGGCGAAGATAGAACAGTTTGGGAGACATGATGGCTGGTGAGAAGAACCGTAGGCACAGAAAGCTGGTGACTGCCACATACTTGATGTCCTGCGTGGAAAGCAATAGGAACATCAGTGAACTCCTCTGGGCCCAGCGGCTGTTGAAATATCTGCTTCCATAATTCAGGAAGTAGAGAAAACGGTGGGGACTCACTGAATCATTTGAATCAAAGACAGAACAAACCATAACGTCTCACCACAAATTTGTTGAAAATAAGATTAAGAAGCTGAATTCACCACCATTTAGCTATAATCTTTCCATTCAGTCAATATTTACTTGGAAGTTCTAATATGGGTGCAAGTGGGGAAAGGAGAAGGGGTGACATAACCTCATCTATTTTTTGAATTCCACTCAAAGAATTCCACTGCTCAGAATTGATCTTTCCTTGTGGAAGGGATGTATGTGCCCAGCCCAAACACACCACTGTGGAAGACAGACTTCAGAGATGGAATTTATAATGGAATAACCTGCATTGGTCCTCCTAACATAGAGCACCTTCGATGTTAATTTGCGGCCTATTTGTATTTTCTAAATGAAAACATTTTCAGCACTGCTGGTTGTGGGCTACAGAGAAATGGTATATATATATATAAATGGTATATATATATATATCTCAGAGGGGGGGGGGCGGGTATAATACGTGCATATATATATATATATGTGTGTGTGTGTGTGTGTATATATATATATATATACATATATAATAACCCATCTTGTGTCTGCAGACTACTGTCAGAGAAAGTCCAGAGTAATTTTCTCCTCTGTGGTTGTGGTCTATCAATGCCAACAAGCTGTAATATCCACTGGATGTTGGGCACGTCAAGTGAGTAGGTGAATCAGTTGACTGGAATTCATTTAAACACATGGAAAGATACATGAAAAATGAACAGAAAAGGATACAAATGGACAGGGGTGGAAAACCCGGGGGGCCCGGAGGGGACGCGTCCCCCCCCCCATGTTTTGAGAGGTGGGGGACATCCCCCCCAGGTTTTTGTGATCCCGATTTTAAAATCTCCGCTTTTAGCGCTGGATTGAGCCTCCGAAGCCTTGCGCGTACGTGTGTGTGAGTGTGCGCATGCGCGCGTGGCCGCCAAAAAATTGTGTCCCCCGTCCCCTCCATGATTTGATAGCGAGTTCCGCTCTTGCAAATGGACATTTGGTCTACGCAGCGCAAAGTAGTCCATGCTGAACTGAAGCATCCCAGGTTGGATTAGAAAAAGAATAGTACAGCGCAGGAACAAGCCCTTCGGCCCACGATATCTGTGTCGAACATTGTGCCAAATTAAACTACATCCTGCTGTCTGCACTTGGTCCATATCCCTCCATTCCCCACGTATTCATCTGCCTATCTGAAACACACTTAAATCATGGTATCGACTTCCATCACCACCCCTGGCTGCACTTTCCAGGGACCTATCATTCTCTGTACAAGATACTTTCCCCATACATCTTCGTTAAACTTTACCTCCTGTGAAGTTGAAGCTTTATCCAGTATGTGACATTTCCACCCTGGGAAAAAGGTTCCATCTGTCTATCTTACCTGTGTCTCTCATCATTTTACAGACTTCTATCAGGTCCGCCCTCAGCCTTCACTGCTCCAGAGTAAACAATCCAAGCTGACCCAACCTGTCCTTTCATGCTAATATCCTCAAATCCAGGAAGCATACTGGTAAAATGCTCCTTCACCCCTCCAAAGCCTCCACATCCTTCCTGCAATGGGGTGACCCATCCAAATGCATCCTACCAAAGGTTTTATGAAACTGCAGCATAACTCCCTGACTCTTAGACTCAATGCCCCGGCAGATGAAGGCACTTTTGCACTTTATCTATTTGTGTTTTTATTTTTAGAGAGCTATCAACGTGGACCCCAAGATCACTCTGTTCATCAGCGCTCTTAAGACTGTGGAGAGGATTTTCGAATTGTGAAAAAAATCGAGAGTAATGAGTCAGGTCGAGATAAGATGAAACATTTTCTTCAACGGTTGTGAGTCTCTGGAACTCTCTTCCTCAATGCGTGGTGGAAGCAGGGGCTTTGAACATTCTTAAGGCATAGTTTGATAAATGCTAGATAAATAGAGGTTAGAAAGATTACGAGGGAAGGCGGGAATGTGGTGATGCGTTTACAAGAAGCCCAGGCCCAATCTCACTGAATGGGTGTGTAGGTTCAGGAGGTCAAATAACTCTACATTCATGTGGTCATACACATATACATTCATATGCTCTGCTCATTCAAGTGATGATGGTAGTCTGAGCAATGTCATCAATGTTGTTGTATCGGGTGTTGGAGCACGGGACTACGTGGGACTGTGACCTTGCGAGATAGAAGGATCTTGCAAAGGAGGAGAAGCTGCTCCAGCACACACCTGGTAGCGATCCTGTGGGAATCTTGCCCCCACACTTCTGAAGAGATCTCTGAAGGTGGCCCGGATCACCGAGGGGCACTGTTCCACTGAGCTCACAATGGCTTCAATCAGTTCCGTCAGGTAGGACTGGAGACACTGCGCACTCTGCTGGATTATGTCTGCCTCAGTCTGGCACCGATGGAGACCTGAACAACTGAAAGGAGAGCCTCAATTAAATTAAATTCACAATTGGAATAAATCACTATTCAATTAAGGCTGACTCGTGATCGTAAAAATGGACTCTAGAGGTTTCAATCGTAGGATAAAAGCCTCAAGCTTAGCACTGACTGATTTGCCAGTCAAAACACTCAAAGCAGGATGATGAATGAAGATCTTCAATGATCTTCCTTCCAATTTAAGTTCAGAAGTGCATGTTCAATGTTTACTGAAAAATGTGTCATTCTGTTTGCTACTCCTCAACAAATGGACTGATCCATCCAACAATGAGGAATGGGATGATTAGTGGCAGGTTACATTTGCACCATAATATTAATAATAATAATAATATCTTTTATTGTCATTGCACATAAGAGCAACGAGATTTGGTATGCAGCTTCCATCCGATGTCATAACTTAAATAACTAATAGAAGTGCCAACCACTGACCATCTGCAACAGGAGTGCTTCACATTCCATGGCATCACCATCCCTATCCCCCACCATGGACATCTCAAGGGAGCACCATAACCATGTCAATAAAACCAGTCATAGAAAGAGAGAGTCCACGAGGAGCTAACAGGGTGGCCCTGGTCCATTGGTGATACCACTGCTGATACCAATCTCTGGCATCTTATCGTCTTTACACCATTGATAAAATATTCTCCCACTTGCATGGACGAGTGCAGCTCCAGCCGCTCACAAGAAGTTTAAGACCATCTTGGAGAAGGAAGTCCACTTGACTGGGTACCCTCTAAATGTTTATTGTCTCCACCCCTGGCACACAGTGGCCGCACAGTGTGTACCATCTACAAAATGCTCTGCAGTTATTTGCCCAGGCTACTCTTACAACACTTCCCAAACCTGTGGCCTTCTCATCATGGAGGACAAGGGTAGCTGGTGCCTAGTAATACCTCCACCTGCAGGTTGAGTCCCCTCCAAGTTGCACGCCATTCTGACCTGGAAGTATATCACCAGTCTTTCATTGTTGCGGGTCTAAATCATGAAATACCCCCCTGATCAGTGGCGGACTGGCCAGGGTGTCAGCTTGCCCGATGGCAAGTGGGCCCCTGATGAAGTGGGCCCCCTTTGTCTCCTGGCAACCAATATTTTTAGACCCAGGCCGCCACTGCTCCTGATCGGGGAAGTAGGGAACTTCCTCCACAAGGACTACTGTGGTTCAAGAAGACAACTCACCACCATCTTCTCAATGTCAATTAAGGATGGGCAATAAAACCTGGCCTCACTAGCAATGCCCAGATCTTAAAAAGACAAATAACATAAGCAAATGACACAATCACCCAGATGCCTGAACATCCAGGCATTGTTATACATTTCTGTACTTAAAAAATTGGGGTTGTTTGCATTTGTCTACCCAAGGTGACATCAAGTGAAGTGTTAAATACAGCACACTGCTAGGACAGAATTAGCACATCAAAGTGCAGGGCAGGGTTTTGAAACCATTGGCAGCTCTTATGGAACCCTGTGGCAAACTCAAGCAGCAATCGCCCATTGTGGCCATGTCGCATTGGCATGGCTTCCGTATCCATGGCAGACTGGGCAGGTTAGCCGGGTGTGTGTTACCCTGCTTCCTTGAACTCCAGTTTGTTGGGATCCAGCTCCACGTACTTTCTCTCTTCAAACACCCGGTGTATGGTTGGTCCAAGGATATTGTGCAAATATTGCATCCCCGCCACCTGCAACAGTGTAACACACCAATGGTTGTACAGCAGAGACAGATAAATACCAGTGACAATAATCATTTCATTCTTCAGTTTCTGAGCATTCACCTCCTGGTCACAGAATCACCCAGTGTGGAAGGTGCAAGTACTTTCCCTTTCAACTACATCCCGTCCCCTTCCCCCTGTGTCTATGTGAATTTTCAACTTCAAACACTTACCCAATTTCCTGTTGAGTGTAACTGATGAATCTGCCTGCAATACTTTTTAAGCTGTGCATTCATACAGTAAGTTCATGAGTGTTAGCCGCAGAATTAGGCCATTCGGCCCATCACGTCTACTCCGCCATTCAATCATGGTTTATCTACCTTCCCTTCTTAACCCCATTCTCCTGCCCTCTCCCCATAATCCCTGACACCCCCGCTTACCTTTAAAAAACATTCCATGGATTTGGAAGCTAAAGAATTGTTTCGGAACAATGTATTTGGTTCGGCTGAAAAAAACATGGAAAAAATAGAAGCACAACTTCAGAAGAGATGAAACATTCTGGACTTCCTTAGCCTGTATTTTAAACTGTTCCAAATGTTGACAAAATATAGACTTCCCGATTTATTACATTTCAATAGCTTTTGTGACGTAGCCTATTGGTCAGACATAAAAAGCAGCACCTCAAAATAACAAGGATGAGCCTGAGAATTGCTGGGGTTTGCTATTAAGGTTACTGGGGTGCTATTTGTGAATTGCACAATAAGTAAGACCTTACAAACTAGAACAAGACAGAGAGAATAAAATCCTGAATCCTGAAACTATGAGAATAAGATTGGGAATGGCTAATTATCTGAAACTTGAATTAATTACTGAGTCCATGACGAGGTGTTGTTCCTCTGTCATTGAACAGTGCAGGAGGATAAAGCTGAAGAGATTTGAGTGGGAGGGAAGAATTAAAACAGATATCCTCCCTCTCTCTCTCTCTCTCTCTCTCTCTCTCTCTCTCCCTCTCTCTCTCTCTCTCCCCCTCTCCCTCTCTCTCTCCCTCCCTCTCTCTCTCTCTCTCTCTCTCTCTCTCTCTCTCTCTCTCTTTCTAATAATAATAATAATGGATGGGATTTATATAGCGCCTTTCTAATACTCAAGGCGCTTTACATCACATTATTCATTCACTCCTCAGTCACACTCGGTGGTGGTAAGCTACTTCTGTAGCCACAGCTGCCCTGGGGCAGGCTGACGGAAGCGTGGCTGCCAATCTGCGCCTACGGCCCCTCCGACCCCCACCAATCACTCACACACATTCACACACAGGCAAAGGTGGGTGAAGTGTCTTGCCCAAGGACACAACGACAGTATGCACTCCAAGCGGGATTCGAACCGGCTACCTTCCGGTTGCCAGCCGAACACTTAGCCCATTGCACCATCTGTCGTCCCAAATATTCTCTCTCTCTCTCTCCTCTTTCTCTCTCTCTTTCCAACTTTCATTTTATATTTTTTTGTAATATTCTCTTTCTCCCTCCTCATGACCTCATGAGTGTCACCAACACTTCCTATGCTTTATTTCCAATTACCAGCATCTGCAGTTTCTTGTTTATACGGACACTGTAAGCCATTTTATCAGATCAGACAAAATACATATATAATGCGATAAATATAGATATTTGATCAACTGTAATTATTAAACGTATTAGTCCACAACGCTGTGGGAACAGAACCGATCATGCAACACTTTCTAACTAATCACAACTTCCAAATGTTTTATTTTGTATGGAGTAAGTCGCTCAATTTCTTACTTGTTCTATCCAGTTCCAACTTAATGACAAAGTTTAAGAAGTGTTTTGCCAGCCCTTGTCCCAGGAAGAGTTTAACCAGATTGGTTGCGACCTCCTGCCTGTTTTCAGTGGTGGTGAGCTCATCGATCATTGCCAGCAAGTTCCCTTCTTCACCCTGTGGGGAAAGAGTATACAACCGTTACACATGGGAGCTCGCAGCGTGCAGAGTCCCTATTGTTTACTTCCGTTTAGTTTATTGTCACGTTAATGAGGGGAAATGCTCATTCAGAATTGCCTGTCGTCTGGCAGGGTGGAGGGGAGATTTACAGCTGCTGAGACAGACTCCATTCACCAGTGAGAGCGATACCAACAGGCTTGCACATTGTAAAGGGACTTTGCTTATACACATTACCATTTAGTAGGCATGCTTAGTAGGCTCCCATCAAAGAGTAAAGGAAAATCAGGCAGGAATCAATGACTTCAACAACAGCTGACTGTCCTGCTGCACATGCTGTTATTACGAACTTAAATACTGCCGCTAACAACTCTTCAAACAAGCAGGAAGATATTTGTAGGAAGCAACTGCAGTTACTCAGTGGGACAGGCAGCATCTCTGGAGAGAAGGAGTGAGTGATGTTTCAGGACAAGGCCCTTCTTCAGACTGAGAGTCAGGGGAGAGAGAAAATTCGAGATATGGAAGGGTAAGGTGTGAAAAACAAGAGATCAAAGTGGACGAGGTTCAAGGACAATGTAGATTAGATTATTGTTAGCTAGGGGAAGGTGACAACGAGGCATACAATGTCATTTTTATTCAGGAGGACAGTCAGACTGGTCGAAGAACTAGGATGGAGGATGGATGGAAAGAGAGGGAAAGCAAGGGTTACTTGAAGTTAGAGAAGTCAATATTCATGCTGTTGGGTTGAAAGCTGCCCAAGTGAAATATTTATGGTGATCTCTTGACATCTGCCTTCACCGACTGAGGGTAGCTCATCACTTCCATGACACCATATATTCCTCACAACATAGGAGGCCATTCAGTCCGTCATGTCAATGCTACGTCTCAAAGTAACCCCAATTAAGCCATCCCCCAGCCCACCCTGCATATTTCCCTGTGATCTTTTGTCACTCCGTGCCATCAACTCCTCCACTGATACTCCTACCTCCCACCTACTCTAGAGCACATACTCTGCAAGTTGTACCACACATAATAGAAACAGAAACATAGAAAATAGGTGCAGGAGTAGGCCATTCGGCCCATTCAATATGATCATGGCTGATCATTCATCTCAGTATCCTGTATCTGCCTTCTCTCCATACCCCCTGACCCCTTTAGCCACAAGGGCCACATCTAACTCCCTCTTAAATATAGCCAATGAACTGACCTCAACTACCTTCTGTGGCAGAGAATTCCACAGATTCACCACTCTCTGTGTAAAAAATGATTTTCTCATCTCAGTCCTAAAAGACTTCCCCCTTATCCTTAAACTGTGACCCCTAGTTCTGGACTTCCCCAACATCGGGAATAATTACTAGCCTCCTGTGAAAGCATAGGCTGTGGAGGAAATCTAAGTCAATGATGATCATTTATATCATAATTCAAGTTTATCATACATCTGTTTAGAAAATCTGTCAATTGCGATCCATCGTACAGTTTGGTCTCCACTGTCCAGAGACATTTCTGATTCTGAGAAGGCATGTTTAGTCTCTTACCTCTAGAATCAGTAACTGCTACTCTGAGGGTACAGACAAAGTCAATTTGGTATTGAGATGAAAAGAAATTTCTTAATGCAGAGGGTTTTAAATCTTTGAACTTCCCTGAATCAGAGTTGTGAATACTCAGTTAGGGTGTGTACTAGTTGCTACTGGTGAATTGTTGGACACTAAGTAAATCAGAGGGTTTGGAGATTATAGGCAAATGTGGACAAGGTAAATTATATTATAACAGAGCAGGCTTGAGGGAGCACATAACATGCTCCTGTTGCTATTGCTACATTTCCATGTTAAGTGAAAACTGTTTGTCAGCTGTTTCCTTCATTTTGGACAAATCATCTGATATAATTTACCAAGTTAATTACAGCAGTGAAATATATATGTTTGCAAGTTGTCTAAATTCAGGACCAGGAAAGGAATGGCCCAGCGTCTATGAATGGGCGCTCACTGACAAGAGTAAGCTGAGCTAAGGAAGCCAAGAAATTTCCAGAGTAAAAATCGAAACCCACGCAATCCTGGAAAGAACGTGCAAACTCCACACAGATAGCACCCGAGGTCAGGATCAAACCCGGGTCACTGGCACTGTGAGGCAGAAGCTCTTCCTGCTGTGCCACCGTGCCAGCCATTGTCATTGTTATAAATTAATGATGAGAATTTTGATGGTTAAATCAGGTGGGCTGAAGTGCTTTTGGAGTGAAGCTAATGTTTGTCCTTCACCAAAGCACAATCATATTCATGACAGGGCCACAACTTGCCACCTAGATGTGGGCTACCTCAAGTGGCCACCCCCAAAATGACTCTCCGGCCATTGAGACTGGTTGTGGGATGGCGACTGAGGTCCTCCTCACCATGATCTGATCTCCCCACACCAGTAACATCTGAATTGGACCAAGATGCAGCAGTTGAGCAGTGGTTCCACCACCAAGACATGTCCTGGCCAATCAATCTTTGCAATGACTTGGTGATAATTAGGACAGACAACGGAAAAATAGCAATGTGACATGAATTTTGAAAGACTTCTGACAAAGCAGGATCTCCCTAGCGACAAGGTTATCCATTCTAATAATAATAATAATAATAATAATAATAATAATAATAATAATAATAATAATAATAATAATAATAATAATAATAATAAATACTTTATTGATCCCCTCAGGGAAATTCAGAATAATAATAATAATAATAATAATAATAATAAATTTTATTTATGGGCGTCTTTCAAGAGTCTCAAGGACACCTTACAAAAATTGAGCATATAGAGGAAAAACATGTAAGGGGAATGAAATAAATAGTAGAGACATGACTAGTACACAAAGTAAAGACAGAATTCAATACAAAACACAGTATGAGGCAATTAATGCACAGATGAAAAGGGACGGGGACGTGGGGTTAAGGATAGGCAGAGGTGAAGAGATGGGTCTTGAGGCGGGACTGGAAGATGGTGAGGGACACGGAATTGCGGATCAGTTGGGGGAGGGAGTTCCAGAGCCTGGGAGCTGCCCTGGAGAAGGCTCCGTCCCCAAAACTGCGGAGGTTGGACTTGTGGATGGAGAGGAGACCGGCTGATGTGGATCTGAGGGACCGTGAGGGTTGGTAGGGGGAGAGGAGGTCAGTGAGATATGGGGGGGGCCAGATGGTGGAGGGCTTTGTAGGTGAGGACCAGGATTTTGTAGGTGACCCGGTGGGAGATGGGAAGCCAGTGAAGTTTTTTGAGGACTGGAGTGATGTGATGCCAGGATTCTATCCGAGCCTCCGCATGTATACCAGGGGCTTGCTGATCTACCCTAGCATGAATGAGGAGGTAGAGAGTGTTTCCAGATGAGCATGAAAGGTGAGACACTGTAATGACCTCAGTGCCTGGGTTGCTGCTGGATTGGGGCAGGGTGTGAAAGACCCCGCATGGTGGGGGTTGACTGAAGTGGAGGAAGCAGAGGTATCCTCGATACAATGGGAAAACAAGTCACCAGACTGGCTCCAGCACACACGGCCGCTGGCCAACACTTGTGAGTAGTTGGTCCTGGCCAGGAGGAACCCCGAGTGGAATGATGGATGAGGAGAAGAGTAGACAACAAATGAAGACACTCACATTGTTGGTTGTCGTGGACTGGAGTAGTAGCTCTGTGAGGGGCTGGTAGTAACTGGAAGGAAGAACGCTCTCATCCCGCAGTCGCAGCTGTAGACGCAGCGAACCCAGGGCTCCCCTGAAAAACACATGTGTTAGATCGCATACCAGGCCTGTGTACTTCAGAACTGTGTGCATGGGATTGGCCGTACAGCAGTCGTACCCGACATAGGCTGCAAGCATGTAAAGGCTGCAGCAATGCACTGTTGCTGATGTCAGGTGTCAGAGGTTATGGGGAGAAGGCAGGAGAATGGGGCTAGATGGGAGAGATATATCAGCCTTGTTTGAATGGCGGAGTAGGCTTGATGGGCCGAATGGCCTAATTCTACTACTATTCCTTATGACCTTATGATCCCTGGGCATTGATGGACCAGTATTTATGAAGCAAAGCGTTAATAAGTCGGCACCCTCAGCACTTTGGATGGTGCCAGAGCAGCAGATTTCTCCAGATGTTGGATGTTACTTCTACGCATGACTTTTAATGACTTTTTGACACTTGCTTGGCAGTGCAATAAATGACACACTGGCCAACCTGAGGAGCACCTTCAGCAACAGACCGGTTCCACCAAGATGCAGCACAGAACACCACAGGAGATCCTTTTTCCCCGTGGCTATCAAACTCTACAACTCATCTCCCTTCTGTCATGGGGCAGACTGACTCCCCCACCCCCACCCCCCTCCCACTCCCCCCCTCACCCCCAGCCCCTCCCCCAATCTTTGCACATCCGCACTCCTGGACTTTCCACTTGTCACTTTAATGTTTCATGCATCTTGTGTTTTATAACAGCTGGTAGAACAATTTCCCTCCTGGGATAAATAAAGTTCTATTGTATCGCAGTTGTCCAGTAAACCTGATGCGCTTAAAGAGAACAGGAAATAAACAAGCACACAGTCACAGACTCGCTTGCACTCTGGGCCTCCGGGCTCCCATTCTGGTCTCATGGTATTGGGAGTGGTTTATTATTGTCATGTAGCGAGATGAAGCGATTACCATCCTATGCACGCTATCCAGTCACATACTGTACGTGGGTATAATCAAGAGTCTGGTGTTAGACGAGGATGGAATAAAAGCATGATAGGGTAAGGGTGGACGAGATTGGAGCAGGAGTTGAGGGCAGATCAGGATTTAGCTTAGTTTGGTTTAGAGAAACAGCGTGGAAACGGGCCCTTTGGCCCACCGGGTCCGCGCTGACCAGCGATCCCCGCACATTAACACTATCCTACACCCACAAGGGACAATTTTTACATTTACCAAGCCAATTAACCTACAAACCTGTACGTCTTTGGAGTGTGGGAGGAAACCGAAGATCTCGGAGAAAACCCACGCAGGTCACGGGGGGAACGTACAAACTCCGTACAGACAGAACCCGTAGTCGGGATCGAACCCGGGTCTCCGGCGCTGCATTCGCTGTAAGGCAGCAACTCTACGGCTGCGCCACCGTGACCGCCCTGAGACTGGATGAATTCGAGGGAAAGCGTAGGTCAAAGCGGGATGAGTCGCCGCAGAACGTAATCTGTGGAAAGTGAAGGGTCTTGAAGCAGTTTCAAGCTGGGCTGCAATTCCCCGATGTGAAAGCAGTGCTTAAGAAACCACCTAACCTGATGGATCCAATCCTTTGTTCCACCCTCTTCCTGCAAGGTTTACTTAACTCCAGCAAATACAGTGCATTTTGAAAAATCTGCTCCTTTTCTCATTATGTTATGAGTGACTGGCGGACAGCAGGCCAGCAACAAGCCTTGGAACCTATTCCCCTTCAAATCTGAACAGGCTTCAGTTTTCCGATATGTTAACCTCCTTGCACCCACTATGCAACCTGTGTTTCAGGACTCAGTTAGGCAAGGTCAAATTACAGCCATCTCATTGAATTTGTGTTGAGGAAACTGAGCATGCCCGGTGTTATGATGCCATTCTGTGAAGTTGTTTTATTTCTTGCTGATTATTGGTGCACAATTAGTTATCCCATTGTTCCCTCTCTTTCCTGTGTCCTCCCCCTCACCCCACCCCAGTGCAAATCCATCCTTCCACACTCTCATCCTCTGCCCCTTCCACCTACATCCCTCCCTCTGGTTCCACATTTCACTTTTCTTTGATTCCTCTTATCCTCATCTGACACCCTTTTGTCTCCTTCTCATTTCTAGCCTTTGTCCACTACATTGGCAATCACCCCCCCCCCCCCCCCCCCCCACCTGTATCCATCTATCACTTATGCACCTATCGGACTATCCCACCATTTAAGAAGCAGTTAGACAGGTACATGGATCGGAATGGTTTTTTTTTTTTTTTTTTTTTTTAAATCAAAAATATTTATTCAAATATTAAAATAGTATTGACAATACAATAAAACAAAACACCACCATAATACAAGACGAGCTAAACAATTATATTGCAATCCTTGTCAAGGATACATTCAACCCCCCTCGGTGCCCAGCGGTCCCGGAACTCCCTCAGGGTGCCCGTAGACAGGGCGTATTCCCTTTCTAATCCCACCCGGGCACGGACGTACCCCCGGAATAGGGGCAGGCAGCCGGTTCGGGTAGAGCCCTCCACCGTCTGGCGCCGTGACTCGCGGAATTGCCAGCTTGGCCAGGCCCAGGAGCAACCCAACCAGGACATCTTCAGCCCTACTCTCTCCCCTACGCACAGGGTGTCCAAAGATGAGGATGGTGGGTGAAAAATGCAGCCAGAAGGCAAGGAGCAGCCCCTTTAGGTATTCAAACAGTGGCTGCAGCCTCACGCACTCCATGTACACGTGGTACACAGACTCTTCCAGCCCGCAAAAGTGGCAGGCGGCTGGCGAGTCTGTGAACCGCGAGAGAAACAGGTTGCAGGGAACACCTCGGTGCAATACCCTCCACCCCAGGTCCCCAATGTAGAGGGGGAGAATCCCTGCGTAGAAGGACCCCCACCGGGGGCCCCCCTCGCGACCGGAAGGGAACACCGACCGCCGCTTGGTGTCCGGACGGTGGACCAGGGCGAGGAAGTGCAGGGTGTGGAGGAGGAGCCTGTACAGGACACGCCTCCCTGCGTCTCGGAGGGAGACGAAGGGTGTCGAGGAAAGGCGGCTCAAATTGTGTGGGACCGGCTCCCGGGATGGATTACGGCGCCTTGGTCCGATGAGTACTTCCGGCTGAGCGGGGGCTTGCTCAACCACCAGTACTCCACACGTTTGAGCCCCCCGGTCACCCGATGGGGCGGGACAGGGACCGGCTGCTCTCAAGCCCGGGCCGTCACCCTCCGCCGGTGGAGGTGGGGCCTGGTCAACGGATCGGAATGATTTGGAGGGACTTGGACCAAATGCTGGCAGGTGGGACTAGTGTAGCTGGGACATGTTGGCCGGTGTGGGCAAGCTGGGCTGAAGGGCCTGTATCCACACTGTATCACTCTATGACTTGCCAGGCTTTTTCCTAGTCCCACCTCTTTATCAGCTTCCTGACCCCCCTACTATAATCAGTCTGAAAAAAGGGTCCCGACTCAAAACATCTCCTCCATGTCCTCCACAGATGATGCCAACCCGCTGAGTTACTCCAGCACTTTGTACTCTCCACAAGATTCCAGCATCTGCAGTTCAATTTGAATCTCTTCTTAGTTTAGGTATATTGTCACCTGCACCCATGTACTTTGTCTGCATGTTATCTAACTGATCGGGTAATACTCTATATAAATACAATCAAACTTAAGTACAACAGGTAGAGCAAAGAGGAAGATACAGTGTGCAGAATATAGTTCTTAGCAATGTAGTGCATGTTCCTTAGCCAAAGTCCAATGTCCACAATGGGGTAGAGGTGAATTGAACAGTAGCCTAGCTTATGGAAGGATCGTTCAGAAGCCTGATAACTGAGGGGAAGAAGCTGTTCCTGAATTCCTGAAGAAAGCGGTTTCTTGATCGGCTCTGTGCTATGTTGTTAGTTGCAAATGGTCCAATTCATGCAACTGTGAGATAGAATTGCTAAATGCTACCAGCGATCTTGTGGCCAAAGGGAGGAGGAGTGAAACGGTTTGGATGAGAGGAGCTTGCAAATCTGTAGCCACCTGCCTTGAAGGATATGAGTGGGCATTTACACGTCCAGGTGCACAAACTCCATCTGCTATTGGAAGGTGATCAACTCGATGAAAGACCCATAGGGCAGCGGTAAGGTTGTTGCCTTACAGCGCCAGACACCCGGGTTCGATCCTGACCACAGGTACTGTCTGTATGGAGTTTGTACGTTCTGGCCGAGACCTGCGTGGCTTTTCTCCGGGAACTTCGGTTTCCTCCCACACCCCAAAGATGTACAGATTTGTAGGGTAATTGGCTGCGGTAAAAAAAAAGGTAAATTGTCCCTAGTGTGTGTAGGATAGCGTGTGCGGGTATCGCTGGTCCCGGTGTGGACTCGCCGCGCCCTAGGACCTGTTTCCACGCTGTATCTCTAAACTAAACTAAACGCACTTTGGTTTGCTTGAATCGTGCTGCCGTTTCTGGCAGAGGAGATGTAGCAGATTAGAACATGCCCTAGATAGCCGAGGGACACCCTCCACTTAGTGCATAAGATTCTGGGGAAAGGCCACTATATAGTGTCACTCTGAGAACTGCAACCTGTGTTAAAACACCCCTTATACTTAGCACTGATGCAATCATGTGCATGAGATATTGGTGCCATGCTGGTAAATGTCACATGCTCACACGCTGTGGGAAACCAGGGTGTGAAGGAGGTGAGTCATTCGCCTCCGGACTGTAGGTGGCGGAGGAGTCGAGGGAGGTGTTGGTGCAGTCGGCCTGGGTATCGTGATCACATGCAAGGGATCTGGCCCGTCTCCTGATAACAATGCCAGGAGTGAAAGCCAAGAGTGTTCATTTGTCATATGTACTGGCGACAAATACAAATCAACATCGATCAAAAATACCAGGTTCCCCTCTTCACCAGCGGAGCTTTGCTTAGTTTCTGCAATGCAGCTGTGAACAGCAAAGTGCTAAATGAGGCACAACTTATCAGAAGCAGCTGGCCAGGATCCTGAGGCAACGTGTTTGAGGAATGAGGATGTCACCTATCCACTGTGCTGGCAGTACAGCCAATTCTGTCTGTGGCCTGTTGGAAGCTTGTCCAGTTTGTGAATGTCTGTAGTTGTGTGTGTGTGTGTTGTGTGTTCCTGGTTATATGTGTTTGTGTGTGTGTGTGTGTGTGTGTGTGTGTGTGTGTGTGTGTGTGTGTGTGTGTGTGTGTGTGTGTGTGTGTGTGTGTGTGTGTGTGTGTGTGTGTGTCTGTGTGTCTGTGTGTGTGTGTGTCTGTGTGTGTGTGTGTGTGTGTGTGTGTGTGTGTGTGTGTGTGTGTGTCTGTCTGTCTGTGTGTGTGTGTGTGTGTGTGTGTGTGTGTCTGTGTGTGTGTGTGTCTGTGTGTGTGTCTGTGTGTGTGTGTGTGTGTGTGTGTGTGTGTGTCTGTGTGTGTGTGTCTGTGAAGTGTTCCTGTTTACACGTGTTTGTGTGTGTGTGCCGCATGCTCACACGTATGTGTAAGTTTTCACATGTGTATGCTCATGTGTATGTTCTAGTTCACAGGTGCATGCCAAGAGCCAAGAGTGTTCTATTGTCATATGTCGCAAATAGAACAATGAAATTCTTACTTGCAACAGCACCACAGAATAAGTAAACATAGTACACTGTAAAAAATATAAAAAACGAGAACAAAAGTTCAGTGTGCGTATATATACACGTATATGTGTATATATGTGTGCGTGTGTGGGTCACATTGGGGACAGTAATTTGGGGAAGTGTGGAGTTAGCTGGATTCCTGCAAAAGAATTGCTATAAACAAGTGAACTCACCAACCCTTGAGTGCACCAATCTATCTCCTCTCAGCAGGAGTCTGTAGGTGTTATGAGATTATCAGAGCAGAATATTTGTTTTAGTTAATCCTCTTACATTTAACCGGGTAGAGCCAGCAATGGCTGCCTCGCCCAGTCTGTCTGTCGCTTCCTTCTCTGTTGTTTCTTTATTATGTCTTAAAAGTATGTTCTCAGTGTTCTTTAGCTTGTTTTATGCGGGGGGGGGGGAGGTAAACAAAAAGTAGTAAACACTGCCCAGTCCATCATCGGCTCTGACCTTCCTTCCATCGAGGGGATTTATCGCAGTCGCTGCCTCAAAAAGGCTGGCAGTATCATCAAGGACCCACACCATCCTGGCCACACACTCATCTCCCTGCTACCTTCAGGTAGAAGGTACAGGAGCCTGAAGACTGCAACAACCAGGTTCAGGAATAGCTACTTCCCCTCAGCCATCAGGCTATTAAACCTGGCTCGGACAAAACTCTGACTATTAGCAACCACTTTCTGTTATTTGCACTACCAGTTTATTTATTCATGTGTGTATATATTTATATCATGGTATATGGACACATTTATCTGTTTTGTAGTAAATGCCTACTATTTTCTGTGTGCTTAAGCAAAGCAAGAATTTCATTGTCCTATACAGGGACACATGACAATAAACTCACTTGAACTTGAACTTGAGGGGTGGTGAGTTGGGGAATATTTTTTTAATCTCTTACCTCGATGGAGATGCTATTTTTTTCCGTATCTCATCTCCGTCCGCACTGCGGCCTGACATCGAGGAATTGGAGGCCTTTGACAATAGACAATATGCAATAGGTGCAGGAGTAGGCCATTCGGCCCTTCGAGTCTCACTGTGATCATGGCTGATCATCCACAATCAGTACGCTATTCCTGCCTTCTCCCCACATCCCTTGACTCTGCTATCTTTAAGAGCTCTAACTAACTCTCTCTTGAAAGCATCCAAATAATTGGCCTCCACTGCCTTCTGAGGCAGAGAATTCCACAGATTCACAACTCTCTGGGTGAAAAAGTGTTTTTCTCATCTCTGTTCTAAATGGCCTACCCCTTATTCTTAAACTGTGGCACCTGGTTCTGGACTCCCCCGTCATTGGGAACAAGTTTCCTGCCTCTAGCGTGTCCAATCCATTAATAATCTTATATGTTTCAATAGATGCCCTCTCATCCTTCTAAATTCCAGTGTATACAAGCCCAGTGGCTCCATTCTCTTAACATATGGCAGTCCCGCCATCCCGGGAATTAACCTCGTGAATTTACGCTGCACTCCCTCAATAGCAAGAATGTCCTTCCTCAAATTTGGAGACCAAATTTGGAGTATAGTCCAATACTCCAGGTGTGGTCTCACCAGGACCCTGTACTACTGCAGAAGGACCTCTTTGCTCCTATACTCAACTCCTCTTGTTATGAAGGCCAACATGCCATGATTAGCTTTCTTCACTGCCTGCTGTACCTGCACACTTACTTTCAGTGACCGATGAACAAGTTCCCCCAGATCCCGTTGTACTTCCCCTTTTCCCAACTTGACACCATTCAGAGAATAATCTGCCTTCCTGTTTTTGCCACCAAAGTGGATAACCTCACATTTATCCACATTAAACTGCAATGCACCTGCCCACTCACCCAACCTGTCCAAGTCACCCTGCATCCTCATAGAATCCTCCTCACAGTTCGCACTGCCACCCAGCTTTGTGTCATCTGCAAATTTGCTAGTTACTTTTAATCCCTTCATCTAAATCATTAATGTATGTAAATAGCTGCGGTCCCAGTACCGAGCCTGGCGGTACTCCACGAGTCACTGCCTGCCATTCTGAAAGTGACCCGTTAATCCCTACTATTTGTTTCCTGTCTGCCAACCAATTTTTCTATTCATGTCAGCACCCTACCCCCAATACCATGTACTCTAATTTTGCCCACTAATCTCCTATGTGGATCCTTATCAAAGGCTTTCTGAAAGTCCAGGTACATTACATCTATTGGCTCTCCCTTGTCTATTTTCCGAGTTACACCGTCAAAAAATTCCAGAAGATTAGTCAAGCATGATTTCCCCTTCGTAAATCCATGCTGACTCCGACCAATCCAGTTACTGCCATCCAAATGTGCCGCTATTTCACCTTTTATAATTGACTCCAGCATCTTCCCCACCGCCGACTTCGGGAGCTCCAACCACGGGAGCCTGCGGACTTTAACATCGTAGACCTCGCGGTCTCTGGTTAGAGACCGACTTCGACAGCTCCAAACGCAGGAGCTTCGATCGCCCCAACGCGGGAGCTTCGATCACCCTGTGTAACTGGTACATGGGACAATAAAAGACCTTTGAAACCGTTGAGACTAACCCTACAAGGACCCCTGACTTCCAATATTCTGTTGGGTTGGTTACGTGTTACTCCCCATCTGTCAGAGAGATTTTATTTTAAGAATGACTGTCTGCATGGGACTAAAGAAGCAATGAAGGATGCTGATGCCCATTGCAACTCTGAGCGCGACTAACCTATTGAACCGTTTCTCACTGAATTACGTTGTTACCTAGAACCGTAGAACTGCAGATACCGGTTTGTACTAAAGATAGACAATGTGCTGGAGTAACTCAGTGGGTCAGGCAGCTCTCTGGAGAAAAAGTATGGGTGACGTTTCGGGTTGGGACCCTTCACCTTTTGTATTCATTATCCCAGCCTTGCCTGTTTTTTGGTATTAGATTTACTTGGCTTAACCTCTATCTCCTCAATCACTTAATCTGCTAACCCACTGTCTTGGTTCCCACCCCCTCTGCTGCACTAGTTTAAACCTTCCCAAACAGGACCAGCAAGACTCACTGCAAAGATGGTGGTGCCCTTCATTTTAGGTGCATCCTGTTCTTTTCACACAGGTCCCACCTGCCCTGGAAAAGAGCCTAATAATCCAATGATCTCCCACCTACACCAGATTTTTAGCCATGCATTAAACTGTAATATCTTCCTATTTTCTGTCTCACTAGCCCGTGGCACAGGGAGTAAGATTATAATCCCACTTTTTAACTTTCCACTTAACACCTTATATTCTCTATTGCTGCCTATACCATGAGATGTTTGTTGTATCCAGAGATAACTATCCTTCTTAATATCTCAATGGCAACCTCATCTCAACAACAATCGGAGTGCAAATTCTAATTCAGTCTGTCCATTCTGGCAATGGGCAACAGGAAATGAGTTTCATTTATATCAGATTATATTCACAGCCTTGCAATGCCCCGAATCAGTCCTGAGCCAATGAAGTATTTTTTTATATAGCAGCCAAATCTGTAAAGAAATGCTATGTGGCAGCATCCCATAAATAAAATGGTTCGACTGAAAATTACAGATGGGGTTTTATTAGTCAATGGTATGATATATTTGAATGTCAGAGCAAGCTTGAGGGATTCAGTAACCTACATCTGTTCTAATTAAAACTGCACCTTTGGCCCAGATGTAGTCGTGTAAATACCAAGAGCTTGGCACCCATTCCTGGGTCTCAGGGTAACTGAACCATGCAGGTGGCAACTGATAAATGTCATCAACTCCAGTGAGGCAGAATACTGGTTTCTGTTTCTCCGAGGAAACCATAGAATCATGGAAAGGATACGGCACAGGAGAAGGCCAATCAGCCCATCACAACTGTGCTAGCTCTCCATCAGAGCAACTCATTAGTTTCACCCACTAGTTCTTTCTTGATAGCCTTGGACATGTTTCTCCACCAATTACTTATCCAGTTCCCTCTTGTTTCCTTGGCCTGTCTCCATTACATCTGCAGGCTGGGCATCATACGTATATCCAAAGGGCATTGAAAGATCATAGTCAATGTCCGTGATATTGTACCTCCTGTATTTCCCTTAATATCCCAGGTGGCATCCCATCCAATCCTGGTTCATTCGGTTAATATTCTAATATCTCCCTGCTATCAATTTTTTATGTTTTCAGTGTTCCTACAAAATCCCTCTTCCCTACTAACTTGGCAGAATCTTCTTTGCTATTGAAGGCAGGGGCAATGTAATCATTTAATACCTTAACGGCACCCTCAGCATCCATGCGCAAGCTACTTAATTTTGTCCTGAATGAGGCCAACTCTTTTTATATTAGCATTTAATTATTTACTGACATATGGGGTTTTTTGGATTCCCATTCATGTTGGCAACTAATCTTTTCTAATACATTCTCTTTTCCTCTCCTCTTTTAATTAATCACTTCCTCCCTGATTCTTTTGCAAACACCCTGATTCTTGCTGTTACTCACAATCCTACTCTTGCCATTTACAGCATTTGTTTTGTTTCACCTTTCTCTGTATTTCTATCATCATCCAGACAACTTGGTTTGTTCTTCCACTGCATCTCTTGTGAAAAAAGCCTCAACCATACTGAAACAATCTCTTCCGTAAAGGCAGACCATTGAACGGCTACAACCTTGTCTATTAACGGTTGGCCACTTCCACTCTCATCCCATTGAATTAGTTTAGAGATACAGTATGGAAACAGGCCCTTTGGCCCACCGAGTCCGTACCGACCATCGATCCCCAAACACTATCCTGCACACTAGGGACAATTTACAATTTTTACCGGTCAAATTGGCCTACAAACCTGAACGTCATTGGAGAGTGGAGGTAACCAGAGCACACAGGGGAAATCCATGCAGTCATGGGGAGAACATACAAACTCCATACAGAGAGCACCCGTAGTCATCGTCGAACCTGGGCTCTCTGGCACTTTAAGGCAGCAATTCTTCCAATGCGTCACCTTCATTCCTTATAATTTTCTATAGTTAAGCAGAATCTTGCTCTTCTCTATATTCTCCCATATTGTTACACTTCTCGTTCCCCAGAACGAGATCTAGCAATGTTTCCTAACTCAATGGACCCAACGCATTCTGCTCTAGGAAACCATTCTGACAGCTGCTGGGATTTTTTGTACAAACACAGCAATAGGTTAGATTGTTAAATGGAATCCCCAAATGTAGGGCAGAAGCAAATGGAAATTGAGGAGGTTCATTTCAATCTATTACTAAAACCATTTTATGTGTTATGTGCAGGCACAGCTGGTGCTTTCAAAGCGACATGTGGTCCAAGATTAGACCGTCCCTACCTCTGAGCAGTTGATGCCAATCTGGCTTGTTATTTCAGCAGCAGACTGTTGAAAAGAAAAATTGCATTCAAATCTAAAAATAAATCTATTTGATCTTTAACCTTTAGAAATATGATGAAGCCAGGATCAACATAGATGAGTTGCCAACAGCAAGGTAGTTCCAATCAAACAATCCTAAAATGCCGGCTGATTTTATCTGCAATGCGTTCGTGTTTATCTGGAGCACATTAGACACTGTTGGAGATCCCACTTGAGTCTCAACCTAATGAAATTAGTGGGATGGAAACCGGATGGGTTGTAGACCGTGAGTGAGATGCTCAAACCTTTACTGTGGTACAGATAAGTTCATCTGATTATTGAAGTAAATATCCTCAGCTTTAGAAGTTGGGATCCCAGGACATTGCTTTGATGATTTTGAAAATTGAAAATAGGCAATGTTTAAGGAGGCAACTCTGAAAAAATACCAAATCAAAATATTAAATGTTGGTGAACTGGAAACTTGATTAGAAGGGCATTTGTTTGGAGATGGGAATTGTGTCAGCAGTCAAATTCAATCAGAAGGTTGTTGGCTCATGCCCCAGTTCAGAGCTCTGCCTGGACAATCCATGGCAGGATACAGAGATTGCGGGCGGCACGGTGGCCTAGCGGTAGAGCAACTGCCAAAGATCCGGGTTCGATCCTGACCACGGGTCCTTGTTCTGTACAGAGTTTGTACGTTCTCCCCGTGACCTGCGTGGGTTTTCTCCGAGATCTTCGGTTTCCTCTCACACTCCAACGACGCACAGGTTTGTAGGTTGATTGGCGTGGCAGAAATGTAAAATTGTCCCTAGTATGTGCAGGGTAGTGTTAATGTTCGGGGAACGCTGGTCAGTGCGGACTCGGTGGGCTAAAGGGCCTGTTTCAGCGCTGTATCTCTAAACTAAACCAAGTTAAATCTGAAGATAGACACAAAAAGCTGGAGTAACTCAGCGGGGCAGGCAGCATCTCTGGAGAGGTTTTGGAGAGAAGTGGTGACGTTTTGCGTCGAGACCTACTCTTCTGCTTGGCCTCCTGTGGGGTGACTGGCATATGGCTCATTGCAAAGTAGAGGGGTGGGCAGGGGATTTGCGATGCCAGGGGTGGGCATTGAGCCGAAAACAGTATTGACTGAAAGAGAATTAAAGGGAAAGAAAATGACAGTATATTAAACATTAAGAGCCTTTAAGAAAGCACCACGCAGGTATGACTAAGAGATTAAATGTTTTCATTTATGAATAGTGGGAATACCCCAGGAATGGCCCATCAGAGCTACACTTTCAAGTCTGTTTCTCTGGGAGCTGAAACAAGGTGACTCACCAATGATGACTGTGACTGAGGCTTTAAATAGTATGCATCATCTATGACCCACACAATAATCTAACACGTCAGTGCTGTGCGAAGGCTGAGCTGGGATTTGGTCAGAGCAAAAAAAAACAACAAAACATCTCGTTTATCGTGAAGCCGTCACTCATCGGACGTAGTTGCGCCATCGCTTTCTGAAATTCTGCTTCTTCCCCTCCCTTACTATTTTCCACAACCTTCCGTTTATCTGCTACCACTTCACTCGATTAAAATGCACAACATGTCCATGGCCAAGTGGGAATGTGACAGTGGGACTGCGAGAAAAATAGACACATTTCGAAGTTCACTGGCAGGTCCCGAGATTTTGTTCTCACTGGCTACATTTAAACGTATTCTAATATAATCTATTCAGCCAAGTCTTCCGTCTGATCTGCTTCTGCTAACCTACTCCTAAGCACCAGGAGAAAACATAAGGTCATAAGTGATAGGAGCAGAATTAGGCCATTTGGCCCATCAAGTCTACTCCGCCATTCAATCACGGCTTATCTATCCCTCCCTCCTAACCCCATTCTTCTGCCCTCTCCCCGTAACCCCTGACACCCGTACGAATTAAGAATCGATCTATCTCTGCCTTAAAAATATCCATTGACTTAGCCTCCACAGCGTTCTGTGGCAAAGAATTCCTCAGATGAATACTGTGAAAGCAGTGTAAATACACCAATGCAACAACAGGTTAAAGTTGTGAAGTGTCCCTTGAATTCCAAAGGTTAAGAGGTGGTCCAATAGAGGTGATTAAAAGATTTAATAGATTTTTGCTGGTGGAATTGATCAATATAGGTAAATAGATTTCAGTTATAGATCAGCCTGCATCGATTTGACTGTTCCTTTATATTGAGAATGTCCCTTTTAACCAATATTGGTATTGGAACCATTCCAAACATGTGTTGCTGAGGGTTATGTGTGATAAGAGTCTACTACTGACTTTTACAGTAACCTGATAACATTGAAGGTATTCATGCAAGCGGGCACACTAAAGGATGATCATTTGGCAAGTTTCCTGCACCAAGGTAATCAAACAGGTTCTAGACAATATAACATGTACAAGTACTAGACAAACGAGACTGCCCCAACTCAAACCTTCTTATAGAAAGTTAGGGTGGCACGGTGGCACAGCGGTAGAGTTGCTGCCTTACAGCGCCAGAGACCCTGGTTCAACGGAATCAGTGCTAACGGAATCAAGGGATATGGGGAGAAAGCAGGAACAAGGTACTGATTTTGGATGTACACAAAAAAGCTGGAGAAACTCAGCGGGCGCAGCAGCATCTATGGAGCAAAGGAAAAAGGCAACGTTTCGGGCCGAAACCCTTCCTCAGCTTTTTTGTGTACCTTCGATTTTCCAGCATCTGCAGTTCCTTCTTAAATACTGATTTTGGATGATCAGCCATGATCATATTGAATGGCGGTGATAGCTCGAAGTGCCGAATGGCTTAGTCCTGTACTTATTTTCGATGTTTCTAGGTTTCTAATCCTGAGTACGGGTGCTCTCTGTATGGAACTTGATTCCCGGCGACTGTGCGGGTTTTCTCCGGGTGCTCCGGTTGCCTCCCATATTCCAAAGACAATTGTAAATTGTCCCTAGTGTAGCATAGTGCTAGCGTACGGGGATTGTGGTCAGCGCGGACACGGTGGGCCGAAGGGCCTGTTTCCGCGCTGTATCTCTAGCCTAAACTAAATCTACATGGAATTTACAGTAGAGGAAGAAGCCATTCTGCCCGACTGATTTCTGCTGCACCTGAACTCCATCTCTCTTGTAAACTATTTTGTCCTGTTCGTGGTCAACTCTTTCTTGTGAGGGTGAGAATTCAGAAAGAATATTGCATCTCCTCTTCCTGGTATGAACGGAGCAGTAGCAGAATTTGCCGTACTATCCCAGTTCTGTTACCACCACTGTGGCAGAGTCTCCAGTGATGGGGCCTGAATCTGGTGGGAGGGAGCCTCCTTAATGTATAAAAGCCTGTAGAACCTGACAGGTAAATAGAACTCTCTACCAGAAACTGACCAAGTAAAAAGAAAGTACTGGAATTATCTGAGTGGGGTCATGAATAATAGGAATCTTCCTCCAGAACCCACAAAAAGAATTGAGGTCCCAGATGCCCTAAATACCCTGGTCCTAATCGCCTTTGCTCTGGTTAATTCCATGGACAGTTGAATGCATTGGGATGTTCATAAATTCATAAGTGAGTAGTATTAGGGCATTCGGCTGATCAAGTCTACTCCGCCATTCCATCATGGCTGATTTATCTTTCCCTCTTAACCCCATTCTCTTGCATTCTCCTCCAATATCCCCCAAACCCATAACCCCTAACTCCATTACCAATCAAAAATCTATCTATCTCTGCCATCTATCAATGGATAAAAAATATCCATTGACTTGGCCTCCACAGCCTTCTGTGCCAATGCGTTCCCCAGATTCACTGCCCTCGAACTAAATAAATTCTTCCTCATCTCCTTCCTAAAGGAACGTCATTTAATTCTGAGACTATGCCCTCTAGTCCTAGACTAGCGGAAACATCTTCTCCACATCCATTCTATCCAGGCCTTTCACTATTTGTCAAGACTTTGGTTCAAGAAGGCACAAAGGCAGGCATGAAATTAGGTTCATCCTCTCTTTTATTTCGCAATAAAGGAACCAAAAAACCATAGAGAACTTACTCAGTCTCATTCCTCTTTGCCTTATCAGGAAGCAACAGGAACCAGCTTTCCTTCTGCTGGATCATCTGGAGCTTGTTAACGTTGAATGCCACCTGGAGAGCAGACAGAACAAGACTATGAGAGTTAGATAGAGCTCTAGGGGCTAGCGGAGTGAAGGGATATGGGGAGAAGGGAGGCACAGGTTACTGATTGTGGATGATCAGCCATGATCACAATGAATGACGGTGCAGGCCCAAAGGGCCAAATGGCCTCCTCCTGCACCTATTTTCTATGTTTCTATGTTTCCATGACGCCCACAGTCACACCCACTGTCCACTAAACCACACCGTGCCCATTTAGATACGATAAGATACAATACGATACGATAGAACTTTATTTATCCCAGGAAGGAAATTGATCTGCCAACCTAACATTTTTAAGCCAGGTTTACTTGAAAGTGATACCTACCTTTCCCAGGAAGTCATTTTTACTGACCAGGTCCCAGTCCCACACCTCCACATATAACGTGTTCTCTGTCACAGAATCATCCAGAGCAAAATCAAAGACCTCGTTCCAACGCGGGTAACAGGACTTTTTCACAACCTACGAAAAGAAAACTTGGTGTCAGGAAATTTCCCTGGATTTGTGGAGTGTCCATGTATTCAATTGCCTATTGCTAATCAGAAGTGCTAAAACAGCTGCAATGTTGAAGAGCAGCTGAGGGAGGTTGATCTGAAACCTATCTCTCTGTCGATGCCGCTGGACCTGCTGAGTATGTTAGAAGATCCCTGGTTTTATTTAAGATTTCCAGCATCTGCAGGATTTTCTGTTTTGCAAGCGTTACATGGTCGGAAACACAATGTGAGAGGATGCCTATCAAGCAGGTAATTACCAATACACGACAGTGAACTACTTACTTTTTTTTCTATCTCGAGCTACAAACGAGTTGGGAATCAGAAGTGAGGCAAGACTTTCAACAAAGCGTAATTGTGCAATGTGCAAGTGCAAGAAGATAAATCATCTCGACAAAGCAGCTCCCCCTTTGGATAGTGCGTGGTGTAACAAGTTTGCTTGTGTTTTAATCAATGTGCAGATTCAATCAAAATCTCGAACAAACAAAATCTCACAGTTGATCTTGTGTGCGAAAAACGAGTTGACCATGGAGAAGTAATGATGGATAAGAATGCAGAGCATAAGAAATAGGTGGGTCAGTTTGTTGATCAAAATGTGGCTGATGCAGTTCTGGTCTCTACACAACTTTCCAGTTCTCCCTCCCTCCCAATACACTTTGATTCGCTTGTAGTTGAAATGCCTGTATATTTCCACCTGGAGTACATGCAATTGCCACCCACCACCTACTCCCTCCACCTTCCACATTTCTCTGGGTTAGAGAATTCCAGATTCATGACCTTGTGGTAGAATACACAACCCTTCATCCCTGTCTGAAATGGGTGACCACTTTTATTAACCACACAAAAAAACCCTTTAAGAGGAAACATCCTCTCAGTATCCTCCCTGTCAATCCCCCTTGGTCCCTCATGTTTCAATGAGATCTTCTTTCATCCTTCCATCCTTCAATGAGTATGGGTGCAACACGCTCACCCTCTCTTCATATGTCAACCCCTGCCACTCAGCCAGCAAGACAATGAACTGTCTCTGCACCACCTCCAATGCATACACATTTCTTCCAGTGCAAAACATAGAAAATAGGTGCAGAAGTAGGCCATTTGGCCCCCTTCGAGCCAGCACCACCATTCAATATGATCATGGCTGATCATCCAAAATCAGTTCCCTGTTCCTGCTTTCTCCCCATATCCCTTGATTCCGTTCGCCCTAAAAGCTATGCCTAATTCTCTCTTGAATACATGATGTTGGTTTACAGTTATGGAACAACTTCAGTGGTCAGAGTTCCAAAATAGAAACTGAAGTGCAAGGGTGAGGCTGGCATGAATTACTGTTACCAATGTAACATGAGCCATCCACTGTATTAATGTCAATTTAAAACAGTGAGATGTTTGAACTGGCAGGGATAGGGCACTAATGTGAAGCACACAAGTCTAATGCCAAAGCAGTGAATCAAAGCAGCTCTACACGTGTGATTTCCAACCAAAAGGGAAGTTGTTACAGCAAGAAGCCACAGGGAGGAAGTCGACATCATACTGAAACCAAATAAGGACAATTAAAGAACTGAGTCCATGTAGAACTAGCGTGACCAGTGGCAATGGTGGACAGCAGAGTGATTTCAAGAGTGATTTCATGGTCAGCTCATCCACATGAGCTTTGACTCAGCACCGGATTACTCAAGAATCCGTGACTAGGTTCAGCCGAGTACATCCAGAAACAGCAGAGTGGGCTTGAAAGCATATTCTGAAGATTCTAAGTCGGATGAAATATTTATTGAATTGCGTTAAGCATCAAGTAAACTCACCCATGTCTGTAACCGACTATACTAATCACCAAACATTGATGGGCAAATAGTTTTGAGTATTGCACTTGGACTGAAAAAAGTCAAGAGTCATGAATGTTTCATTGTCACATCCCCCGACCAACACAATGAAATTCTTACTTGCAGAGATGTTGAACATGGATGTTTTAAAAGCACCGGACATACTGCAGTATTGGGAAAATGGGCAGAGTTGTTCAAGGACACTTGCTGGAGTACTACTGATCATTGAGTGCATGTGTATCAAGCCAGACACAGTCACCAACCTACTGTAAGCATAAGAGTCTGAAGAAGGGTTTCGGCCCGAAACGTCGCCTATTTCCTTCGCTCCATAGATGCTGCTGCACCCGCTGAGTTTCCCCAGCAATTTTGTGTACCTACTGTAAGCATTAACCTGTCCCATATGTGTAGAACAACCAGAGGAAAAGCAGAGATTGGTAAATTAGAACAAAAGGATGTTGAAGACTGGTGAGTTTGCATAACGAGCATTTTCTGTAGCAGTGCTGAAAGTGGCCAAACTGGTCAACTCTGGTGAAGAAGGCAGTCGGCAGGAACCAAACTTTTTCCCAGGCCAGATCGATCATGTCGTGCATGTGTTCACTTAAATGCAAAGGAGAGTCAACAAAACTGGAAAAGCACAACTCCTGCACAGAAGTAGAAACAAGGAACTGCAGATGTTGGTTTACAAAACAAAAAGACGCAACGTGCTGGGGTAACTCAGCGGGCCAGGCAGCATCTCTGGAGAACATGAAGAGGTGACGTTTCAGGTCAGTCAGTAGAAGGGACCCGACACGAATCACTGCCTATCCATGTTCTCCAGATATGCTGCCTGACTCGCTGAGTTACTCCAGCACTTTGTGTCTTTTCCTGCACAGAAGTACCTGATAGTGTGGAGCTACAATGGGGAAGATATTATAAGTTATGGATCATTGTCAATGCAATCAAGATGATGCATTAATAGCTTTAAATACTGAAGAGAATATGTGAATATTATCAGGGGTAGGTGGAGCTCCACGAACACAGCGTAAACTTCAAAAAATGGGAAGGATGTATTCAGCCAAATTGAGGCAGTTACCTCAAGCTAAAACTAACTGTAAGTGGTTTGAAATAGTCAAATAAAAATGAATTCAAAAGCAGAAGTAATTGCAAAGATAAAAAGAATTCTGAAAATATTGAAGAACTTTGGTCATTCTTAAGAATAGGACAAAATGATACCTGATTTTTGCTGGACTTTGCAATACTATTGACTCCTTTACATCAGATATAGAAAAAAAAGATGAAAAATGCAATTAGGGCAAAGAACAGCTAATGCTAAACTATTTATAGAAGAAGAATCTGGGAATTCATGTTCATAAATGATAGGAGCAGAATTAGGCCATTCGGCCCATCAAGTCTACCTTGCCATTCAATCACGGCTGATCTATCTCTGTTAACCCCATCCTCCTTCCTTCTCCCTATAACCCCTGACACCTGTGCTGATCATACCGAGTTATTATTAGTTCACTCTGATACCACATAGACATTGAAACTTGCAGGTGCTGCTTCGCATTGTGGAGTAGCAGCTGTAATCAATGCAGGGAACAATGGTCAAGAAAATACAATTATGCTTGTGTCGTGTTCACTGACATAGGGTGAGAGAAATTGCGCTCAAGATGAGAGATTGGCATCATGGATTGGCTTTGGAGCTGAAAAGGATTCATTAGTTAATATAGGGCCGAAGCATTACTTCAGTCACAGACAACAAACTTTGTTTACATGGTGTAACCATTCCGTGACATTGTGAAGATAGTTTTTAGAGGAGATTCACGTATTAACATAGAACATTTACAGCACAAGAAGAAGTCTTTCATCCCATCAGGCAATAGGTGTAGACGTGTGAAAACGCACACCTCCAGATTCAGGGACAGTTTCTTCCCAGTTGTTATCGGGCGGCTGAATCATCCAACCAAATCCAGAGAGCAGTGCTGAACTACTATCTACCTTCTTGGTGACCCTTAGACTATCCTTGATCGGACTTTGCTGGCTTTACCTTGCACTGAACGTTATTCCCTTATCATGTATCCATACACTGTAAACGGCTCGTTTGTAATTAGGTATTGCCTTTCTGCTGACTGGTTAGCACGCAACAAAAGCTTTTCACGGTACCTTGGTACATGTGGCAATGAACTAAACTGTAAACCACTATGTCTGTGCCCACCATGATGCTAAGATAAACTACTTATCTGCCTGCACATGATCCACCTTTCTCCATTCCCTGTATATTCATATGCCTACCTAAATGTTTCTTAAATGCCACTATCTATTCTACCTCCACCAACACCCTTGGCAGCACATTCCAGGCTATGTAAAATAACTTGCCTGTCACATTTCCTTTAAAATTTACCCCTCTCACATGAAAGCCATGCCCTTTGGTGTTTGGCAGTTCCAGCCTAGGAAAGAGATTCTGACTGCCTATCCTATGTATGCCTGTCATAATTTTATATCCGTTAAGTCCCTCCTCAACCTCTCGCGTTCCAGAGAAAACAATTCAATTTGCCCAACCTCTCCTTGCAGTTTGTTTAAGAAGGAACTGCAGATGCTGGAAAATCGAAGGTACACAAAAAAAAAGCTGGAGAAACTCAGCGAGTGCAGCAGCATCTATGGAGCGAAGGAAATAGGCAACGTTTCGTGCCGAAACGTTGCCTATTTCCTTCGCTTCATAGATGCTGCTGCACCCGCTGAGTTTCTCCAGCTGTTTTTTTTGGTGTTTTTTTGGTGTACCCTCTCCTTGCAGTTAATGCCCTCTAATCCTAGCAGCGTTCTGGTAAACCTCCTCTGCACCCTGTCCAAAGCCCCCACACCCTTCCACTAATGGTGCGACCAAGACTGCAAGCAATTTTCCAAATGTGATCTCACCTTAGTCTTACAGAGCTGTGTCATGACTTCCAGTCCCTTACATTCAATTCCTTGACCAATGAAGGGGAGCATGCCGTACACCCTCTTTACTACTGTATCTGTGTTGCCACTTTCAGGGAGACATGGACCTGGAGCCCACGATCCCTCTGTACATCAATGCTGTTAAGGGTCTTGCTATTATCTGTGCACTTTCCCCTTTCAAGCTCCTAAAGTGCAAAAACCTCACACTTGCTGGGTGGGTATTATTGTTACAATAAAGGCAATGCCCAGAAGACTTATCTATTGGATGGGATTAGATAATGGATTTGAAGAGCAGGCAGTAAAGTGTGCTATTAATGAAGGTCGTAACTCAAGCCAATGTTACTTCCTCTCCATAGTTAGAATTGATCAATGAAGACTTCCCAAAGAATACACATTGATTTTTGTTGTAAGATTGAGGTGAAATACATAGGATCCTGTACTACAACAGAGCATATTGTTACAGAGGATCTCGACCTGAAAAGTTGACTGTCCATTTCCCTTCACAAATACTGTCTGACCCACTGAGTTCCTCCATTGTTTTGAGATTTTTTTTGATGCATGGTTGTCTGGAGTAAGAGAAAAGCCCTTAGTTGTTTCCATTTCTATGACAAGCGCATCCAGCATTAAATTGTGCAGCTGAGTATTGTCAATGAAAAGACAGGCATTTCGAGGGTGTCAAAGTTTAACAATGAAACATGAATCTGCAAACATTCCACACAAGGCTGACCTCTTGCTACATAGAAGGCACAGAACGTGATTGAACTTAATTCAGTCAAATCTTGAGGAGAGTGCAGCAGAGAGGCAGTTTTGACAGAAATAGCTTGTCATCTAGATAAATATTTTAAACAATCTGATGGTGACAGCACTCATATTTAAAGAATGTGCCATAAAATGTATCTTGTGTAAAAGTCTGAAGAGTGTAGGTAAAGCACTAAATTCTTGCAAAGTACAAAATAGAATATCAGAGTTATGTGGTTATGAGCAATTTTCCGTAAATTACATTTTTAATCTAATCCTTGGGATAAAGGATATGTCCTATTATGAACAGCTAAAGAAATTAGATCTACATTCTGTGGAGTTTAAAAGAATATGAAGCCTTCTCACTGAAAGGAACAAGGTTCTGAAGGAGCAAGCAGGGTAAATGTCAAGGTGTTTACACCTGTGGGAAAACCTCGAACAAGGGGAAATAATTACAAGATTAGGTAGCTACTGTTATTTAGTACTGAGGTGTGTCAGTACTAAATAACAGTGAATGTCTGAAATTCTTTACCCAGTGCGTTGTGGAAGCCGAATCGTTAAAAGTGTACGTTTTTGAAAGATCACGGAATTGAGGGTTATGGGGAACTGAGCCAGTGGAGATGGGATCTGGGGCAGATCAGACATTTTCATATTGAATGACAGGGCTCCAAGCCTGAATCCAAACTGAAGCACTTAAAAAGCACCAGCTATAGGAGCTGGTAAATACTGAACAGATCCTTAATCACCAATATTGGAACTGGCTAGACTCACAGAGCTTTCCTGGGTCTTCCCATTGTACTGTACTCTGACAAAGGGATCCGAGGCTCCATTCAAATCCTTCCGAGCCAGGTCTCTGAAAAGAAGGAAAGTAGACTTGTATTTATGCGGTGACTTTCACAAGCGCAGAACATTTCCAGAGAACTCATATTTCAATGACTTTCACCACTGCTGGACGTAACTGATAATAATAAATAAGAGGGAAACAAATACCAACAAATAAATAAACAAATAAAAACAATTCCATCAAAAATGGTTCAAAAATATAATTGGTTGAAAATCATCCAAATACACCGATTACTAAAAACATTCCTCTGCATGAGTCACAAAATGAAATACCTAGAATGTCTCTCATGACTTGGACCACACACTCAGGCCCACTGGGGACACCACGACAACCCCACATCCTTAGTTCCCACTGAGAGGATGAGGGGCTCAAAAGCAGTAATGCCCCTGTCCCACTTAGGAAACCTGAACGAAAACCTCTGGAGACTTTGCGCCCCACCCAAGGTTTCCGTGCGGTTCCCGGAGGTTCCCGGAGGTTTTTGTTAGTCCCACTACCTACTTCCACTACCTGCAACCTCCGGCAACCACCTGCAACCTCCGGGAACCGCACGGAAATCTTGGGTGGGGCGCGAAGTCTCCAGAGGTTTCCGTTCAGGTTTCCTAAGTGGGACAGGGGCATAAATGTGCATTTCTGCCATTACACTTCCTCCATACCTCTGGGTAGCTTCGGTTTGGTTCATTTATTTATTGTCATTCGATAAAAACATGCTTCCACATGAATCATGAACGAAATTTGTACTCGGGTCCGAGCAGCGTAATAGTGCAGTAAGACATCAATAAATTCTAACATAAATAAAAACCTTCCACAATAAAATCTAAATAATGATGAGCCTATGAATAAATAGTAAAAAGTAAAAAAGCAGCATGGTTGAAAGGCAACAGCATAATAATGTCCATAGCAGCAGCAGCAGCAGCAGCAGCAGACAGTTCACTGAGGTAGTGAGGGTTCAGTCAGTGAGGTGGGGAGTTTAAAAGTCTCACGGCCTCGGGAAAGAAACTGGCTTTAAGCCTTGTTGTCCTGGCCTTTATGCTGCGCAGCCTTCTCCCTGAGGGGAGGGGGGGGCAAAGAGTCCATTTACTGGGTGGGTGGGGTCCTTCATGATGTCTGAGGCTCTGCTCCTGCACCTGCTGATGTAAATGTCCTCAATGGCAGGGAGGCTGACTCATCATTGTGGGAGATTAATCCCACCACGGCCGTGTCATCGGCAAATTTCACAATATGATTGTCCGGATGTTTGGCCGAACAGTCATAAGTGAGAAGAGTGGACAGCAGGGGGCTCAGGACACAGCCCTGTGGGGAGCCGGTGTTGATTGTAATGCGGGGGGGGGATGAGACACCGTACATTTTAACAGACTGTGGCCTGTTCGTCAGGAAGTCTAGTACCCTGTTGCACATGGATGGTTTAAGTCCAAGCAGCAGCAGTTTGTTGACTAAAGTCTGTGGAATGATGGGATTGAAGGCAGAACTAAAGGCATGGTGGAGCGAAAGCAGTTTATTCAGAACACTGGACAAGTAATATCTAAATAATGCAAACTCTGCGTGTCATCCCCATTTAAAAATAACTCAATGCACTTTCATGTTGCAATAGCTGTGAAAGTTCCTCTGAGATATTTCCAAATGATTTGTGATTTATTTACTCATCACAACACCGCAAAAACACACCCGGCCGTTGGACCCATGCTGGCAGCCAGCGAAGCAATCCATCAGTCCCATTTCCCCCTCTGCTCACTTCCCTGTACTCCTGCTACTTATTCTCCATCACATGCCTATGAACTTCCCTTTTATTATGTTTGCCTCTTACTATGCTGTGAGGAGGCAGTGCCAACTGTTTTGGAGCCATTTTACAAATAACCAGTGCCTGATTCAAACTTGGAACAGATGGGCGGATGGAGAGTTATTTTTCTCTAATTACCAACTCGTTGCAACTCTGGCATCAGAGGGACCACTCTTGGGGTCAAGGAGCTCATGCTTTATATTTCAGAAGTACAGATTGCAAGCACTCACAGTAACCGATTTCAAAACAGCCAGACCTAAAAGTACTTTGTAGAGGCACGTAGAGGCACAGCAACCAGGAATGGGAATTCAGTGGTATATAATGCCCAAGGAATCAGCCACTCCCCAGAATCAGCCTTACACTGGGAAAGGCGCTCCCGGTACATTTGTAAAGAGCGTGCAGGTCCAGGGTTATGGCTGGGTACTTGGGATGGGAAAAGTCCTCCAGGGAGTGATGAGGGAGGGTTGAGGATTGAAACAGGTGAGCTACTGGAAAATCAGGCCAGATCATTTTTGGGTTGGGAGGCCAGAGATAGTGGAGTGCCTCAGGGATTGGTGATGTGGGCCAGGTTGTTTAACATCAATAGTCGTGAGTTGGATATTAATCTTGGTGGCAGTATGAGTAATGAGGAGGATGCTGAGCAGCTTCACGAGGACACAGACGCAGGACACAGGTTAAGAGAATGGGCGAGGACAGGACTGTAGAAATATCATGTGGAAACATGATTCATTCTGATAGAAAGCAGTATTATTTTTAGATGGTGAGAGATGAAAATTCTTGGTATTTAGAAGAACCTGGGTCCCTTGTACATGATTCGCTGAAAGTTAACATGTATATACAGCAAACAACTTGGGAGTGCAAATGGCATGTTGTCATTTATTGCAGCAGAATTTGGGCTTAAGAGTGAAGACATTTTCCTTTAATTGATGCGGGCCCCTGGTGAGACCACACCTGGAATCGTGACTTTCCACTTCAGGAAGGATGTTCTAGAGCATAGGCAATCTCATTTAAAAGTAAAAAATCTTACAGGGCAGGTTGCAGGAATGGTATTTCCTCAGGCTAGGATATCTAGATAGAGCTCTTAAAGAGAGTGGAGTCAGGGGATATGGGGAGAAGGCAGGAATGGTCATGAATATATTCTGTGGCTGAGCCTCCAAGCACTCTTTGGTAAAGAATTCTAAAGTTTTATCACCTCTGGCTGAATACATTTATTTTCCCCTCATTTGCAGATGGATGGTCCTCATTTCTGTGGTCCCATGTGTCAATAGACAATAGACAATGGGTGCAGGTGTAGGCCATTCAGCCCTTCAAGCCAGCACCGCCATTCACTGTGATCATGGCCTCAGTAAAATTGTAAATTGTCCGTGGTATGTAGGACAATTCTAGTGTACCGGTCGATCGCTGGCTGGCGTCCACTCGATATGCTGAAGCACTCTTGAAGATAGCAGAGTCAGGGGATATGGGGAGAAGGCAGGAACGGGATACTGATTGTGGATGATCAGCCATGATCACAGTGAATGGCGGTGCTGGCTTGAAGGGCTGAATGGCATACTCCTGCACCTATTGTCTAGAATACTTTACCAAAGAGTGCTTGGAGGCTCAGCCACTGAATATACTCATGACAGGGGCAGATCTCTAGATATTAAGAGAATCAAGGGGTGTGGTATTGGTGTAATAATGTAGAGCTGAGGAAAAAAGATCAGCCGTGATCTTATTGAATGGCAGAACAAGTATGAATGCCAAATGGTCAATGCCAGCTTACCTGTATATATCGTCTGTTCTCATAAAAGTAGCAAGTTTATTTAATCTAAAGATTATTTTTAAAATATAAAATTGGATCCGGTTTGATAATTGTTGATTCTTCACGTTAGAATAGTCCATTTGAAATACGGAAAAATCCAGCCAGTTTTTCCCGGATGTAATTTGCTAAAGTGAAGGTGTTTCATCACTCAGTTCCATGCAATCACTTGTATTTTCTCTGCCTCTTTTTAAGCAAACTTGTGGCACTCAGGATCTGCATCAAAGTGAGCGTCGCATTTCACCAGTTTGTCATTGGATGCAACAACTGCACCTGCGTACGTGCCCCACCGCATCCTAGTCACATGCATGCACATTTACATGCAATGAAATCCAGTATTTTAACACTGAGGATAATGAAAAATTGTCAGGCTGTATTGTGTAAATTAATTCCTCTCATTGAACCTCGCCACTTTCAATTAACTTTTTGACTGAGGTATTTACAGTTAAAGAAAATCTATTTTAAATAAATCATCTTGGTAATAATCTGCCTGAAGAATGTTAATCAGTTAATTTATAAATGTGAGGTGTTACACCTTGGCAGGACAAATCAAAATAGGACGTACATGATAAATGGTAGGGAATTGAAGAATACAGTTGAACAGAGGGATCTGGGAATAACTGTGCATAGTTCCTTGAAGGTGGAATCTCATATAGATAGGGTGGTAAAGAAAGCTTTTGGTATGCTAGCCTTTATAAATCAGAGCATTGAGTATAGAAGCTGGGATGTAATGTTAAAATTGTACAAGGCATTGGTGAGACCAAATCTGGAGTATGGTGTACAATTTTGGTCGCCCAATTATAGGAAGGATGTCAACAAAATAGAGAGAGTACAGAGGAGATTTACTAGAATGTTGCCTGGGTTTCAACAACTAAGTTACAGAGATAGGTTGAATAAGTTAGGTCTTTATTCTCTGGAGCGCAGAAGGTTAAGGGGGGACTTGATAGAGGTCTTTAAAATGATGAGAGGGATAGACAGAGTTGATGTGATCAAGCTTTTCCCTTTGAGAATAGGGAAGATTCAAACAAGAGGACATGACTTCAGAATTAAGGGACAGAAGTTTAGGGGTAACATGAGGGGGAACTTCTTTACTCAGAGAGTGGTAGCGGTGTGGAATGAGCTTCCAGTGGAAGTGGTGGCGGCAGGTTCGTTGGTATCATTTAATAATAAATTGGATAGGCATATGGATGAGAAGGGAATGGAGGGTTATGGTATGAGTGCAGGCAGGTGGGACTAAGGGAAAAAAATTGTTCGGCGCGGACTTGTAGGGCCGAGATGGCCTGTTTCCGTGCTGTAATTGTTATATGGTTATATGGTTATATAGTGCAGGACAAAATCCTTGATTGGATCCTCCTGGGTTTCTCCCAACTCTGACCACAACTGAATGGACCAGTGATCCCTTTCCTTTACAGAACCTCAAATCTGCCAGAGATCTCCTTCTTCTCGTCTGCTGAAGGGTTCCGACCGAAAACGTCATCTATCCATGTACCCCAGTGATGCTGCCTGACCCGCGGCGTTACTCCATCACTTTGTACCAAATTTGTAGATCGCCCGGCGTGGGGGGAACTGAGATTCCCCCCCCCGATGCAGGAGCTTGATCGCCCCGACGAGGAGGCCCGCCACCGGATACGTTTTTCCGCCTTCCATCACAGTGAGGAATGTGGAGTCACTGTGGTGGATGCTTATGTTAAAATGTATTTGTGTGCTCTGTTGCTTTTTATTGGTATGACTGTACGGTGAATCAAATTCCTCGTATGTTGCAAAACATACTTGGCTAATAATAATAATTATTATCATATTAATGTCTCTATCTTTATGGCATTTGTGGCATCTTTGGAGAGGTATTTGACCCTACGATCTCCTGACTTTGAGACAGGACTGTAGCTGATATCTAGGTGGGTTTCACAAAAACTGTACCTTTCCACAAGGGCCACCTAGAGCATTGTGTACAGTTAACATCAATAATATCATTGACGCTACTACAAAGAGAGAGGGACTCACCTTTGCTCATTAGTCTTCCTCATGGGAAAGGCTGCTTCCAGCCACTTCCTTGGAGACCTCATTACCTCACAAACTCCCACATAATCTGTCTCACTTCCTTCATTATAGCCTCAAGCCAAAACACATGGTCCAAGCTGCTTATAGCTGTGCTTGTTTAACCACCAGCGGACCCCCTTTGGTGTTCTTTGTCTCTCCTGCTGCCAGTTTATTCAATCAGACCCTCCATTCCTATTTTGTTTCCAGCAAGATTTTGTTATCAGCTTCCAATGATGTTATTCCCTCATCCTCAGCATCTCACATCCAGAGGAATTTTCTCCAGTGGTATTTTTGCATCTTTGAGCAGGCAAGGAACTGGAGTGTGACTTCCTAGTACACTTGCTACTGGGGACTTGCCTCTCAGCACTGCAGCCTCACGAGGGACACATTCCCAATATCGGATTTATCCTGGACGCTGCCAGGTTGATTATGTTTCCCGACTCCAGTGAATCTTCAGCCTCGAGGAATAGAGTACATCCAGCACGTGTCGTGAGGAATGTTCCTATACGCTGTGTCTGGTTGTTTAGTATTGCAAGGGCTGCTCCGTGCTCTGTCCCCACACTGCTCTGGATGAACTGCACTGGTGAACTGCATTGGTGTTCTACTCTGTGCGCTGGTGCTCGCACTGCTCTGGATGTACTGCACAGGTGAACTGCATTGGTGCTCTGCTCTGTGCGCTGGTGCTTCCACTGCTCTGGATAAAATGCTCCACTGTACAGCACTGGTGCTCACACTGCTCTGGTTGAACTGCACTGGTGAACTGCACTGGTGAACTGCACTGGTGTTCTACTCTGCACTCTGGTGCTCAGACTGCTTTGGATGAACTGCACTGGTGCCCAGGTACTCACACTGCCCCAGATGACCTGCTCCATAGCAGGGCAGCAATGCAAACACTCCAACCAGCTCATCAACATCATTAAGAGGAAAGTCCACCTTTGTCTGTTCTGTTCTGTGCTGCATGTGCCTCTGATCTAAACCACATGCTACGATGCTGAAACCTCTGTGGTTTAATGGGCCAGTGAGATGTGAAATAATTACTTCTGGTGACTCAACCGTCCTCTGGGCAACAATGACGGGGAGTTCTGCAACATCCTCTCACGCTGCTCCACATCACTGTCTACATCTCTCGTTTCCCTTTCCCCTGACTAGTCTGACGAAGGGTCTCGACCCGAAACGTCACCCATTCCTTCTCTCCAGAGATGCTGCCTGTCCCATTGAGTTACTCCTACATTTTGTATCTATCTTCGAGCAATACAAACAGCCTATCCCGCAGACAAGAAACCAACTCACTCATTGCTTCATGGTGCAAGATCCCTGCCTTTATGGAAAGACAAGGGACTACTTTGAACAGCGGGGTTCCTATGGATACACTCACCTTTTACACCAGCGTCAGAAACTAATTATGGAACTACCGACAGTAATTGTTGTAGATGGTTTCTCACACAGGGTGATTGTGCAAAAATGAGTTTTTATAGTGAAGTATATATTAATTCCCTTGTACCCTTGCAATTCAAAGCTGTTTGATTAATTGCATTCATGTTACCATGAAATCACTCCTATTATTTCCTCAGATTAATTCATGACTTTAATACCCAAAGGCAAATTGTCATTCAAACCCTTGTTTCTCTCACCCTCCTCCCCAATACCTCCAAGGTTTTCTTATTCTGAACAAACCCGATGCTATGTTGCTGACTAATCAATGTGTGTTTGGTCACATTGCCTGCGCTGTGGTGGGGAAAATCCTCATCGAAGGGCTGAAACCTAGCAGCAGCTGACCACCTCAGTTCATAATTGCATGAGGGAGGCCACCCAACTCCTCACTCAAGATGAGACCTCAGTTACTTTTCCTTCAGCCCAAGGGAGTTGATATTGCAGGCTTCCTCAAAGTGAAGTATTACCTTGTTGCAGAGTCTCCCCAGCAACCTACCTCCTGGCATGGTTGAGGCCTTCCCCCGCTGACAACAAGCCTCCTGGGAGCACAGTTCTTCTCCAGATAGGCCGATCTCTGCCCCCCACCCCTTAGAGGTGGGCCAAGGGTCCTGCTTCCACGCTGTGTCTCTAAACTACACTGTCCCTAGTGTGTTGGAAGGATAGTGTTCGTGTGCAGGAGTAACTGGTCAGCCCAGACTCGGTGGGCCGAAGGACCACTGTTTCCGCGCTGTATCTCTAAACTGTATCTCTAAACTAAACTAGAACACTCTCACATCCGCCTCCCTTCATTGCAACATCCATTCCTTCAGTTCCTCTGTAGCTCTCACTTTAAAGACTTGGCTAAATGCCATCAGCCGAAAGAACATGCAATACATCGAACACACTGAAACTGACAAGTCTGGCATCACGTAGGGACAACCAGCATTTTTTATCCTGTAAATCAATTGAAAAATAGTTCTATTCATACTGTTAAAAGATGGCAAGGCAATTTCTAGTCCGTGTACCTGAGATCCATCTGCCAGTGTGAAATACTTTCCAATGAGCCGACACACACTTGGTTCCAGATATCAAGAAGATCAATTTATCTGTCAAACTGAGAATCAGCGGCCATTCACTGTAGTGCCATAAACTGTTACCCAATTAACACAATCTCCAGCCCATCCACTCATAGGGCTAGGACAATGGGTACACAGATTGGTTGATGTTTATTTTATAGATACACCGATCCCAGCGCACTAACACTATCCTACACACACTAGGGACAATTTACACTTATACCAAGCTAATTAGCCTACAAACCTGTACATCTTTGGAGTGTGGGAGGAAACTGAAGATCTCGAAGAAAACCCACGCAGGTCATGGGGAGAATGTACAAACTCCGTACAGACAGCACCCGTTGTCGGATTCGAACCCGGGTCTCTGGCGCTGTGAGGCAATCGCTCTACCGCTGCGCCACCGTGCCACCGTTATCCATTTAACTCTCAAATTCATCCAGCCACAGCATTTATATAAATCCCACAGACATTGTTACTCACGGGTAAATACTAGATTAACTCATACATTATCAGTTATCTGGGTTATGTGTGTGCTATGTGGGATGTTCATAATTTGGTTTTGTTTTGTTTAGAACAATGGAACATGCCCTTCGCTCCACCAAGTCCACGCCGACCAACGATTACCCCGACGCCAGTTCTATGTTACCCCAGTTTCACGTCCTACACACTGGGGGCAACGTACAGAAGCCAATTAACATATAAATCTGCATGTCTTTGGAAAGTGGGAGGAAACCGGAGCACCCAGAGTAAACCTACGCAGTCACAGGGAGAATGTACAAAATCCATACAGACAGCGCCCATAGTCAGGATCGAACCTGGATCTCTGACTGTAAGGCAGCAACTCTACCGCTGTACCTTTGTGCCATCTAATCTACATATTTCCGTCAGGCTAAATACGTGAGGGTTCCTTTCTCTTTGGGGTAAATGATATATTCTCTGTCTCTGAGGTAAATTTGTGGTGCGTTTCTGACTGAATTTGCGATATCTCTCTTGGGTATATTTCTGTGTGCAAGGGATGAGGGGACTTCTCTCCAGCTCCTTGAGAAAAATGTGTGTGGGTTGCTCTCCAGTTGTGTGTGTGATGGATTTTCTCTCGTTGCCTTCTCTCTCTCTCTCTCTCTCTCTCTCTCTCTCTCTCTCGCTCTCACTCTCTCTCACTGTCTCTCTCTCTCTCTCTCTCTCCCTCTCACTCTCTCTCTGTGATAAATGTCTGAGCCATTTCCCCATGTGTTTAGTTTAGTTTAGTTTATTGTCACATTTACCGAGGTACAGTGAAAAGCGTTTTTGTCGCGTGGAAATACCGTACATGGTTAGACACGATGCATTTTGACATTTTCACTGTCTGTGGTGAGACAGGTTGGCTGGGTGGGTATGTATGTAAGCAATGAATGGACGTTACTGGGCTCTTCACGTGTAATACTGAGGAAAGAGACAAATAAATCTCTGTATACGATGTTGGGATTTGCGGACATCTCTGACAAATCGAGCTGTGAGTTGTGGCTGTGTCTAATCCATCCTTTCTTTGTGCAATGTGTCATGATTCCCTAGACTTATGTACCATCAGGTGTCCACAATTAACAGCCCAGACTCTGTCGGTGCATGTGTGTTGTGTTTGACAAGCTCAGCATCCAATTAATTCCCAACCAGATATTTCCTAAACTCAGCATGCAGCATGCAGCACTCTTTACATTTGCAATAAAAATATTTCTCATTTTGTGGGAGGGTGGTGTATAGAATTACCTCGGCTCGAGGTGGGCGGGGGATGAGGAGGAAGAAGTAAATGAATCAAAGCAAAGGATAAATGCTCTTTGAATTTCAAAGGGGAACCTGATAGCTGGCTTCACTGAGCAAAACGCAAATGACTTTTCTCGATTATGACAAATGGGTTCAGCAATTTTTTTTATCTACAAAAATGAAAATTGCACTTGCATTTCGGGGTTACACATCACTGCATTTGAAATTCCAATGAGCACATGGGAAGAATTGTACCGGCTCTCATGCAGCACTCTTTAGGACAGAACCAATTTAAGTCGGGGGGGTGGAGGTCCACAGTACAACCTTCTTTGGCTGATCAAAAACCAACCAGGCTTCCACACTACTGCTTGCTCTCGAGGGGAATAGATTGCGTAGAAGCACAGAGTCCTTTACTCAGAGTAGGGGAACCAAGAACGAGAGGGCATCGGTTTAAGGTGAGATGGGAAAGAATTTAATAGGAACCTGAGGAGCAACATTTTCACACAAAGGGTGGGTATATGGAGCCAGAGGCAGATACAATCACAACATTGAAAAGACATTCGGACAGGTACATGGGTAGGATTGGTTTAGAAGGATATGGGCAGGTGGGACAAGTGCAGATAGGGCATCTTGGCCGGCGTGGGCAAGTTAGGCCGAAGGACCTAATTCCATGCTGTATGTCTCTATGATGCCTGTTAAATGGCCTGACCTGGATAGAGTGAATGTCGAGAGGATGTTTTCCACTAGTGAGGGGGTCTAGGACCAGGGGCCATAGCCTCAGAATAAAAGGACACACATTTTGAAAGGAGATGAGGAGGAATTTCTTTAGTCAGAGTGTGTGGAATCTGTGGAATTCATTGCCACAAACAGCTGCGGATGCCATCAAAGGCAGAGATTGGCAGATTCATGATTAATTTGGGTGTCAGGGGTTATGGGGCAAAGACAGGAGAATGGGGTTGAGAGGGAGAGATTCAATGGCAGTGTAGAATTAATGGGCCGAATGGTCTAATTCTGCTCCTAGAACTTATGAATGGCCTCTCACACCAAAAGTTAAAACTGCTGCATTTTGCAACAGGTTTCACTGCAAGCAGTCTGCTCAATCTGGACATGGCTCCATGACCACAGCTGTGCCTGAGCTCGCAGCCATTTCAGTGTTATGTGGTGCTCCTGTGGTGGTCTGGTGGGTGCATGTTTTGAGTGGGAGCATCACCAATGCTATTGGCGAGATTGGGGACTGCAAGGCAAAAGGCATGGATGGAAGTCCACACCTTTGCAGAACCCATCCCTACATGGACCCGCACTCCTGTCTCAACCCTTCTCAGAGCAATGTCTCCAAGTGCCCCAGATTTCCCAGGCAATGCCTCTGGATCATGCCAAGTGATCCCATGAGAGGAATAGATAGGGTAAATGCACAGAGTCTTTTACCCAGAGTAGGGGAATCATGAACCAGAGGACATAAGTTTAAGGTAAGGGGGGAAAGATTTAATAGGAATCTGAGGGGCAACTTTTTTTTACACAGAGGGTGGTAAGGTATATGGAATGAGCTGCCGGAGGAGATAGTTGAGGCAAATGGTCTCAGCTCAGCTCTTTCCCAGATATTCCAGTCTAGACCCTGTCCCAGTCATCCTGGTGTAGACTGCCCAAGTCATCCCAGTTTGGGGTCTTTCCCAGCAACCAAAGACAACACTCTGTTCTGTCCAAACCAAAGATGAACACAAAATGCTGGAGTAACACAGCAGGACAGGCAGCATCTCTGAAGAGAGGAATGGGTGACATTTCAGGTCGCGACGTTTCGTCACCCATTCCTTGTCTCCGGATATGCTGCCTATCTCGCTGAGTTACGCCAGCATTTTGTGTCCATCTTCGGTTTAAACCAGCATCTGCAGTTGCTTCCGACATATTCTGTCCAAGCTATCCTGGTCTGAGCTCAGTCATCACAGTCCAGATTATTTTCCAGTCATCCTTGTCTACATTATGGACCAATGATTCTGATCTGGGCTCTGGTCATGCCATTCCAACCTGCATTGGGGCAATGATTACCAACTCATATAGCCTGTAAAATGCTTAGCTGTTGGGCAGGGAAGAAGCATTTATCCAATAGCCTGCGATGTGGACTCACCTCACAAATTTAAACTTCTTTCTACTCTTTGTTGATGCAGTTGATGAGACGGGATCCATGCCAACCAGTGACAAGAGAGGCATTCAATTTCCTTAAATCACGTTGCTACTTGGTTGGTATACTCCATCCAGTCTCATCAACCTCAATACATGCTAATGGAGTGACTTTAGGTCAGATTTACCACATTAAATATTTTTGTCCCCATCCGACCTCCACATTTATCCCCTTGAAAGTTAACAAAACTGCCCTTAGTTTTTTGCAGTCTGCACCAGCTGCTTTTTGGACAACTGCTACTTTAATCTGATCACAAATAGCCTCACAAATGGCTCCCTCCAACCATCTATTAATGCTCTTGGGAATAAATCTGTGCAATTCATTTATCACGGCAAGCCCCAGAAGCAGGCAATTTAGCTGAGCCTTGTTAAAACAAAATAACATTAATGCCCTTGAAAGTAAAACATTCACCATTTAACTACTCAGTGTTTTGTTCTGAGCTGCTCCGAGTACTTTGCTGATTGAATAGGATGAGTCATTCAGAGGCGTCGAGATTGGAGAGTATTCCAACACGGTTCGGATCTGCATTCATTTTGTTCTCTCACTGCAAAAAGCAATTTTTTTTTTTAAAGTAAAATGCTTGCAAATCACTGCCCTGAACATTGTTCTCATGTGACCTTGAACACAAGGAACTCAGGCAAACAACATTAGGAAGAGAACCCACTGTTGTCTTCATAAAAGACATCTCATTCTATTTAGAAACAAGGAGCTGCAGATGCTGGTTTACTAAGGAGAATGCTGCCTCTCCAATCTTATAGCTTTTTATCTCCCCACCCCTGCTGTCAGTCTGAAGAAGGGTCCTGACCCGAAACGTCACCTATCCATGTGCTCCAGAGATGTTGCTTACTCCAGCACTTTGTGTCTTCTCTTTTGATTTATCCTGGTCAGTTTTGCAGGGCAGGAATAATCCCACATCAGGCTCTGGCCAGGAAAAATAGACCGTAGTTCTTGGGCTGTTTCAATACCTCAGATACCCAGATGTTAATCACACACATTTATAAAGCATTCCTCGCACAGAATACATCTCAGAGTGCTTGACAATGATTGCAGGGGTTCCGCAGATGTGGTGCTGCTGTCTTTTACCATTGCAGCACTTCCCCCAGGTGGTAACATCTGGCGAGAGAGGCTAATTGATGGAGGAGTAGGCACTGAAGGTGAGGAGGAAGGTGTGAATGGGAATCGGGATTAGCTGAGGAAGAACTGTAGAGAATTATCCAGTGAAGATGAAAGGCAAATGTGGAATTGAAAATGAGCTTTAAGGTCATGAACGCAGTGCCGAGCTGGGATGTGGAACGGGGAGGGCTTAATGAGGAAAGGAAGGAACAAGGTCTGTGGATTTTGTGCATGAAAGCTGTAGGTCTCTCCATCCATTTCAACTGGAGCTGACCCTATAACTGTGAGGTAGACTGTGGGACAGAGTCAAATTCAGAGGGATCATCTCCATATCATCTGTCAGAGAAATGAACATAGGTGTTGGGACGTTATGTCACGGTTGTACAAGATGTTGGTGAGACTGCACTTGGGAGGATTGTGTTCAGCTTTGATCACTCTGCCATAAGAAAGATGCCATTTATAAACTGGAAAGGGTGTAGTGAAGATTTGAGGATGTTGCCAAGACTCGAGGGCCTGAGCTAGAGGGAGAGGTTAGACAGGCTAAGACTTTAATCGTTGTAGCGCAAGAGGCTGGGGGGGGGGGGGGGGGGGGGGGGTATATTATAGAGATGTATAAAATCACGAGGGGAATAAATAAGATTAATACATAGGGTCTTTTTTCTGGGTAGGTGAATCATAAACTAGAAGACATAGATTAAAGGTGAGAGGGAAAAGATTTAATAGGAACCTGACGGGCAAATTTTTCACACAGAGGGTGGTCGACATATCGAATGAGATGTTAGAGGAAGTAGTGGAGGCAGGTACAATTAAAACAATTAAAAGACATTTGAACGGGTACTTGGATAAAAATGTTTAGAGAGATATGGGCCAAATGCAGGTAAATGTGACCAGCTTAGATCAGGAAACTTGGTTGACACATGGATGAGTTTGGCCGCATTTTTCATGTTGTATGACTCTATGGGAAGAACATCTTGCCCTTTCACTCAAACGCAAGGTGGTGGGAAAAATACCAAAACTCAACCTGGACCTGCCAAGCTGGACTAAACAGATGAGAAATGGACTGGACACAGGACAGCAAACAGCACGAATGCCCATGACTGCAATCACGCTAGTTATTGTGGTTAGAGTGCCTTCTGCTAGATTGAAGATGTGGGGATTTTAAAACAGTGGTTTGGATGGAACAAGGGTAGACTGACTACTGCAAGTTTCGAAAGGCAGACGGTGCTAGTGTTTAAAAAAAGAGCAAAACATTGACATTTGATCTTCAGAGCAAGTAAGATGTAAGTAAGAGAGGTCATGCATTCTACTCAAGAAATAACCCTGAGCTTTAATTGAGAAAGTTAACGAAATGTGAGTGAATTAGAACAAAGATGGAATGTCAAAGAATTCCATTGCTTCCACTCTCTTTTACATTTATCTTTGCACTGTTAGGTACTATATAAGGATCCACAAGAAAGATGTTTATCATAAATCAATGCTGATAAATGTTACGAGAGTTAGTTTTGGACATTCCGACTAGCAGCATCTGCTGTAGTGAAGAAATTGCACAATAAGTATCCAGAGGCCTGGCATTAGAGACAGGTTATTTTTAGAGGGATTCCATTTGTGCTTCCTTTATTCAAAGTTTTCCCAATATGGAAAGATTTTGAGGGGACGTGTGAGCTGTGGCCAAGTTGAGCACGCCTGTCTGTGAGTCAACTTCCATTCCAGAGAATCAAACACAGCATCCAAGCTTACACCCATAACACAAAGCTAGAGCCACAAAGATGTTAACCTGTGGGTTCATCTGATGACAGTCAGTTATCAGGGTGATTTAAAGAACAGCAGAGAAGCTTTCCCTGGCACTTAACCCCAACTAACATCCAAGGCAGACGATCTGGAAACAATACACAACAAACACTTTGAAAAATAAATGATTCACAGGAGGGTGGGTGACACGCCAGCACCTTTTATATTATGTTAAGGCTCGATAATGTAAACAGAGGAAAACTATTTCTCTGTGGCATGGAGAGAAACTAGGAGCCAAAAAAAAAATGAGATGGTTGCAATAAATCTAATGGGAATTCAAGAGAAACCTGTTTATCTAGACAGCAGCGAGAATATGCAACTCACTGTCAGAGGTAACAGAGGTGGACAGTGAAGGAGATTGTTTGGGATCTGACACAAAGGATGTTAAAGGACGTCAACTAAAGGACTTCTTTTGGGAAGGAGGTGAGGAAACATTTATTTAGTCAGAGGGTGGTGAATCTGTGGAATTCTTTGCCGCAGGAGGCTGTGGAGGCCAAGTCTGGATATTTATAAGGCAGCGATAGATATATTCTTGATTAGTACAGGTGTCAGTGGTTATGGGAAGAAGGCATGAGAATGGGGTTAGGAGGGAGAGATAGATCAGCCATGATTGAATAGCGGAGTAGACTTGATGGGCCAAATGGCCTAATTCTACTCCTATCACTTATGACATTATGACCCACTACAGTTGCGTCGTCTACAAACTAGTAAATGTATTTGAAGCGGAATGTGGCTGTGTGGCAGAAACAAGAATGTTCCACCACATGGATGGCAGTAAAGAAGGGCATTGATGGCAGACTGGGAGAGAGAAGGGCATTGATGTATGAAATTTCTGCAAAAGACATACAAATGTCAAGTCACTAATTGCCTGCAATTACACCCACTCACTCAGTAAGTGGGGCATCAACACTTTTACCACCAAGAAAGGTCTTGACGAATGGAAATGCATTCAAGGGAATCTTGTAAATCAGAATATAGAAAGCATCACCAGAAAAGGGCTTGGAAAGTGTTAGTGTGGAGAGATTCCGCATGGTGAAGTGTGCCAGTGGCACAGCATCATGGAGGCTGCAATCAACATATTCTTACATCCAGGATAGTCAAGCCAGGAACAAACACAGAGCAAAAATCAAAGTAGAATAGTGAAGGGCATTTTACCAGGGTATCATGCATTTTCCAAGGTGGAATGCGAACAGTTTATTGTGGGGAAACTCTTCTGCAAACCAATGAAAGATAACCAGGGCAATTTTAAGCAGAAACAAAGAACAGCGCCAGAGACCCAGGTTCGATCCTGTCTACGGGTATTGTCTGTACGGAGTTTGTACGTTCTCCCCATGACCTGCATGTGTTTCTCTGAGATCTTCGGTTTCCTCCCACATTCCAAAGACGTACAGGTTTGTAGGTTAATTGGCTTGGTATAATTGTAAAATTGCGCCTAGTCTGTAGGATAGTGTTAGTGTATGGGGATCGCTGGTCGGCGTGGATTCGGTGGGCCGAAGGGCCTGTTTCTGTGCTGTATCTCTAACCTAAACTAAACTAAACTAAAAAGGCATTTTACCAGGCTGTCATATGCATTTTTCAAGGTGGAATGCGAACAGTTTATTGTGGGGAAACTTCTATTGTGGGCAAACCAGTGAAAGATAACCAGGGCAGTTTTATGTCGAAACAAAGACCTGCAGATGCTGGTTAAAACATAAAAGGGTTTCAACCCGAAACGTCACCTATCCATGTCCTCCAGGGATGCTGTGACCTGCTGAGTTAGTCCAGCACTTTGTGTTCTTCAGGGAAGTTTTATGTAGAGTTCTTATCAATTATGACAACCAAAAAATAACAAGGGCAACTTATTATCCACTACCCACAGAGATGAAGTGGAACATGCAGGGTCGTACATCAACATGACTCGGAGTGTAGGTCCAATTCCCAATGCGACAGGTGACAGAGGGCACAGAAGTGAAAACTGGAAAGTGTGAGGGGGTAAAGGCAATAAGGATGCGTGGGGGAAATATTGGCATTTGCAATCAATGTGTGTAAACCATTACACACCAGGGACAATATACAATTTTTTCCGAAGCCAAATTAACTTACAAACCTGCACGTCTTTGGAATGCGGGAGGAAACTGTAGCACCCGGGGAAAACCCATGCAGTCACAGGGAGAACGTACAAACGCCGTACGGACTCGGGATCGAACCCGGGTCTCTGGCGCTGTAAGGCAGCAACTCCACCGCTGCGCCACCATGCCGCCCTTCGAAGTGCGGGTTAATGAAGGAGAGACTGTACGATTAGTGCCAGATTCTGTTCAAATCACTTTTTTTAAGGCACTTGCCAGGAGAGCCAAAGTGGACAGAATCTTGAAAATAGTCCACATGGTGTTTGGATGAGTGTCTATCAAAGTGCCAGATGTCACTCAGCTAAGGAGAGGATAATCCCGTGGGATCAAGGGGAAGAGAGACGGTTTAATTGGATGCTGTTTCAATGAGAACAGAGGGCCGTGCTTGACGGCAGTTCTCAGTAATTTCAGTAATTTCAGTAATTTAATGCAAGGCTCCGCCAGTCAGCGATATTTGCTACAATTTTAATTATACTTCATTAGATTTGTTTTCGTTAAATATATATTACTGACTTTGTGAGTGATGCAAAGGATAGTGTATAGAGACTGCCAATGGTCTCTTCACTGCTCACAAAGGTTTTGCAAAGAAACTAATGGGATGAGGTAACAAAGCGACGTGCCACTGAAAGGGATGCAAGGAAGCCGAATCCTGGATAGGTGGATGTGGAGAGGATGTTTCCACCAGTGGGAGAGTCTAGGACCAGAGGTCATAGCCTCAGAATTAAAGGACGTATAATCATAGAGTCATAGAGTCTGTATGTCCACCCGATCTATTCCTCTCATGATTTTGTACACCTCTATAAGATCACCCCTCATCTCCCTGCGCTCCAAGGAACGGAGTCCCAGCCCACTCAACCTCTCCCTGTAGCTCAGACCCTCGGGTCCTGGCAACATCCTCATAAATCTTCTCTGTACCCTTTCCAGCTTGACAACATCTTTCCTATTACATGGTGTCCAGAACTGAACACAATACTCTAAATGCGCTCTGTAACGGCAACATGACCCCCCAACTTCTGTACTCTGAGGTGCTGAGGGTGATGAAATAGAGTTGCCTTCGGCTGAGACAATGCAAGGCTGGAGGAACGAAACAGAACAAGCACACTTGGCAGAACATTAGACAGTAGGATGTTAAATAAAGGTATCAGCAGGTAAAATGTCAAAAAAAAATGTAAAGCAGGAAAAATATGTTCCCAATGTTGGTGGAGTCCAGAACCAGGGACCACAATTTAAGAATGAGGGCTAGACCATTTAGGACTGAGATGAGGAAAAACCTTTTCACCCAGAAAGTTGCGAATCTGTGGAATTTTCTGCCACAGAAGACAGTGGAGGCCAATTCACTGGATGTGTTCAGGAGAGAGTTAGATTTAGCTCTTAGGGCCAAAGGAATCAATGGATATGGGGAGAAAGCAGGAACGGGGTACTGATTTTGGATGATCAGCCATGATCATATTGAATGGCGGTGCTGGCTCGAAGGGCCGAATGGCCTACTGCCCCTATTTTCTATGTTTCTATCTTGTCATACTTATTTCAATCCAGTGAGGAGGGATGGGCTGGAACACTGTGTGAAAGAGTGTTGGTGGCACAAGGTCTCTGTACACTTTGAAAAGGTTCCAGTGTGAGTAACTGGGAAGCTGTAAACCAACAGGCAACTTCTGGACTGATGTTCGCACAATTTGTTTTTGAAAATCATACACCACAGGGTTCTGCAAATTTCCACAAAAGAGTCCAAAATCTAAATGTTCCTGTTTTTTTAAATATAAATATCACCTGCGGTGTGATTTGTTCTTGAAATCTCCGTGGGATCCCCTAGTTCCTGGCTCGCTCGCTATTCTGGGATTTAACCTCTGCCTATGCTGTGTAAGTGTGGTTTTCCATCCAGGGGCTGCAGCTTTGGCACAATGTTCTGACATGCTTCAAATCAGGCAAACTAGTCATCTTCCGAATGCAACAAGAACATTGCTTCTTGAGTGTGGGAGCAGAAGAGATGAGAGAAAATTATCACAAAAACAATGATGTTAACCTGATCTCTTCTCTATGGGCTGCACTTTCCATAGTAATCACCTCCTTCAACAAGACAAAACAACCCTGTAGAATTGTTATTTTAATGGTATTTTTGATGCTTTTCTCCCTCTATAGCCACCCCCTCCCATGTCTGCTAGTTTCCTAGCCGAGTGGTTACTATGTAACGGGATATCACACACTGCCGATAACCAGCCTGAAGACCCAAAGTCCCAGAGAAGCAAATGGGACCAGCCTAGATGGAGCATGATGATGGTCGGCATGGACGAGTTGGGCCGAAGGGTTTGTTTCTGTGCTGTCAGACGCTTTGACTCTGGAAATGCCCTGCATCCCGTGCAATAATGATTTGTTCCAGCTACGTTTTAGACAAGGACATTCCATAATTAAAATCAAACAATCAGGCAGCTCGTGAAATCCTGCACAATATAGAAATCCGATAGTACACAAAAATGCTGGAGAAACTCAGCGGGTGCAGCAGCATCTATGGAGCGAAGGAAATAGGCGATGTTTCCTATTTCCTTCGCTCCATAGATGCTGCTGCACCCGCTGAGTTTCTCCAGCATTTTTGTGTACCTTCAATTTTCCAGCATCTGCAGTTCCTTCTTAAACACATAGAAATCCGATAGGTTAGCTCTTTAGCACTGCATGTGTGTGTGTGTGTGTGTGTGTGTGTGTGTGTGTGTGTGTGTGTGTGTGTGTGTGTGTGTGTGTGTGTGTGTGTGTGTATGTGTGTGATGTGTGTGCGTGCGTGTACATGTTATGTGTTCAGATCCCTGCACAGGAAAGGGAATTCATGATCTCCTGACTGTGGAGTACAGTGCCACTGCTGAGCAACAGCTACCAAGTGAGAAAGGGATAACAACAACAGAAGCAGGACTGTGCCACTAATGATGGATCTGGAGGTTTGCCTTGTTGCAGCCCATGTTTCTGCTGGTTAAGAATGGGGAGGAGGTTACGATGTCCTTACTTTGCCCGAGGACTGTGTTAGTCTACCAAATGTATATATATAAATGTCGCTATCTTAATGACCTCACATGGGAGAAAGAGCAAGGCTGGGTGGATCCACACTGATGCAGGTCTGTACAGACCAGCAACGCAGCTGGTAGAGCTGGTGATTAACTGTGAAACATCTCTGATTCCAGCGTTGTACAGAGGCAGTTGGCATCTTTTCCCTGTGGCCGTGAGTTTCCTTTGGGTGTTCAGGTTTCTCCCACATCCCAGGGACGTGTGGGTTGGGAGGTTAATGACTGACGCAACCAGCGAAACCAGCGGGTTTTAAGTGGAATTCTCCGAGTCCTCTTCCACCAATCTCCCACTATTAATATTTGAATGACAACGTGGTTTGCTTACAACCTGGGGACTGTGGAATAAAAATTAAACTCCATTTCCGAAAGTAACTTTGTTGGCTATAAATAGGATCCATCAGTGTTGAATCTTCCAGCAATACCACAACTACCCCCGGGTGTAACAATCTTAATGTATCGAACAAGCTCTCCTAACTGGGGGTATGACTAAGTAAACAGGGGATGATGGGTTTAATCAGTGTTTGTCTTCAAAACTGAAAATCCTATCCTCTATCCAGGAAGTAGCAGAATTAATCCAGCTTTGAATAAACCCAGGAGCTGCCAAGGCTGCATTATGCCAACAAAGCTGTTTGATTTCCTGATTCTTAACTTGGAAAAAATAAATTGCCAATCTTTCTTAGAATGAAGGAATCTGAGGGAGAATTAACATACACCGCAGTTCCTCCTACTCTGAAATAACCAGAGATTGAGAAATATTCATACGTTTTGAAATCCATTGTTAAATTCCCCCATTGTTACAATTGTTACAGTTTAGAGAATATTGCAGAAAGGAAAAGCTGAACGCTGGTCTGTCAGTCTAGGAACTGGGCTAGATGCTGTGCCTGGTGAATGGTTAGAAAAGGTGCCATCTTTCAGATTGAAGACGAAACCTAAATAATCCTGCCAGAATAATTTGAAGAAAGGGTATCCTGCCCTGTAATAATCTCTTCAACAGAATTACTGAGAGAGGTTATGAGATGGTCGTGGGAACTAGTTGTGCAAACATTTGTTATGTGCCTCAATGATGACTACACCTCAAAAGCTTTTTACTGGCTATAGACTGTTCTTGGTATCTCTTAAAATAAAAGTATTTCCTTCCAATTGAAAAGAGTCAGATGTGACGAATTGCGATGGAACATCTCTGGGCTAAAAGCATCAGCAAGGAATGGGTGTGATGTATCACGCAGAAGATCTGGACACAGTGCCTTGAGCTGGACACAGCAAGCCAGGTCAGTGGAGAACTTTCAATCACCAGTGTGGTCATGCTCCACAACAGCTGAGCTGTACACACTAGTCATGACCAATTCCTGGTCCACTCTCAGTGAAGGCTCCCATTTGAAGCACAGCTAAATAGGTTTAAGGCAAAGGGGAAAAGATTTAATAGGAATCTGAGTGGTGACTTTTTCAGACAAAGGGTGGTGGGTGTATGGAACAAGCTGCCAGAGGAGGTAATTGAGGCTGGGACCATCCCGATATTTATGAAACAGTTAGACAGGTACATGGATGGGTCAGATTTGGAGGGATATGGGCCAAATGCAAGCAAATGGGACTAGTGTAGCTGGGAGATGTTGGCCGGTGTGGGCAAGTTGGGCCGAAGGGCCTGTTTCCACGCTGTATTCTCTATGGAGAGGGGCAGGGGGAAGGGCAGGGAACTGGCCTGTGGTCAATCCTCTGAACTTGGCCTCTCTGCTGTAGTTGCCCTGGAATGAATAAAATAGGACTCCGTCAATGCATTGCCCAGTGTTGAGATCTTACACAGTGAGGTACGAGAGAGTGAGAGAAAGACCAGAGTGTTTGGAAATCTACCTTGTCAAGGAATCTAAGCTGCATGAAGGAAGGAATAACTGGTAAAGAAAGGGGTTCTTTGATTAAATTAATCGAGAAGCACATGTTTACAACACAAAATGACTAAACTTTCCATTTAGCCACAGTGCTTCGAATCATAGTGATGGGTGTGAGGACATTCTCTCTCCCTCTATAAAACCACCAGACAAAATAAAACTGTAATAATAAGAATACTGGTGGGACTTTATGATAAAGTTATCATAGCTGGATCTCGATGAGCATAAATATGTCTTGGCAATAGCCAACCTCCAGTTTATTCTGCAGCCTCTCCTTGCTGGTGACTTCAGCGTTAGCTGTGTTTTACCAGTAGCAGGCTTTGCCTCCCAGTCAGAAGGTAGTATCTTGATGACACACACCCAGACTTAAGCACAGAAATCTCCAGTGATACTCCACTAGCCACCCCCCCCTCCCCCCCCCCCTCCCCCCCCCCCTTCCCCTTCATTCAGCTCAGGCTCCTTGATGAGACAGCGTTCCAGGCACACTTGTCAGAGATCCCATCCTTTGGATGAGGTTCGGGAGAGGAACCCTCATCATTTTCACATTGCTGTTCCTGAGATCTTGCTGTGCACAGAATGGTCACTGTGCTAACATTACTAGTGTGACTATACGTCAGCTTTGAACCCGCATCTCTGGCGCAGTGAGGCAGCAACTCTCCCGCTGCGCCACGGTGCACCCCTTGAACCAGTTGGTGTCCAGTGTCAATGTCAGCCAAGGCAGACAACTTCCCCTTCAGAAATAGGAAGTTCCACAGATTGCAGTCCTGTTGGTATTTCTTGGGCCCAACTGATGAGCTGGGAACCTTCATCACCTGCTGATTCAGGGATCCTGCGTAAAATAACCAAGCACAGGGTCAACCTAAACCCTGATCAACACTGGTCCATTGGAGAGAACAGAGTTCAAATTAGGAATTGTTTTCAGATACTAAACGTTGGTTGGGTGTGATAAAGAAAACGTCAGCATAGTTCATCTGGCCATTCACTAGGGTTAAAGTACACCCTGTGAGGGGAGTATTAGGTGCTTGGCTCTGGGGCTGGTTGAGTTAGTCCAGGCCAAAGATGGTTAGCACCAGTGCTGAATTTACAGCTGCTTGCAGCTTTGGACAGAGTTGGGCCTTAAGTATTTCACGTGGCCCTTGCTCAGCACACCACAGTCAAGGAGACAAGGATGCAGGTGCAGAAAACCGACATCAATTGAAATAATAAAGGAGGTCCACATAAATTAACTTAAGTGAAAAATATTTATATGCCTTATAATTGGAAATGTGATTTATAGTTGGAAAATAAACCAATACATTATAATTGTATTAGTCATAGGTTTGATGATTAGATGACTCTGGCTCTATAACATTAGATCATCCATCAGATAGAGGGCTAGTTGTTTAAAAGGTTACCCTTCCTAAAGGATTCTTAGTCAGTCTGTAATGGAGAAGCTTTGCTAAGTGATTCATGACAAACAATTTTCACCCATGGGGAAAGATATTAAATAACTGTACAGTATTTCAAACATATGAGCGCCATAAATATCAGTACTCTATTTACTACTTATGATGCACCCGCTTACTCCCCCACTGCATGACTCATTGCTTCACAGTGTACTTTAATCAGGATGCTGTAATAAAAACATACATCAAGCATGGAGCGAGAAGAGGCTATTCAGCCCATCAAGTGTGTCCCTTCTACGTACCATGCGCAATTCAATTCATCACTGGCAGGTAAGAACCGAATCATTTGGTCTTCTGAGGAACTGCTGCAATCACTGTTACTCCATCATGTAAACTAGGAAACATCCACTCTATCCTATCTTCAATATCCTTGACCAAAGGAGCCCAAATTGATTTTCTTCACATTAGTGATGAGGTAGTAATTGACTCAATAACAAAATCCTTCAGTTGTGAAGTGCAGTGGGACATTCCAAATTGCTTCTCATAGGCACAATCACACAAACAAATGACAATGGCAATGAAAGAGATATCGGCACAAATCAACAAAGCTCCATTAAAGAGGTGTGTTTCAAGGTGAGTTTAGAACGTCAGAAAAAAGAGAAAGGGGTTTATCGAGCTGAACCCCTTCAATTCAAGTGGATCAATTCTTCAGCGAGTCTGGCATCCAGTATGGCCAAGAATGTCCCCAAGTCAATGAGTCTGAAGAAGGGTCTCGACCCGAAACGTCACCTATTCCTTTGCTCCATAGATGCTGCTTCACCCACTGGGTTTCTCCAGCATTTATGTCTACCTTCCAAGTCAATGAGGGGTAAGTCTACATGGCCTAATCTCACTAATCCAACTGCTGCAAAGATGTCGATCCATGGTGGCACTGGTAAAAATGACCACTGCACAATCCTTGTGGAGGCAGGGTGCAACCTCCACACGGTGCGCACATCGTGGTGCTGCCATTACACTAAGGCAGACTGACTGAGTAGAGATCTGGCATTTTAAAAATGAGCATTGATGAGGCGCTTGTAATCCGCACCACCACAATCCGTGGAAAGTTGGAGATGCGTGCGTGGTGCAAGTGTGCTGGGGGCTGGGTTGGTGGTGGAGGCAGATACAACAGTGAAGTTTACAAGGCTTTTGGACAGGAACACTGAAGTGCAGGGAGTGGAAGGATACGGATAAGGATGTACAGGCAGATGAGATCAGTTTAACATGTTCGGCACAAGGATTGTGGGCCAAAAGGGTCCGTCCTGTACTGTTCTATGTCCTATGTTCTAATCTGTAACCTCAGGGTTGCTTATTCAACTGTTATCCTCAAGCCAGGACATCATACATAATTATATGAGGAATTATTAGATCACCACAGACACATGTGCAAATGCAGTGCCACTGCAGGAAGCTCAACATATGCAGGCAAAACAGCAAAAACACCAAGCAATTAATAGATCTAGTCTATTAACAAGTAGATCAAAGCTTTTCAGGCCTTCCACATCCAGTCATTAATGGTTATGGACAATTCAACAGGAAATGTGAGGAGGCGGCTCCAGGGACCAGCCCATCCTGAATGACTGCAGAGCTCAGCAAAAGAGTGCGGAAGACACAAGGCCACAAGGAGCTACGACTACGGGTGCTGTCTGTACGGAGTTTTACGTTCCCTCCGTGACTGCGAGGGTTTTCTCCGAGATCTTCGGTTTCCTCCCACACTCCAAAGACGTACAGGTATGAAGGTAAATTGGCTTGGTGTATGTAAAAAAAATTGCCCCTAGTGTGTGTAGGATAGTGTTAATATGCGGGGATCGCTGGTTGGTGCAGACTCGGTGCCTGTTTCCAAGTTGTATCTCTAAACTAAACTAAACTAAACTAACCAACACATCCTTCAAACCCACCGCTCCATTCAATACAACCATGGCTGATCTATGCTGGCCTCAACTTTTTTTCTGTGCCTATTCCCCACTACCCTTAATTCTCCATCTTGCCATTTTATACCAAAGTATACTTAATGATCAGGCTTCCACCACCCTTGGGCAAAAAGTTCCAGAGATTCACCACCCACTGAGTCAAGAGGTTTCTATGCACCTCAGTTTTAAATCACTAGAGCATATCATTATAGCAACATCCCCTTGTTCTTGACTCTCCCACTAGTGAAAACATCTCAATGTCTACCCTGAAGACTTCTGTACCTCAATCTGAAAAGATAATCTTATATGTTTGAATAAGGCAGCCTCTTATTCTTTCTCAACTGATTCATGAACTAGAACACCAAGATCCCTTGAAACTTCACTCATTTGCAGTCACCCAGCCACCACATAAATAAAATCCACCTTTAGAAGCTTCTCTCCGAAGTGCACGATCTCACATTTCCTGACATTAAACTCTATTTGCCAGATTTTTGGCAAACATTCAATCCATCTATATCCTGTTGTGGAATCACAATGTCCTCATTACAACGTGCCTTTGCACCTATTTTCTTATCGTCAGCAAACTTGGAAACCTTACATTTTGTTTCTTCCTCCATTAATGTAAATAGAAAATAATTGGTGGCCAAGAACTGACCCTGGGGCACTACACTAGTTACACCCCTCTATACTGAAAAGGTCCTTTTTATACCAACGCCATGTTTTGTGTGTAACAGGCAATTTTCAATCCACTCTTCCTCCAGTATCTTCGGCTCTTAATTTAAACGTTTATGTGGCACCTTGTTAAATACCTTTTGGAGATCTAGATACACTACATCAACAAATTCCCTTCCATCAATGCTCCCGATGGTATCTTTGAAGAATTTGAGCAAATTTGCCAAACGTGCTTTATCTTTAACCAAACCATGTTGACTAGGTTTGATTGCATTCAGCTTTCTGAAAGTTATTTGCATTGTGATATTTGATTCCACAATTGTAACAATAGATGTTAAACTAACCCCCTGTAGTTCCCTGGCTTCTGACTTCCTCCCTTTTTAAACAAGGAAGTCTGTTGGCTGTTTTGCAGCATGCTGATAGCCTCCATGAATTTAGCAAATTTTGAAAAGGTTCAACCGATGGGTCTGCTCTCTTTAGGCCGAAGTCAGACTAACTGGCCTATAGTTCCCATTATCTTGCTTTGATTGCATTTGGAATATTTGCAGCATCCACTCCAGTGAAGGCAATGTAAAAAAAATGGATTCATGTATCGGCCACATCTCCCTTCTTATGAGGATTTTAGTCTTTTTCGCTGCTGAATTCTAAAAAATTCTCACTCCTCCAACCTAAAACCAGCTCATACTACTTTACATGCCCTGCTCATCTAGTTCACATTACCCTCAACCTTCTTTGTTAGCCACAGATTGTGCCTGAATTGAGAAACGTCTTTCTAATTGGGATACATTCCAAGACCAGATAATGGACTTTCAACATTCCCGTTTTCCTTACTCTGACTCAATTTACCTCTCCATAACTATCTTTGCATGCTCTGTTCTTTCTCTCCAAACTCTGGTCATTGTTACCCATGTTGCTACACTACATTATTGCCTTGAGGTTTCCTCTTAACTTTCTAAATCTCCCCACGGAACTCGGTTTAAGCCTTATCCACGGAAATAACTGGATCTGCTTCCATTTTTCCTATCGCCGCAACAGGTCAACCGCAGATGCTGTCTCACTGGCTCTCCATACCGCACGGGACCATCTGCATAATAACGCACACGTCAGGCTGCTGTTCAACAACTAAAGCTCGACATTCAACACAATCATCAGCTCCTAAATCAGCACCAGGCTCCAGATCCCCGGCCCAGCACATAGATGTAATCACCGGGAAGGTGCACCAGTGCTAGTATTTTCCTAAAAATGTAAAGAGATTCAATACGTCACCTAATACACAAAGAAACCTCTCCAGATACATTGTAGACAGCAGCATGGGATGGTATGTAATTACAATGCACGGGAATGGAAGAGGCTGCAGAGAGTGGTGGATACAACTCAGTCCATCACAGGCACTGCCTTTCCCACAAGGAAAAGCAGCATCTCTCATCAAGGACCCCCTCCATCCAGACCATGCTTGCTTCTCCCTACTATATTGAGCAGCAGGCAGCAGGAACAGGAGGCTGAAGTCCCCCAACACCTGCTTCAGGAACAGCCACCAGGTTCTTGAACTGACCTGCACAGTCCTCATCCTACATCAGCAACAGAACATTACAGACTATTTCTTGCACCACCATCGACTTACATTCTAATTCTGTTTCGCACTGTATAGCTTAGATTAGTTTAGAGATACAGCGTGGAAACAGGCCCTTTGGCCCACCGAGTCTGTACCGACCAGCGATCCTCGCACACAATAACACTATCCCTACACACACTAGGGACAATTTGCACATACACCAAGCCAATTAACCTACATACACCTGTACGGCTTTGGAGTGTGGGAGGAAACCGAAGATCTCGGAGCAAACCCAGGCGGTCACGGGGAGAACGTACAAACTCCGTACAGACAGCACCCGTAGTTGGGATCGAATTCGGGTCCCCAACGCTGCAAGCACCGTAAGGTAGCAAATCTACCACTGCGCCACTGATGTCTTGTTTTTGCCCAGTATTTTTCCTTTTCACTGTCTTGTATAAATTATGTATCTTGTTTTTTATCGGTGCCTGTCTGAATCTGTGTGCCTGTGATGAAAGATTTTAATTATATCTATACCTCACTGTATGGGCATACGACAATAAACTTCACTCAACATTGTTGAACATTTTGAAACATCCTGAGCTAAAAAACAGAATGAAAACGACACCTGCATTTGTTTCGTTCTACCTATTGTCTTACTGTAACTTATAAATGCCTACTATGTTCTGTGTGCTGAAGCAAAGCAAGAATTTCATTGTCCTATCAGGGACACATGACAATAAACTCACTTGAACTTGAACTAATTACTCCCCTTGATCTCTGGTCAATTGGTTACGAGATCCTGTTGCACCTTAAATATGAATTGAGCTGGCTAGGATTGTGATACAGATAATAATAAAATTAAGCCCCTCTCAGTTATGCGATTTCCCGTCTAATTTTGTATTTATTAGCAAACCTGTAAATACGGTAACTGGTTCCCTGAGCCAAATTGTTGCCTTTGCCTGTACACAGCTGGGGCCGGAGCTGGGACACAGATGTAGAAATGTCAGTGCTGTGCAGTTGGAAAATTGGTCAACATGAAGTAGAATTGCAGCCTCACAGTACCAAAGACCCGGTTTGATCCTGATCTCAGGTGCTTTCTGTGTGGAGATTGCACACTCCCATTGTGACCACATGGGTTTCTTCCCAAGGGCTCCGGTTTCCTTCCACATCCAAAAGACGTGGGGGGTTTGTAGTCTCTGTAAATTGCCACTAGTCCGTAGGGAGTGGATGCAAAAGTGGGATAACATAGAACTAATGTGAACAGGTCAGGCAGCATCTCTGGAGAAAGGGAATAAGTGACATTTCAGGTCCAGACCCTTTTTCTGATGAAGAATCTCGATGCAAAACGTCCCTTCTTCCTTTTCTCCAGAAATGCTGCCTGACCCACTGAGTTTTCAGTCTAGCCTGGTGACTTAGTTGCTTTAGTCATTTACTGGGCTGAAGAACTAATGTATTCAACCAGCAGTTCCTTCCTACACATTGCGTGAACAGGTGATCGATGGTCAGCGCAGAATTGATGGGCAGAAGGACCTGCTTCCAAGCTGTATTTTTCACTCAATCAATATCTGGGCGAATAGCACTGGTAGCAAAATTCATCTCCTCATTTAGCAACAGAAGCGTATGTTTTCCCAGTACTTTTTCTTGCAATAAAATAACTGCCAGTGGCATTAATGTTGGGCAATACTCAACATTCATCTGCAGTTTTCAATCTCACAGGGTTGGAAATTATTTTTCGTATTACATAAGAAACAATGTACTTTACAAAAAAAAACAACTTATAATATCCCCATTGCCACAAAGCGGAAACATTTAAAAGGCCGACATTCAAAGTGCATTCACAGAGTCGCAAGCAGAAAGCAATTCTACATCTAGGAATATTTAATGTATTTAAAAAAAATACCGTAATCATTAATCTTTTATATTTCAGTAATTGTACAAATAACATGTATACTGATGAATTAAACGGCATTTAGGGAAATGGGCTGTTGCAACTTTCCAACTTTGCAAATGAAGACACCTAAAATGTAGTTGGGTCGTGCCACATCAATCCAAATTATGTAATAAGTAAAAAGACAGACTGACATGACAGCTGATTTCTACACTAAATATATAATGATTCTTGGAGTTTCTTTCTAAAAACTTCAATGTTACTCAGCCGGTAAATGCTGGTCATTTTTAAACTTAAAGACAAATGTCACGTCAGCCAAAATTGGGAAGTCTTATATTAATTTGGCAGGGTGCCGCAGCGTTATAGTTGCTGCCTTACAGCGCCAGAGATCCGGTTCGATCCTGACTACGGGTGCTTGTCTGTACCGAGTTGTACGTTCTCCCCTCCGTGGGTTTTCTCCAGGATCTCTGGTTTCCTCCCACACTCCAAAGACGTACAGGTTTGTAGGTTAATTGGCTTGGTATAATTGTAAATTGTCCCTAGTGTGCGTAGGATAGTGTTAGTGTGTGGGGATCGCTGGTTGGCATGGACTCGGTGGGCTGAGGGGCCTGTTTCCACGCTGCATCTCTAAACTAAAATTTAGATTGTGCATTTATCGTATCGATATGTAAATACGTTCTATGTGTGGGAGATGTCTGGCAGGCTGAGGTGTCAATGAGTAGGAAGCAGTGAGGGAAGAGATCTTTGTTCCAATAATTTTTTTAAATGCACCGAGTTTTGTTAAAAATCAAATTAAAATATTAACATTACCTTTTAAATAAAAAAATATGGAAATATATTTTAAACTGAAAGAGACCAGGGGTTGTTGAATAGAAGTTTAAAAAAACCAAGTGATTGTCCACCAGCCTAACCCCACTTGGTTCTCATTCACAATAAGCAATGCTTTAAATACATTTTTTAAATCTGCATTTTTTTTGCATTATTGAAACAAAACTTTTTACTGAGTGCTTCCTCCTCATTGACATGACTGTCTGCCAGATGTCTCCCACACAGGGAATTATTTTACATATCTATAGGATATATTCATAATCTAAACAAACATCAAGGTTGGTTTGATTGGTGTGACCTTTGTTTATCGTTTGCAAATGATGCTGCATTTGCCAGCTGAACAAAGCTACTTGAATACATTTGAATGCTATCGGAAGAAAAACGTAGCAGCATCCTCCACTCCCTCCCACCACCCCCACCCTCATTTTCTTCATTCCGCAGAGACTACTCTCTTCAGCGGTCCACTCCCCAGCCTCGCCTCCCTGTCCCCGGCCCCTTCAACTGCAACCAAAGGAGGTGTAACATCTGTACCTCCTCCCATACCACCGTCCGGAGACCTAAACGCCTCTTCCAGGTGAGGCAGAGGTTCACTTGCACCTTTTCCAACATGGTTTATTGCATTCAGCCAGTGGTGGACTGGGTCTAAAAATATTGGTTGCCACGAGACAAAGGGGGCCCACCCACAACTACAATGCTATCATTTAACAGGGGCCCACTTGCCATCACTTGCTATCACTTTATCAGGGGCCCACTTGCCATCGGGCAAGCTGACACCCTGACCAGTCCGCCACTGCATTCAGCGCTTGCTCTGAGTGCCTCAACATTAATCTAACCAAAAAGCTGGAGTAACTCAGCTGGTCAGGCAGCATCTCGGGAGAGAAAAAATGGGTGACGTTTCAGGTCGAGACCCTTCTTTAGAAACGTCACCCATTCCTTCTCTCCAGAGATGCTGCCTGACCCGCTGAGTTACTCCAGCTTTTTGTGTCTATCTTTGGTATGGAAAATGAATATGTTAAATAACAGACACTAACTGGCAGCTTGGTTTAATGTATTAATTAATTGTACACCTTCAACAGCTTTCGGGACTTCTACACAGTGCCTGCCCGAAGGCTCGTCGGTAGGCCAGACCGGTAACCCGCCCGTAAACTCATCAGACAGACAGTGTAATCGGGGGGGAGCTGGAGATGTTGGGCACTAAGAGTGGGCTGGTAGGAGGGTAAACCGGGGTAATGCATCCAGCGCCTTCATGGTCGGCGGCAGTAGGCCACCCCAGGACACAAAAATGGCCAGACGAGGAGAGGAGAGGGCGGGACAAGTATCTATGGCGGATGGGTGTTCTATAACCCACTTAAGCTATTCAAGGCTTTGACCACTAATCTAATTAATAAGTTTTATTTTTATAAACTTTAGTTATCTTTTTGAAATTTGAAAACCTTGTTTTTAACTGGTTAGAGGTGGTGGAAGATTGCAACCTTCACGTGATCCGCCCTGTTTCGACTAATGCAATCAACTCGACGTGCACAAACAGAAGATCAAATAGAACAAAGTGTTTAAGAAGGAACTGCAGATGCTGGAAAATCGAAGGTACACAAAAAAGCTGGAGAAACTCAGCGGGTGCAGCCTTCTTCAGTCTGAAGAAGGGTTTCGGCCCGAAACGTTGCCTTTTTCCTTCGCTCCATAGATGCTGCTGCACCCGCTGAGTTTCTCCAGCTTTTTTGTGTACCATCAAATAGAACAAGTTGTCCAACAACTTTAGGCTGTGCATGCCACACAAAAGAAGAACTGTTAAGAGGTGCCCGGTTCACCACACTGGCAATACCAACACAAGAAAAAAGCACTGGTGGACATAATTTATTTCCCCTTTGGTTGTGTTGTGATTCCCACCACAGACTTGCCACAGGAGGAGAGCCTGGTGGTCTGAAGAAGGGTCTCGACCCGAAAGGTCACCCATTCCTTCTCTCCAGAGATGCTGCCTGTCCCGCTGAGTTACTCCAGCATTTTGTGTCTAGCCTGGTGACTTAGTTGCTTTAGTCATTTACTGGGCTGAAGAACTAATGTATTCAATGATGTATTCAAGAGAGAGCTCGATATAGCTCTAAGGGCTAACAGAATCAAGGGATATGGGGAGAAAGCAGGAACGGGGTACTGATTTTGGATGATCAGACATGATCATATTGAATGGCGGTGCTGGCTCGAAGAGCCCAATGGTGTACTCCTGCAACTATTTTCTATGTTTCTATGTTTTTTATGTCTAATCACAAGGCTGGATTAGAGAAAGGAGCCTTCTGAATATCCCAACAATTAGCTATTGGGGAAAACTCAATGACATTTGCACAAGTTGGAGCTGCTTACCTGCCATACAGAACTCTTAAATAACAGTCATGGTATGTTTATACAAACCTTAAAATTACATGTACATCTTCAATGGTGCGTATTGACATTTTGTTGAACTGTGTGGTGTAATCTATTATCAAACTGTCAACCAGATCTTAGCGTGAAGTTAGACTAGTAATCTTAAATCAACCAAAAGCTTTAGAATATTGCAAAGACTTGACATTGCAGAAACCACCAGTTGTTTCGAATGTTTGGCTGGACTGAACCTCAAAGACCCTCCAGAGAGGATAAAATGTTGATGTATTCATATAAACATCTCACAGCAACCTTAAGATCTCCAGTGAAACTAGTGTCATGAGCCAATTTCAACCATGTACCTGTAGAATCTAGGAACTGCAGATGCTGATTATTGCAGACCAGGACACAAGGCGCTGGAATCACTAAATAGGTCAGACAGCATCTCTGGAGAATATGGATAAGTGACGTTTCGTGCCGAAACCCTTCTTCAGACTGGAGAAGTGTCTCAACCGGAAACGTCACCTATCCATGTTCTCCTGTTGGGGGAGTCCAGAACCAGGGGCCACAGTTTACGAATAAGGGGTAAGCCATTTAGAACAGAGATGAGGAAAAACTTTTTCACGCAGAGGGTTATAAATCTGTGGAATTCTCTGCCTCAGAAGGCAGTGGAGGCCAATTCTCTGGATGCTTTCAAGAGAGAGTTAGATAGAGCTCTTAAAGATAGCGGAGTCAGGGGATATGGGGAGAAGGGAGGAACGGGGTACTGATTGAGAAAGATCAAGAGAGTCAAGAGTCAAGAGTGGTCAAGAGTGTTTTATTGTCATATGTCCCGGGCGGGACAATTAAATTCTTACTTGCTGCAGCACAACAGAATATGTGAATATGTTCTTGTGCTGCAGCAAGTAAGATTTTCATTGTCTCGTCAGGGCCATAGAAACATAGAAAATAGTTGCAGGAGTAGACCATTGGGCCCTTCGAGCCATGATCACAGTGAATGACAGTGCTGGTGCGAAGGGCCGAATGGCCTGCTCCTTCACCTATTGTCTATTGTCTATTGTCCAGAGATGTTGCCTGACCTGCTGAGTTACTCCAGCATTTTGTATGTCCTTTTCTGTTCCAATTATGCACCTATAAGATTGTCAAGCATGAAACTGCTAGTTAATAAAGGAAATGAATTACATCAATTGTTATTCAGAATTAAGAGAGAACCTATTGAATTTACTAAGTATGATGAGGTGGCAGAATCAAATATTTAAGAGTGTAACTTCAATGGGAAGCTGCGATATGCACATGAGAAGCTGCTGAGAGCATAAACGCTGTTGTGTTTAAGAAGGAACTGCAGATGCTGGAAAATCGAAGGTACACAAAAAAGCTGGAGAAACTCAGCGGGTGCAGCAGCATCTATAGAGCGAAGGAAATAGGCAACGTTTCGGGCCGAAACCCTTCTTCAGACAAGCTGCTGAGAGCATAAACGCTAATTGGTACTCATTGATATGCAATCATTGAACTATATTGTACTATAGGTCTCCAAATAGTCAATGGGAATGAGAGGAACAAATATGCCAAGAGATTAATAGTTACAGAACTAATAGAGTTGTCATAGTAGGAGATTTTACCTTTCCAAGTAAAGATTGGTGCCAACATAAGGCTTAGATTGAGGAAATTTGTCAAATATGTTCAGAAACTCTCCTGGACATTCCTCACAAATGCTGCCCCCTTCCAAGCCCCCGGCACTAAGGGAGCCCAAATAGTTATTGAGGAAGTTAAAATCATTCACTGTAATAACTCTGTCGATTGGCTTGGATAAAGTGGATGTGGAGAGGATGTTTCCACTAGTGGGACCAGGCCTCAGAATTAAAGGATGTTCTTTTAGGAAGGAGATGAGGAGGAATTTCTATCATCAGAGGGTGGTGAAACCCGTGGAATTCATTGCCATAGAAGGCTATGGAGGCCAAGTCAGTGGATATATTTAAGGCGGGGATGGATATATTCTTGATTTATACAGGTGTCACGGGTTATGTGGAGAAGGCAGGAGAATGGGGTTTGGAGGGAGAGATAGATCAGCCATGATTGAATGGCGGAGTAGATTTGATGGGCTGAATGGCCTAATTCTGCTCCTATCACTTATGATCTCATGATTTATGTATAAGGAGCACCTTTTCCACATAACATTGGAAATGGTGCCTGTTTGTTGTGTGGATGCATATTCGTTTCCTTTTGTACCCTCCGCTCTGTTGCTGCAAGAGAATTTGAGTTATCAAAGTCTTCCCTTGTTTTCATTTCCTTTCCAATTAATTTAAATTGCCTGTAGCCCGTGGCCTGCCAAACTGGAGGTGTATGAATTAACAACACTTATTAACATTTGAAATCCTGCACTGGCAATCTGCAAGCCTGTGGTCCTACCAGCTACAGTCTGTCCATTACAGGCTTTGTAATTAGCTCCAGACAGCCCACAATCTGTGACAGAGCAGAGAGGATTTCAGTAATGCATTCAGGAACGCGAGCTTCACGGAGTTTGCAGCCAATATTTACAATTTACCCATATCTCTCGAAACCTTTCCTTTCCTTGCACTTTCCCCATTTCTAAACTTCCAATACTGTTATGGTGTACGGTTCCATACCACCTTCTTGGATGAATGTTCATTCCCTCTCCCTAGGCATCAGTCATCTCCTTATGGATGATTAGACTAAAAGCCATCTGTAGTGATGGTAGTGGAGGAGAACCAGCAATAAAGACCTGGCCTTTTCTGTCTCAATCACTGCCGACTTGTCTGATGAGCAGTAAATTACTTTATGTGGAAGTGATTCACCCTTTTAACCTCTACAACCAGGTCATGTGAAGAACCACATAAGGCCACAATCAATGTTCATGACTGATGTGACTCTAATGCTCAGCGTCATTCTGGGAACTTCGTGTGTGACTCATATCAATATGATTAAATGAACTGACGGCAAGCTCAACAGTGGGGATCCACTTGTTTGAAAAGACTACAAGGCTGAACATTTTGACGCAGCTGTTAAGTAATGTTCCGTGGGATAAATTAATCGCCACTCGCCACACAGGGCTTGTTGCATTTTGAACAAGATAATTTCTTAACTTACAAAAACAGACAATTCTGCCACTACTCAAAGGGTGGTAGTTTAAAAGGCTTGCAAGAAACAAAACGCTCAATAAATTACAAAGGGTTCACCTTTCTCTAATAGAGTTAAGAACAAACACATTAGTATCTCTGCCACTACCATGACAACTGATGAGAACCACATCTGTTTTACCATCTGCCACCAGAAGAAGCTTTTCCTTATTGCATTGGTTCTCCCGACATTGCCTTGACAAACCTGATAATCCAGCTCTGGGGCACAAAGACAGCAGCAAATGCACACACACTCAGTAATGTCAGTGCACATTCACAGCCTTCAAGAGCGATATATATGTGTAGGAAGGAACTGCAGGTGCTGGTTTACACCGAAGATAGACACAAAATGCTGGAGTAACTCAGCAGGTCTGGCAGCATCTCTACAGAAAAGGAATAGATGACGCTTTTCGAGGGCAAGACCCTTCCTCAGACCGAGAGTCAGAGGGAAACTAGAGGCATGAAAAGGTTCAGAACAAATCAGAGCCGGCACCGATAATATTCTGAGACTTTCCAAAACTGCAACTGAACCTAGCCTATTTTAAAATGGTAAATGTACATTCATGTTACAGTATATTAGGAAAAAATGGAAAACCTTTGCCCAACATGTTCTTCCTCGATATGAGCAAATTAGACCAAGTTATTGTCAATCATTGATATTTTGGTCTCAATGTACTGGACAACTAACGTTAACCAGTACAGAATGCTCTTGGTTCAAACTCCTTCTTCTCATTGTCCCATCTAACTTCTGTCTCCCTCGTACCTCATCTTTCTCTTCCTCATACAGCATCTTTTAATCAGAATTATCTCACTTCAAATCGATCGGCCTTCCCCCCCCATCATCAATCTGAAGAGAGGTCATGACCCGAAACATCATTTATCCATGTCCTCCTGTGATGTTGCCTAACCTGCTGGACCAGGGCTAACCAGATATGGAAGATAAAGTCCATGAGATGTTAACACGACTGAATGGAAATTTTCAATCAAATGAATTATTGAATCAAGTGAATTTACATTCTGAGTATTCAAATTTCAAGAATTGCCTGGACACAACGATCCCATATCAATTATAGTCTGATTATAACAACTATTAATCTGATAGATATTTATTTTGAAATAGGTGATAACAATTGAATAATAAAAATCTAGTGGAATATACAATTATTCACATTACCCTAAAGCACCCCAGATAGAGTAGAGCAGGTATATACGTAAGGAAAAAAACCCTAATGGTTGAAAAAATCAGGACATACCGTATGTTTCAAAAGTCATCCTTTGCTTTTTAACTTGTGACACATGTCATGTCATGTGTAAAATACATATATATATAATTTTTGCAGGAATCTATGTAAATTGCAAGAATAATTCAAGGCTCTTTGCATCAAACATTTTCCAAGTGACTGAGTTTACTTTAGAGTTTAATTTAGTCACGACACAAAATGCTGGAGTAACTCAGCAGGACAGGCAGCGTCTCTGGAGAGAAGAAATAGGTGAAGTTACGGGTCGTGACCCATCTTTAGACTGGTTTAGTTTAGTTTAGAGATACAGCATGGAAACAGGTCCCTCAATCCACTAAGTCCACGCTGACTATTATTCTCCCTGCACACTAGTTCCAAGTTACACCATTTTCACTTCCAACACACTAGGGGCAACACACAGAAGCCAATTAACCTACAAACCTGCACGTCTTTGGAAAATGGGATGAAACTGGAACACCCGGAGAAATGTATGACCACGGCCACGAAGTGTAAGACAAACTCCGCAAAGACAGCACCCACAGTCAGGATCGAACCCGGGTCCCTGGTGCTGTGAGTAGCAGTGCTACTGCTGCGCCACCTGTTCCATAGACTGAATATTTTTTCACAGAGATATTCAATTTTGGAGATTCAATCTAAATCCAAATCCTTTCACGCGCCAGCAATTTTCTCTTTGGCTGCGGTGCTGGCCAAGATGAAGCCGATCGTCACGGTTTAATCCCTTTTTAGTTCTAAAAGATCAGCAATCACTAACTTCTGAACCTTCTCCTTTTCAATGTATACACACCAAGAAAAAGACACCTTCCTCATTAATCACTCTGCCTTTTTTCCAAATCCGTTCAATTGCGGCAGTATTATATGTAGAGTGTGAACGGTGCACAGCGTTGCAATATCCATCACTCCGATTTTTAAAAATGACAGAATATCTTATTATTCCAGTCCAGTGCTGACTTTTGATGCATCACCGTGTTTCCATTATTAAAAAAGTCGCTTCATGCTTTTCATATAGTCATGGTTAGACCCATTGGAGACTGAATGTATAGGAAGAAACTGCAGATGCTGGTTTATACCAAAGATAGACTCAAAATGCTGGAGTAACTCAGTGGGTCACGCAGCGTCTCTGGAGAGAAGGAATGGGTGACGTCACAGAGATGCTGCCTGTCCTTCTGAGTTACTCCAGCATTTTGAGTCTATCTCCCATTGGAGACCCTCAGACCTTCTTTAATCGGATGTTACTGGACTTTATCTCCAACTAAACGTTATTTCCATTATCATGTATTTGTACATTGTGGATGGCTTGATTGTAATCGTATTTATTGTCTTTCCGCTGACTGGCTAGCACGTAACAAGAGCTGTTCACTGTACCTCGGTACACGAGACAATAAACTAAACCAACCAACCAACCAAGGTCCAAGGGGAGATCCATCCATCACTGGTCCAGCAGCCAGATTCAATGCCTACTATGGGTGCTGAAAAGGTGGAGTTTGCACCCTCTGACTTCGGAGTTCTCACACTGACAATTGTGCTGTGAATACTTTGGGAATTTGGAGGGTTGATCCAATCCTATACAATGAAGCCAACGTCTAAATAAAAACACCTTCACATCCCATATTGCTGGAGCCGCAGAATGAAAGCTTCCAACCATTGGGTTTTTCATTCAGAAAACTCACACGAGAACGTACACATTTTCACAGTCCTATGAAGGGTCTCGTCCCAAAACATCACCTGTTCCTTCTCTCCAGAGATGCCTCCTGTCCCGCTGAGTTACTCCAGCACTCCGTGTCTATCTTCGGTGTCAACCAGTATCTTCAGTTCCTTCTCACACACTTTCACAGAGACACGGAAACAGTCACAGACACACAGAAACACACAACCGAACACATTCGCACTCACTTACATAAACACAACACATTTACACAGACAAACATGATGCTAAACTCACAACAAACACATTACGTACATCACCATACACACGGTAAACATAAAGATCGCAAACAAATGCAAACATATGCACATAGCCCACACACAATATCCAAAAACACATACAATAGGGAATACACACAGAATAGACGCTCCCACTTTAACTGAAAGCTGCCTTTGCTCTTTAACACACAGCTGCTGGCTCCCTCCTGCACTTTAAAGCTTTTATGCATCAGTACTTCAAATGGCCCTCGGGAAGCCCTGCTGACTGACACTGTCTCAGAGACGATGCAAATGTATTTTCCCACTGCATAAGAGATCATTGAGTTGTGCCACAGACATTTCCTTTATTTCTCCCTCCACCTACCTTGCTTCAAACACATGGCAGCGCAGCTTTGATGTTGACCCATTGCTGCAAATTTCGATCCGAAGATGGATCTCCCCTTGGACCTCCTCGTCTGGATCAATTTCACTCAAGGACATCCAACTGTCCACACCTAGACAGGAAAGAGAACTGCTTTAGAGGAAAGATAGTCACAAAAAGCTGGAGCAACTCGGCAGGTCAGACAGCATCTTTGGAGGAAAGGAATTGGTGCCGTTTCGGGTCGAGACCCATCTTTAGACTGAGAGTCAGGGGAAAGGGAAAAGATATGCAAGTAGGACACAATGATAAAGGAGACAGGCCATTGCTAGCTGTGGCCTGGGTGAAAATGAGTTACATAAAATTGCTCAACAAGACAACTTTGAAGTTGGTACAAAAACTTGGGTGGGAGAGGTACAGAGAGAGAGTGTGCTGGCATACCTTAGAAGGTCATAGGAAGGGGACACTGGGATGGAGGGAACAGGTGTGAAGTCCCCTTGCAACAGTTGCAACTTGTAAATCAGAAGAGTTTGTCAACTAAGGGGAAGGTGTTGTGTGTGAGAGGGCTATGTCTGCCTTCTGTACCAATGCTGTCCACAGGTTCTGTGGCTGCCACACCAATGAATGGCAACTCTTTCCGTTCCAAGTCTCGAGGTCAATATAAGCATGGGTCCACTCTTAGTTTTTCGAGACAGAGCGTGGAAACAGGCCCTTTGGCCTACCGTGTCCACGCCGACCAATGATCACCCGCACACTAGTTATGTTCTAGACACCAGGGGCAATTTACAGAAGTAAATTAACCTATAAATTTGCACATCTTTGGAGTGTGGGGGGAAACTGGAGCACCCGGAGAAAACCCACACGGTCACAGGGAGAACGTATGAACTCCGTATAGACAGCACCTTTAGTCGGGATCAAACCCGGGTCACTGGCACTGTAAGGCAACAGCTCTACCACTGCGCCACTGTGATGTCCTTGCTGGCGTTGGTAACGTATTGTCTTCAACAAAAGAAGGAGACTTGTTGCCGAGGGTGTTGCAGTAGTCGCGATGATTTGTTACCATGCATGAGGAAGTTGTGAAGTGCAGGCTTACGTATGAGACAGGGTGGGGGTGAGAGTGTGGGGGTGGGGGTGAGTAATGGGAGCGATGGGGTAAGTGGCTGATGGAGATTGCTGAGTGGTTATTGATCAGGCAGTGCTTCATGGAGCAGCATGGGAGGCTGGTGCTACCAACTCAGCAGATTAGATTTGATGACATTTTCGCTGACCTTGACTGTAACCATGACCAACTCTCTCTGTGTCATTGGATACACAATCTAGGGCCGACCCTGAATACAACCTCGTCCAAAAGCTGCCTGATAATGGAGCCACAATGCTTTCTGGCCCAATGCACAATGCACGTAGCCCCTTGTGACAATGCTTTCTTCAGAGTGCCCCACCAACAGAACACGCTCGGTTACCATGGGGCTCCCTCCCCTCTCACCTGCTGTCGCTTCCAAGGTGGAGTATATCGGTGACTCTGGGGCAGAAGGAGGAGGCAGTGGCTGGTAGTGTGGTGTGGTGAGGCGGGGAGTGGGGGTAGGAGGGGGTAAAGGGACCGGGGGAGGACGGGACATGGAAGGGGGGAGGAGGGGGAGGCGACCGGAAGGAAGCACTGTCACCACTGGCTACAACGTGAGCCACAACAACAACCGTGTGAACCGATGAAGAAGGACTCGCTGGTGCAGAGTAGCGGCATCGGGGCCTAGTGTTAAAGTGAAATGACACAAACTGCTGGAGTAACTCAGGCAACTGAATCAGTCCGAGGAAAGGTCCTGATCAGGGTCGGATTTACGTATAAGCTAGACAATCTTAAGCTTAGGGCCTCGAGATCTAGGGGGGCCTCTGCTCGCTGCACCAAGGTGTGTTAAACTTTTGAGATAGTGGCGTTGTTACAAACCCTACCATCCGTGGGGCTGTGTGATAGTGGCGTTGTTACAAAACCTACCATTGGTGGAGCTGTGCTTGCGATTCCGTGGGGGTGGGGGATTGGGAGAGGGGGGGGGCTCACAAGTGAAATAGCTTAGGGCCTCTCTTCATCTAAATCCAGCCCTGGTCCTGATGTTACCTACCCATGTTCTCCAGAGATCCTGACCTTCTGAATTACTCCAGCACTTTGTGTCCTTTCAGTGGGTGAAGAAGGGCTCGCTGGTGCACCTTGCGAGTCGGGAGTGGGGTTGGAAGCCGCGACTCTAAGCGGCCGTGGAGATGGTGCGTACCAGGGATGGGTCAGCAGGTCATTCCATTCACATTCAGTTTACATTTCATATTTGTTTTATTTAAGTTTCTGGCACTCTATGGTGCTTTAGAGACATGGGAGGGGTGGCATTAGTGGGCCAGAGATGTATTGTCATCTCATTATCATGTTGATCCAGAAAAAAAAGGATAATGTCGAAAGGCTCTGGAACCGAGGGTGCCGGTAAATCGGTGTTCAACCTGTACTACCTTCCACCGCCCATCTCTACACCAGGGATAATTTACTGTGACCAATTAACCTACCAAACCGCATGTCTTTGGGTTGTGGGAGGAAACTGAAGCACCTGGAGGAAACTCACACTCACCAAGAGAACATGTAAACTACCCACAGACAGCAACAGAGGTCAGGATTGACCTGGGTCTCAGGTGCCGTGAGACAATGGCACTGTAACTGTCTCAGACACTGCATCTTCCAAATGCCTACTCCATCATCCACCTTCAACTGTGATTGAATCAGGAGGTTGTGTATTCAAAACCCCACTCAAAACGTTTAAACACATTATCCACAGCCAACAATCCAGTGTCGAACTGATGAATGTAAAACATTTGGAAGTGGTCTTTCAAATGAGAAATTCAATCGGGGTCTTTCCTGGCCACTCAGGAACAGGTAAAAGATTCCATGACACAACTGCAAAAAGAGCAGTGGTAGCTCCCAAGTGTAAAGTTAATATTTTCCCATAGTCGGCATCACAGCATATTATCCAGAGGGCATAAAAAGCATAATTAAAAGCAGACATTTTCTTCCAACCTCTCGTAATTTAAATTGTCTCCATGGCCACTTTCATCGTGTTGGCCAATGGGAAATTGAACACAGAGAGAGTATACCTGCCTCCCACAAGCACACAACTTAATTATCCGGCATTACGATTATGAACTGCTAAACTTCAGAACTTCCCTTCTGGGTGTTTACCACAGAGATCCTCCCAAATGAAATACACATTGCGAAAAGATTGTGTAGGAATGGAACTGTATAGACGTTGGTTTAAACAAAAGATAGACACAAAACGCTGGAGTAACTCAGAGGGACAGGCAGCATCTCTGGAGAAAAAGGAATAGGTGACCTTTTGGGTGGGGACCCTTCATCAGAAATGATTGGTCAGCAACAATCTAGCCAAGAATCGGGAAACTGTGGAGGGGCAGGGGAGGTGAGGAGAGGTGCGTAAGAAGGAACTGCAGGTGCTGGTTTAAACCGAAGATAGACACAAAAAAGCTGGAGTAATTCAGCGGGACAGGCAGCATCTATGGAGAGAAGGAATGGGTGACGTTTCTGGTCGAGACTCTTCTTCAGGTGAGGAGGGAGATGGGCACAAAACAGAGAGCCTAGGAAGGATTCAGTAAGAGTTTGCACTTGTGTATTCAATAATTTGAAATCATCAAAGGGAATAATGGCAGTGATATAATGCTAAAGGAATATAATTGAATGTACAAGGGAATTAAGATAGTCCCAACCAGGATAACAACTGCTTGTTGGACAATCACCCTGTGAGGGAAACCAGTTATAACCTAAATGGTTACTGGCTGCAGTTCCATAACTGGTGCAGGTAACAGATGAGTGTATCCATAGTCCCTCGTCTCTTCATAAAGGCAGGGATCTTGCACCATGAGGCAATGAGCGAGCTGTTGTTTTTGTCCTCAGGGTTGGCTGCTTCAGTTGCTCCTTCTTTGTTGGCCTGAAGATGATTGCGTCTCCTGAAGTAATTGTTCCACATCCAACTAACACACTAAACTGTGTCACAGAGGTTTCAGAATCTGACCCCGTGGTGTAAATCAGAGCCACACGCAGCCCAGAGCAGGTAAAGCTGGACTTTCCTCTTCCAACATTGCTGAGCTAGTTGGGGCTGTGCATACCTGCCTTGCGATAAAGCAGCTCATCCAGTGAAGTGGGAGCACCAGAGCGTAGTCCTGGTAAACTTACTTGCTTGTCAAAAGTTTAATCTCAGGACACTGGACATTGTAAAGAGCAACGAAAAAATGCAGTTACCAGAAGCAGGTATGCAAGGAATTTCAACTCCAGTTCCTTGCCTGCTCAAATGTGCAAAGTAAATATACTGAGCTGCAGAGGATAGGGCCAAATTGATGGAAAAGAGCAGGATTGGGTTTGAAGCATCCGACTTGATGCATTGCCAATGTATGTCATCCAGGAATGCAAAGGGAAGGTTCGGAAGGTTAGGAAGGAATCTCCTGTCACTTTGTCCAAGTTGGTGCCGAAAGAATTGGGGGAGGGCACTTTTCGTTGGTAATCATAGCTCAACCATTATCACTGAAGAATGATAGACAAACCAGCCATTACAAAATGGCTGTCATGTTTCCGACATTAAAGCAATGATTACAGTTCCAATTAAGCAGCTTGTTGAAAATGCTTTGGGCCACCTTAAGACATAAATACATTTTCCTTTTAATTATAGGTACTCTGCAGTTGTTGCTGTGTTTGAAACATAAAACATAGAAACATGGAAAATAGGTGCAGGAGTAGACCATTCGGACCTTTGAGCCAGCATCGTCATTCAAGATGATAATGGCTGATCATCCAGAATCAGTACCTCGTTCCTGCTTTCTCCCCATATCCCTTGATTCCATTGGCCCTAAGAGCTATATCCAACTCTCTATTGAATACATCCAGTGAATTGGCCTCCACTGCCTTCTGAAGAGAATGCGGCAGAGTTTGGCCTGGAAAGTAATGCTATTGTTCCTGGCGTGATGGTGAAAAGGCAGAAGCTAATTTGTGCAACAAAAAAAAAGAAAGACATTTGTGCAAAAATGAAGAGATCATGCAGTTAATCACAAACATTGGTGACTGAAGAATCCTCTCCAGCTGAGTGGTTGATGCCATTCTTCATTCTGTGACAGAACTATGGGGACTCCATATAACCATATAACAATTACAGCACGGAAACAGGCCATCTCGGCCCTTCAAGTCTGTGCCGAACACTTATTTTCCCCTAGTCCCACTTACCTGCACTCAGACCATAACCCTCCATTCCTTTCCCGTCCATATACCCATCCAATTTATTTTTAAATGATAAAATCGAACCTGCCTCCACCACTTCCACTGGAAGCTCATTCCACACAGCTACCACTCTCTGAGTAAAGACGTTCCCCCTCATGTTACCCCTAAACTTCTGTCCCTTAATTCTCAAGTCATGTCCTCTTGTTTGAATCTTCCCTACTCTCAATGGGAAAAGCTTATCCACGTCAACTCTGTCTATCCTTCTCATCATTTATATCATTTACTCCTCTGTACTTTTAGAGTTTTAGTGTCTCAAGCAAAAGATGGCCACACGGACAGTGCGGCACTCCAATCAGTTTCAGTTCACTTTAGTTTATTGGCACGTGTACCAAGGTACAGTGAAAAGCTGTTGTTGCGTGCTAACCATTCAGTAGAAAGACAATACATGATTAAAATCGATCAATTTACAGTGTATAGATACATGATAAGGTAATAACATTTAGTGCAAGGTAAAGCCAGCAAAGTCCGATCAAGGTAGACAAAAATGCTGGAGAAACTCAGCGAGTGAAGCAGCATCTATGGAGCGAATTGGAGGAGCAGCACCTCATATTTCGCTTGGGCAGTCTGCACCCCAGCAGTATGAACATTGCAAGGCTGCCAACATTGGGTGAGAATTGGGAGTGAGAAATTGCGAGAGACCAAGCCCGTGGGATGCACCGAGCCGCAGCATGAAGGGCCTGTCCCACTTAGATGATCTTTTGGGCGACTACAAGCGAAAGTGGCAACAATTTTTGCTGTCGGAAGTTGTCGCTAGGTGTCGTAGATGAATGCTAGTAAAACTAGTCCATGACAGTTGCCTAAAGAGTCGCCTCAGTGGGACAGGCCCATAAGTGCGTGGGTATAGCGTAGATCAGGGGAGCCGCGACCAGCTGCGTCACTCGTTGTCCAGCCCACTCTCCAAGTCACTGATAGACACAAAAAGCCAGAGTAACAGCCAATTTCCTCTCTGTGTCTGTGGACCGACTCCAAGCACCAGGGGCCCATTGATCTGCGATTGATGGGAGAGGGGAGAACAGGGAGTAGCCAGTGTGCGACCTTGATTATGTTGCTGGCCTTGCTGAGGCAGCGTGAGGTATAAATGAAGTCAATGGAAGGGAGGTTGGTTTGTGTGATGGTCTGGGCTGCGTCCACAATTCGTTGCAATTTCTTGCGGTCATGGATGGGCATCTTCCCAAAACAAGCTGTGATGCATCCTGATAAAAAATGTTTTCTACGGTATATTGCACAGACAGTTCGGTGCTCAACTTCAAGGAGTTAAATTTGGACTTTCTAACAGAGAATAGCTGACACTAATATCAGGAAGTTATTTTGCAGTGGGTGTATCAAGCTGATTTCATGCAGTGGCATAAGCAAACTATGTGATGAGTTACTATCTGGTTGATATGCCAGAATGGAAACTGACTAAAACACAGCCTCAGAAATTTCTGGTTGGGAACCCAGAACGTCCTGATAGTAGCCAACCAGGCACTGTGTGGTAGTGTCAGAATACCTGGCAGTTCTGCCTAGATTAATAGACACAAAGTGTTGGTGTAACTCTGCGGGTCAGACAGCATTTCTGAAAAAAAAGAATGGGTGACGTTTCGGGTCAGGACCTTTCTTCAGACTCCAACATCACCCATCCTTTTTCTCCAGAGATGCTGTCTGACCCGCCGAATTACTCCAGCATCTTTGGTATAAGCCAGCATCTGCAGTACTTTGTTCCCACCTAGATTGATGTCAGAATGTGTACGGCTTTGTTTAAGTTAGCCAGACAATGTTAATGGAAACAGTAATGTACAACAGAAGTCATGTTTGATGAATAGCACTGGCGCTAACAGCAGCAGAACCACAAGGTGCCAGAATCAAACTGTGACCGGGGACCCACCAAGAGCCAGCATGACCTAGTTAATGAGTATAGATGCTCAATGGAGACTGGAGACCTGGACAAAATGATACTGTAGAAATCCAATGGCACCAGGGAGCTTACAAACCATCCTGAAGTTTTGATTGTTGCCACAGTTTTTCCTGTTTTTCTCCTTCACTAACAAGTCTCCGGTCATTACCACTCTCCCTGACATCCCCCTATCCTGCTACTGAAGCTCTGTGGGTCATATTTTCTAAAAAGGCTGTATCCGGCAATACTTCCTGATAGATTATATTTGGATTTAACTGCTGCTTAAGTTCTAATGCAATGTTAAAGTGGGGGATGCCATACACATTGTGCCCAGTTAGTGCCATGCTTGATGGTGATTAATTCCCCTGAGATCCTCCCATAGTCCAATGCCAAGTTTGTGTCACACAATTATGCCTTGTCAAAAATTGCAAAAGTGATTCATGTCCCAAAGGTTGCTCAGCACATTTCCCCAAACCTTCAGAAAAACCTGGTTTGTTTTCAAAAATAAGAGTTCACAATTGGGCACAATTTTCACAGATCTGCTTTGCAAGTATGAATATATAAGATTATCCATTTGAAACAGGGCAACTCACTCTGCGGGAGGGAGTAGGGAAAGCAAATTACTGTTGCAAAGGTAGATCTCCAATAATCATGAGGGTAAATGAACAGCTTCTAGGGCTGTAGGTTATGCAAATGGCATCATCCAAGCTAAATCAAACACAGAGAACTATAATAGGTTAGGAGAAGTGGGTGATAAGAAATCCAAAAATAGCCATGTTTTTGCAGTAACCTGCTGAATGTTATACCAGTGTGGGCTTTGCAATAAATTGAATTGAATACTTTGTTGTCACATGTGACAGGTCTTTGCTGAAATTCTTTGCTTGCTAACCGTGCCAAGGTATGCAAATAGTCGCCCATAAAGGGCGCTTACAGAGTTCAAGTATCCCCCCTCCCCCTCACCCCCCATGCCAGTTCCCCCTTGTTAATAAAACTGTAATGTTTTATTATTAATGTTTAAAGGTTTTATGTGTCATTCTTAATTGTTACACTATGTCTTGTTGTTACTTGCGTGTGGAGCACCGAGGCAAATTCCTTGGATGTGTACGTACTTGGCCAATAAACTTATTAATTCATAAACTTATTAATTAATTAATTCATTCATTCATTCATTCTCCCCCCCCCCCACGCACCCCTCCCCATGTTGGTCCCCCCCACTCCGGGTCCCCATTGTCCATCGTTCTACCCCCACCCTTCCCAACCTCACGGCAGTCCCCCCACACCGGGCCCCTGTTGCAATGAACAAAGTGACTTTGTCTATGGTGTAAGTGTTTGGAATCTGGGTATTGGGATGGTTTGGTGGACTGGGGCAGGGGTTTGAGTGGGGTCGATGGTTTGGAGTCTGGCGTTGGCCAAGAAGCAGCGGTGGATCCGCGCTGGGATAGGGGTTGTTTTCCAAAAGGTCGGCAGATATATGGGTCTGGAGTTCGAGAGGTGTTAGCAAGGAAACGGCCAGTGGGTAAACTGGGGTCAAAATAAAATGTTGGATTGACACATAGGATGAAGTGCAACTCTCGATTCAGTGCTGGGTCATGAAGGTTGGAGACGCGCACTACAAACTTTAGGAAGGGCAAGAGGAGTCCTGGTCAGATCAGGTAGGCATGAGGAGAGGGTTTACAGATTTTGGCCGAGGATTGAAAGCATTTGTTGCTCGTCTGGTAGGGGAAATATCAAGGGGCTATTAGCTAACGGGGTATGATGGTTTGTCTGTTCAGGAGCAGCTCTGGAGAGGAATAGAAACATAGAAAAATAGGTACAGGAGTAGGCCACTCGGCCCTTCGAGCCAGCATCGCCATTCAACATGATCATGGCTGATCATCTAAAATAGGTGACATTTTGGATCAAGACCCTTCATCAGCCTGACCCGCTGACCCGTACAGCATTTGTTGCCAGAAATATAATCAGGAATAGGGTCAGAGTCAGGGTTGCGTAGTAGAAGCAAGGTATCCTCAATTCTGAGCAATTGCCTGAGAGGAACAGGAGAAAGAACAATAGCCAGGATCACAATTCAATCATTGTTGAGTTAAAGGTTAGAATCAGAGCTAGAGTCAAGTTCAGGATAGGAAGGACATGATGAGGGCAGTCAAATTCAGGATTGGGATTTTGCAGGAAGAAAGAAAGTAAAACCAATTCGCTCCGCATGAATAGGAAAGGTTTAAAAGATTTGGAAGGATATGGGCCAAACTCAGGCAGGTGGAACAAGTGCGGATGGGGCATCTTGGTTGGTGGGGGAGTTGGGCCAAAACTGTATCTAGTTGTTTCCATGCTGTATGATTGTGTGTCTCTAAACACAAATTTGAGAATCACTCAAGCTATTCTGATGAGTTAAAATAGATAACTGTTCCTGCTGTGCAGAATACAAAATATTTTCTGCGCCCCTGATCGATAATTGTTATAAAACACAATTATTCTGAATAGTTTAGTAATACATTTTCTACCTCAATTGCCATGATATTGTGCGTAATTGCCATGGAAACTAAATCAGTAGCCTCAATTGCAATTAAATATTATATTTCACCATGCAGCAAATGTCACCTCTTATCTTTTCGAGACTCAAAATACAAAGGTAATTACTGGTGAAAATGGGAATTTGGGATATGAGCTGCCTGAACTGCCGGAAGCAATAGTGAAGAGTGAAGGGAAGACATCTACTAGTGAATCTGGAATTTGGAATTGCAATACCAGATCGGTAGATGGCCATTCAGCCCCAAAGGCTGTCCCGACATTCATTCTACTAAATCATTTCCCACTTATTTGTCACTCTCCCATCTGGTCTTCTGATGTTAAAGCCGATTTGAAAGTATATCATTATAGACCTTACCATTTTTCCATTCACCCAAGATGCACAGCCTTTTGGGGAGAATTCCAGATTTCCACAACTTTCCGTTTAAAATGATGCTACCCGATTTCACTCTTCAGTTATTTTGCTCCAGTTTTAAGGTAATTGCCTAGAATTGTACAGTGAGCTGGCCCATGGATCTTTGGCTCTAACAGAAGATAGACACAAAATGCTGGAGTAACTCAGCGGGACAGGCAGCATCACTGGATAGAAGGAATGGGTGGCGTTTTGGGTCACAACCCTACTCAAGCACAGGACAGGCCAAGCCAAACAGCTGATTGCATTTTCACTTAATTTCCATTGCCATTGCACTTTCAAGCACAGGGCAGGCTCAAACCATCTCCTATCACATATAACCTTATGTTCATTTTCTCATCCCATGATAAGTTCAGAAGTTCTAGGAGCACAATTAGGGCATTCAGCCCATCAAGTCTACTCCACCAATCGATCATGGCCGATCTATCTTTACCGCTCAACCCCATTCTCCTGCCTTCGTCCCACAACCCCTGACACTCTTACTAATCAAGAATCTGTCAAGCTCCGCCTTAAATATATCCATTGACTTGGTCTCCACAGCCGTCTGTGGCAATGAATTCCACTGATTCACCACTCTCTGGCTAAAGGATTGGCACCAGACCGTCATCAAACTATTCATGGTAAACTGGGTGTGTGAAGACACAACTGAGGCTACCCATCATGACCTTCCTTTCCCCCCCCCCCCCCCCCATAAATCAGAGTGTCCCATTTTCCACTTCCTATCTCCATGTTCTGCTCCAGAGGGAAAATGGTGGTACAAGATTCAATTTCCAAGCATTTAAGTTGGATGATGAGTGGAAGTGGGATGGCAATACATTGCTGAACTGCATGCAAAAGAAGAATTCCACTCTGCATTTGTACATGTGACAATAAAGCACCATTGATCATTGACCGTCGGATAGTCTAAGTGGAACGAGGGCCATAGTGTGGGTTGGAACCTCACCACAACATCAACTCAACAACCATCAACAACTACAACACAGGCAGCACCCGTGTTTCAGCATTGACAATTGTTATAGTCTGACATCACTGTGAGTAAATATAAATCATCATTAGTGAAGGATGCAACAAGTGTCATTGGAGACATGCAGAACAAAGACGTTTTAAATTCCTCCTTGGGATGTGGCTCGTCCTGACAAAGATGTTTTGTTTTTCCTAGTTTACAATTTTCCATGAAAAAAATGATGTAAAGAAGGAGTCTAATCTCACAATGTAAATAAAAGCAGCAGTTAAATCTGTTTAAGATTCCTCCTGGCCCTTCAGCCCAACTGGTCCATACCGACCAAGTTGCCGAACCAAGCTGCTCCCACTTGCCTGCATTTGGCCCATTCCCTCCATGTGTTATTTAACGTCGGAATTATACCCTCTTCGACCACTCCCTCTGGCAGTTCATTCCATTTAAGCAGCAACCTTTGTGAAAAAGTTGCCCCTCAGGTCCCTTTCAAATATTTCTTCTCCCACCTTTTTTAATTCATGCCCTCTAGTTTTGGACTCCCCTACCGTGAGGATAAGACTGGGGCTATTCACTTTATATACGCACCTCATGATTTTATATTCCGCTATAAGGTTACTCCTCAGCCTCCTGCACTCCAGGAGGAAAAAGTCCAAGCCTGTCCAGCCTCACTTAACAATTCAGGTCTTCCAGTCCTGGTAACATCCTCGAAAATCCTTCCGCTTCATCCATCCCTTTTCCCCACCTACTCTTTTCACTAAACAAACTTATTTATCTCTTTCCGGGTTCTGATGAAGAGTCGTAGAACTGAAACCCTAAAGGGCCTGACCCACGAGCATGCGACTCCATGCGGCACGCGCGACCTAAAGGGCTTGTCCCACGAGCATGCGACTGCATGCGGCAAGCGCGACCTAAAGGGCTTGTCCCACGAGCATGCGACTGCATGCGGCAAGCGCGACCAAACCAGAAGTGGGGGCCGAGTGAGGGACATGAAGTTCGAGTGAAGTCCGCTGGAAGTTCGCGCGTGATGTACGGCGTCGAGGCGGCTGTGGGCCGGCAGGCCGTTGCTGCGCGGAATTTTTGAACACGGTCAGTTTTTCGGAGCCCCGCGCGATGTCGGGACCAGCTCCGCACAACTCCATACGGCTCCGGCGATCGAAGTGGGACCGGCCCCACGAGGCCGTACGGCTCAAGCGACCACGTTAGGTCGCGCTTGCCGCATGGAGTCGCATGCTCGCGGGACAGGCCCTTTAGGTCGCGCTTACCGCATGGAGTCGCATGCTCGTGGGACAGGCCCTTTAGGGTTTCAGTTCTACGACTCTTCATCAGAACCCGGAAAGAGATAAGAGATAAGAGACAGGTACTGTTTCGCTTTCACAGACTGGTTCGCACACAACAAAAGCTTTCCACTGAATCTATAAAGCAAATTCCTGGCCAAGTCAATGTTATATTTCCGGTTAGTCCAGTGCTGTTGCAAAGTATGTGACAGAGAGTATTACAGAAGAACAGCACAAATTACTATTGACAATCCATCAGGAAGGAGAAGAAACTAAATCAAATACCAAAAATTTCAGGCAGAATCAGACAAAGCTCTTTTATTAGTAAAATAATCCAGCCAAGTTATGAGGGTGGAATGCGGGATGTTAAAATCTGTGAATGAGTATCATTCACCAAAAGGACTTGCATTCTGCCTTCCACTTTTTGAACAGAAAACATACTGCTGGAAACCCAGCGGGTTGAGCAGCATCTGTGGAGGATTTATGCAAGGTCTCCACCTGAGTGCTGAGAAGTCCTTTTCCTCCACAAATCCTACCGAGTTCCACCAGCAGTCCGATTTTGGTCCAGAATACAGCACTTAGAGTTTCTTGTGTCTCTACTTTGTTCTATTGTACCGTGTGCCCTGCGTAAATCTCACACCAGAACCCGGACCACAGAAGTTCCATAGTTATGTTAGTATATCCGAGGTGTTAGAGACATATCGTCCCTGCCCCCCCCCCCCCACCCCTGCCTAAACCCCACCTCTATAGGGGTATCTGGAGACCTCCCAGAATGATTAGATGCCACAGGAGCCAGAGTGCATCCAGGATGGATGGTCCTGTTCAATTTGAGAATTATGTGAAATATTCCAAAGAATGTGTTGTAAATATGTAAATAAATCTCTCTTTTGAAGAAAAACACCATCAAATTTCAAGTCACTCTACTGTGATAACACTGATTATCTGTCAGCGTCACCCTGCTTCTTGTCCTGATTGAAATGCTTGTTGACTAGGCTGCTCATTCCCAGCTTGAGATACATTAGCAACTTGTTCAAGCACTGAATAATAAGCATTTCACAATGACAATCTCAGTCACCGTGTATTAATGTTTCCCAGCCCCAGTATTAGCAAAAGGCTTATTAACCTGGCTCAGAACAGTTAAATACAGCTTCACTTTCCACAGTATCAGCTGATTGAGATGCTCTTCATTACACCAGTATCACTTTACCTCACCATTCACCATGACAAGAATGCTGATCTTGCCCCTCCAATGTTCCAGTCTCACTAACTGAGACTAAATCGCGTTCCTCTTATTTCCCTCACTGTCCTCATACAAAAATGACTGATCTCATATCCTGAGACCCATTTAAACTCTTGGAAGATCAGCGAATGTAGCAATATAATAACATATTTTCTCTCGTTTTATCCGCATCACATCGACTCCCGGAGGCCGTGGAAAGCCAAATCAAATCTTTAAAATGTGCCTCCACAGTGAGAAGTTAAATGAAAACAAAATGGTGACACAGAGGTAGGAACACATGCAAAAATTAAAGCACATATAGAGATATGGAGAGAAAGGGTAATACGATTGAAGTAATATTTACTAGTCAGAGAAAAATGCCTTTACATTTAAAGGGTGCAGTAGATCCCAGACAAGTGACTACATCTAAAGTGTGCTTACCTTTTGGGTTGGCAGTAAGAACGTCCTTGGCTATCAAAACTTTCCCAATAACGTCATCACGGCTAAATGCAAACAATAAAGATTAATAGTTAGCGAAAGCCCAGTGTTTTTTACACACAGGTCGTCACGGATTGCAAGCACGGACACCGAGGGAATTGCTGTTAAAATTACCTGATCGCATCCTCATCCATCACGTAAAAGGCAATGGAGTGGAAGGTGCTGGGCAGATGGACATTGTACTCCTCGCCCCAGAAGGGAGACAGGGTCTTCCATATTGTTGCAGTTCTGCAGAAAGAATTGTTTCATGAATTCTGTTCACAAAGTAGTGCAAATCATGTACACAACTTTGACCAAGATTATAAAGTTATAAGTAATAGTAGCAGAATTAGGCTCTTTAATTTTTCTGTGGCCTCCCCCCTGACATTATTAGCAGGAAAAACTGGCCCCCTTCATTGAACCTGTGGCCCCCTAAATCCCCAAATTTTTCTGTGGCCCCCCTGAAATTTGCCATGGCCCCCATAGGGCCCCAGGTTGGGAATCACTGGGTTAACCTACTCATTCCTGGGATCAGTCTTATAAACCTCCTCTGCGCCCTCTTCACAGCCAGCACATCCTTCCTCAGATATGGTGCCCAAAACTGCTCACAATATCCCAAATGCGGCTTTATCAGCACCTTATAGAGCCCACTCACTGTTGGGGGTCAGACATTTATTGCTCGTTTTATATCCTTACTGGAATACGGGAGCCCTATTTATGTGGTGTGTTGCTGACGTGCCGGTTTGTACCCTGCCTGTTGCCAGCTGAATGACTGAACTAAGCCCACCCACACCGGGCAGTGAACTGGAGGTGTTTCTGACCCTTGAGGCTCAGAATACATCTGGAACCAGCATCCAGGGAGAGAGATCTTCCTCCTCGGGTTTTAATGTTGATGGGCTCGAGGCCACATCAGTGGCAAGGTGTTGCAGTGTGAGTAAATGATGGGGTGAAGGGGCTAACAAAGTGAAGTTGTCCAGAGCTTTGCCATCTGGGAATAGAATAAGAAACTAATGGCCATGCATTGCTCAGAAGGGGCTCATCATTTTGTACTGGCTCCATTACTTAGACAGCAACAGGTTTAGACTTTAGCCTTTCATGACACAACGTGGAAACAGGCCCTTCGGCCCACCGAGTTCGTGTCGACCAGCGATCACCCTGTACACTAGCGCTATCCTAAGGACAACTTACAATTTTACCGAAGCCAATTAACCTATAAGCCTGTATGTCTTTGGAGTGTGGGAGGAAACTGAAACACCCGATGAAAACCCATGCAGGTCACGGGGAGAATGTACAAACCCCGTACAGACAGTACTCATATTCAGGATCGAACCCGGGTCTGTGGGCTGTAAGGCAGCAACTCTATCGCTGTGCCAGCGTGCCGCCCTGGTGCCAAATGATCTGAGTTTGGTGCCAAGAGATCCGAATTCAAAGCAGGGGAACATCCACTGGCTCTTCTCCTGGCCCTGGCCATAGCCCTGGTGGCCCTGGCCATAGCTGTGGTAGCCCTGGCCATAGCCCTGCCCCAGGCCCCGTCAGTCACAGTGACACTGCCACCGCGTGCAGTCTTTAAAGGCAGAGAAGAACTCTGAAGCTAAACCCCTACGTCACAGCGAAGGGCCACAAATTGCGATTTGAGGAATAAGGACTCCTCCATCTCAGAGGAAAAGGTTCGAGAGGGGATGCTGCCATGATGAGAGGAATGAGAAAGAGAGAGGAAGCCACAGGGAGCAATGCTGCCAGATGAAACAGAAGATTAGGTTAGGGGCAGCGCAGTGGCACAGTGGTAGTGTTGCTGCCCTACAGCGCCAGAGACCCGGGTTCGACCCTGACTATGGGTGCTGTCTGTATGGAGACTATACCGTGTGACCGTGTGCATTTTCTCCAAGCGCACCAGTTGCCTCCCACACTCCATAGACGTACAAGTTTGTAGGTTAATTGGCTTCGGCAAGAATTGTAAATCATCCCTAGAATGCACGATAGTGCTTGTGTACGGGGCTAACTCGGTGGGCCGAAGGGGCCTGTTTCCACACTGAATCTCTAAACTAAACTAAATTTAACTATAAGGTCACAAGACATAGAATAGCATTAGGGAGGCCCAAAACATGGAACAACTCTCTGCATGGGACTACATGGGTCAAACCAATCTTGCGGTGGCCTTTGCTGCTCTACCAGCCCAGCCTTCCTAACACCTTGTCAACTGGCCCTGCCAGCCAGTCTCCTTCGCTAGGCTCATGCTCCCGCGTGCTATTTTGGCCTGGATCAGTTCGCCTTGGAAACATCAGTCTGTGTTTCTCCTGTGCTCCCAGCCATAGCCCCACTTTGCAGTACCAGATATCTGACCATTGAATCCATGGGTGGTAGCCTCCTGACACCAACCCCACTGCACCAACCCATCCAAGACAACAATGGAGAATGTTTTTATTTTATTTAGTGAATGCAAAGTCCTTTAGCCAAGCAGTTGCCTCTTGATCTGCTGTATGGAGGGTGACAAGTCCTCCTTTGAGTCTTTGTTGAGGGCATGCTTCAATGATGTGTTGCATTGTTTGCTGCTCTCCACAAGCACACCGTGGGGTTGGGCTGCTGCCCCATTTGTGAAGGCTGGCCAAGCAGGGGCCATGTCCAGTCCTGAATCTATTCAGCGTCGTCCACTGCTTCCTTGGGAGATTGGTGCCAGGGACCGGTAGGGTGGGGTCTGACACCAGATGTTTATTTGGGACATCCTTGGACTCCCATTCCTTTTTCCAAGCTGATTGGATGGTGAAATCAGCTGGTGGTGGGTTCTTCCAAATTGGTCGTCTAGATGGAAGTCGAGCAGTGGGTGGGTTGAAGATGTCCATGTGAATTGGCAGGTGAGGGGAGTTTTTGGTCTTTTGGAGCATCCTTTGAGTGAGGACTACTCGCCGGATGTGTGGAGGGGCTATGTTGGATAGGACAGGGAGCCAGGGGAGTGGTGTGGAGCGGATTGTTCCTGTGATGATCCTCATTGTTGAGTTCAATTGGGTGTCCACATGGTGTGTGTGGGATGACCTGGACCAAACAGGGGCACAATATTCGGCTGAAGAAAATGCAAGGGCTAGTGCTGAAATGCGCAGTGTGGGGGCTGCTGCCCCCCACTTTGAGCCAGCAAGCTTACTGAGGAGATTGTTTCTGGACTTCACCTTAGCTGCTGTTCTTTTGAGATGTTCCTTGAAGGATAGGGTCCTGTCAAGGGTCACTCCGAGGTAGGTTGGAGTGGGGGCATACTTCAGTTTGGTCCTGCTCAGATAGATGTTTGGTTCTCTTGTGGCTTCTGCATTATGGAGGTGGAACACACTGGAGACCGTTTTTGCTGGGCTTGGTTTTAGGCGCCAGGTTTTGCAGTACTCGTCCAGTTTAGCAAGGTCTTCATTGAGCACCTGTTCCAATGTACCAAAATCTGGTGCTTGGAAGGCCAAACAGATGTCATCTGCATAGATGAATTTGCGGGATTTGGTGGTGGGTAGGTCATTTGTGTAAAGGTTGAACAAGGTTGGGGCTAAAACTGACCCTTGCGGGAGCCCATGGAGAATTAAATCGAGTGAAGACTGCTTCTTCACAGCCCAGATGATGTTCTGTTGTGAAAAAGCCAGCATGGCCCTGAGGGACCCACTTAAAATGTGCTTGTTGAAATGTAAATCGACAACATGAAGAGAGAAATACCAACTTGGGTCCAGAGCAATAACGTCCGGATAAATAAGAAGGACTGGGTGCTGACATTGGTTAAGGAAGATATGAAGTCTTTCGGATGAACGATAATTGGAATTCCCTCTTACTAATGTTACAATGTCATTGTCAGAACCTGAAGGTCTCTTTAAGGCCGGCCAGTTGCAGGAGATGACCACTCAATCCGCAACAGTGTGCAAGAGTCAAGTGTGTTTAATTGTCAAAGACACAGGGACCAGAACAATTACATTCTCGCTTGCTGGGGCTTTAGGAAAAGTTCGAAATTTCTGATGGGACTCTGATTCTCACTTCAACAAAATGTTTTCAGTTGGGCAGCTTCAAAACTAATTTGCAGCAGGGAATGTTTGAAAAGGTTGTACATATTGGAACCAGAAAGTTCTGAAGGAGTTTGATGTTCTGCCAGCACTTTGTGCTTGGCTTACCACCTCAAATGTTTGTACTGCATGAACCTCTGCTGCCAGGAAAGTATAAATATTTCTCAGCAGTGATCTGCTGAATAGAGTCGGGAGAGGGGGGGGGGGGGGACAGAAATGGGGTGTAGTAGACCTATGCTGTGTCGTGTTTCAAGGAGTGCACCATTCTCGAGTTAGGGCTTGTTGCACGTCCCAGAATTTAAATTTTCCTGAAGGGTGCTATTGTGTGTCTGGGGAATGTAAGTACTTTACCTCCATCAGGTTCTTGACCGGACCGACACAACCCTAATGCTTCCTCGGCAACGGAACTCTACAGACCACTTCTTGCACTGCCATGGACTTGTTTTCTAATTGTGTTTTGCACTAATGTTCTTTTTGCTCTGCCTTGCAGAACTTGTCCAATGTATGTATAATTTATGGATGATTTATATTTGTGTGTGTGTTGTGCGAATCTGTGACACTGTGATTTTCTTTGTACCTGTACATCACCATACTTGTGCATATATGACAACAAACTCAACTTGACTTGACGAATAATTCTTCAGGAGCATGCATTCTGGTTCTAGAGAGTGAATCTAAAAGATGCCGGTGTATATCTGGAGATTGTACACTTCTCCAGTATATGCAGGTATGTGTCTGAGGGGTGTAGCCTTTCTCGATTGTAGAGTGCAGGTATGTGTCAGGAACTATGACGATTCTTTGGTAGAGTGGGAATGAAATCCTTCTCCAGTTGAGGACTAGGTATGCTGTTGGGGAGCTGAATGATCCTCAGGTAGAATATTGTACTTAAGATTCTATAATTTCGCAAGAGTAATAATTCATAGAATCATTGAAATGTACAGCATAAGTGTGTCCATGACCTAAAACATCGCCTATCCATTCCCTCCACTGATGCTGCCTGGCCCGCTGTATTCCTAACAGTGCAACACATATTCTACAGAGCTATATAAGCTGATTCCATAGACTAGCTTTTAATCCAGAGCATTCTATATAAAGGCTCTTCAAGTTCCTATCCAGTGTTTGTTTAAAACAGGATGAGGGTTTCAGACTCCCAATAGTCTTCAGGCCAAAAGCTTTTTCCTCGACTCCCCTCTAATCTTTCTACCAATTCTAAATCTAAATTCCATGTCCCTGGAATGTAGTGTCTTCCTTTAGTAAACACCGCTCACCACACACTTGTGCTCCTTTGACAAACCCAATTTGAAGTGGGTGAGTAGCTATGTTAAAATATAGACCAGGGAGATAGACCAATGGCCCACCTAAAAATCAAAAGTAAACAAAACACTGTGCCTGCTGGAAATCTGCTTTAAAATCAAAAAAGTCTGGAAATACTCAGCATGTCAAGCAGCATCTGTGCAGAGAGAAACAAAATTAACATTTCAGGTTTACCTGACCTGACCTGCCGAGTCTTTTCAGCACTTTCCGTGTTGATTTCACCGGCTTAGTTAGTTTGCCACTTGGATCAACAAAAACATTCCGCCCATGTTAATCTTCATCTATCAACCCCACCTTACTATGGAGGTGAAATGTAACCCAACTGGGCAAATCAGTTAGTCGGGCCTGTGATGATTTTGCTTTCCACAGAATCTGGAGATCAAAATAGATTGGGTTTGCAAAGTACGTTGGCGCAGTGGTAGAGTTGCTGCTTCACGGCTACAGAGACCCGGGTTCGATCCTGATTACGGGCACTGTTTGTACGGAGTTCGTACGTTCTCCCCAGGAGCATGTGGGTTTTCTGCAGGAGCTCCAGTTTCCTCCCACACTCCAAAGACGTACAGGTTTGTAGGTTAATTGGCTTCGGTAAAAATTGTAAGTTGTCCCTAGCGTGTAGGATGCATGTAGTGTATGGAGATCGCTGATTGGCAAGGACTCGGTGGGCCGATGGGCCTGTTTCTGCGCTGTATCTCTTAACTAAAATAAAACTAAATGGAGAGGAGTAATAAAGCCTTCATCTGTATCATTTTAATGGCAAACCTTATGTGTGACTCCATTAAACTGTTACTAGACACGGGTACATAAGCTGCAAGTGCCACAACATGCTACGGTTCTATCTTTCCCTGGTATTGCAAAGGATAGGTCTGACTATGTGTAGGAAGGAACTGCAGTTGCTGGTTTAAACAGAAGATACGCACAAAAAGCTGGAGTAACTCAATGGTCTCAGCACACGGATGCAATCATAAAGAAAGCACATCAGCGCCTCTACTTTCTGAGAAGATTGCGGAGATTCGGTATATCAAAGAGGATTCTCTGGAACTTCTACAGGTGCACAGTAGAGAGCATGCTGACTGGTTACATCGTGGCCTGGTTCGGCAACTTGAACGTCCAGGAGCGGAAAGGACTGCAAAAGGTTGGAAACACTGCCCAGTCCATCACCGGCTCTGACCTCCCCACCATCGAAGGGATCTATCATAGTCGCTGCCTCAAAAAGGCAGCCAACATCATCAAAGACCCACACCATCCTGGCCACACACTCATCTCACCTCTGCCATCGGGAAGAAGGTACAGGAGCCTGAGAACGGTAACGTCCAGGTTCAGGAACAGCTTCTTCCCTACAGCCATCAGGCTATTAAACACTACAACCTCATAAGCTATGAACTACAATAGACTATTATTATTATTATTATTATTATAATTATTATTATTATTATTATTATTATTATTATTATTATTATTATCATTATTATTGCATTGTTATTGTTTGTTCTTTTTTTTCTGAGTTTTTGTTATATTATTTATTATGATTACATATTCGGTTGTGCTGCAGCAAGTAAGAATTTCATTGTTCTATCTGGGACACATGACAACAAAACACTCTTGACTCTTGACTTGACTCTTGGGTCAGACAGCATCGCTGGGGGAAAGGAATAGGTGACGTTTTGGGTCAAGACCCTTCTTCAGACTGAAACATCACTTATTCCTTTTCTCCAGAGATGATGTCTGACCCACTGAGTTACTCCAGCTTTTTGTGTCTATCATAGGTCTGAGCATGTTGCTTTTGTTTGGATTCGCACTGAACAAGTTATCCAGGAGAACACATTTGATGACATATCAATTAGGTAATGTGAAATGAAATTGGATGATCAAGGGGGAAGATTCCCCAGCAGATGGTCAAAGTCATTTGGCAGAAAGCCTCATCACCAGACAAGCAACATGGCCTGCTGCGCTGGTGTGAGAGTGGCAATCCCTCTTGTGTTGTTCAGGTATGGACAGACTCTCAGCCACATACCACACACTGGAAATTAGACCATTACCATTCAACTTTCAAAATCTACTTTCTTCCAGCAGTTTAGTTTAGTTTAGAGATACAGCGCAGAAACAAGCCCCTCGGCCCAGCGAGTACGTGCCGACCTGTGATCCCTGCACACTAACACTATCCTACACACACTAGGGACAATTTACAATTATGCCAAGCTAGTTAACCTGCAAACCTCCACATCTTTGGAGTGTGGGAGGAAACTGGAGATCCCGGAGAAAACCCACGCAGGTCACGGGGAGAACGTGTATACTCCGTACAGACAGCGCCCGTAGTTGGAATCAAACCCGGGTCTCTGGCGCTGTTAAGGCAGCAACTCTACTGCTGCGCCACCGAGCCTTAGGTGCGATTTATCCCATACAACTGCATAGCACAATGATGTTGTACATGGGCTGTTCCAAAGTTACACTCTGAAACAAACATCAAACGGTGTTGCAAAGCGAACAAGTTTGCAGAGCAACACCACTTTGTCTGCCTAGAGTCTCACTGGTCTGCATGGAATACCATTAGGGCCCTGATAGAGCACACCATCACTGGTGCTGGCCTCAGCCAGTGTTGCAATGCTATACGGTCCCACTGTGTGTAGAGGCACCGAGGCTAGGTGCCTCTACTGCAAATGTTTGGAGAGGAAGCAACACAGTTTTAAGCTCTCCTGACATTGAACACCAGGCAGTTGCAATTTATGTTAAAACCCCCCATGAACTATTTGCTCACATTGGGTTGTATACAAGTACCAACTGAGCAACGTGAAAGTATTGACTTGCATATGAATTGTTTATCAATAAAGTCTACCTTTGAGGAAAAGAAGGGTTTTAGTAACCTGCGGGTAGTGGAATGCCCCCTGCATCACACACGCCACAGTTACCAACTTAGATGTGCTTTCCTTAAATGTTACAGTTACCATTGTCCATTGTGTGCATCTACCCAACCTATTCCTCTAGTTCAGTTCAGTTTATTGTCACGTGTACCGAGGTACAGTGAAAAGCTTTTATCGCGTGCTATCCAGTCAGCTTTTCACTTATCCACGGCGTAAGCGCACATTCTACCACACACTCATTAAACCGCTAATAGACATACCAAGCGGAGCTGAATATTTGGAGGTAATCAGACAATAAAGATGAAAAAGTGTAACCTCTGGCCCACTGATAGCACCCTTGTCTCCCTGTCAGCAAATTGTAGATTCAAGTCCTACCTGAGGACGTAATGGACATTACCGAGGGAAGGATGTGACACCGTGTGGGAAGTTGCACTTCATTAAACTGAAGTTCCAAGTGGATTGTCAAGTGTATGCAATCATTTGAAGAGCTGGAAAGATTCAACTCAAGGAATAGATCACTAATCAGGAGCCATGACACAGTTCACTCATGGGAGTGTGCAGGATAGTGCCGTGTGATATTACACTGCAGAAATACATCATTAGGTGAGGTGCATTGGGGAGTCCACTCAGTTTGGGATGTCTCCGGACTATCCCTGGATGGAAGGCCAATGGGATCTCCACAGCAAGTGTGATAACCTGCTGAATGACCCATTCCATTCTTCTCGGGATGGCGATCTGCTCAGGATTAAAACTAAACCTTGGCAACATTTTCCACGCGGAAGGCAATGGATACATAGAACGAGCTGCCAGAGGAAGTGGCAGATGCAGGTACAGGTTTGTGTCCAACTTTTAATAAACATTGGAAAGGAAATGTTTGGGGGGAAATGGGTCAAATGCAGGCAAATGGGATTCACTTAAATAGGCATCCTGGTCAGCATGTGGAGTGAAGGCTTGTTTCTTTGAGGCTCTGAATACACATACCTGTACCTGCACTTTCAATCCAAGTCAGTAACCTATCCAAATGGATGGGGTTGTTCGATATATGTAGCAAAGGGTCAGTTGTGAAGTGTATCCACTCTTTCACTCTGCAGCAAGGTATCCCGGGACACAGTGCTGAGATGTGTCTAACCCAGAACACACTCCCTGTCTTCCCATGTTGCCTCACAGGGCCAGAGCCTCAGGAGCGTGTTCGATCTGTACACCGTGGCCAACTGGCAGGTCTTCATGGAACAATCACCGAGCTGTTTACACAATCTGGCCCATTCATTCTGGAGTCTTTCACAACAACCATTTAGAAGATTAAACACTGGAAAAGTTCACTGAATTTAATCATCTCTGAAGCTTAGCTTAGATCCATGAAATGGTTTCTTCAGCCGACAATATTGTTTATAACATTTAATTCCAGTACAATCTGTGTAAAATAAAAAGTTTGCAGGCACCTTTAGTTGTGTGCTCTCACAGTGTGAGCAATATCCGTCTGTAATTTAATCTGGATGTTGACAAGTCTCTTAGTGGTTTGGTAATTTCACATCTGAACTCTGTGGAACCTCTAGAACACGTACACCAAAGATATTTCACCAGCCTCCTTCACACAGCAGGTTTTCTCCAAAAGGTCACAGTAAAATGTTCCTAATAGTCTTAAGAACCAGATTTTAAATCAGCTGAAACTATGCAAAGAATGTTGTTAGGCATTTCTACATTTGTGCCAAGTTGCACTATTAGTGGACAGAAACCTGTACCTGACACAGGAGACTGTAGACGCTGGAATCTAGGGCATTGGACAATCTGCTGGGGGAGCTTAGTGGGTGCAGTAGCATCTGTGGTTGCGACAAAGGGACAGTTCTGATGCAGGCTCACAACCGGAAATATCACCTATCCTTTTGCCTCCACAGATGCTACTCGGCCACTGAGTTCCTCCTGCAGTTTTTTTTTTTTTGCTGTGCTGGTTTTTAGTGAGGTAATGGTGAGCTGTACCATGTTGACCCTGTTACCTATGCATCTTTTGGGTTGAGTATATGCAAGGCTTATTTATGCAATCTCATCAGAGCTTCTCCTGAATGCAGGGGCAGTTATCTGTGGAGTGATTCAAAGCCAGTCTCTGGCGGGGATCTAATACAAACCTGTAGCAACCCGACAGTAAACTTGATCTCCACACTCAGTGCACTGTGGACGGCCTCACTGCAGCCACAATGCACTGACTGTTAATCGAGTGGATGCCGTTTCAGTCAAGGAGATGCTCGAGTATTGTTGGAGCCAAATTTATCCAGGCAAATAGACAGTACTCCATCACTCTTCACACTTATGGAGAGAAATGGAAAGTCATTTACTTCGGGATAACCAGCCTCTGACTTGGTTTGTTTAGTTTTAGTTCAGAGATACAGCATGGCAATAGGCCCTACGGTCCACCCGAGCCCTTGCTGGCCAGTGATCACCCATTTACACTAGTTCCATCCTACACACCAGGGACAATTCACAGAAGCCAATTAACCTACAAACCTGCACGTCTTTCGAATGTGGGAGGAAACCGGAGCACCCAGAGAAAACCCACACGGACACTGGGGGAACGTACAAACTCCGTACAGACACTATCCATAATCAGGATCGAATCCGGGTCTCAGGCGCTGTAAGGCAGCAGCTCTACCACTGCACCACCGTGCCACCCTCATTTTGTTTGTTTATTTACCTACAACCGGTAGGCATTCACCCTATCTACTGCCATTCTCTGCTAAGGATAATAATGAATTCAGACATTTCAACCATCTGATCCAACAGCCAACTCATGGGTTAACACAGAACGGGTCTCCCACCCACAAAGTGCACCCAGGGCTAAATTGCTGGCAAGACAATAAAAGTAAGACTACCAGAACAAAGGGGGCAATAAGATAACAAGAATCCGACCATCTGTGTAACCATTCTGCCGATCATAAATAATTTCCTTACCTGATTATTGTCTCGTTGTCAATTCTTACAATGCAGTATGGATCACTGCTTCCTGTTCTGAAAACAAAAAGGGAAGAGAACTGAGTATTTCTTGCCTACAATGAACCTGCATCGACAGGGAGCCCGCTATTTAATATGGTGCCCACAGGTAAAGCATTCACAGTAATAAAAGATAAAAAAAGATAAAAGGTATTCATATAATAGCTGTCTAGCTCGGATTAAAACGGGAAATTTGCTTTGCTTTAGAGGGAACTGAAAATTCTCTCAAAAGTTGATAATTAATTTCTCTTGAAAAGTATTTGAAAAGAAATCGAGAAATTAAATCATACTGAGTGAACGTATGAATTAAGAGCAGGATTGGGTATTCAGCCCTTCAAGCATGCTCTGCAATTCAATAAGATGCTAAACTGATTGCACTCTCTCCCACTCTACAGCTACTACTTGGACAAATGCAAGAAGTGATTTGTTGGGAAAGCTGGGGTCAAATATATGGAAGCAACATCCCCTCTTCCTCAAGGTGTCACATTACTAAATCCTCATTCAGAAGACAGCGCATTGTGACCATGGAGCTGATCTTGTGTCTTTGCTGTATTTAATCAGAAGGCACTCTCACCTTTAGGCAAATTGGTTTTGGGTTCCCACCCACTCTCAGAATCTTGAGCACAAGACCCTGGCCTGATGCTTCAATCTAGCACAAAGTTGGTAGGAAGGAACTGCAGATGCTGGTTTAAACCAAAGAAAGACACAAAAGGCTGGAGTAACTCAGTGGGACAGACAGCATCTCTGGAGAGAAGGAATGGGTGATGTTTCGCATCTGAAGAAGGGTCTCAATACTGAAACGTCACCCATTCCTTCTCTCCAGAGATGCTGCCTGTCCCGTTGAGTTACTCCAGCTTTTGGTGTCTATCTTTAGCACAAAGTTGGACCGTGCAGCCTTTCAGATGTGATGTCAAAACTAGACTCTGTCTGCTCTCTGAGATAAACAATCCCACGGTGAGATTTTGTAAAACAGTGGAATTATAGCCAGCGTTCTGGCCAACCATTGTCAAGGAACATTATGAAAGCATGATGATTATTGGATCATTAAATACTTTTTGTTTATGAGCTTGCTGTATAAAATATGTCTCTGTTAATCCTCCGTTACAACAATGACTATACTTGGCAGTCAGCGAATAAATTGTAAGATGCTTTGAAATTTCCTGAGAGGTTCCAGATAAATGGAAGTCTCCTTCTCGGAGGTGAAACGTCTGCATAGCCAAGCTGAGAAGTCATAGCCATCTGTCAAATGAGACAGGAACAAATGCTGTGTTTCTTCAGAGATTATTTCTTGTGAGGCCCCAATTACCAGCCTGGGGTAGATTTTACAAACATGAATAAAAGCCATTCTGAAATACAAAACCCTTGCCAAGTGATTTTGCGACTCGAATCTTTCCTACATCCATCGTCGCGATGGCAGAGATATACATTGTGTTGAGGTTCTGCCCATTTCAAACCACTTAAAATTTCAATTTGATTTTTGTAAAATTTAATTCGGTTTCCTGATGGTAAATACTAGAGTTTTTACATTGTCGGCAGGAATCTGATAATTTATATAGGAACTATAAGGTCGCAGGTGTATAATGTAAACTATTGTGCTGGTAAAGGAAAAGTTGTGCCTGCCCTTTCTGCATGCAACAAAGCTAATTGACTGACGAAAACTGAGGTTGATTGCTTTTAGCAAAAGGAAGTCTTGAGATTAAGATTGGCATAAATATCTGGCCGCAGTCTATTTGTAAACTTTTCACCCGATAGTAAGTAATTATTAATCATCCTCAGCAAAGCCAAACAGACTTTTTTGTAAGATTAATTGTGATTTATTGGTGTTTTGTACAAAGCCTGTCATGGAGAGTGATGGATATCCTCAACACTAATGGGTACTTTTCAAACACAGATGCATCAAATAAGTGAAGTTGAAGACTGAGCCATAACACTCCAGCCACAACACTGTGCCCCATAATAGTTCCTAGCCAAGAATCTGTATTAGCACTGCATGATACAATTTCATCCATTAGGCTTAGAATCCATAGATCGTCAGTCTGTAACAACAATCAATGCACTTTGGTTTCTCTTCTTAATGCAGTCTTTTAGAGTGCAAAAACAACATACTGAATGTACGACCAATTTATTGACCCAAGCCGAAAACTGGTCGGGTGGGACTGGGCGAGTTGCTGCCTTACAGCGCCAGAGACTCGGGTTGGATCCCGACTACGGGTGCTTGTCAGTATGGAGTCTCCCCGTGGCCTGCGTGGGTTTTCTCCAGGTGCTCTGGTTTGCTCCCACACTCCAAAGACGCACAGGTTTGTAGTTAAGTGGCTTCGGTAAAGATTGAACATTGTCCCTCGTGTGTAGGATAGAGCTGGTGTACGGGGATCACAGATCAGCACAGACTCGGTGGGCCAAAGGACTTGCTTCCGTGCTTTATCTCTAAACTAAACTAAACTGGGAGTCAGAAACTTATTATTGTTTTTTTTTTACATAGTTATGTCAATGAAGCAAGAATGTAAATGTGGATAAGCCAGAAAGTGGGGCTAACTGGATTGCCAATCGAAATGGACTCAAGGGTCAAATGATTTTTGCTACATACTTCTACAGAATGTATCGATGAAGTCATCAAGGCAATTTACAGAGGGCAAAGGGGGGGGGGGGGGGGAGGGGGGGGGGGGGGGGGTGGGGAGAAACTAAAATAGATAAAAGTCAAAGAGCAAGGTGAAAAATTCCAAAGATGTGACCAAAAGTTTGTTACGACAGTGGGATTTGAGAAGAAATGTTATTAAGAGGGTAAATGGAGAGAAAGCAAAGACAAATATATTTTGGGAAAGAGGGTTAAATTTAAGTCAAACAAATTGAGCAGGAACATAGTGGAGAAAGCTGCTGGTTTACGTACTCTCTGCATTATGACAACCACTTCATAAAGTTCAGCTTTGTTAGTTAAAGGAGCACAAGTGAACTGATGATGTGTTTCCATTCCAGCAAACCCTGGCAATAACAGTCCCACATTGTGCATTATTTTTCAAAAGGGTGCTATTTTAAGACAAGAGTGAAGTGATCTTTATAAATGAAGAATTCAGAACATCACGGAGATCCAAATGAGTGTTTTGTTTACAAGTGACGCCTTGTAGTATAACGTGATCGTTCTGTTCACTTGGTCAATCAAGTGTCAAGATCGCAGCTGAGGTTATTAGGGTGGGAAGAAAACTCAGAGGCTTCCAGATGTAGCACAGGAGCTGTTGCCTTGGTTACTGGTGTTACTGCTCAGAGGTACCCTTGGTGAAGTAGTTTTATGCAAACCAAGTCTACGCCAAACAAAAAATAATTGGTCAAATATCTGAGAATCGGCTGTCTCTCATTGTGTTTTGGCCCTGTGGAGATCCCTCTAATGATAAATTCAAAAGTAAAAAATGTCAGATAAATAGTCAAGGCCCTGTCCCACTTTCCTGAGTTACTCACGAATTCTCCCGCATTTTCCCCTTGATTCAAACTCGTTGAATGTCCGTAGCGAGTCCCCATAGATATTTTGTAACGGCTCATAATGCCAGCCGTCGGTACTCGGGGCATCAGGTAAGTTTTTTCAGCATGTTGAAAAATGTCCACGAGTAAAACAAATAGCCCCGAGTACCTACGGCTGGCTATTACCATAATTCTCCGAGTTTGAATCAAGGGGAAAACTCGGGAGAATTCGTGAGTAACTCGGGAAAGTGGGAAAGGGCCTTAAGTCTCAGCTTATTCAAACATTTTAGATCCTAAGGGGGCTTGACAGGGCACATGTGGAGAAACGGGTCAGTCATTTATAAGGGAACTGTGTAAAAAATTATTCTCTCACGGTTGTGAACGTCTGGAAAATTCTCGGCTCTCAGGGTGGTGGAAGCCGTATTATTAAATATATTTAATGTCCGGTTAGGAAAATAGTTGTTATATCTAGGAACTCAAGGCCATGAGGAGAGTAATGTTCTTTTTAAATGGAGGGGAGACCTGGGACAGTCTACCTTCTTGTGCACTTGTGAAATTAAAAACATAAATATATTCCAAGCAGCAAATGAAGAACTCGTCTTCAAAGGACACAAAGGATAGAGAGAACAATATGCATTTCCGTAGCATCGTTCATAATCCCTGGTCATTTTCAGCCACTATTTGGAGTGTAGTCATTGATATAATGTAGATAGCTCAGTAACCAAGTTACACACGATGAGGTTCCACAGCAGCAAAGTGATTATGGGCAAATAACCCACTCGGGGCAATGTCCTAGTCCCAAGTATCTTCAGCTGCTTCACCTAGGATTTATCATTGGATGCCTCCACTGATGCCAATGAGATAAATGTAGACCAGCAACCATTTTGCAGAGCACCTGTACTTTGGTCACTCCTTCCTCACCTGGCTCCATCTGCCCATTGTTTTTGCTTCTTATTTGTTTCCAGCTATTCCCCACACCCTGTCTCTTAATTTCCTCCCTGCTTCCCAACCTAGATCCATCGGTCCGTCATCCCCCACCTCAGCTGTTGCAATCTATCACCCATCAGCCCCTATCTCGCCCTTCAAACCCTTCTCGTTATACCGGCTAACTTCTCCCTATACTCTCTGTCTTGATACAGAGTCACGACTCACAATGTCTTGCCCTTTGCCTCCTCAGATGTTGCTCGCTCGGTTGAGTTTCTCCAGCAGTTTGATTTATCCCCATCTCAGATACTGACACAGTCCATGCCAAAATACAACAAGATCTAGACCATGAATAGCTATGATCAGATATACACTACAAAAAAAATCATGCTGTGCATGTCCGAGGCGATTGATATTTTCAGTGTATTTTCAGTCAGGGAGAATCTAACTGAAAATCAAAATACTTTTCAGCCTGTCAGTTAGCAGGCGTGGAGAGAGAAATGGAGTGAAGGGGTGGCACAGTGGCACAGCTGGTAATGTTGCTGCCTTACAGCACCAGAGATCAGGCTTCGATCTTTGTGCCGGTTGCACGTTTTCCCTGCGACAGCGTGGGTTTCCTCCAGGTACTCCGGTTTCCTCCCATATCCCAAAGATGTGTTGGTCTATTGGTCTCCGTAAATTGCCCCAAGTGAGAAGGGTGTGGATGCAAAAGTAGGAAAATGTAAAACTGGTGTGAATGGGTGATGTATGGTCAAGTGGACTCGGTGGGATGAAGGGCCTGTTTCTATGCTGTTTCTCTAATCTAAACTATACCTTGCACCATTGACAAAACAAATACTTTTTGCTTGGATAAGTGGAGTTCCAACAACACTCAAGGAAGAACACCATCTAGGATACACCAGCCCATCTACTACCCTGAACTTTTGTTCCCTCTGTCAGTGGCACTCTCTAGCTTCAGGCTGTACCATCTTCAAAATGAACCCCAAAATGTCCCATAAAGATAACACCAGCACGTTCTTGGGAACATTATTACCTGATACCCAATATTATCCAAGGCTTGCAATATGTTCCAATTACTTCATCATAGAAACATAGAAATATAGAAAATAGGTGCATGAGTAGGCCATTTGGCCCTTCAAGCCTGCACCGCCATTCAATATGATCATGGCTGATCATCCAACTCAGTATCCTGTACCTGCCTTCTCTCCATACCCCCTGATCCCTTTGGACACAAGGGCCACATCTAACTCCCTCTTAAATATAGCCAATGAACTGGCCTCAACTACCTTCTGTGGCAGAGAGTTCCAGAGATTCACCACTCTCTGTGTGAAAAATGTTTTTCTCATCTCGGTCCTAAAGGATTTCCCCTCTATCCTCAAACTGTGACCCCTTGTCCTGAACTTCCCCAACATCGGGAACAATCTTCCTGCATCTAGCCTGTCCAACCCCTTAAGAATTTTGTAAGTTTCTATAAGATCCCGCCTCAATCTCCTAAATTCTAGCGAGTACAAGCCGAGTCTATCCAATCTTTCTTCATATGAAAGTCCTGACATCCCAGGAATCAGTCTGGTGAACCTTCTCGGTACTGCCTCTATGGCAAGAATGTCTTTCCTCAGGTTTGGAGACCAAAGCTGTATGCAATACTCCAGGTGTGGTCTCACCAAGACCCTGTACAACTGCATGGCAGAGCATGGCATGGCATGGCAGAGCCTAAATCCTGAAAGTCTAATGCATGGTTTTATGTTCACCATGAGGACTTCAGCGGTTCAAGAGGACAATTTAGGGCAAAGGGCAAAGGGCAATGGGCAAGGACAATTGCAAATGGGAAATAAATGCTGACCTTGCCCTCAAGAATGAGGAGAAAAGTTGGAAAATAACAACTTATTTTGTACGTGAGCACCAACGGAATATGTCTAACACCACAGACAACTCGTGGCTTGTGGAAAGAGCAAACCACAACTAGCAGAAGTGCAAGGTCCTGTCACAGCATTTACAGGAAAGGCTGACTTACAAAATCCACTCACTACCTGTTTTAAAATGCAACCATTTTCTGTTCCTCTCCTTTCAAGCATCCTTGTGAAGTATCACGGATTGAACGCACACACGCACATTAAAACAGTGAGAAAAAAACCGATCTTTTAGCCTCATTAAAGTTCAGTATCTTTGTCAGACATAACAAACTCACAGGTCACCTTTCCTCAGATGCTGATGTAACAAGCACAGAGGTTCAACAGAGGTACTGGAGAATTATTCCCTGAATCCATTAGCTTGAGAAGGCCATGGTTAGACACAATACATCACAGCATATCCTGAAACCGATTCATATTTTCTCCTTTATGTCCCAAGTATCCACGGATTGTATAGAATCAGATACATCATCCCAAATGCGATCACAGTATCTCTTGTACTCCAACAGTTCCAGTCACCAAACATAACTCCAAGGCTTTCTACTCCTCATCCGTCCATATATTCACCTACCTCAGTATGAAAGAATTAGTCGGTAGTACAGCTTTCAGCTGACCAAGCCCAATTCTCTGATATCAAGTAACAGTTTCAATGTTAAAGATGCTTTTCATCGTTGGACAGTCATTTTGCAACAAAACAAGCCCTTTGATCCACTATGTCAATGCCAGCTTCATGTAACTATCTATATTAATCCCATTTCAATTTCCTAATAGGATAAAGGAGACCATCAAGTCTATGATGGCTCTCAGACCAATCTCATTTCCCACTTACATACCAGTAACCAATTCTCCCACACTTGCACATTAACTTATCTCCTGATTGTCCCACCAGACACCTACAGTGGGGATTTAAAACAAGACACAAAATGGTAGAGTAACTCAGTGGGTACACAAAATTGCTGGGGAAACTCAGCGGGTGCAGCAGCATCTATGGAGCGAAGGAAATAGGCGACGTTTCGGGCCGAAACCCTTCTTCAGACTGATGGGGGGTGGGGGGGGGAAAGAAAGAAGGAAAAGGGGAGGAGGAGGAGGAGGAGGAGCCCGAGGGCGGGCGGGTAACTCAGTGGGTCAGGCAGCATCTCTGGAGAACATGAATAGGCGACGTTTCAGGTCGGGAGCCTTCTCTATAGACGCTGCCTGACCTGCTGAGTTACTCCAGCACTTTATTTCTTTTTTTGTTAACCAGCATCTGTGTTCCTATCTACACTAGGCTGACTCGCAGGAGCCAATTAAAGTAACAACCAGCACACCTTTGGGAAGTGTAGAACAAAACAAAGCATCTGGGAGAAAGCTCTGTGGTCACAGAGAGAAGATACAAACTGCACACAGACAGCATGAAAGGCAAGGACTGAACCCATAGCACTGGAGCAGTGAGGAAGCAGCAGCACCCATTGCACCATTGTCTAACTTGCCTCAAAGTCGTCTGCATTAATATTGAATTCTTATTAGAATCAGAAGTTTGCAATTTAAAAGGAGATAATTTGGTCATCGATGTCCAACAAGGAGCTGCTGCTGAAGAGCTGTCAGGGGTTATGTGGCAAAGGCAGGAGAGTGGGGTTGAGAGGGAAAAATAGATCAGCCATGATTGAATGGCGGAGTTGACTTCATGGGCTGAATGGCCTTATTCTGCTCTTAGATCTTACGAATTTATGAACCTCCTCTCATTTCTCAATTTTCCATCCACAACCTTGTTGGTTAGAGCACAGCCAATGCCGATATATTTTTCAACACAATGAATATTTCTGCGTCCATAACCCTTCAGGAAGCACGGGTCTAACCTCACCACCCAGAGGTGGATGACAAATATCCTTAAACCTCCGCCCTACCTGTTAAACTTCTAATAATTGCATTAATCTTTGCACGCCTCTCCAGCTACTGGTAGAAGGTAAAAAGAAGAAAAATCAATGCACCTTTCAAGGCTTCTCAGTTTTTTTTTAATACATAATCCCCACAACTCCATTTTTTTCTCCTAAAGTAAGGAACCCCAGACATTCCAACCCTTTCTCCATCCCAGGAATATGGGAATAAATACCTTCATGCCCGTCTTTCTTCCAGCACATCTTTCCTGCCACATGGGGATACAAAATATCTGCAGTACTCTAGATATTATTTTACAGTTCCAGCATGACCTTCCTATTCCTTTTGACGTTTTAACCACAGTGGATCCACTATCAATTCCCTTCAGAGACTTGACGTAGGTTGGGAAGCTAACTTTCACCCACTGATTCTGGTGAAATGATCTCACATAGATAACCTGCCCATCATTTTGCTGGAGACCTTGGTTTGCAGAAACCAATAACTAGATCACCCGCAATACAAGGCATCAGGTGATAAATGACCAGATTGGGTTTGTTCAGCGTTTTGTGAATAGGAACAAGCTGTCCAATATTCGTAGAGTCAGGTAGATGCCAGGGTTGTGAGTGTACTGGTTCAAGGTACAGCTACTTCTAGAGCACAGATCTTCAGCACAAGCTCAGCCTGGTATAAAATCAACAAGCTTGAAACTATCCAGGATATACCACAGAGTTGGTTCCCCCACTTACGGCTGTTGTGCGAGGAGCTCTAGTACTTTGATCCAGAGGTGAATAAAAGACATCATTCAAAGTCACAATGGTATGTAACCCAAGCAGCATACCTTTGCATTCCAGCATTGCTGTGGGTTTGCTACTCTTATCTCTTGGCATGGTAGAAATGACAAGTTGGATTAAAATGATTAATGGCAGTAGCAGGAGATGTGATTATTCGATGTGTGTTTAGAGGGAGGGAGTAAAAAGAACAATTACGCTAATAAATGGGACTTTGCACTTGTAAGCAAGTGTTGCTTGCTAACAGTATCGAAGACAATTTCAATCACTTGGGTGATTAAAAGCTGACTGAGAGAAAGCATTGTTGACAATGCTATCGAGAGGCACTTATTCAACAATAATCTGCTCACCTATATAGAGCTTGAGTTTCAATGGGGCCACGTTGCTCCAGATACCATTGCTGAATTCCAAAACTAAGGATGGCATAAAGGCAGGATTTAACTGATCGTGGCATTGAGGAGCACTAATAGAACTGAAATGAATGGAAATCAAGAGGAAGACACTCATCAATAGTTGAAGAGGCCAAACTTCCCACAAAGGAAGATGATTGTGATTACTGGAATTCAACTATTCCAGCTCTGGAACATCATTGCATGAGGACCCAGCATAATGTCCTAGCCTCAACCATCTTCAGCTGCTTCATCAATGACTTCCCTTCAAACACAGGATCAAAAATAGACATGTTCACTGATCATTGCACAGATTAATTTTATTTGCAACTTCTCAGCAAGTGAAGCAGTCTGTGTTTGCACACAATGTGACATAGACTTATAACTGGCGAGTGATGCTTGTGCAAAGGAACTGCCATGGTTAGAGGGTGTGTAACCATGTATCCTTGACAGTCAATTACATTCCCAATGTCACGTCCCCCACCATAAACATCCGGGGTATCAGCATCGACCAGAAACTCAGCTGGACAGACAGCTACATACTGTAAGTACTGTAACAATAAGTGGCAGCACAGTGGCGCAGCAGTAGAGTTGCTGACTTGTAGCGTCACAGACCCGGGTTCAATCCTCACTAATGGTGCTGACTGTACGGAGTTTGTATATTCTCCCCATGACCGCGCATGGTTTTCCCGGGTGCTCCGGTTTCCTCCCGAAGCCACTCCGAAGACTTCCTGGTTTGTAGGTTAATTGGCTTCGGTAAGGAATTGTAAATTGTCCGCAGTGTGCAAGGATAGTGCTAGCGTGTGGGGATCGCTCGTCAGCGCTGACACGGTGGGTTGAAGGGCCCGTTTTCACGCTGTATCTCTAAATTACACTAAACTATATCTTTCAGTGAGTGACTCACCTCCTGACACTTCCAAGTCTTTTCTACCAAGGCACCTGTCACAAGTGTTATGAACTATTCTCTGCTTTCTTAAATGAATGCAACTTTAGTGGCTTTAGATGACAACATCCAAGAGGAGGCTGCCATTGATCAGTGTGTCATCCACCACCCTAAACATTCATTCCTTGCACCACCAGCATGCAGTGACTGGACCATACACCCGCAACACAATACACTGCAGATAATCACCTGGGTTCTTAGTTTAGTTTTGAGATACAGCATAGAAACAGGCCCTTCAGCGCACCAAGTCCGTGCCAACCAGCAATCACCCATTCACAATAGTTCTATACCCTATATCCAAAGTCCTGGGGACAATTTACAGAAGCCAATTAACCTACAAACCTGCACGTCTTCGGAATGTGGAATGGAAACCGATCACCTGGAGAAAACCCACGCTGTCACAGGGAGAAGGTGCAAACTCCATACAGACAGCATCTGTAGTCAGGATCGATCCCGGGTCTCTGGCACCGTTAGGCAGCAACTCTAGCACTGTGCCCACCATGTTGCCCCTTCTGCCAGCATCTCCAAACCCACGATTTCTATCAGCAAGCTGGGAAATGCTATTGCATGGGAACACCACTCATCCTGACATGGAATGCATTGCCAAATCTTTGTCATCGTTGTCGAATATAAATGCAGGAGCTCCCTCCCAAACAGCCCTGTGAGACTGCCTCCACCAGCGAGACTGCAGTGTTTCAAGGAGGCCGTTTACCACCAAGGGCAATAAATGCAGGCATTGTCAGTGATGCCCAGATCCCAAAATATATATTATTAAATGAAAAAAAATAATTGCAGGAAGTGCAGCTGATGGAACCTACAGGGAATAGTAGCCAAAAGATGCACAAAGATGCACTTAGAAATCTGAAATAAAAACAGAACATGATGAAGATACTTATCAGGTCAGATAGTGTCTGTAGAGATGGAAACAAGAGTTAATGTTTCAGGTTGAGGTCCTTTCAATTTTTCAGCAAAGAGGTCCTTCTGCAGTTGTACAGGGCCCTAGTGAGACCACACCTCAAGATTCAAGATTCAAGAGAGTTTATTGTCACGTGTCCCTGATAGGACAATGAAATTCTTGCTTTGCTTCAGCACAACAGAACATAGTAGGCATGACTACAAAACAGATCAGAGTGTCCAAATAACATTATATAAATATATGCACACATGAATAAATAACCTGATAAAGTGCAAATAACAGATAATGGGTTATTAATGATCAGAGTTTTGTGTGCACCTGGAGTATTGTGTGCAGTTTTGGTCTCCAAATTTGAGGAAGGACATTCTTGCTATTGAGGGGGTGCAGCGTAGATTCACAAAAGTTAATTCCCAGGATGGCGGGACTGTCATATGCTGAGAGAATGGAGCGGCTGGGCTTGTATACTCTGGAATTTAGAAGGATGAGATGGGATCTTATTGAAACATATAAGATTATTAACGGTTTGGACATGCTAGAGGCAGGAAACATGTTCCCGATTTTGGGAGAGTCCAGAACCAGGGGCCACAGTTTAAGAATAAGGGGTAAGCCATTTAAAATGGAGATGAGGAAACACTTTTTCACACAGAGAGTTGTGAATCTGTGGAATTCTCTGCCTCAGAGGGCGGTGAATGCCGGTTCTCTGGATACCTTCAAGAGAGAGCAAGATAGGGCTGTTAAAGATAGCGGAGTCAGGGGATATGGGGAGAAGGCAGGAACGGGGTACTGATTGTGGATGATCAGCTGTGATCACATTGAATGGCGGTACTGGCTCGAAGGGCCGAATGGCCTACTCTTGCACCTATTGTCTATTGTCTATAACGTTTCAATGGGATTGGGAATTAAATAGAGTTGAAACCATTTAAAATCTGGAGCATTGCAGCTAGTTTTCCCAAAAGGGAGAAACAAGGAACGGCAAACGCTGGTTTAGACAAAAGGATAGGGTCTGAAGAAGGGTTCCTACCGGAAATATCACCAAAGATAGACACAAAATGCTGGAGTAACTCGGTGGGACAGGCGGCACCCCTGGATAGAAGGAATGGGTGATGTTTCCGGTCGAAGGGTCTCGACCCAAAACGTCACCCATTTCTTCTGTCCAAGAATGGTTCCTGTCCCGTTAAGTTGCTCCCGCATTTTGTGTCTTTCTTCGGTGTAAACCAGCATCTGCAGTTCCTTCCTACACGAAACATCACTATCCACGTTCTCCAGTGATGATGCCTGACTCGCTGAGTTACTCTAGCACTTTTTGTTGGCAAGATCTCAATACATGCATCTGGCCATTAGCTTGATGGAATCAAGCTCATCTTTTAGCTTGAACGGAACCTAATTATTGCATTTGATGCGTTCTCAGAGGCGCTCGTCTCCTTCGTCTTTGTTGACGGAGTTTGGGGGAACAGCTTCATAGCCGGAGAGAGAGATAGAGAGAGGGAGGGAGAGAGTGGAAAGGTACCCGGGAGGGAAGGAAGAGAGAAGACAGGAATGAGGGGGTGAGGAAGGGAAAGAGAGGCAGATAAGCGAGAAAAGAATAAAAAGGAGGGACAAAATAAAATGCCGAGAGGGAGCGAATATTTCCTTAAAACCAGAGGCAGAATCGTAATATAAGTTCTTGGATAAATATGAAAGGCCAGACTTTGAGCAGCGAGGGTGGGGACGGAAATATCCCGGGAACACAGAGCTGTGGATGCAGGTGGACATGTCCAGTGTCACTGCTCACACTCCCTGTACACCACCGGGGCCGCTCTGGAGCATCAACACTACACTACACTTTGCTGTCGAGGCTGGTGAATATGATTACTTATCCTTCGCCACCCAAACAAAATTGTATCGTGCGGACCCAAGGAAAGACCACGTAGTGCTGGAGTAACTCAGCGTGTCAGGCAGCATCTCTGGCGAACATGGATAGGGGATGTGTAGGAAAGAAATGCCATGCTGGTTTAAACCGAAGATAGGCAGTCTGAAGAACGTTATCCATTCCTTCTCTCCAGAGATGCCGCCTGTCCCGCTGAGTTACTCCAGCATTTTGTGTCTATCTTCGGGATCACATTGTTCCCGGTATTGAGGTGATCCGCGGACTGGTCTGGCACCGGGCGGCAACCTTAGCCCCGGCACCGGCTCCGGGCTCTCTCCGGGACTCTGCCTAGAGCGCGGATGGAGGGAGGGGGGAGAGAGGGAGCGCGGATGAAGGGGAGAGGAGAGAGGGAGCGCGGCTGAAGGGAGGGAGGAGAGAGGGAGCGCGGCCGAAGGGGGAGAGGAGAGAGGGAGCGCGGCCGAAAGGGGAGAGGAGAGAGGGAGCGCGGATGGAGGGGAGAGGAGAGAGGGAGCGCGGATGAAGGGAGGGAGGAGAGAGGGAGCGCGGATGGAGGGGAGAGGAGAGATGGAGCGCGGATGGAGGGGAGAGGAGAGAGGGAGCGCGGATGGAGGGGAGAGGAGAGAGGGAGCGCGGATGGAGGGGAGAGGAGAGAGGGAGCGCGGATGGAGGGGAGAGGAGAGAGGGAGCGCGGATGGAGGGAGGGAGGAGAGAGGGAGCGCGGATGGAGGGGAGAGGACTTGACAAATGAAACCACACTACGGCGATGCACTGGGATTAAAATCCTGGGCTAAATGTCAGTTCCTGTCTCCTAAACTTCACGTGTTCTCCTCCGCCCGCGTTACATACACCGCCCTCTCCGCGCACAAGCGGGGTGTGAAAGGGGAGACGGGCAACTTTCCCCCTCGCTGTGGGGAGGAGATGTCAGCGGCTGATGAGGAGCAGAGGGGATATGGGGGGTAGGGGCGGGGAAGGGAGCCGAGCAGAGCCGAGCCGCGGGCGACCCCCAACAATACTCACAGATCCTTGGCTGGTAATTTCTTCCCTTCGACTATCCGAAGAAACAACGAGCTGCGCTTGGCCATGGCTTGTCACTGACTGCCATAGGTCGGCACGGAAAGTTACCGGGCTGGGCTGGGACGCTCTGAGACGGGCTGGGATGAGCTGGGCTGGGCTGTGTCCCTTTGTCCTGTTTTCACACCTTACACTTCCTTATCTACGTATCTCCCTCTCCCCTGACATCAGTCTGAAGAAGGGTCTCGACCCGAAACGTCATGCGAATTCTTTCTCTCCAGAAATTCTGACTGTCCCGCTGAGTTACTCCAGCTTTGTGTGTCTTATCTTCGGTTTAAACCAGCACCTGGCTTCCTACCCTGTGCTAGACTGAAGCTGGGCTGGGCGGCACAAGGGCTGGAGCAGCCTCCGACTGTCTACCGGGGGCCGAGGTGTCCATGTGCAGTTTCCATCGCGGCCGGGGCGGTGCCAACCCGCTTGATTGGCCGCAGCCTGGAAACTCAAACAGGAACGAGTGACGGGTTTCTTGGAACAAAAAAAATATTGTCAACGCTGTCATGCAAATCTCTCCCAGTCTAGTCGTGCACTCTGCCGTCCAGGCTCTTGAATATGATTCTATATCATTTGCCACCTAAACAAAACTGCATCGTCCAGACGCAAGCAACTGCAGATGCTGGTTTACAAAGAAAGACACCAAGTGCTGGAGTAACTCAGCGGGCCAGGCAACATTCTCTGGAGAACATGGATAGGGGATGTGTAGGAAGGAAATGCAGATGCTGGTTTAAAACGAAGATAGACACAAAATGCTGGAGTAACTCAGCGGGACAGGCAGCATCTCTGGAGAGAAGGAATGGGTGGCGTTTCGGGTCGAGACCCTTCTTCGAATTAGCGGATTCCTCAAGATAGGGGATGTCTAGGGACGGGTCTGAAGAAGGGTCCCGACTAAAATGTTGGCAATCTGAAATACAGCCGAGCTTGCTGGAAACTCGACGCAGATCAGACAGCATCCGTGGAAAGACTTTATTGGCACATGTGACAAGTCACAGTGAAAACCTTTGCTTGCATATCCAAGGGATGCAAATAATCGCCACATAAGGACGCTGACAAAGTTACAAAGTATACACAGTATCCGCACCAGGTCCCCCCTTGTTCTCACCCTCCCATCCCCACCCCCCACCCACCCCCTTACCTCGGTCCCCCCAGTCAAGTCCTCCTTTGTTCCTTCCAGAAACAGTGACCATTTCAGGTCATAGATGCTACTGAAGCGTGACACAAAATGCTGGAGTAACCCAGCAGGGTCAGGAGAAAAGGAATAGGTGGAGGCCTTTCAGACTCTCTCTCACCTATTCCATGTTCTCCAGAGATGCTGCCTGACCTGCTGAGTTACTCCAGCACTTTGTGTCCTTTTCTGCATAGAGACTTACTTCATTCCCTCTCAGTGTCCACTGGCACTCTGCGCTGTGTGGCACTGGTTTACCCCATCTATATTCAGGCAATACAAAGGAAAATGAAACAGGGTGGAATTAAACTTGGACCCTGACTATTTTCCACACCCAGTTACACAAATTCACAGAAAGCTTTGTGTGCAGGAAGGAACTGCAGATGCTGGTTTTAATCGAAGATAGACACAAAATGCTGGAGTAACTCAGCGGGACAGGCGGCATATCTGGAGAGAAGGAATGGGTGACATTTCGGGTCGAGACCAATCACAGGTTCAGCTCGGCACCCTTCTTCACTCTCAGTCCAAAACATCACCTATCCATGTTCTCCAGAGATGCTGCCTGACCCGCTGAGTTACCACAGCACTTTGTGCCCTTTTGTGTGCTAACTGGCATCTGAAGTTCTTTGTATCTACAAGTCTTAATGCAGTCCGCATGTCGCAACGTGCAAGAGAACTTGCTGAGGGTTGCAGTGATGCTTGGTTGAAGCATGGCAACTGTGGGGAAAGACCAAAGATCAAGGTACTCCCACCACTTGACACCAAGAGGCTGAATCCTGTGCCACAGCCTCTCAAATGGGACATTATTTAAGGAGGAAACAGGAGAGGCATTTTTAAAGAATGCATTTGGTTTAATAGGAACCTAAGGGGTGTGTTTTTCACACAAATGGTGGTACGTATATGGCAGGAGCTGCCAGAGGAGGTAGTCGAGGCAAGTACTATCATGGAGTATGGAGAGAAGGCAGGTACAGGATAGTGAGTTGGATGATCAGCCATGATCATATTGAATGGCTGTGCAGGCTCGAAGGGCCGAATGGCCTACTCCTACACCTATTTTCTATGTTTCTATGATATTTTAAATAGCATTTGGATGTGTACATGGGTAGCATAGATTTAGAGGCATATAGGCCAAACACAAGCACGTGGGAATAGTGTAGGTGGGGCATGTTGGTCAGCATGGACAAGTTGGGTCAAATGGCCTGTTTCCATGTTGTATGACTCCATGACTCTATGATTCTAATTAATGGCACAATGAACTAGAGAAACTGTATTTACTGTCTGTCTAGTAATGAATACAGTATATTTGTGGGGGAAATGCTTGTTGCAATCCAGTGTGGCCACACGGCAGCATTTACTTCTGAGTTCCAAGATGATGGGTTCAATTATCGGCCCTGAACATTAAACCTAGGCTGACATTTCCGTGGAGACACAAGAGACACTGGCTGACATTTCAGTGCCATGCAGAGAGAGTGCTGGGCTGACGGCAATACAGTCACTCAGATCAGACAGTCAAAACAAACTCTGCCTGCCAGATGGTTGCAAATTGAGGAGATTCTTTAATAAAACGAACCTTTGGGTCAATAATATTAATTTAATTCAGTTTACTTGTGTGATAAACATATAATATGCATAAACCACTAAGTTTGTTTTATTTCAGATTTCCAGGATCTGCTGATCTTTTTGGTTTTCAAGTAGTTGTGTAATAAGTAGACTTAACTGACTAAGTGGTTGTTAGAATTTTAATACACTCAAGGTTGCTCCAGTTATTTACTTTTCCTTTCAGAAGAACTACAGGACTAAACATAAGGCACTGTGCAAGCTTAAACAAAAGGGTGCAGCATTAAATGGCCAACATCACTAAAAACAGGTTTCCTTATCACTGTGGCATTGTGGTTTGCAAAACTGATTTTAGTGTAAATTGGCTGCCTCATGCATAACAGTGGTTGCACTTGAAAGCTGGCTGTGAGGTGCTTCGAGACATTGAGGGGGTGAATGAGACTGCATGAATACAAAACCTTCTTGAGGTGCCTCCTCAGCAAGATGTAAGGTCAAGATGGAATAAGGTCTCTGTTCCATATCCCTTCACCCACCTCAACTGAACAATACACAGACTAATAATACAGGCACAATGATCTGCAGATGCTGGTTTACAAAAAAAGACACAAACTGCTGGAGTAACTCAGCGGGTCAGGCAGCTTCTCTGGACAACATGGATGGGCGATGTTTCGGGTCATTTAAGTCTGAAGAAGATTCCTAACCCCACATGTTGCATGTCCATGTTTTCCATAGGTACTTCCCGATCTGCTGAATTATTCCAGCACTTTGTGTCTTTTGTTACACAGAATAATAATTTAATAGGTATTTAAATCTAATAGATACTTAAAGTCTGGGTTCCTGTATGATAAATCCCTAATAGTGCATAAAAGGGGCTACATTTTCAGCTTGCTGTGCAGGGCAGAACTGGCTTTAGTTATTTATCTATCTATTACACTGAAACTTGCATCTTGTTTGTTTGTGTGTGTGTGCATGCGTGCCTGTCTGTGATCTCTGATTCGGTGATGTCGCCAAATTACACCAAAACAGTGAAGGATAGCGCTACAATCTTTGGCCCACTTTAATCACAATTGTCATGTGGTGGTTTGTATCAAGTTTCGTTCAGATTGATGTTATATTTCACAAGTTACTCACATTTTTAATTTACCAAACCCCAATTTGAGAAAAGAAATCTTCTCTCTGCACTGACACTTACAGCTGTAACGTCACAATGGGATTGTAGCTCTGCTTGCTACAATGTTACCATCCCAGGACACTGAGCCCTGCCAGCCCTAGCAAGCAAAGATCATAGATCTATGATCTTTGCTAGCAAGTGCAATTGCAAGCTACAATGTCGCAATCCCGTTTTTTAATATTCCTGGCTGCAAGGATTTTTTAAAAGTTTAATGAGGGAGGGTGAATAAGGGGAAATGAGCCGCCTCTGCGCAGTTGGAGGCTATGGGTGAATACTGGAATATTGCGTTGGGGGAATGGCTTGCGTTGGGGGAACGGGCAGAATATTGCGTGGGGGGACCAGGCCTCACATGTGACAGTAACCCAATGGGTTCCTCTTGGTCCAGTATATTACTAAAAATCTCATCTTGTTTGTTATTATGTCTGTGAATCTGTCTGTCTGTGTGTCTGTCTGCAAGTGTGATCCTGAAATTACGCCAAAATGGTACACGATAGCGCTACAATTTTTGGCCCACCTTACTCACCATTGTCCTGAGGTGTGGCATATCAAAGTTTTGTTCAGATTAATGGTATATATTTTACAAGTTATTGACATTTTAAACTTTACAAAATCCTGTTTGAGAAAGATCACTTGAACATGCACTGGCAGTTAGCAGCTATGATGTCACAATGGGATCTCATTTACATAAACTGCCCACCAGCAGTGTTCCACCCCACAATTACATCACAATGGGATCTAATTTACATTTAAAAAACTGCATATTCCACCTAACAATGATGTCAAGGGGGGTAAAAATAATAAAAATCACAGCAACAAGCTTCCTGTTTGAAATAAGTAGGTGCCATGACCTGGCGTTGTCAAATATGATTGAACATATTTCTGGAGCTTTTATCATTGGACCTCGTTAGTGTGAGCAATGGGCTCAGCTCCTACAACTGATCACTGGTCGGCATGGACTCGGTGGACCAAAGGGCCTGTTTCCGCACTGTATCTCCAAACTAAACATAGAACTAGTGTGTGAACGTGTGATCGATGGTTGGTGCGGACTCAGTGGGTTTCCACGCTGTATCTCTAAACTAAACTTTGTTACCACTCGGCTGGATTACTGCAATGCACTGTATGTTAGTGGGTCCTCCATCGCCCGTCTCCAGATGGTACAGAATGCAGCTGTACGTCTTTTAACTGGCACACGTAAACATGAGCACATTTCGCACATTTTAGCCTCACTCCACTGGTTGCCTATTCAGTTTAGGATCCATTTTAAAATTCTTTTATTTGCTTTTAAATCCATAAATGGTCTTGCCCCGCCCTACCTATCTGAGCTTCTACACCCTTATACACCCGCCCACTCTCTCAGGTCAGATAATCAGCTGCTCCTGAGTGGGCCTAAAACTAAGCGGAAGCTCAGAGGGGACCGTGCCTTTGCTGTGTCGGCACCCAAATTATGGAACGATCTGCCTCTCCACATTAAACAGGCCTCTTCTCTGTCTGTTTTTAAATCTCTTCTTAAAACCCATCTCTTCTCCGTGGCCTTTGATACCCAGTAAGATGTCGACTTTATTTGCTTGATTGGTTTCTTATTTTGATTGCTTATTGCATGGCTATTATTTTTACTCATGTTTTATGTCTTTTGATTTATTGTTGTATTTCATATGTGATTTATGCGCCTTATGTGAGCTGTTATGTTATGTTCTGTTATGTTGTCTGTTTATGATGTCTTGTTTTTTTCTTCTGTACAGCACTTTGGTCAACATTGGTTGTCTTAAAGTGCTTAACAAATAAAGTTGGATTGGATTGGATTGGATAAACTAAACTAAACTGCTGAGAAGTGAGCAGACCAGATGATTCATGGCTTCAGCCTTTCGATTTTCTCTAATTTCTTTTTCCTCATTAGCAATTAAAATGAGTAATGAACGGTTTTAAAAAGTTCAGAGTTTTTTTCATATCTTGGTAAACTTTCTCCAGGATTGCATGTAGCCATTGACCTATTCCTACCTCAGGTTCCCCACCTCCTCTACGCTCAGTCTGAAGAAGGGTTCCGACCTAAAACGTCTTCCATCCTTTTTTTTCACAGTGATGCTGCCTGACTCGCTGGGTTACTCCAGCATTTTGTGTCTACTGGTATCTGCAGCTCCTTCCTGCACATCATTGTTTGCTCCACTGCAGAATCTGTTCAAGGTATGCCTACTTTGAAGACATTCTTCCCCTCTCTCTGATGGGAGTTCTTCAACACCCTCTTTCTGGCGTTTTCCTACTTGGTCATTCGGAACGGTCGGATTCTCCACAATTTCCCTGTGTGCATCATTCTCAGGTTTGACCCTGAGCCTCCTAGTAATTCAAGAGGTAATACTGGGGTTACCTGCGCTGCATTGGGATGTTCTGCCCACAAGCAATACTTTCCCACAGGGCCAATTAAACCACCCAGCTTGCATTTGCCACCAACAGAACAGCCCCATGTTTAATTGCCACAAGTCCCCGAATTTACAAGAATTCAGCAGTAACGAGGAAAGTTCTGCGTTATTTGCCTTATATAGTCATTTTAGAAATACAACATCAAAAATAATTCTGATCATATAACCGTTTGGTCCCATAAAAGCTATGAAGGCAATAAACATCACATGAATGCCCCCTGTTTTATTTACGTTCAGAAACCTATGATAAAATTCAGTTTTGCGCCAATAAAATTCTGTTTATTGCTCAGCTCGTTGATATACCTAATTAGACTGGGGTGGTTACAGTTGTGAAGACAACTGTAACAATTGGTCAATCCCTGCAAATGTTTACTCTGAGTTAATAAACCTACTTAGAAATCAGAGAGGAATAAATCAGCCAACGATCTGAATGATGCATGGCAGGAGTTGTTGGCAAGCAGTGACTTCACGTTTACTGGCCATCAGTTTTAATAGCAAAACCCAAAGGGGCGACGCAGCCAGAATCAATGACACATCATTCTGGATGATCAGCCACGGTCATATTGAATGACGGTGCTGGCCCGAAGGGCCGAATGGCCTACTCCTGCTCCTACTTTCTATGTTTCTAGGTAAAATACGTCAGTGTGGTTGATGAGGATTGATGCCAAAGTCCAAAATGATTTGATGTTCAACATCTCAGGTGCTACTCACAGTCATGTACAATAGAAATCAAAGTGAAATAAGAATTGGCGCAAACCACAATTGTGGCAGCATGGAGCCACAGCTGCTGGAGCCTGTGTGTAAGCCTCATAACTCCAGAGACCTGAGTTCGATCCCGACCTTGGCTGCTGTCTGTGTGGAGTTTGTACAATCTCCCTGTGACTGCATGGTTTTCCTTCGAGTGCTCCGGTTTCCTCCCACATCCCAAAGACCTGTTGGTTTGTAGGTTAATTGGTCGCTGTAAATTGCCCTGGTGTGTAGGGAGTGGTTGCGGAAGTGGGATAATATAAAGCTAGGTAAACACAAAATGCTGGAGAAACTCAGCGGGTAATGCCCCTGTCCCACTTAGGAAACTTGAACGGAAACCTCTGGAGACTTTGTGCCCCACCCAAGGTTTCCCTGCGGTTCCCGGAGGTTGCAGGCAGTTGCCGGAGATTGCAGGCAGTGGAAGCAGGTAGGGAGACTGACAAAAACCTCCGGGAACCTCCGGGAACCGCACGGAAACCTTGGGTGGGGCGCAAAGTCTCCAGAGGTTTCCGTTCAGGTTTCCTAAGTGGGACAGGGGCATTTGGCAACATCTATGGAGAGAAGGGATTGGCGAGGTTTATGGTCGAGACCCTTCTTCAGATTAATGTCAGGGGAGGGGATAGGGCAAAGAAAGAATGTAGGTGGGGACAGTGGGAGAACTGGGAAGGGGGGGTGGAATGAAGATGGAGAGCAAGGGCTACCTGAAGTTAGAGAAGTCAATGTTCATGCCGCTGGGGTGTAAACTACCCAAGCAAAATATGAGGTGCTATTCTGCCAATTTGTGCTGGGCCTCACTCTGACAATGGTGGAGGCCCAGGACAGAAAGGTCAGATTGGGAATGGGAGGGGAGGGTTGAAGTGCTGGGCCACCGGGAGATCAGCTTGATTAAGAAGGACTGAGCGGAGGTGTTCAGCGAAATGATCGCCGAGCCTGCACTTGGTCTCGCCAACTTAGAGAAGTTGACACATGGAACAGCGGATGCAATAGATGAGGTTGGAGGAGGTGCAAGAGAACCTCTGCCTCACCTGGAAAGACTGTTTGGGTCCTTGGATGGAGTGGAGGGGGGAGATAAAGGGACAGGTGTTGCATCTCCTGCGGTTGCAGGGGAAAGTACCTGGGGAGTGGGTGGGAAGGGACGGGTTGACCAGGGAGTTACGGAGGGAACGGTCTCAGAGGAAAGCAGAAAGGGGTGGAGATTCCTTCTCTCCATAGATGATGCCTCACCCACTGAGTTTCTCCAGCATTTTGTGTTTACCTTCGATTTTACTAGCATCTGCAGTTCTTTCTTTAACATAAAGCTAGCATGAATGGGGTGATCAATGGTCGGTGTGGACAGTTTCTATATTGTATCTTTTAAACTAAAACTAAAATTAAAAATAAAACACAGGCTGTTTTGTTAGCAGATTATGAACAGACTTTAGTGGTCTTTATTTATTGTGACTCTCCTAACCACAGAACATTTTGGCAATTTTTGAAAATAAAATTACTAACCAGTGGAAACATTGTTGTCACTGGAGGTGGCGTTGTTTCTAGGATAGGTGGAATTTTATTTTTCAGTTATATGATGGCAGGCATCTAAACTCCTAAGCAGTTTTTGCAATCATCCTGATCTCCTTGGTCTTGTATCAACAGTTTATTTCTGGGTTTGAACTCAAATAAGGGTTTGTTTCTTTGTGAAACTTGGATTTGGTGCTTCACCTCTTGGCACCTGCCTTGAATCCAATTCATGAACAAATGTTCCAGCATTGACACTTAGTTCATCTCTACAGAGATCACCTGCTTCTGTCACCACTGTCATCCAATGTCACTTGTTGTCCGCTAGCCTCCATTATGGTTCCTACCTCTCAGCTATATGAGCTCAACTCACTGCAGCTGGGGTTACAGTAGAGTGTGAGATGAATGGCCAAGGAGACAAATGAGCCTAGATGTTGCTTTCCTTGTAACTCGTGTCACAGCTCTTGTTTTGATTCAACTGCTGCTGTCCAATGCTGGAAACAATATGTAGTTGAAGTAGGGTCGGTATGTTCTTAATCTTCTCTTCTTCAAGAGTTGTTCAGATGTATAACACATGGTAATGTGCAGAATAGTTTCATGCTTTCACATGAAACTTGTCTTGGACAGGTACATGGATAGGAAAGGTTTAGAGAGATATGGGCCAAATGCGGACAAATAGGACTAGCTCTTGGTCGGTGTGGACATGTTGGGTCGAAGAGAATGTGCTGTATGACTCAATGATGAAAAATTGTGCTGAGTCTAGAATATCCCTGCAATACCTTGTGAGCTTCCATAGCTATTCATACTGACCTGTCCTTTCGTCTAGTAATTAAACATTCAGGCACTTGCCAGAGACTCAGTATTGTGTTATATTTAAAACATGCTGACAAACCACATTGCTCTTCTGTCCAGCAGGGTCATGGTACAGGATATTCATAGATACACAGATGGATAGATACACCACAAAAGGCAAACAGGGTTGTCCAAGAAATCTTGTCTCCCAGTGATGCCTCACAAAATGAATTAAAAGAAGTTGATTTGTACATTTTGGCCATTGTGCATTAACTACCTTTTGATACCTATAAGGTGATGGATGGTATCTCTGAAAATTCATCCATTTCTGGATCATTGGAGAAAGGATAGTTAGCCCTCCTCCCTATTTCATGGGATCCCTATTTAAATATTTAGGAAGGAACTGCAGATGCTGGTTTAAACCAAAGATAAACACAAAAAGCTGGAGTAACTCAGTGGGTCAGACAGTATCTCTGGAGAAAAAGGAATGGGTGGCGTTTCAGTTCGAGACACTTCTTCTTCCTTTTCTCCAGAGATGCTGTCTGTCCCGCTGAGTTACTTCAGCTTTTTTGTGTCTATCTTCCTATTTAGATAGTTATGCTGATTGGTGTATCCTGGCGGTGAGTGTTCGTTCACCTTGTGTGAAGGGCATTGCATATTGCAAAGCAAAACCAGGAGTCCCTAAAGGTCTGGTTCCTGGGGCTTGTTATAAACAAAAATGTAATTGGACGAGTCACATAAATGCAAGAACAGGTCTGCAGCAAGTGATTCACTCCCCCCCCCTCCCCCCCCCAAGAAACTCAATAACTTCCATCCAGCATAAAGCAGTGTTAGTATTCTGTGCGTTTCCAGCATTATTTACATAGAAACATAGAAACATAGAAAATAGGTGCAGGAGTAGGCCATTCGGCCCTTCGAGCCTGCACCACCATTCAATATGATCATGGCTGATCATCCAACTCAGTACCCTGTACCTGCCTTCTCTCCATACCCCCTGATCCCTTTAGCCACAAGGGCCACATCTAACTCCCTCTTAAATATAGCCAATGAACTGGCCTCAACTACCTTCTGTGGCAGAGAATTCCAGAGATTTACAGGAACAATTGATTCTTTCCACTACAAACATTTTGCAACGATGAATGAGAAACAAACTGCTGGAGGAACACAGAGGGTCAGGCAGCAACTGTGGGAGCAAAGCCATGGGTAAACATTTCAGGTCGAGATCCCTGCATCAGAACAGAGAGTGTAGAGGGGAGACAGCCAGTAAAAAAGTGGGAGAAGAGGAAGAGGTGAGGCATTGGAGGGATGATGGATAGATGTAGCCTGTTTTGGCAGGGGTGAGGGAGGGGGGGTGGGGGGGGGGAATAGGAAACCCTGTGGGTTGTGTATGAATGATAGGCAGATGGAGCCTGAACAAAACAGGGGAGCGGGGGTTGTGCGAGTTGGAAAATTGTGTGAGGGAGGATGTAAGACGTTGGGTGGATTAGAAGGATAAAAGTAAGGAACACAAGGGGTACAGGATGGTGATAAAGCAGCACTGCGGTGCAGCGGTAGAGTTGCTGCCTTATAGCACCAGAGACCCAGGTTTAATCTTGACTGCGGGTGCTGTCTGTTCGGAGTTTGCACCTTCTCCCCGTGACCGCATGGGATTTCTCCGGGTGCTCCGGTTTCCCCCCACATTCCAAAGACGTCCAAGTTTGTAGGTTATTTGGCTTGTGCAAATTGTCCCTAGTGTGTAGAAGCACAACTACCATATCGGTGATCACTGTCAGTGCAGTCGATGGGCTGAAGAGCCAGTTTCCACTGGCTGTATCTCTAAATTAAACTAAACTAAACCAAGCTGCAAAAGGCTTTAAAAGTCCTTTCATTGCATCGGTAAGAGCTGAATACTAAGTGTTAGCCTTGCCAGTGATACCTAGCTCTAGAGAACGAAATTGAACTAAGGTACTTATGCCACAGATTTCCCAATCCTATTGCTTTTCCCGTACGTGCAGCGGGATGTATTAATGAGTGCCCAGGAGTGATTTATGGTCTGTGATATCATCATGAGATGGAGAACGTGATCCAATTCCTCTATGGCACCTACAGTATGGCCTTTTAATAACTTGCAGCGCCCTGCTGTTAGTGTAGTCAGTGTATAAACTGCCTCAGATCCCAGGCAATCTCTACTCCCCGCGGACCAGTTTATAAATCAGGCCTGATGATAGAAGTCCTCGGTGATGAGCCCGTCGCTATTAAGAGTGGATCTTCCAGAGTGGCATTTCCCTCGGCAGAAGAAGAAGAAAGAAAACGAACACGGCCTCGCATTAATCAGAAATACTGATAACAACTCAGAAATAGTGTGCAGGACTAGAATAAATAACCTTCACTAGGCATCGCTGACAGGGACAATAAAATCCAAACCATATTACCAGCAGTGTGCAAAACAGTCATTACCATACATTACTGTCAGTGGGACGTAGCCTACGTCAGCGCAATTGAAACCTTTTATTTTCACTTCAGCATTTGAAATTAAACTCTCCAAAACATTAGGCAGGAAGGAGAAATCATTATCCGATCCAATTATCCTGCAAAGTGGCAAAGTGCATCAGGATGGTTTCAAAAGCCCAGATTGTAGCCTCTGCCATCCCTCCCCTGCCTTTTTAACTCGTTATTTTACAGAAATAATCCCTTAATACCCATTGCAGAAACAGGAAAATCCAGACCTGCAGTGTTACCCAGGCTGAGAGTCGTTCAGTGAAATACAGTGTGAATGTAACTCGGGCTAATAATGGTGGAAGGAGAGAACGAGGGATCTAGGTATGATTGCCCCTAGAAGTGGGATAGGGGTTGCATTGTTTGATCAAACTGCACTCAGTGTGTTGACACCGATAGCATAGCAGCTTTGCACAGTCAATCCTAACAGCATTGTTTATTTTGGCTTTACAGAGGTCTTGATACTGTACTGTAATAATGAATGGTGAGGTACAGCTATTCTGCACCACCAAAAGCCAGAGGGAAAAGTTGAGGAATATGCAGCGGTAGTTCTTTGGAGCTCATATCTGCAGCCGTGCTCAGGGTAATTCATTTATGATCCACCAGTGTCCCTCTGCCAATGCCGTCCCTCAGCCAGTGACAGGTAATAACTTGCCTTTGGGACGGTGGTGCAGCCCAAGCCCTGAGTCAGGCCTTCTCTTAACATTGCTCGATGTTGTCTTCAATGTGAGGGAAGGAACTGCAGATGCTGGATCACACCGTAGATAGACACAAAATTCTGGAGTAACTCAGCGGGATAGGCAGCATCTCTGGAAAGAAGGAATGGGTGACGTTTCGGGTCAAGACCCTTATCCAGATGTCTTTTTCAGAGTCTGAAGAAGGGTCTTGACCCGAAACCTCTGAACTGTTGTGCTAGATTTTACTTTAGTATGATGGCCAAGTAGAAGTAGCAATGGTCAATGCTGGAAGAACACTTTAGAAACATAGAAAATAGGTGCAGGAGTAGGCCATTCAGCCCTTCGAGCCAGCATTGCCATTCAATGGCTAATCATCCTAAATCAGTACCCCATTCTCTGCTTCTCCCCATACCCCTTATTCTTACGTGCACTTTGATGCCGAACAGTTACTAATTTCACTGTTGATCGAGTTGGTTGCATGCTGCTTGCCCAAAAATTGTCTGTCTACACCGTTTCCTCCCTTCCTCAGTGCAAACATTTTACTGTAGATGTCATAAGGTCATCAACTTCTTCACTGGAATTTAGAAGGATGAGAGGATATCTTATAGAAACATATAAAATTATTAAGGGATTGGACAGGCTTGATGCAGGAAAAATGTTCCCCAAGTTGGGGGAGTCCAGAATCAGGGGTCACAGTTTAAGAATAAGGGGTAGGCCATTTAGGACTGAGATGAGGAAAAACGTTTTCACCCAGAGAGTTGTGAATCTGTGGAATTCTCTGCCACAGAAGGCAGTGGAGGCCAATTCACTGGATGTACTCAGGAGAGAGTTAGATATAGCTCTTAGGGCTAACGGAAACAAGGGATATGGGGGGGAAAGCGGAACAGGGTACTGATTCTGGATGATCAGCCATAATCATATTGAATGGTGGTGCTGGCTCAAAGAGCTGAATGGCCTATTCCTGCACTTACTTTTTTCTAACTTGACATATTAACTTTGTTTTGCTGCTTGGCTCCTCGTGAAAGCTGTCTGAATTGCTTTGTACCAGTTTTTTAATGCTTTTTCTTTTTCACTGTGAGTCTGTCTTTGAGCCACAGTGATCCATCTGAATCTGATTCAGTTTGACCTTAAATAAAAGTCATAGCCATGAGAAAAGCTGGTGAGGAACAGTGACAAATTGGCCCATTTCTGGACAATTACTGTCTTTGATTGCTTCCTGCTGACAGGCAAATAATAATTAGCAAAGGAAAATCTTTAGGTAATTGTTATTTGCCCATCAGTGCTTTTTAATGAGGAAAATAGAACACACACAAGGGAAATTATGAATGTTAGAACGTGAGGTTGCAGTGCAGTAAGCCATTGAACCTGTTGAGCAGGCCTGCCATTCAATTTGATCATGGATGATCTTCTCAACTCCAGCCATCTACATTGATCTCTAAACTTCAAGGCAAACCATCAACTCCTGAACCATCACCCGTCTCTTGTCTCCATAGATGCTGCCTGACAAGCTGAGTTACTCCAGCACTTTGTGTCAACCCTCGGGGCATGTCCAGTCTTTTGATGTAAAGCAATGATTGATATTTAGAATTGGCGACAATGGATGTTCACGCTTATTCCTTCAAAGTGTTAGGACTTCCCTGCCCAATAGTCCTTCGTACACAGATTGGAGCAAATAATGAAGAAGACCCATCACCAATTTCTCTGAGGCAACTGTGGCGCAGCGGTAGAGTTGCTGCCTTACAACGCTTGCAGCGCCGGAGAACCTGGTTCGATCCTGACTACGGGTGCTGTCTGTATGGAGTTTGTACATTCTCCCCGTGACTGCGTGGGTTTTCTACCGAGATCTTCAGTTTCCTCCCACACTCCAAAGATGTAGAGGTTTGCAGGTTAATTAGCTTGGTATAATTGTAAATTGTCCCTAGTGTGTGTAAGACAGTGTTAGCGTGCAGGGATCACTGGTCGGCACGTACTCGATGGGCCGAAGGGTCCGTTTCTTTGCTGTATCTACAAAACTAAAACTAAAAAACTGCTGGTGGACAAAACTATCTAATATATATGATGGTGCACCCCTATATTCATGATGATCTTTCTTCAGATTGCTCCATATTCACCCTCCAGAGCTCTCAGACTTAGAGACATGTGGTGATAATTGTTGGATTGTAGAGGAGATATCAGACGGGCCAGCTACAGTGAAAGTGTACACCACTGTTGTGGGACGTATCACTGATGGGGATGAGTCAGAGTACAGAAGAGAGATCGAGCAACTGTCCATATGGTGCCAGCACAATAACCTGGCCCTCAACACCAGCAAAACCAAGGAACTGATTGTGGACTTTGGAAGGAGTAGGAGGGGGACCCACAGCCCCATTTATATCAACGGGTCGATGGTTGAAAGGGTCAAGAACTTCAAATTCCTGGGCGTGCACATCTCTGAAGATCTTTCCTGGTCCGAGAACACTAACGCAATTATCAAAAAAGCTCATCAGCGCCTCTACTTCCTGAGAAGATTACGGAGAGTCGGATTGTCAAGGAAGACTCTCTCTAACTTCTACAGGTGCACAGTCGAGAGCATACTGACTGGTTGCATCGTGGCTTGGTTCGGCAATTTGAGCGCCCTGGAGAGGAAAAGACTACAAAAAGTAGTAAACACTGCCCAGTCCATCATCGGCTCTGACCTTCCTTCCATCGAGGGGATTTATCGCAGTCGCTGCTTCAAAAAGGCTGGCAGTATCATCAAAGACCCACACCATCCTGGCCACACACTCATCTCCCTGCTACCTTCAGGTAGAAGGTACAGGAGCCTGAAGACTGCAACAACCAGGTTCAGGAATAGCTACTTCCCCTCAGCCATCAGGCTATTAAACCTGGCTCGGACAAAACTCTGATTATTAGCAACCACTTTCTGTTATTTGCACTACCAGTTTATTTATTTATGTGTGTATATATTTATATCATGGTATATGGACACATTTATCTGTTTTGTAGTAAATGCCTACTATTTTCTGTGTGCTTAAGCAAAGCAAGAATTTCATTGTCCTATACAGGGACACATGACAATAAAGTCACTTGAACTTGAACTTGAACTTGAAGTGAATTATCTCAGCCAGACCATCCCTGCCCTGCACACAAAGCAGCCTCCCTTCCATTGACTCCATTTACACCTCACGTTGCCTCGGCAAGGCCAGCAGCATAATCAAAATTGAGTCACAGCCTGGCCACTCCCTCTTCTCCCTCTCCCATCGGGCAAAAGTTACAAAAGTGTGAAAACGCACACCTCCAGATTCAGGGACAGTTTCTTCCCAGCTGTTATCAGGCAACTGAACCATCCTACTGCAACTATAGAGCAGTCATGAGCAACTATTTACCTCATTGGAGACCCTTGGACTATTTTTGATCAGACTTTGCTGGACCTTATCTTACACTAAACGCTATTCACGTTATTCCCTTTATCATGTATCTGTACACTGTGGATGGCTCAATTGTAATCGTGTATTGTCTTTCCGCTGACTGGTTAGCTCACGACAAAAGCCTTTCACTGTACTTTGGTACACGTGACAATAAACTAAACTCAAACTCTAGTGAGGCACTAATACTTACCAAGACTGAGACCATCTAAGGGGGGGGGGGGTGGGGTAAGATGTGGCAGCCTGTGCACAGATCACCAACAGGGACTCTCAATACTGCTGCACTGGGGATGTTATTTAAGCCTGGAACTATTTCAGCTCTCTGTTCCAGCAATAGCATTTCAATAGCATCTCAATCTTGTCGACATCGCCAGCTCAGTAGAAGTAATAGGCGGGCAAATAGAGTCTACATATAGTGTTTACATCCTCGGTATAACCCAGCATCTGCAGTTCCTTCCTACACATAGAGCCTATCATGTGGCTGCCAACAGTAGGTTATCTTATCCCATGGATTTCTAATAACCTGCACCCATTGGTGAAAGTAGTGTATGGTTGGCAGCAGAGATGCATCATCGCAGATTTTTAGGCATTAGTATTATCAAGTAATTTGAAGGCGGAAGGAACACTGCCTCAGGAGGGGCTGGCTCTACGTAGAGTATCATGGTTTCAAGCTATTAATCAGACGCAACTTTACTTTCTGCAGCTATCGATGCACTCGCTTCAACCCAGCACATCCCATTTGTTTTGCGTGGATGTTGCAGACACACGGAGGCTGCCGTACGTGAGGCGTGACGTTGCTGCACCTCACAGCCGCTGCGCGCATGGAAGGTCGTACGGTCGCACGTGATAGGAGCAGAATTGGGGCCATTTGGCCCATCAAGTCTACTCCGCCATTCAATCACGGCTGATCGATCTCTCACTCCTAACCCCATTCTCCTGCCCTCCCCCCGTAACCTCTGACCCCCGTACTGATCAAGAATCGGGGGAAGAAAGATGCCAGCCTTCCTGACGATTAGCTGAGCAGCCGGAAGGAGCTGCAGTGGGGAGTCTCTCACACAGGCCTCTCCATCTCACAGGAAGACTCGGGGACTTCAGGTGTCCCTTCTCTGGGGATGGGTTGCGGGCGAGGGGGCGGGGGTTGGCATGGACCCACTGTCCTGCAGGGAAGTTCCTGCTCCGCACCTGCTTTCTAGTACCACCCCCACATATACAGTAAAGGGATAGGTTTATAAACCAAACAGGTTTTGAGGGGCACTCATTTAAAACGTGTTTCGTTTTTGCGGTACTCACATCCCCACTCACTTGTAACATCTCTCACTCCCACTCAATGCCTGCCCTCCCTCTCACCCTCCCTCCACTCAATGTCTCACCCCCCCCCCCCCCCCCCCCATTCACCCCCCCCCCCACTCACCGTCTCTACCCCATTCACCATCTCCCCCCCACTCACTGTCTCCCCCACACTCACCATATCCCCATTCACCATATCCTCCCCATTCACTGTCTCCCCCATTCACTGTCTCCCCCCACTCACTGTTTCCCCCCCATTCACTGTCTCCCCCACACTACCATATCCCTATTCACCATATCCTTCCCATTCACTCTCCCCCATTCACTGTCTCCCCTACACTCACCATATCCCCCATTCACCATATCCCCATTCACCATATCCCCCATTCACCATATCCCCATTCACCAATTCCCCCATTCACCATATCCCCCCACTCACCTTCTCTCCCCCACTCACCTTGCTTTCCCCCTACAGTTACTGTCATCACACCACCGCCGCCCACAGTCCCCTCCCCTCACCACCTCACACTGGACCCTCCCTGCTTCTGTCCACACTCACGCCCCCCCCCCCCCCCTCCCCCGCTTCCAGATAATAAAAGACCTGGCAATTAATTCCCTTCCTGCCTCTGGTTCTCACAGTGAAATGAAACTGGATGCGGTGGCAAATTAAAGCACTCAATCTCCGCCAACTTGTTTTTAAAAGACCTAGACATGAGCTGTGGAAAATCCCAGTGGTAAGAGGCTTCGGGAACCATGAAGTCAGGGTCCCCTGTTTCTCTTAATCGTGTCCCACTTATAATATTTTGTGCTGCACTTCACTTATATGCTGCCTCCCAAAATATAATTTTCGGAAAGAAATCTATTTAATTTGCATTTGAATGAAGCAATACCAACTGATTCCATTCTCTCCCTCAGGAGCCTGTTCCTTAGATTGAACACTTACTCACTGAAATAATTTTTCTGTGGATTTGTTTTTAATTTACACTCCTTCAAGCACAGGCAGTATTTCTTAACACTACTGACGATGGAAGATGGAATGGCTTGTTTTGGTTTCAATATTACTGAACACATCTCTTTGCAGCATTCTCTTCTCCCCCAAAAATGTCCCCAACATTCCTCAAAATGCTGATCCTCCATCTTTTACGAACCTAGAGGCCTCTTTAAGGCTGTCTGAGTGGTTGCTGGATGCTTTTTATTTTATAGCAATCAAAACTATTCACAGTGTTGCAAGTGAAGTTGAACTGGTTTAGTTTAGTTTAGAGATACAGTGTGGAAACAGGCCCACCTCATATTAACAGTATCCTACACACACACACTAGGGACAATTTTTACATTTACCAAGCCTACAGTGTGGGAGGAAACCGAAGATCCCGGAGAAAACCCACGCAGGTCACGGGGAGAATGGACAAACTCAGTACCAACAGCACCCGTAGTCAGGATCGAACCCTGATCTCCGGCACTGCATTCACTGTAAGGCAGCAACTTTATCGCTGCTCCACTGTGCTGCCCTTAAAGCAGTATTAATTCTCTACTGATCTATTCTCAGTATAGTGATTAATTGCCAATCAGGTTTCCTGGATCTCTCTGTTTACAGACCCAATTCCTAACGAGGTTGAAATCGTCCTTGGCAATCTACTTCAACCCTGCTTCCAACAAAATGTAACCAGGAGAAGCCTGCTTTTAATCAAGCACCAAAGTGTATTCATGATCCCCAGCTTGTTTTAATGCAGCTTGATGACGTTGTATTTCACTTTGACTCAAAATGGGCTGTTTAACTCTCACTGCATAGCTTGGGATGGGGGGGGATGATAGTTACAAGTGGCGTTATTGAGGTGATATACTGTTTGCAAAGCTTCTCTCTACATGGAAGACACGGTGTCTTCAGCTCGGATCCACAATCAGTCAGCGGAGTGATCTAGAGTGATCATCCGATATATGTTTAACCTGGCCTCGGGGCAGAGTTATTTGCAGCAGGAGCGAGCCCATGCTCTCTGCCATCTGGCCCGACTGTTCCCCTGTTCCTTTCCCCGTCACATCTGCCTACTTGAAGGTGCTGCGAATTTGGCTCGGAGGAGCTGGTTTGCATGGCAAGAATTAGCATGAGATGAGATCAGCATTGGGTTTTGGTGGTGGGCAAGAACCTGGTTATCATGTGCGAGGTGCACTCAGTGTTGCTGCACCTGGTGTGCGTGTGGCCCACTGTTTCATCTGGAGATCCAGGATGGATTGCACCTGTCGAGTCATGATGCACAAGTCTCCAGAGGGGAAAACGTACCCCATACAGTGTTCATCCTGGCTACCTTTGTGTATGGCTGCAGCAGGCTGTGCTCAGTACTGAAGTACACAACCGATGTCGGGAAGATCCAACCATGCAGAAGGTTCGACTAGCCCCGACCCTGGGTCGATCGCCCAGCGTGGGGTGCTGACATTCCCCCCCCCCCCCCCCCGATGCAGGAGCTTGATCGCCCCGACGCGGAGGGCCCGACCGCCGGCTACAGGAGCCAAGATCGTCCTGTCAATGGAAGGTTCGAGGCCCCCGACCGCAGGAGAACAGGGAAGAGACTGAACTTTTTTTCGCCTTCCATCACAGTGAGGAATGTGGAGGAGTTACTGTGGTGGATGTTTATGTTAAAATGTATTTTGTGTGTCTTGATGCTTTTTATTGGTATGACTGTACGGCAAATCAAATTCCTTGTACTGTATGTTGCAAAACATACTTGGCTAATAAAGTATGATTATGATTATGACGAATGTCACTTTGTGCTGAGGTTCTACCCATCCCTGGTGTTGGACTCATTGTTATGCAATGTTCCACTCAGATGGACATTGCCACACGGCCTGTCCTTCATTAAAATAACACTCTACAGCAAAACACCTTTGACCACGACCATCAGGCAGTGGTTGAGCAGGGACTATCTGGCAGGTCCTGTGGAAATAGGACACTGTGGATCCTGTCGGATTGTTCCCCAAGCAGACTACCAAAGTTATTTGGCAGAACACCTCAATCACCAGAACTCAGCAGCAAGCACCTGGACCTTTGCTTGCTTGGTGGTGAGAAGGGCCCTTTCTGTCAAACCCTCTGTGTCAGAACCGTTTCCACCAGGAGATTGCTGCGGTGTGGATGAAACCATGGTCCTTCTCCTCAAGGACCATGCACGTGCCGAGAAGGTTTGAACCAGGATGCAAAATCTTCTCAAGGTTTGGCCTGAGCATCTGCGTAACAGAGGACACTTTGATTTCACACAGAGAGTGGTAAATCTCTGGAATTCTCTGCCACAGAAGGTAGTTGAGGCCAGTTCATTGGCTATATTTAAGAGGGAGTTAGATGTGGCCCTTGTGGCTAAAGGGATCAGGGGGTATGGAGAGAAGGCAGGTACAGGATACTGAGTTGGATGATCAGCCATGATCATATTGAATGGCGGTGCAGGCTCGAAGGGCCGAATGGCCTACTCCTGCACCTATTTTCTATGTTTCTATGTTTCTACCGGCTGTCCCCAGGAATGCGCGTTAAGGCAAACATCAACCACTGCTGGACGCTCGTCAACTTGGTGAAAGACACACTTTGCTCTGCCCAATGCTTGTTTGTTTTCCAGTGTAAGGAGATATCCACGAGCGAATGTGCCAATTGGCATTGTTCCAGTTTGCCTCAACACAGGCTGAGGGACACACTGAAGCTCGGTGCAGCCAACACAAAGGCTTGGTGGGACAATAGGACACCTCTGCCACCTCTGATCACCGGGGGCCTAACTACAGAGCAACAGTGTTTCAAGTGGTGCATTGTTTATGGAGGAAACAGGATCAGTGTTGTGGATTCTACGACAATGTATTGAATTGATGTTATAATGAAAGTAGAGAAAGGCAAGTCTTAAATGTATTCACTATATATTTGGTGAATTAAGTTATATATTTGAAATAAAAATAACTCCCCAGTCTGTGCAATAGCCACACAAGTGCACTGGTTGGAATCATAAGCAATGTATCCCACTGATATTTGCTCTTTAGTACACCGTCTAAGTGAACTTTGTAGACAGTCTATACTTATCCCAAAGTCCTGCTTTAGCATTGTTTCCTTCAATGCCCATTCAAATGGTTGCCTAAATGCCTCTTAAATGTGATGATTGTATTTGATTCCACCACCTCCTCTGGCAATGCGTTCAGATACCTAAAATTGAGAATTTAGGCTACCTAAGTGGAGTACCCAAGTGCAAAGACTTGCTTCACTTACAATCCAACAACATAATCTGGTTTGTAGAAATACTCATAATTTAGTGTATACTTATCTGCTTTGTTGTTGTCCTCCAGCAACAGCTAAAATATCTTTAAACAACTAAGGAAAACAAAAACTCTGCAAAGATTAACAGTAATTTTTTTTTAAATTCTCAGTTCATAAAGTGAAACGAATAAGAAATGTGCATTAATTTCGAAATAGGAAAAGAAACTAAACTATTGGTCTGAAGAAAGGTCTCGACGAGTATTTTTCCTCGGTATTTACCAAGGAGAAAGACAGTATATTACAACAATAGTGCTGTGAAGAGCCTGGAGATGTTTTAGCATGAAATAGGTGGCATACAAACAGAAGTTGTTGCTGTCTAAATAGGTTGACACCATTGGTAAATTAACACAACAGGCTGGCATTTATAATCAAATACGATGTACCAATGAAGAGAAAAATACGAATTTGTGACTCTTGACATTTCATGGCATTTGCGGTTTAATTAGAAAAAACTAGCTGTCTTTCAATTGACTTTCCAGTGGTAATCTATCTCATGTGTTTTTTGTCTCTGAATGGAATGATTGTCAGTTCTGTCACAAGCAACGTTTCAGCCACTGTGGAAGGTATATCGCAGGAGGCATTGTGTAGGGTCATTTTCTTTCTATTGCCACTGATGTATTTCTGGTGTGAATTCATGCATAGAAAATATATGATATGACCTCTCCAGATAAATCACAAAATAGATAGTGATTTATTCACTAAAGCATGAACTATCTCTCTGCAATCTTCCAGGGTCCTTTGCAACAGGTGAAGAGGAAAGCAGTTTCACTTTATTCCCCCTCCCATTCCCACAATGAGCTTTCTGGTCTGCGCCACCTCCACTGTCAGAGTGTGGCCCAACGCAAATTGGAGGAACAGCACCTCATATTTTGCGGTATGAATTATGATTTCTCTAACTTCAAGTAACCCTTGCTTTCCCTCTCTCTCTGTCCCTCCCCCACCATAGTTCTCTGACTAGTTTCACTGTCCTGATTAAATTTACTGTTTGTTTGCCTCGTTGACACCTTCTCCTCAGCCAACAATGAACCATTGTACATTTTCTTGATCAACATCTGTTTTGATCTGTCCTTTTCACACCTTGCATGTTCTTTGTACCCTTCCATATCTCTAATTTCCCTCCCCCCTGACTCTCAGTCTGAAGAAGGGTCTCGGCCCGAAACGTCACCCGTTCCTTCTCTCCAGAGATGCTGCCTGTCCCGCAGAGTTGCTCCAGCATTTTGTGTCTATCTTCTGTGTAAACCAGCATCTGCAGCACCTTCCTACACATTCCTCATCAATATCTTCACCACAATTAAATTGACCCATTAATTTGTTTTCTTTTAGGTGATATTGAGATTGATGCAAACGTTCATCTCTGTTTAATTTAAAGTCACTCCACTTTTAAACCGGTGCAAATCAGTGCAAACACAACAGCATTGGAGATGAACACAGAAATACATTAATACACTGATTCTGAATACCTCATTGTTACACTGACTAATGTATGTTAGAAAACTATTTCCTTTATTAACTGAACTCCATTTGCTATTAATGACATGAGATGATTTATGTTTAATTTGCTCACTGACATTCCCTTGATTGCTCTGAGAGCAGAGGTGATAATTAACATATTTAAAAACTCACCAAGAGTGATCTCTAACCATGAACTAAATGAACCAGGTACCACTGATATCCTGGAGATACAATCACAGAGCCCATAACACCACGGTAATTCAATTGTCTAGACCATGATTGAAACAACACAATATTTCCACAGATTTTTAGGACATGTTTAAAGTATGTAATAGCATGGCAGTATTTTGCTTACTGCCTATATAAAGTGTGTATGTGTGTGTGTGCATGCGCACAAGAGATCTTGTGCTATGCTCTGTGCTAGTGATGATGAGAATGAGTGGGTGTGTGGATGTAAGTGAATGTATTGACTGTGAATTAGTGGCTGAGTTTATACCTTATCAAGCCACACTAATGTGGAGCTACATAATGAAAAGAATGATGGAGGTAGTCTTATCCTGTATGTTCTCATCCAGATCATTGACTGAGATGACAAACAGTAACGGGCCCAGCACCGAACCCTGAGGCACACCATTAGTCATAGGCCTCCAGTCCGAGAAGCAACCTTCCACCATCACCCTCTGCTTCCTTCCATGAAGCCAATTTTCTATTGAAATGAAGCCAGGGACAGGCTTAGAAGGATGTGGGTCAAATTCAGGCAGGTAGGACCAGTTTAATTGGGGCATGTTGGTTAACGGAGGTAAGTTGGGCTGAAGGGCCTGTTTCCACAACGTATGTCTCCATGGAGATATTGCAGCTTTTTCTTTTATTTGCAAATTCTCTAATCTGTTTTTTTTAATTTCTCATGCTTGGGCAGAACTCTCTTAGTTGAGAGGATGAGAAAGATGTCTGTTTACACACACTACCCAATGTTATTAGTTGGACAATTAAAGGCCAAAGAATTGGGTGTCAGTCCAATCCACATTTATCTTGTTTTTACAAGGATTTTATGTTTGTTTGGAATTGTCTTGAGGCAGCAAAAGATCATAGGCCGAGGCCAGCATTCCTCAAGTTGAACGCACCTCTATTGAGTTCACGTCAACTTCTATGCCAATAACAACTGATCGCAGCCGAGAAAGGAAGGAAAACTTCCTGAAAACTATCCTGGAGCCCAAACAAAACAAACAAGGCCGGGCTTCCAAAGTAAATGTGCTGCATTTTGAAAGAGACTGTAGATGCAACACAAATCAAACTGCTCGAGGAAGTCAGCAGATCAGGAAGCTGTGGTTAGGTCAATGTTTTTAGTCAAAACCTGCAGCCCCTGACCCACTGAGTTCTCCAGCAATGTGTGTTTGCAGTGTGATGCATTTTCAATCTGCTTGAGACCGTGTGTTGAGTCCCAGACAGTAGATTATACGTCAGACTGCAACAAATTGAGATTACATTGGACAGGTGAGGTCTTCTCCACTCCCTCCCTAGCGACAAATGTTGTTTCAACGGAAGATATCTAATAGTGAATTGGGCAAAAAGACAAATATACAACTTTAAGCGTAGACAAGTTGATAAAATATTTGTAACAATCAAGTCATCAATTGGATAATTCCTGGGTTTCTCTTGAATGGAAATAAACTGTTTGCATCTCACAGGGAAAATTGAGACACAAAAGCCTCGATATCTTTGTTCACGATACAGGTTGATGGACATAATCGTTGTTACATAAAGACACAAACAATACTTGATAAGAGGGAGGAAGGATGGCGTTGTAGTAAAGTACAAAGAATTTAGTCAGAGCTGGCTAGAAGTTGATGCATTATCCACTCTGCACAGAGCAAGCCAAACAGAAGTAGTGTGTAAGCCACCAAGAGGAAGCCAAGGAGTTCGTGGACCACTCTAAGAAACATAGTCATCATCACTTTGCCGGTTGCTTTTACCATGCTGACAAATCCAGAAAGCCTATCTCACCAGATGGAGCTGGAAGTGAAATTGTTCTAGAAGAAGAGAGAGTGAAAAATAGTTAAATTCAACATCACAACCATGAACCAAGAATATAGTGCCGGTGCCAGCAATATACATGGTATAAAAATCACACTTAATATATGACATTGAAAATGTGGCCAGTAGGAAAATAATTAAGTTTGCAGCACGGTAATGACAAAACTACTTACAGTAGTTCACATCCTCTAATGCTAATCTATTCAGTGACAGGAGAAAATGCCCATAGGTGGTGCTATTTTATATACCCTGTTTCAAAATGAGTAGATCATTGTATTATAGATACATTTGATTCTAGCTCATGGCTCACACAAAGCATTAGGCAATACCATAGAGAATAGAAAGACCAAACCTAACAATTCTGTCGCACAAGCACAAAGTGGTAATTAAAGAGGTTTAGATGAGATAAGAAATTGCCAATGTTCTAACAGGCACATCTTCTGGTGCATTTGTTAGTATTCAGCATTAATATTTTTCTTGCTCAATGATCACGGTTCTTTCCTTGGCCAGTAACAAAGTCCAGATATCAGGGCATCCCATTTTGATAACTGGATATTCTCCATTGAACCATATTCTGGAAACATAGAAACATAGAAACATAGAAATTAGGTGCAGGAGTAGGCCATTCGGCCCTTCGAGCCTGCACCGCCATTCAATATGATCATGGCTGATCATCCAACTCAGTATCCCGTACCTGCCTTCTCTCCATACCCTCTGATCCCCTTAGCCACAAGGGCCACATCTAACTCCCTCATAAATATAGCCAATGAACTGGCCTCGACTACCCTCTGTGGCAGAGAGTTCCAGAGATTCACCGCTCTCTGTGTGAAAAAAGTTCTTCTCATCTCGGTTTTAAAGGATTTCCCCCTTATCCTTAAGCTGTGACCCCTTGTCCTGGACTTCCCCAACATCGGGAGCAATCTTCCTGCATCTAGCCTGTCCAACCCCTTAAGAATTTTATAAGTTTCTATAAGATCCCCTCTCAATCTCCTAAATTCTAGAGAGTATAAACCAAGTCTATCCAGTCTTTCTTCATAAGACAGTCCTGACATCCCAGGAATCAGTCTGGTGAACCTTCTCTGCACTCCCTCTATGGCAATAATGTCCTTCCTCAGATTTGGAGACCAAAACTGTACGCAATACTCCAGGTGTGGTCTCACCAAGACCCTGTACAACTGCAGTAGAACCTCCCTGCTCCTATACTCAAATCCTTTTGCTATGAAAGCTAACATACCATTCGCTTTCTTCACTGCCTGTTGCACCTGCATGCCTACTTTCAATGACTGGTGTACCATGACACCCAGGTCTCGCTGCATCTCCCCTTTTCCTAGTCGGCCACCATTTAGATAATAGTCTGCTTTCCTGTTTTTGCCACCAAAATGGATAACCTCACATTTATCCACATTATACTGCATCTGCCAAACATTTGCCCACTCACCCAGCCTATCCAAGTCACCTTGCAGTCTCCTAGCATCCTCCTCACAGCTAACACTGCCCCCCAGCTTAGTGTCATCCGCAAACTTGGAGATATTGCCTTCAATTCCCTCATCCAGATCATTAATATATATTGTAAATAGCTGGGGTCCCAGCACTGAGCCTTGCGGTACCCCACTAGTCACTGCCTGCCATTGTGAAAAGGACCTGTTTACTCCTACTCTTTGCTTCCTGTTTGCCAGCCAGTTCTCTATCCACATCAATACTGAACCCCCAATGCCATGTGCTTTAAGTTTGTATACTAATCTCTTATGTGGGACCTTGTCGAAAGCCTTCTGGAAGTCCAGATACACCACATCCACTGGTTCTCCCCTATCCACGCTACTAGTTACATCCTCGAAAAATTATATAAGATTCGTCAGACATGATTTACCTTTTGTAAATACATGCTGACTTTGTCCAATGATTTCACCACTTTCCAAATGTGCTGCTATCCCATCTTTAATAACTGACTCTAGCAGTTTCCCCACTACCGATGTTAGACTAACTGGTCTGTAATTCCCCGTTTTCTCTCTCCCTCCCTTCTTAAAAAGTGGGGTTACGTTTGCTACCCGCCAATCCTCAGGAACTACTCCAGAATCTAAAGAGTTTTGAAAGATTATTACTAATGCATCCACTATTTCTGGAGCTACTTCCTTAAGTACTCTGGGATGCAGCCTATCTGGCCCTGGGGATTTATCGGCCTTTAATCCATTCAATTTACCCAACACCACTTCCCGGCTAACCTGGATTTCACTCAATTCCTCCAACTCCTTTGGCCCGCGGTCCCCTGCTATTTCCGGCAGATTATTTATGTCTTCCTTAGTGAAGACGGAACCAAAGTAGTTATTCAATTGGTCTGCCATATCCTTGTTCTGGTCCATTGAACCAAAGACAAGTGGGAGACCAATCTGGGTTTGAACCTTGCCTGAGAAATTCAGCATCGTTCCTATGGGTGGACTTCAGTACCGTTTGCAAAGGGGGAATTACTACAAACAATCGGTTTTCGTTCGGGTTTGAAATGCCTGTGAGACGAGTCGACTGAAAGATGATCTCCACTTCCATGAATGAAGATTAGGAGATGTTGAAGAATTAGAGAGAAGATTAAAAAAAAGTCCATGACCGGATATGAAATTGGCTGCTGCAGAAATTGTCCTTACTGAGCCCGAACGTTCTTTAAAAGCGCCAGAGAAGGGTTCTGGAAAAAAAAAGTTTGGAGACGAGTAGGAAAGTAGGAAAGGATTCATAGCGAGTACGTCAACAGCCTTGCTGGCCCCATGCCCCGTCTATGGTTTGACATTGCATGACTGGAAATTATGTGGAGGTGTTCTGCAATTAGAAGTTCAAGAATGCAAAGATTTTCATTAGACTCCTTGTCGAAATACTCAATCAAAATCCCACATTGGATTCCAGTCAGACAGAGTGTTTGTTTTCTCCACACATCTGGCAGGGTACCAAACTACCAAGATGTGGGTTGACAGATCTGTACAAAGGCTGTATTTTTCATATTGCAACAGTGTTGGAAGAAGCATTTTGACAGGGAAGGGAGAGATGCAATTTAAATTGATACCATTTTAAAAGTAGCTCAGGAACAGCAGGCTCTGGGCTGTACGCAAAAGCTTGAAACCTGCAGGAGAGCTTGGCAAGGCTGTTGAAAAGCACAGACCCATGGCTTTATTAATAAGAGGCACAGTGAACAAATACTGTTGTCTTCATTTCTGTGCACCATGTTCAAGGTCAAAGAGATGATGAAGGGATTTATTAGCGGGGATGAGAGACCTCAGTTATGTAATGAAATTGGAGATGATTGTGTTCGCTTGAGAGCAGAGACAATCAAGGGTGGATTTGACAGGAGTGCTCAAAATCACGAACACTTTTCATTGAGTAAATAAACAGAAAATGTTTCCAGTGATCACCGGGCTTGTTATCAGAGAATACAGACTTCAAGTGGCTGGCAAAAGGATGAGATGTGACACTTTCTCAGGCAGTTGTTTGGAGTGGATAAATAATGGAAGGAGGAAAATACAACAAGCCAAGGGGAACGGGAAGGGGTGTGGGAACAGCTGAAAGATGCCAAGCCCTGGTGACCGAATTGGCTTCACCCCCAATATATGGTTATTCGGTATTTCTAAGCCTCCTGACATATGGGGTGGAGGGGTTCCTAAAACGTCATGATACTCAGCTTGTTCAGATGAAGCCAGGAATTTGAATGAATGAATGAATGAATGAATGAATAGGTTTATTGGCCAAGTATTCACATACAAAGAATTTGCCTTGGTGCTCCGCCCGCAATGACAACATGACCTACAGGGACAGTTAGGATTTGTTCCCACAATTTGTTCCCACAATGAAAGCAGGTGGCGTTGTGCTGCTGAAGTTTGTTTAAGTTCGTGCAGAATGGTTCTGTCCACATCTCTGGGTGCCATTGACTGAGAACATTTGGCCCTTCTATTTTGGCTGGATTTTCATTTTCCCTGCCAGCATTTTCTCTTATGTAAAACTTCCCCAATTATTATCAATAGGAAAATAGCACGGAAAATGAGCCTGCTGTGAGATTTTCAACTTCATTGGTCAGTCCATAACAAAATACTGACCTCCTCTTCATCGAAGTCACGGCCTCAAAAAGGCAGCCAGCGTCAGTTGAGACTCACACCAATGTGGCTACACTCTCGTTTCCCTCCTGTCATGGGGAAGAAGGTGTAGGAGCCTGAAAACGATTACGTTGTAGCAGGGACTCGCAGGAGTCCAGCCAAAAACTAGTCGGGCACGAGTTGTGTGCACTAGACGTGTTTATTCTCTCCAATACAGCTCCCTACTCACCTCCAGGTCATGGGCGTTGCCTGGCCTTAAATACCAACTCAGGTACCAACCCAGTTACTCCCACACCAAGACACCGCCCTCCAGAGCCAATGGGTTGTTGTGCCCTTGGGTTGCCACCAGGTGCCGCCACAACGTCCAGGTTCAGGAGCAGCTTTTTCTCAACGACTGTCGGAGTCTAAATCAGATATGAGAGTCGTCATTGCACTGTGTTGGAACAAGGATAAAAGTGGGGACAGCCCAACTTATTATACAAGAAGGTATCTTGGAAAACTTGAACCTAATTTAAATTTTTTTTTAAATTTGTGTTGGCTGTTAAAAATTAAACGCTACAACCTCCATCTAAGTTCCGAACTGCATAGACTTGAGGGTAATTGTTTTTGTCTAAGCTCTATTTTTGTTTGCTTGTCTTTTTTATATATATACTGCATCTCTTTTGCATAGGAGATGCTGCAGATGCTGGTTTACATTGAAGATAGTCACAAAATGATGGAGTAACTCTGTGGGACAGGCACCATCTCTGGACAGAAGGAATGGGTGACGTTTCAGGCCGAATGATCAGCCATGATCATATTGAATGGCGGTGCTAGCTCAAAGGGCTGAATGGCCTACCCTGCACCATGGAGTTTTCTATGTTTACTTGTCCATACTAATCCTAGTTTCCAGCATTTGGCCCATTGTGTTCCATGCATTAGTGATTCAAGTGCTCATTTCAATGCTACTTAAACTTTGCAAGAACCTCTCCTTTAGACAGTGCGTTCCAGTTCCCAATCATCCTCTGACTGAAAATATTTTCCTTTGCACTCCCTATAAATTCCCTAGCCCTTATCCTAAATGCTGTGTTCATCTCTTCTCTGAGGAAAGGGTTCTTACTATCTACCCTATCTATCCCCTTGTCATTTAGTATCCCTCCATCAGAATTCCCCATTCGCTGCTCCAAGAAAGATAACCAAGAAGACAATGCTGTGAAATAAAATAAAATACAAAAAAAAATGCTGATTCTGGAAATCTTAAACTAAAACAAAAAGTAGTGGAAAGGCTCAACAGGTCAGGTAGCATCTGTAGAGAGAGAAAAGACAATAAAAATGTTGAGCCCAATCTGACAAATATATCAGACCTAAACAAGTAACAGTTTCTCCATCCACAGATGCTGTCTGACCTTCTGCATGTTTCCAACATTTTCTATTTCCGTTCCAGTGTCTCCTCATAACTGAAACACCCCATCCCTGGGGACATCCTGGTGAATCGCCTCTGCACCCTCTCATAAGGTCATAAGGAATAGGAGTAGAATTAGGCCCTTCGGCCCATCAAGTCTACTCCGCCATTCAATCATGGCTGATCTATCTCTCCCTCCTAACTCCACCCTCCTGCCTTCTCCCATGCAGTCGCCTCCTGCCTATGGAGACCAGAATCAGGAAGCAGGACAGGCTGACGTCGGCAACATGTGTGCAATTAGTCGGAGATCTCAGGAGGTGACGAGCAACGGTCTGAGGAAAGTAGTGCAACCACACGGATGTCTAGTTAATCGTAGGTGGATCAGAATCGTGGAGGTTGCAATGTGGGCTGCAATGTAAATCAGAGCTGGAGACAGTCAGCGAGCAAAGCGACGTGGGTGTGGAAGTGAGATGTGAAATCCTTAATAATCTTATCAACTGCAAAGTGTACGTCAAAATAACACTTTTTTAAAAAATCAAGACACCTCTTTAAATCACATAGATGTTGAGGGTGAAAAACAATTCCCTCCCACGCCAAAGACTATTATGGAAGCCATTGTGCCCTGCGCCCACATGGAGCCTAATTGTGCCGGCTACACAGGTAAGTGCGCAGCGCCACCCACCCTACTAATGTTTATGAATGTCGGGTGGATAAACCCTACACACCGAGAGTATTCGAGAGCAACCGCAGTCTCAGTTTTATTCCCTCTGCTGCTCTATACTGGCTAACTGAAAATGGTGTAGTGCATTTCTAACTACAGAAAATGTGCTTTCTTAATTTAATGTCTCTGAGATGCAGATAGGGGTCATTTAACAATTATCTTTATGCAAATTAATGGTAACAAAGATTAATTCTTTGATAATAGTGTTTTGTAACTCCGTAAACAAAGTGCCTGTTTTATCAATGGTAAAAGAACAACACTCCCCATAAATTTTAATTATCAATTCGTCAAAATATAACATCCTACAATGATCATAGTGGAAAATCTTTGATCTTGCTTGGCCTTATCACCTACACTTAGTCATACTTTTATCCTCCTGAGCTGGCTCATTGCTCAATCAGTGTGGTTGCTCCCAAACCTTCAGTGGATGCACATTGGTTTGACTTCCCAAATGCAACACCTCATACTTATCTGCATTAAACTTTTTTGGTGACCATTTTCGCTCTCTATGATACCACTCACTGTAGTGTCTTCCCCATATTTACCAATCATGCCTTCTAGACTTTCATCCAAATCTCGAATCTCTACAAATGGTGAATGCCTTCACTTTGCCTGTATCTGAAATATCCTTACGATGATTCCACTCCAAGCTGTGGGGTCAAGGGCAACTCTTGTTTAGATGCATTATAGGTTAAGCATCGTTGGATATTCGGGATAGTTGGATATGGTCGATACAGTGGAGAAGGACCTCACATTTGTTTAATGCACCATTTTGATGTCCTGGTCTTCTTGAGGAGCTTGTGGCAATGGCATCATGATGCTTAACCCACTGCATTTCACCTCCAACCACACTGCCTGGTCCCTCTCTCCATGAGGAAAACATGTTAAATTTCCTACAGAAGATACAGACTGCTGGAGTAGCTTCCGACTTTCTTTCCCAACTGCCTTCCCCTACAATCAGTATGCAGAAGGGTCCTGACCCGAAACGTCACCTATCCATGTTCTCCTGAGATGCTGCCTGCTAGTCCAGTACTCTGTGTCTTCCTTTTGTTAACCAACATCTGCAGTTCCTTGTTTCTAGATCTCCTGAGGAAGTGGGGGCATTGGTATGCTTTCATGGCATAAGATTCAAGAGATTCAAGAGAGTTTTATTGTCATGTGTCCCTGAAAGAACAATGACATTCTTGCTTTGTTTCAGCACAACAGAACATAGTAGGCATTGACTACAAAACAGATCAGTGTGTCCATATACCATTGTATAAATATATACACACACATGAATAAATAAACTGATAAAGTGTAAATAACAAATAATGGGCTATTAATGTTCAGAGTTTTGTCCGAGCCAAGTTTAATAGCCTGATGGCTGTGGGGAAGTAGTTATTCCTGAACCTGGTCGTTGCAGTCTTCAGGCTCCTGTTTCTAATGTTATTTATTGTTATTGTGGTAGGAACAGGTCAAATTGATGGTGATGTTTATCCCCAGGATCTTGAACCTCTCAACTATCTCCACCAGCACCTTTGATGCAGACTGAGTTGTTTGCACCATTCCACACCCTGAAGATCATCACTAGCTCCTTGATTTTGCTGACATCGAAGGAGAAGTGTTCTAGATTAATATTTATCTCTTAACCAACAACACTAACAGAGACAGACACAAAAAGCTGGAGTGTCATCACCGTCTCTATCTGTTTCCCTTATCCCCAAACAGTCTGAACATGCGGGTCTCAACCCGAAAAGTCACCCACTCCTTTTATCCAGAGATGGTGCCTGTCCTGCTGAGTTACTCCAGCATTTTTTGTCTATTTTCAGAGTAATTACTGAATGTGAATGATCAGCCATGACCACAGTGAATGGCGGTGCTGGCTCGAAGGACCGAATGACCTATTGTCTATTGTGATTGTAAACCAGTTCCCTCCTAAATATTAACTATACAAATGCAACTTTACACAAATGATCTGTGATTGCAAATGCAGTTTGACTTTACAATATGGGTCGATGTTTGGCTTTATGAATTCTGCTAATCAAAAGAGTACAGGCCTGCTTGGAGTCGGGATTTGTTCAATTAGCATCAATGAGAGACTGCAGTTAAAACTGCAATGGTCACTCACTGGGCGCCCCATGTCTCAACAGCACCATCTGCTGCCCAAGTGCAGCAGTAACAGACCCAGCATTTTTCTCACAGGCAGAGAGGTTTCCTCTCTCTCCATCAGAGAACTTTTATTATTTGTGTAAGAAGGAACTGCATATGTTGGTTTAAACCGAAGATAGACACAAAAAAGCTGGAGTAACTCAGCGGGACAGGCAGCATCTCTGGAGAGAAGGGATGGGTGACGTTTCCGGTCGAGACCCTTCTTCAGGTTTAGTTTAGTTTAGTTTAGTTTAGAGTGCTGCGCAGAAACAGGTCCTTTGGCCCATCGAGTTCGCGCCAAACAGTGATCCCCATACAGTAGCACCATCCTACGCACTCGGGACAATTTACTTTTTTTTAAACTGAAGCCAATTAAACCTGGACAGACACAAAACGCTGAAGTAACTCAGCGGGACAGGCAGCATCTCTGGAGAGTGCTATCTTCGATTTAAACCAGGATCTGCAGTTCTTTCCTACCAATTAAACCGGTACCTCTTTGAAGTTGGGGAGGAAACCGGAGCCCCCAGAGAAAACCCACACAGTCATGGGGAGAATGTACAAACTCCGTGTTCGAACCCGGGTACCTGTCCGCTGTAAGGCAGCAACTCTACCGCTGCGCCAACGTGCCACCACTGCCCTTGTCTTGTGTGAGGGCTGTACTCCTTTCATCAGTCCTTGTATTTCAGATTTTCAACATCTGCTGTATTTTGCTTTTTAAAAAAATATAGTTGCCTTAACTTATTTAGTATTTTAGATTTGAAATACTCAGTGAGACCCTTTGGCTAATGTTTTACTTTGTAAACTCTAGAATGGAACTCTTGTTTGCAGTGATGCGAGGTGGAAAATAGTGAAGACGCAAGGGACAATGTTCAGACCGTTTCCCCACTATTCACGCCCTCCGTTCTAACTTACTGCAAGGCACTGCGGAGCAAGGGAGAGAGCCGCCGAGACGGTCCATGCTCGCCCCTGGCGGCTGAACGCAAGACCCGGTGGACCGCGACCCACATGCCGGCCCTTGCTCAGCCTCCGAAGACCGGGAGGATGGAGCCAGTGACGGTGAGGGATGCAATAGGTGAGGAGCAAGGCGGGTAGGAAAGGGAACGTCTATTGTGTTGGACTTTATTTTTAACGATCACAGGACATTGAGAACATTGTAGCACGTGGACTTATTTGAAAATAAATCGCGACGCAGATTGATTCCCGGATAAGGGAAGAATAAGATGTGACCTCCTTGAAACACGCTAAATTCCTAATGGACTTGGCAGGTTAGAGGCTGGGGAATGGGGAGAGGAGTGGGAGAGAATGGGGTGGGGATGAACTTGTTTAGAAAATGTCAGAAAGGATGGGTAGGTTGCGAGGAAAACTGGAATCTGGCATCAGGCAATGGAAAAACAAAAAACAAAAGAAGAGATAGTATTGAATGAGAGTAAGAACATGCACGTACAGTGCAATGTACCGGTGCTACATTGGACAGCTTTAAAGCTTTGGAGTTCTCTACCCAAGAAGGCTTTGGAGGAACCATTATGGAGTATGCTCAAAACAGAGATCTTTAGATGTTTGGACATTAAGAGAATGAGTTTGGTGCAGGAAATTAGTGCTGAGGTGTAAGATCAGCTTTCTCAAATGGGGTGGAACAGGTACAAGGAGTCAAATGGTATTTGCAGGCTTCAATTTCTTCTGTTTTTAAGTTATATGCCTGTCCTACCAGCACATTTATTTATTTATTTAATGCATCTCATGAAACACACCACTGAGTGTGGTGGTGTAGAGCCTCAGTTAAATTAATGGACTGACCACAAGTATAAGCCCAAAACCCACCACGGCAACTGGAGTTTTTAAATTAAAGTAACAAAAAGTACATTCTGAATTAAAGCTAGCCTCAGGAGCTATAACCATAAAATGACCAGATTGACGTTAAAAATCAGTCTAGTTCACCAAGGCCCTTCAGGGGGGGGGGGGGGGTGGGGTGGGGGGGGGGGTACAACCGCCACCTTTAGAGTCATAGAGTGATGCAGTGTGGGAAAATGCCCATCAGCCCAACTCGCCCACACCGGCCAACAATGTCCCAGCTACACTAGCCTCACTTGCCTGCATTGGTCCATATCCCTCCAAACCTGTCCTATCCATGGACCTGTCTAACTGTTTCTTAAACGATGGGATATTCCCAGCCTCAACTACCTCCTCTGGCAGCTTGTTCTATATACCCACCACCTTTGTGTGAAAAAGTCACCCCTCGGATTCCTATTAAATCTTTTCCCTTCACCTTGTGCCTCTGTCCTCTGGTCCTCGATTCCCCTACTCTGGGCAAAAGACTCTGTACATCTACCCGATCTACTCCTCTCATGATTTTGTATACCTCTATAAGATGCCCCGTCATCCTCCTGCGCTCCATAGAATAGAGACCCAGCCTACTCAACCTCTCCCTATAGCTCACACCCTCTAGTCCTGGCAACATCCTCGTAAATCTTCTCTGAGCTTGACAATATCTTTCCTATAACATGTTGCCCAGAACTGAACACAATATTCTAAATGCAGTCTCACCAACGTTTTATACATCTGCAACATGACCTCCCAAGTTCTATACTCAATACTCTGACTAATGAAGGCCGAAGTGCCAAAAGCCTTTTTGACCAACTTATCTACCTGCAACTCGACCTTCAAGGAACTATGCAACACTACCCAGAGGTTTACCATTTACTGTGTATGTCTTGCCCTTGTTCGAGATCACACTTCTCTCTATTAAATTCCATCAACCATTCCTCCACCCACCTGGCCAATCGATCCAGATCCTGCTGCAATCGTTCACAACCATCATTTTGCATCATCAGCAAACTTGCTAATTTGCCCTGTATGTTCTCATCCAAATCACTGATGTAGATGACAAACAGCAATGGGCCCAGCACCGAACCCTGAGGCACACCACTAGTAGCAGGCTTCCAGTCTGAGAAGTAACCTTCCACCATTACCCTCTGCTTCCTTCCATGGAGCTAATTTGCTATCCATTCAGCTTTCTCTCCTTGGATCTCCCCACCCCCCCACTCGTAACAAGGGCAGGGTCCCCCTAGTCCACACCTTTCACCCCACTAGCCGTCACATATAACAAATAGTCCTCCGTCATTTTTGCCACCTCCAACGTGACCCCTCGCCACATCTTCCCATCTCCCCCCCCCCCCATCTGCTTTCCGCAAAGACCACTTCCTCCGTAACTCCCTGATCAATTCTTCCCTTCCCTCCCGCAACACCCCCTCCCCGGGCACTTTCCCTTGCAACCGCAAGATATGCTACACTTGTCGCTTTACCTCCCCCCTCAACTCCATTCAAAGACCCAAGCGTAGGCTTGGCGATTGTTTCGCCAAACACCTCCGCTTGGTCCACATTAACCAACCTGATCTTCCGGTGGCTCAGCACTTCAACTCCCCCTCCCAATCCGAATCCAACCTTTCTGTCCTGGGCCTCCTCCACGGCCAGAGTGAGCACCACCGGAAATTGGAGGAGCAGCACCTCATATTCTGCTTGGGCAGTCTGCACCCCAGCGGCATAAACATTAACCTCCAATTTCCAGTAGCCCTTGCTGTCTCCTCCCCTTCTCAGCTCTCCCTCAACCCTCGGGCTCCTCCTCTTCCTTTCTCCTTTCTTCTCCCCGCCCCCCCACCCTACATCAGTCTGAAGAAGGGTTTCAGCCCGAAACGTTGCCTATTTCCTTCGTTCCATAGATGCTGCTGCACCAGCTGAGTTTCTCCAGCACTTTTGTCTACCTTTGATTTTCCAGCATCTGCAGTTCCTTCTTAAATCCCACGTGATCTAATCTTCCAGAGCAGACTACCATGCAACACCTTGTCGAACGCCTTATTGAAGTCCATGTACACAGCATCTACAGCTCTGCCCTCATCAACCTTTTTGGTCACGTCTTCAAAAAAATTTGATTTGTGACACATGTCCTCCCATGTAGAAAACCATGCTGACTATCCCTAATCAGCCCTTACCCATCCAAATGCCTGTATATCCTATCCCTCAGAATAATCTCCTGTAACTTACCAACTACAGATGTTAAGCACACCGGCCTACAGTTCCCAGCATTTTCCCTGCAGCCCTTCTTGAAAAGAGACACAACATTTGCCACCCTCCAGTCTTCCAGCACCTCTCCTGCATTTAAGGACAACTCGTAAATTTCAACCAGGGCTCCCGCAATTTCCTCTTTAGTTTCCCACAATGTCCTCGGATACATCTTCTTGAAAAGAGGTACAACATCTACCAAGACTTGGCTTTACAGAGTACTATGTTTACATAACATGATTAGTCTGAAGAAGGGTCTCGACCTGAAACGTCACCCATTCCGTCTCTCCAGAGATGTTGCCTGTCCCGCTGAGTGTCTTTGTGTCTATCTTTGATTTAAACCCCGTTAAACATTTGTAGGAAAGTGTTTTTTCCTACACATGTTTACATGACTGTTGTGCTGCTGCAAGTAATAATGTCATTGTTCCTTTTTGAGACATATGACGACAAAATACTTTTGACCTTCTTATTTCTTGATGTGGGTGACCCCTAGCCATCTCCTCAGTAAATGCTGGTATGGTCACGGATGCCCACATCCCGTGAATGGATAAATAAACCACAGTCCCTCTGCACTTACGGTCTTGCACTGACTAAAATAATGTGTTGTCCTGTTCTTCCTCACAAACTCCGGGACTGAGAACAATTCACAGCGGTAGAGTTGCTGTCTTACAGCGCCAGAGACCAGGGTTCGATCCTGACTATGGGTGCTGTTTGCATGGAGTTTGTACGTTCTCCCCATGACCTGGGTGGGTTTTTTCCGGGTGCTCTGGATTCCTCCCGTACAAGTTTGTAGGTTAATTGGCTTCGGTAAAGTTGTAAATTGTCCCTCGTGTGTGAAGGACAGTATTAATGCGCGCGGATTGCTGGTCGGCACGGACTCGGTGGGCCGAAGGGCCTGCTTCCACGCAGTATCTCTAAACTAAGCATGAACTAAATTTTACCCATAGCATTCTACACCTATCACCTCCCAGTCATTCCTTAACCTGGCAACAATTCTTTGCATCCTCCTCACACCATCAGTCGTACCCTTAGCATTTCATCAAAAACCACCTCAATCATATAAACATAATCAGTTAACACAGCCAATCATGTTGCACAACAATTTTAGAGTTACTTGAAGCTTTCTCAGAACTTTAACAGTAGTTTCCCTTTGTTTAATTTTCAATTAGTATTTAAATTGAATAATTTTGTATTTTAGTTGAAATATCTTACAGATAGAGAGTGCTGGAAGTTTCTCTGAACTGATGCCACTCTCAGTGATGAGGCCTCTCTCAGTCCTGGAGTATCTCAGTCCCGGAGTCTCACAGTGATGGAGCCTTTCCCAGTGCCGTAGTCTTTCCCAGTGCCGGAGCCTCTCAATCCTGAAGTCTCTCTCAGATCCAGAGCCTCTCCCGACCTGGAGTCTCTCACAGTGAAGGAGTATCTCAGACCCGGAGTCTCTCCCGTCCCGGAGTCTCTCCCAGTCCAGGAGTCTCTCTCAATGCCGGAGTCCTGGAGTATCTCGATCCTGGAGTCTCTCCCGTTCCCAGAGTCTCTCCCAGTCCCGGAGTCTCTCCCTGTCCAGGAGCCTCTTTAGTTCTGGAGTATCTCGGTCCCGGAGTCTCTCCCGTCCTGGAGTCTCCCCCTATCCAGGAGTCTCACTCAGTTTCTCTTTCAGCGATGGAGCCGCTCTCAGTCCCAGAGACGCTCTCAATCTGTTTCCTTCAGATCAGGAGTGCGGTTTGGAGGTTAACTTGTTCAACGTCTGATTTATAACCATTGTGTAAATAAATTACATCAGTAATAGTATTACATCACTCACCCATTCTCGCCTTTCACCATTTTGTAAACATTGCTGATTTGTATCCATTTCCTTTCACATCAAAGGGTTGATAGCCACTAATGAAAGGCCGAGTTCTGGATTAATTTCAACGGTGACAGGTTTTAGTACTGGGTTACAATGCCTCGTCACGTTAATGCCAAGCAGTGTGTTGGAGAAGAAATAATGCCTCTCCATTCTGCCTCAGCCACTCTGCTGTATCAGAGGCATCACGCCTGCAGGGAGTGGGCATTAGGTAAGTGTGCCAACTCTCGCTGGACGTGGAAGTGGTAGACAGTGAGAGAATGGGAAACGGGCAGAGAGGGGAATGGATAGGGGTGGAGGGGGTCCACTGTGGAATGACATTCAGGACAATGCTATTCTATGGTTGATGAATGGGGGTGAGGAGTGAGGTTGGAATGAGGAACAAAGAAGGCCAGGAGTGAGGGAGACTGGGGAATGGGGAGAGGAGTGAGGGAGACTGATGTATGCAGAGAGGCGTGTGGGAGACTCGGGAAATGGTTTGGGTTATGAGAGTGAATGGGGGGGATGGAGATGAGCTTGCTCAGAGAATGTTAGCAAAGATGGATAGGCTGAGAGGAAAACTGTGGAATCTGGCATCAGGCAAAGGAAAAAAAAAAGGAAAGATAGTATTGAATAGTTTTGAACGAGAATAGGAGTCCTTCAGTGAGAACATGCATGTAACAGTGCAATTTGCTGGTGTTGCATCAGACAGTTTCCCCATGATAAGTGTAGTGAAGCAAGACTCACATCCTAGCTCCCACTCTGTTCAGCATCTTCCTATCTGGCCTTATAGTCATAGAGTGATACAGTGTGAAAACAGGCCCTTCAGCCCTACTTGCTCACACTAGCCAACATGTCCCAGCTGCACTAGTCCCACCTACCTGCGCTTGGTCCATATCCCTCCAAATTTGTCCTATCCATGTACATGTTTCTTAAACGTTGGGATAGTCCCAGCCTCAACTACCACCTCTGGCAGCTTGTTCCATACACCCACCACACTTTGTATGAAAAAGTTACCCTTCAGATTCCTATTAAATCTTTTCCCTTCACCTTGAACCTGTGTCCTCGATTCCCCTACTCAGGGCAAGAGGTTCTGTGCATCTACCCGATCTATTCCTCTCATGATTTTATACACCTCTATAAGTTCACCCCTCTTCCTCCTGCGCTCCAAGGAATAGAGACCCAGCCTACACAACCTCTCCCTACAGCTCATACTCTCTGGTCCTGGCGACATCCTTGTAAATCTTCTCTGAATCCTTTCAAGCTTGACAATATCTTTCCTATAACATAGTGCCCAGAACTGAACACAATATTCTAAATGCGGTCTCACCAACGCCCCACAACCTACAACCCTTCTGTCCTTTGTCTTCCCGACAGACATACCAGAAGCGACAGGAAGCTCTTCAATCTAGCAAGGTTGAAAGTCAACATGCCATTCCCTACATGTAATGTGCCTTTAATAAAATAAAATATTTAGGCGGCATGGTGGTACAACAATAGAGTTGCTGCCTTACAGTGCCAGAGAACTGGGTTCGATCCCGACTGCGGGCGCTGCCTGTACGGAGTTTGTACGTTCTCCCTGTGACCACGTGGGTTTTCTCCGAGATCTTCGGTTTCTGCCCACACTCCAAAGATGTACAGGTTTGTAGGTTAATTGGCTTGGTATTGTCCCTGTCTGTGTAAGAACAGTGTTTAATGTGCGGAGATTGCAGGTCTGTGCGGACTCGGTTGGCCGAAGAGCCTGTTTTCACACTGTATATCTAAACCAAACTAAAAACTAGATCTAAAAGCCTCTTTAATGCCACCATCATATCTAACTCCGTCACCGCTCTTGGCAACGCCTTCCATGCATTCACCCCCTCTGTCTGAAAATAACTTGCCCTGCATGCCTCCTTTAAACTTTCCTCCTCTCATAAAGCTGTGCCCGCTGGTCTTTGACATTTCCACCTTAGGAACAAGTTCTGACCGTCTATCTTATCTATGCCTCATAATTTAAAATACTTCTCTCAGGTCTCCACTCAACTTCCAACATTCCAGAGAGAACAATCCTAGTTTATCCAATCTCTCCTTATCGCTAACATACTCTAATGCAGGTAGTTTTCTGGTAAACCTCTGCTGCATCCTCTCAAAAGCCTCCATGTCCTTTCTGTAAAGGGGTGACTAAGATTACACGTAATACTCCTAATGCAGCCTAATCAAAGTCCTATAAAGCTGCAACATGAAGTCCTGACTCTTATACATTATGCCCCAACCAATGAAGGCAAGCATACCTTACACCTTCTTTACCACTTTATCTACTTGTGTTGCCACTTTCAGGAGCTATGGATTCCTTGCACATTCATGCGCCTATTTAAAAAGCCTCTTAAGTCACTATTGTTCCGGCAGCAGCGCGACTCACCCGTTGCAGTGGCCCCTACAGCCTGCCTGTCTTTTTTTAATTTTTTGTCTAGTTAAATGTAGTGTTTGGTGTTTTTTAATACTGGTTTTAAATGTGTATATGTGGGGGCGGGGCAGGGGGAAACTATTTAAAATCTCTTCCCTGTCTGGGAGACCCGACCTTTTCCCTGTCGGGTCTCCGTTGTCGTTGGGGCCTAGCACCGTGGAGCGGCCTCCAGCCTGAACGACCCGGGGGCTCGGGAGACTGCGGAGCTGCGGACTACTCACCATCGTGGGGCTGGCCAGCCTCGGAGCGTGGGGAGCGGTGGTGACTCGCTGCTGCGACTCGACTCCTGGGGCTCGGAGGCTCCAGCAACGCAGCCACAGGTCCGGTGGACTGGGACATCGGGAGCTCGCGGGTCCGGGGGGAGAGAGAGACCGCTTCCCAGTGCTCCCGCAACGCGACTTCTCCAGCCCGTGTCGCGGGGTTGGAACGACCTGGAGCGGGGTCATACATCACCCGGCGCGGCTTCATGGCCGTGGGACATTCCAGCGCCCGCCGGGGGCTCCAACTTCGAGACTTCTAGACCGGGAGCGGGGCCGTAAATCGCCCGGCACGGCCTAAAATGGCCGTGGGACTTATCATCGCCTGCCTGGGGCTTCGACATCGGGAGAGACATGGAGAACAGGGGAGAGAAAAGACTTTGCCTTCCATCACAGTGGGTTCACTGTGATGGATGTTTGTGTGAACTAAATTGTGTGTATGTCTAGGAATTGTCTTTGTTTGTGTGGCTGTGGAAACAGAATTTCATTTGAGCCTCACTGAGGCTCAAATGACAATAAATTGTATTGTATTGTATTGTATTGTATTGTATTGTATTGTATTGTATTGTATTGTATTGTATTGTATTGTATTGTATTGTATTGTACCTGCTTCCACCGCCACCACTGTCAGTGTTCCAGGCTCCTAACACACTCTGACAAAAACTTGCCCTGCACATTTCTTCAGACTTTAGAGATACAGAACAGAAACAGGCCACATCGACCCACCGAGTCCACACACGAGGGACAATTTACAATTTTACCTGAGCCAATTAACCTACAAATCTGTATGTCTTGGGAGTGTGGGAGGAAACCAGAGAACCCAGAGAAAATCCATGCAGATCACGGGGAGAACGTACAAACTCCGTACAGAGAGCACCCATAGTTGTGATCGAACCCGGGTCTCTGGCGCTGTGAAGCAACAACTCTATCGTTGAGCCACCCTTTAACATTTCCACCTTTCACTTAAACGCCATGTCCTCTGGTCTTTGACGTTTCCACAATGCAAAACTGTTGTTGTGATAGATCCATTATTGTACTTCCAACAAACTTTGGTGGTCAAGCTAAAAATACATGGATGCAACACAAGTTAGGCCACACATTCAGTATGCTGGTTGGATATTGATTCACATTCTTTACATGTGTCCCTGAAGTCAGAACTCACCCGCCTCCTATCTCACTGGAGAATGCGGCAGGTGGCTCCCATTCAGCCAATTTGATTTGATGAATTAACTGCATTAACCAACAGGCCAGTTGGATTTATACCACAAGGTTATCATTAAACACAAGCACCGTGATCTATTTCCTGCTGGAGAGAATGATGACACACCACAATTCATTTGATGGATTATTCTGTCGGGATGAAGGTCTGATTATATTTACTGATGAAGTAATGTTATTATTTTTATTTCTAATTGAGCAGCCTAATGACCCACTGTACAGTGCCTGATAGCCGTTATCTAACAGTACACACACCAGTCGGGCACTAACAATACGCTTGCCTGTGAACTAAGAAACAGACATGGATTAAATCATATTGATGTAGGTTGGTCAGACAGGGAAAGGCTTGCCAGTTAGAATGAGAGCACAGCCAATAATCGGTTACTCCATGCACTGGAAATCTCAGAATGACGTGTTGATAAGATGCTCAGTGAGTGAGTGAGTTATTGAGAGAGAGATAGAGATAAACTAACAGAAAAGATGCTGAGATGGGGAACAGTAATCCAACTGAGACCTCGCCTACGGAGCAGGGTGGAGTCTGGCAAGTGGCTGGACAAAGATGCAGCACTAATATATAATTGGAGCACCTTGCCCCTCGTGTAGAACAATCTGTCCGGCAATGCGACATGTAGGGAGCTGGTTCAGAGAGAGAGCTTGCTGTTACCATTTTGGACTTAAAACCTGGATTTGATCAGCAGTACAGCAGGGTGGGACAGTGGCACAGTGGTAGAGCAGCTGCCTTACAGCACCAGAGACCCGGGTTCGATCCTGACTATGGGTGCTGTGTGTGCGGAGTTTGTTTATTCTCCCAGAGACCATGTGGGTTTTCTCTGGCTGCTCCGGTTTCCTCCCAGACTCCAAAGGCGTACAGGTTCGTAGGTCAATTGGCCTCTGTAAATTGTCCCTAGTGTGTGTGGGATAGAACTAGAGCATGGGTGACGCTAGGTCGGCGGCCTGGACTTGGTGGGCCCAAGTGCCTGCTTCCCCTGCATCTCTAAACTAAACTAAACAAAGCTAACAGCGTGGAGGCTGGATCAGAAGCTATTGCAGAAAACGCTCTGGCTGCAGCCTGGATCGTGGAACTGAATGAGGCAGTCCCACTGTGCTGAGCAACAGTGGGGTGAGGAAGGATGTCAGCATCAAAGTCTACAGAACGGTCATGAAGGGAAGGAAAGAATGGTCCTGTCAGTATATCAAGCCCTGTAAAAACATACACTTCAGCGAGATTCCCCTTCCATCCAGTTATCAAGCTGCTTATGAATTTTATATGCTTGAAAAACATCTCCTCTCCTAAACCTAAAGGATAAAGACCTCATCTGCTCCTTAAAGCTATTTATGCATGATTAAATTGCCACTAGGGACAATTAACAATTTTACCGAAGTCAGTTAACCTACAAACCCGTACATCTTTGGAGTGTGGGAGGAAACCAGAGCTCCCGGGGAAAACCCACGCAGTCACTCATACAGACAGCGCCCATGGTCAGGATTGAACCTGGGTCTCTGACGCTGTAAGGCAGCAACTCTACTGTTGTGCCATCATGCTGCCCCACATGTGTTAGTGAGTAATGTGCATGGTGGACCCAAAAGCAGATCACCAAAAGGAATTTGTTCAGGAAGTGCGTAGCAAGTACACAATCTCATTTTAACAATCAATTTATGATAAACTCTGATCTAATTGTGCACATTAATATAACGGCACACAGCAGAGTTTCTCAGCCTGTGACTGGTGAAAGGTTGAGGGCAAGTTTCCCAGGCAACTTCAGTTCAGTTCAGTTTATTATCACATGTACCGAGGTACAGTGAAAAACATTTGTTGCGTGCTAACCAGTCCGCAGAAAGACAATACATGATTACAATCGAGCCACTTACAGTGTATAAGATACATGATAGGGAATAACGTTTAGTACAAGATAAAGCCAGCAAAGTCCAATCAAGGAAAGTCTGAGGCAAGTCAAGTCAAGTGAGTTTATTGTCATGTGTCCCTGATAAGACAATGAAATTCTTGCTTTGCTTCAGCACACAGAACATAGTAGGCATTGACTACAAAACACATGAATAAATAAACTGATAAAGTGCAAATAACAGATAATGGGTTATTAATGTTCAGAGTTTTGGCCGAGCCAGGTTTAATAGCCTGATGGCTGTGGGGAAGTAGCTATTCCTGAACCTGGTCATTGCAGTCTTCAGGCTCCTGAACCTTCTACATGAAGGCTCACCAGTGAGGTAGATAGTACTGCTCCCTGGTTGTGGTAGGATGATTCAGTTGCCTGATAACAGCTGGGAAGAAACTGTCCCTGAATCTGGAGGTGTGCGTTTTCACATTTCTAGTCCTTTTGCCTGATGGGAGTTTGCCAGAAACAGGATGTACACTGTGGTTGACGTAAAACATAAGCCCAATACTCAAGTAGAACCATTGCCAAAGAACCTGGAAACAAGAAAGCTTATCGTTTACAGAGTAAGACAGCAAATACTGAGTGGAAACATTTCTCTACATCAGAAGAAGTGCAAAGTCATTGCGGATATGCCTCGATTCCAAAGATGAATTATGATTTATTTGTGTCACTCCCTCACTATTGCCTGCTTAGAGCGAATGCAATCTGTATTAACTACTTGAAGACCAGCAAATCATGGTCCAACATTGTTCTGATTCATCAATAGCCTTGGCACCAGTATAGAAATACAACCACCTGCACCAATCGAGTGACACTAACAATTGAACAAATGGTGCAGTTTGAAGGGAAAATGTTACTTGGACATTTTGTAATTGTGGTGCTTGTGGTTGACTCTCTGGAGATCAAAAAGGGAGAAGCAATTGCAGTTCATTATGCATCACAGGAGTTCTGGAGACTCCATTATAGTAATATTTGGAGATCGATGTTGTATGCTTTGGTTAAAGGGTTATCCAATTTACTCACCTCTGACCACCACTACCAAGAGCCCGACCCTCTACACCTACAAAGGAATTATTTCAATATCTGTTTAAGGATAAAGAGGCCAACAGAGTGAAGGTAACTTGAAGGTCATGTTAGGAGAGGCAATTGATAGATTTACAGTGCCCTCCATAATGTTTGGGATAAAGACCTATCATTTATTTATTTGCTTCTGTGCTCCACAATTTGAGATTTGTAATAGAAAACCTCACCTGTGGTTAAAGTGCACATTGTCAGATTTTGATAAAGGCCATTGTTATACATTATAGTATTTTGTTGCCTATCCTTTGCACGCAATGGCTGCTTGAAATCGGTGATTCATGGACATCACCAGTTGCTGGGTGTCTTCTCTGGTGATGCTCTGCCAGGCCTGTATTGCAGCCATCTTTAGCTTATGCTTGTTTAGGGGGCTATTTCCCTTCAATTTTCTCTTCAGCATATAAAAGGCATGCTCAATTGGGTTCAGATCGGGTGATTGAGTGGCCACTCAAGAATTGACATTTTTTAGCTTTGAAAAACTCCTTTGTTATTTTGCAGTATGTTTGGGATCATTGTCTTGCTGTAGAATGAACCGCCGGCCAGTGAGTTTTGAGGCATTTGTTTGAACTTGAGCAGATAGGATGTGTCTATACACTTCAGAATTCATTATGCTACTACTATCAGCAGTTGTATCATCAATGAAGATAAGTGAGCCAGTACCTTCAGCAGCCATACATGCCCAGGCCATTACACCCCCACCATTGTGTTTCACAGATGAGGTGGTATGCTTTGGATCTTGGGCAGTTCCTTCTCTCCTCCATACTTTGCTCTTACCATCGCTCTGATATAAGTTAATCTTTGTCTCATCTGTCCACAAGACCTTTTTCCAGAACTGTGGTGGCTCTTTTAAGTACATCTTGGCAAACTGTAACCTGGGCATCCTATTTTTGCGGCTAACCAGTGGTTTGCATCTTGCAGTGTAGCCTCTGTATTTCTGTTCATGAAGTCTTCTGCGGACAGTGGTCTTTAACAAATCCACACCTGACTCCTGAAGAGTGTTTCTGATATGTCGGACAGGTGTTTCGGGATATTTCCTTATTATAGAGAGAATTCTCCTGTCATCAGCTGTGGAGTCCCTTTGTGATTAGTAAGCTCACCAGTGCTCTCTTTCTTCTTAATGATGTTCCAAACAGTTGATTTGGGTAAGCCTAAGGTTTGGCTGATGTCTCTAGCAGTTTTATTCTTGTTCCTCAGTCTCATAATGGCTTGTTTGACTTTAATTGGCACAACTTTGGTCCTCATGTTGATAAACAGCAATAAAAGTTTCCAAAGGTGATGGAAAGACTGGAGGAAAGACCATGTGCTGAGAGCTCTCTTATACCCGCATTAAAGAGGCATTTAAACACACCTGAGCAATTACAAACATCGGTAAAGCCATGTGTTCCAAACATTATGGTGCCCTGAAATAGGGGGACTATGTATAAGCACAGCTGTAATTTCTACATGGTGAAACCAAAATGTATAAAAACACCTTTTAATAAAATCTGACAATGTGCACTCTAATCACATGTGATTTTTTCGATTACAAATCTCAAATTGTAGAGTACATTGGCAAATAAATAAATGATGGGTCTTTGTCCTAAACATTATGGAGGGCACTGTAGGTGGGGTTTATTCTACAAGGCATAGCTAGTTAGAGTAAAGGTAAACATGATTTTTTTTAGGTCAGGCCAAGGATAATAAAACTAATCATGAGACGAGAGTTCATTGTTCCATTGTCGGTTCATACGAAAATTAAACACTCTTGACTCTCTAGCCTCTTGATTCCACAGAGGTACAAGTCTGAAGAAGGGTCTCGACTCAAAAGGTAATCTATTCCTTCGCTCCAGAGATGCTGTCTGACCCGTGGAGTTATTCCAGCTTTAGTGTCTATCAACAATTTTGTCTTGGTCTGAAGAAGGGTCTCGATCCGAAACGTCGCCCTTTCCTTCTCTCCAGAGATGTTGCCTGCCCCGCTGAGTTATGCCCCTGTCCCACTTAGGAAACCTGAACGGAAACCTCTGGAGACTTTGCGCCCCGCCCAAGGTTTCCGTGCGGTTCCCGGAGGCTTTTGTCAGTCTCCCTACCTGCTTCCACTACCTGCAACCTCCGGCAACCACCTGCAACCTCCGGGAACCGCACGGAAACCTTGGGTGGGGCTCAAAGTCTCCAGAGTTATCTGTTCAGGTTTCCTAAGTGGGACAGGGGCATTACGCCAGCATTTTGTGTCAATCTTTGGAACAAGTTTCTCTGTATTTGTCTTTTATCATTTTACACACCGCATTGTAGTTATATTCTTTTGATGAATTCTTGTTACATCTCTCATCTTTTTTGCCTTTGGTGATTACCTGCTGATTTTGTGGAAGTGAACATTCCTGATTTTAGTTCCTTATTTAAAAGTACATATAAATGGTTTCTCTCATTAAAGATAAATCAGGAATCCTTAGCTGCCTGCCAGCAGCAATCTGAAAGTCAAAAGATTGTCGCACCCTTATCTCTGCCAATCCTCCAGGATTATACAGAGTCCAGGAACTCTGGAATATTCTCTTGTATCACCATTGCACAAAATGCATGTCTTTGTTTACAGATTTTAGTTTGGAGATAGAGTGCAGAAACAGGCCCTTCGTTCCACTCTGTGCGTTCTGACCCACTGTGTGCGCTCCGACCAGCGCTCCCCGCAAACTAACACTATCCCACACACATTTGGGACAATTTACAATTTTACCAAGCCAATTACCAAACCTGTATGTGTTTAGTGTGAGAGAAAACAAGAGCTCCAGGACAAAAACCCACATAGGTCACCGGGAGAACGTACAAACTCCGTCCAAACAGTACCCACAGTCAGGATCGAACCCGGGTCTCTGGCACTGCCCAACCTTGTCAGTAAGGGGAAAAAAATGAAAAGAATCCCTTGAATTCCTTTATTCAATTAAGTGTACAAGGAACATGGTTGGTAGGCTGACATTCAAAATTATGTAGTTATATAACAAAGCAATTATTCTGTTGCAATTGGGTTGATTAGCAGGTGGTCCATGAGTCAGATGGGAGTGGTTGGTGATAAAAGGCCAATTGATAACTCCCCCAGCAATATGTCCAACCGGTTCATCTGGGTTATTTCAACATTACCGGAACAATGAGAATTGGAAAAGGACCCCAGGGGATGGTACGGTTGTGATACAAATAATTTCTCAATTCCACTCCCTTAAATCATGCAGATTATTACAAAAATGTAAAATGATGGGCAGATTTACAATTGCCAAAGACAGTGCAGAATATTCCCTATCATCTTCTTCGTTATAGTTAAAAGTTAACACTCACCAATAATTTTAATAAGTCCTTTGATTATTTTATAGTAGGAATAAGTTTACATTTTACATATATAATAATCCCCACAGCATTCAGAACGGACAAGAAGAAGCACAATATAAACAAGTATTCCATAACATATTATGTTGGAGAAACGTTGTTTTATAAAATTACTTGATGCATCAACCTACCACATATCTGAGAGTAATATCTTCCATTGGTGATGTATTGTGCAAGCTTACCTGAGAGTTTAGTTTTAGTTTAGAGATACAGCGCGGAAACAGACCCTTCGACCCGCCGAGTCTGCACCGGCCAGCGATCCCTGCACATTAACACTATCCTATACACACTAGGGACAATTTACATTTATACCAAGCCAATTAATCTACAAACCTGTACGTCTCTGGAGTGTGGGAGGAAACCAAAGATCTCGGGGAAAACCCCCGCAGGTCACGGGAGAACATACAAACAACATACTGACACCACCTGTAGTCGGGATCGAACCTGGGTCTCTGGTGATTCAAGCACTGTAAGGTAGCGACTCTACCGCTGCGCCACCGTGCCACCCTACATAGGTGTGTGTTAAAATTGCAGAAGCCTCAAGGAAGAACTGAGCACTCACATGTCGTCAGCAGCAGCAGAGACTGACTTCCCTGCATATGTCACATGCACGTACAATAACGTGTTTTCGGGAACTCAGGTTGCTGGGTGTTTCATATTTAGAACACTTTGGAAAATTCAATCGTAATTGTGCTGAGAATTTCGGAAGGCATCAACCTGCATCAAGGTCTAACTCTAAAGGTTCAGGTAGAGACGCTATCACACTAATAATGTGCTCACGCTAGAAACATACATCTTTGGGAGTTCACGCTCATTGTCACTTCACTGCACCATTCACGGGTTTATTGACATCAGACACCAAGGGCGATGCTCTGAACTGAGAAACAGTACTCTCCTGACACACGTTTCACTCTGGCCTTCTTCCCAACCTAATGCTCTTCAAACAAAACTCCACAATGTCCATTCAGTCTTAAATCACTTCTTTGTCTAGCAGTGCCTTGTTTGGAGTGCAAAAAATAAAATTAAAATGTTCAAAGATCTCCAATTCAGAAGTTTAGGCATTTGGTCAATTTTCCACTTTAGCACAGAGCTGTGTGTGCTTGTGGGAGCAATGTACACCAGAGACTTCTGAGCTCCCATTTCAGTAGGGACACCATCATCAGATGCATTGGGAAGCTACAGGAAGAGACCGACTGAGCTGCCCATTGAGCTCAATTGTTTAAAAAAAGTCTGATAGTGAAGGGGCACTGTAACTGTTTAGAAAACGTTTAATAAAGTTGGGAGAGAATAGGCAGCAAAAGGAGTGTCAATGTTTTATACACGGAATGCAGCGAGCTCCAAATCCACAATTGTTCAAGGGAAACCCAATCAAACTGAACCCTTTCCTTGTCACAATGAGGCAGACGACACCGCTGATGGAAGTGAAAGCCTTACGCTCAGATTAACGAGCAACATATTGGCGTACTCATGCGTAGGAAGGAACTGCAGATGCTGGTTTACACCGAAGATAGACACAAAATGCTGGAGCAATTCAGCGGGACAGGCAGCATCTCCGGAGAGAAGGAATGCGTGACGTTTCGAGTCGAGACCCCTTTTCAGACCAAGGCCTACTCACCAACTCTTTGGATAATGAAAAGCAGAGCATGCAGATAAGGCCAAGAATTGGACAGCAGCTATAGTGCTCTGTGAAAAAATGTTGGATCAGTCAAAAGCATCAGTCTAAGTCTTCTAAACAGTTGGGTACAATATGAGGATTCATTTGAATGCTAAGACAATGATCGAATAGTTTCCCCTTGGTGTCAATGGCCAACATGTCAGGGAGCGATGGGGTGAACAGCTGAGAGGAGCTCAAAACAATAATTTCACAATAACAAGTATAAAAACATTTCTGTCATTATGCATGCATTTTTTTTACATTCAGAAAGGAGACCTGTGGTATCTAAAAGGGAGAAAAAATGAACATGGAATTATCCGCACTACATGTCTGGATCGTCAGCATAAGTACACTTCATTGTTCCAAACAGAAACTCCACTGAGTGCTTTGGGATATTTCGCTGTGAAGTCAGATGATGGAGGAGGTTCGCAGGAGAAGACTGCTGCTGGATTCATGGATGTGTAGTCGCTCACATCGCCTTACAAGTTCTGCTTGTAATGGCTTCGCGGATCTTTCAAGCTGTGAGTGCTGTACTCGCGGATGGAGCCAAATGAGCTCAGAGGACCAGGGTAACTATCCGTTTTACTACAACTGTAATAAGAAAAAAAATGCACGCAAGTCAATTTCTGTTAGCACACACGATGTGAATTATGTGATTTCTGTTAATACACGCGATCCTATGAATCAAGTTTGAAACGATCATCTGAGAAAAATAAATGAGACTAGTTTAGTTTTGTTTATTTTAGTTTAGTTTAGAGATACAGTGTGGCCCAGCGAGTCCTGACCAACTACCGCTGCGCCACTGTGCTGCCCATTTATCTAATTTGCGACATTCTCACCAAAGTCCCAGATTGCAATTACTCTTCAAACACTGTGGCTGAATGACCACTTTGGCAACAAACGTCTCAGCTATGATTTCTCTTTATATCCACACACTAAGATACGAAGCCAGGAATGCTTTTGTAATTTCCCTTGAGTGGAAGCAGTGAGAGGGTTCACAGCAGATTCCCTTGTCACCACCATCTGCAAGGGATGAATTCTGGACCCCAGTTCTGATGTTCTTTGACCTGAAATTTTAACTCTGCTTCTCGTTCCACAGATGCTGCCCGACCAGCTGAATGTTTCCAGTATTTTCAGCAAGGATATGAAGCAATGAGCATCTCGACAGTGTTGGGAACCAGGAAATGGTACTGAACATGCTGGAAGCTACGCTGCTAATCAGCTATGTATACTGTTCATTCTAAATGACTGTGGATTTATGAAATTGCTCAAGAATCTCTGGAGAATGAAGACTTGGACACTATGGCAAGCAAATCCAGAAAAGAAATTCAGAGGAACTTCACAAAACTATTAGCATTTCCCATAGTCATAGAGTGGAAACAGACGCTTTGGCCCAACTTGACAATGCCGACCAACATACCCCATCTACGCTAGCCCCATCTGCCTGTGTTTGGCCCATATCCCTCTAAACCTATCCTACCCATATACCTTTCCAAAACGCGTGACAGTACTTGCCTCAACTTCCTCTTCCGGCAGTTCGTTCCATATCCTTACCACCCTTTGTGCCAAGAGGTTGCCCCTCAGCTTCCTAATAATCTTCCCTCCCTCCCCCCAGCCTTAAAATGTTCTTTGAAAGTTTCTCTAAATTATCTTTGAAAAATCTTTTCTTGTAAATTACAAGAACATAGGATTTACAGGGAGAAATTATCCAAAAGCAAAACTCTATTGGAGATCTGAAATAAGGTCATGGTGGCGCAGCGGTTAATTGCCGCCATACAGCAAAATGCAGTGCCGGAGACCCGGGTTCGATCCCGACTACCTGCGCTGTCTGTACAGAGTTTGTATGTTCTTCCCGTGACCTACGTGGGTTTTCTCCGAGATCTTCGGTTTTCTCCCACATTCCAAAGACGCACAGGTTTGTAGGTTAATTGGCTTGATTGCCCAGTATTAAAAAATTGTCCAACTTCCAGAATAGTCCAGGTGGACTCTTCGGAAGGTACAATAATAATAATATATCTTTTATTGTCATTGCACGTCAGTGCAACGAGATTTAGTGTGCAGCTCCACTGATGTACAAGAAAGGTAAATAAATACAAGGTACAAGGGACAAGAACAAAGTATGTTGGTAACACCCAGACCCTCAGGCAGATTTGTGGAGAGAGAAAGAGAGTTATTGTTTTGGGTCAAAGATTTTTCATGAAAATTATAGTTATCAGATGGAGGGAGCAATTTGCGACAAGGGTTGATGGTGGGAGTGTGGTGACAAAAGAAGCAACACACACCTGTGCTGGAGATATTATTAAAAAACTCTTCTATTTGAGGAAAATAGTGATGTAGGATTGAAGTCAACCAAGGCAGGCCGATTACCATCCACATAAAAGCACCCCCTGATTATATAGGGGACTGCAGCTTCCTTCTTCTTCTGCTTCTTGCATAAGGCGTGCACAGCCTAAAGTTGTTGGAGAATTTGACTACAGCTTTCAATGCCTCACTGGTTAGAACCATAGAAAATAGGTGCAGGAGTAGGCCATTCGGCTCTTCAAGCCAGCACCGCCATTCAATATGATCATGGCTGATCATCCAAAATCAGTTCCCCGTTCCTGCTTTTTCTCCATATCCCTTGATTCCATTAGCCCTAAGAGCTAAATGTAACTCCCTCTTGAAAACATCCAGCGAATTGGCCTCCACTGCCTTCTGTGGCAGAGAATCCCACAGGTTCACAACTCTCTGGGTGGAAAAGTTTTTCCTCATCTCCGTCCTAAATGGCCTACCCCTTATTCTTAATTCTATTATGAAGGTTTAACTTACCAAGACAAAGCGAGCATGACTATAAACAGCAGCAGCAGCAAGATCAGCAGAATAGTGAGTATTGTGGTTATTACGATCATCCCTGCACTCCAACGTGTAGAGGTGTCAATGATATTTTGATCGGCGGCTGGAGATAAAAAATAGAAATTATAAATGAAGAGCATTTGGAACGTGCTTCCACACTTCCACCTTTCCCACGGCTACCCTCGCGGTCAAACACAGAACTGAAATTTCCCAAAGTAGATTTTTTTAAATGACGAAGCATATGCTGACAAATCCCTTCTGCTTCTGTTCTGAATGTTTCCATCTGATTATCGTTGTACACATTGGTCGCTTCAGCCATTTTTTAAGTGGATCTCAACACTTGGCTCTTGAGATACAGTCTAAATAAAAATCACTTCAAATGCACTGAGATTATTATTTAGAAAGGGAAATATAAAAATGATTTTTCAGGAGAGTGGGATTACGGAGGAGCTCTCCAGCCCTGGGAAATCAATAGATTCCTGCATTTGAATTTCTACAGACTCACGCGTAAGAAATTTTGCTGCTAAACTGGCTTTAGAAGCTAGGAAAGACACAAAATACTGAAGTAACTCAGCAGGTCAGGCAGCAGCCCTGGAGAATATGGATAGGTGACGTATCAGTCTGAAGAAGGGTCCAAACCCGAAGCATCGCCTGTCCATTTTCTCCAGGGATGCTGCCTGACCCGCTGAGTTACTCCAGTATTTTGTGCCTTTCCTTGGTAAACCAGCATCTGCAGTTGCTTGTTTGCATGCTGAGAAACATGTGCCTTGAGAGAAGTACGCCGACAGCAAGATTGCTGAGCATTTCTCAGTCTCAGGCCGGGGTGTCGGTAGAATTGGCCGCTGGGGGCCTTACAGCAGCCAGAGGAACCTGTAGACCAAACGCCAGTGCAGGCCCCACAGAAGTCAGATGAGCACACAGATCAGCAGGGGCCTGCAGCATGGAGCGGTATGGAACAGCATGGAAGGCACGGACATTATCGCTGCACCAGGCTGACCTGTACATCACCGATCCGGTACAACCGCCAGTAGAATGGGCCTTTAAGGCCAAGATAAGACCCTATATTTTGAAGAACTTAATGCCTGTAGTAAAAGAGTAGTAAATGCCTACTATGTTCTGTGTGCTGAAGCAAAGCTAGAATTTAATTGTCCTATCATGGACACATGACAATAAACTCACTTGAACTTGAACTGAAAGCAATAGGACGACGTGGGAAACGTGGCCCCACTTTGTGTACTTCTTCAGCAGTAATGTACAATTCTTTTACAATGTAATCATTGCACTCTTTTACTTATGCATGATTGTAGTTGTGTAAGATATCATTTTACTGGATAGTACGTAAAACAAAACAAAACATTTTTCCGCATCGAGGTACGCATGACAATAAAGTAACAATTGAACTACCGAACTATTGCGTCTTGTGATTTAGTTTGTGTCAGTCTGTGTCATTTTCTTTTGATGCTTTGGTCAGCAGGAGGGTGCAGCAGGTAGTACTGCTACTTCACAGCTGCAGTGACTCAGTTTGATTCTGATCTTAAGGAGCTGCACGGTGAGATAGAGGGATGGCGCAGTAGCGCAGTGGTAGAGTAGCTGCCTTGCATCGCCAGAGAACCGGGTTCGAACTAGACCACGGGTGCTTGTCTGGAGTTTGTACGTTCTCCCCATGACCTGCATGGGTTGTCTTCAAAATCTTTGGTTTCCTCCCACACTCCAACGACGTACAGGTTTGTAAGTTAATTGGCTTGGTGTAAATGTAAAATTGTCCCTAGTGTGCGTAAGGTAGTGTTAATGTGTAGGGCTTGTTGGTCGGTGGAGACTCAGTGGGTTGAAGGGCCTGTTTCCATGCTATTTCTCTAAACTAAACTAAGCTGAATGCAGAGGAGATTCACTGGGATGTTGCCTGGATTGTCAGACTTTAGTTATGGGATGAGATTAGACAGGTTGGATTTATTTTCCCTGGAGCGAAGGAGGTTAAGGGAACACCTAATTCAAGTATATAAGATTATGGAAAGCATAGATATAGATAAGCAGAATATTTTATCCCAAAGTATGGGTATCAAAATCAATAGAGGACATAGGTTTAAGATGAGAGGAAGGAGTTTTAAAAGGAATCTGAGGGCTAAGTTTTTTTTACACAGAGAGTGATTTATTTCTGAATGTGCTGCCAGAAGAGATGATGTAATCAGATGCAATCACTACATTTAGTTTAGATACAGCATGTCCACGCTGACCATCGATCATCGATCACCCGTTCACACTAGTTCTATGTTATCCCACTTGTGCATCCACTCCCTACACGTTTGGGGCAATTTTCCATGGGCCAATGAATCTATTAACCCACGTGTCTTTGGGATGTGGGAGGATTAAGTAAGGGTGTCAGGGGTTATCGGGAGAAGGCAGGAGAATGTGGTTAGGAGGAGAGATAGATCAGCCATGTGTAGGAAAAAACTGCAGATGCTGGTTTAAATCGAAGGTAGACACAAAATGCTGGATTTAACTCAGCGGGACAGGCAGCATCTCTAGAGAGAAGGAATCGTCACTCCAGAGATGCTGCCTGTCCCGCTGAGTTACTCCAGCATTTTGTGTCTACGATAGATCAGCCATGATTGAATGGAGGAGTAGACTAGATGGGCCTAATTCTTCTCCTATCACTTATGACCTTAGGAAACTGGAGCACCAGGAGGGAACCCACAAAACTACTAGACCGGTTTATTCTTAACTTGCTTCTGAACTGAGAGATTGTGCAAACACCACACAGACATCACCCTAGGTCAGGATGGAACCTGGGTCTATGGTGGTGTGAAACGGAAGCTTTACCAGCTGTGTCAACACTTGCACCACTGCATTTAGACAGACACTTAAATAGACAAGGAATAGAAGGATGTGGTCCTAATGCAGGCAAATAGGATTATGTAGAAAAGGTCACACGGACACGGTGAGCCAAAGAGCCGGTTTTGTATACTCTATGACTTGTGCTGTTTGCGTGGAGTTTGCACATCTCTGTGTTTAGTTTAGTTTAGTTTAATTTAGAGAAACAGCAAGGAAACAGGCCCTTCAGCCCACCGAGTCTGCACTGACCATGATCACCCATGCACTAGTTTTACTCGAGACATTAGAGACAAAGTACAGTCCCCAATTTACCTTCAAACCTGCACGTCTTTTGGAATGTGGGAGGAAACTAGAGCACCCGGAGAAAACCCACGTGGTCACAGGGAGAACGCACAAACTCCATACAGTCTGCACCTATAGTCAGGATTGAACCCGGGTCTCTGGCGCTGGAAGGCAGGAACCCTACCCCTGCGCCACATTATGAGACCATATGAGTTTCCCATGGGTTCTCTGTTTAGCAAAAACCTTGAGAAACGATACTCATCTGTAGAGGCCTCATGAAGTAGAAATCATGAGGTCAACACTCAAGTTCAGTTGGCAGCCCTGTCTACTTAACTCTTTCTGTTTCATTCCCTCCACCATTTCAATACAATCGATAGGACTGTTAAATAAAGATTATCAGCCTCTACATCATTAACTTACCATTATTGAGTTGGATGTCGCTGGACCATGCTGTTACTGCAATAACGTTGTTAGTAGTTACAAGTGGATTAATCATCGCATATCGCACTCTATAAAAAAAATAAGAGAAATTAAAAGTCGATATTGATTCTGCCCCACAAATGGACATTCTATTGTGTTTAAGAAGGAACTGCAGATGCTGGAAAATCGAAGGTACACAAAAATCCTGGAGAAACTCAGCGGGTGCAGCAGCATCTATGGAGCGAAGGAAATAGGCAACGTTTCGGCCCGAAACGTTGCCTATTTCCTTCGCTCCATAGATGCTGCTGCACCCGCTGAGTTTCTCCAGCATTTTAGTGTACCTATGGACATTCTATTGTTCATTGTCTCTCCATTAATGACCCCTATAACTGAGTAGCTTGCATGAAGCGAGAAGCTTGAATGAGTACCTTGCTAGAAGCTTGAATGAAAATCCATGATTCTACATAACTACAGGATTACTGTAAACACTGTTTCAGTTCACTGACATCCTTTAGAGAAGAGGAAAACAATTTTTTTTATCCTTCACCATTCTGTGGAATGCACCTCACATCGCAAGATCTTTCCAGAGGCAAGTTAGGAATAAACCGTGTCTAGTAGTTTCCTGGTCAACATTACTGATAGTTGCTTTCTAATGTTAGATTTTATTTAAATATTGTCGATGGATCAATTGATTAGGTCTCTGGATTAACTGTTGTGCGGCCATATTATTACCGGTCCTTCCCAAGATTAGACTTTTGACTTTGGAGAGACAGCGCGAAAACAGACCCTACAGCCCACTAAGTCCGACCAACGATCACTCCGCACCCTAGCAAAGTCCTACACACTAGGGACAATTTACAATTTACAGAAGGCAATTAACCTATATCCCCCCCTATGTTTTTTGGAATGTGGGAGGAAACCAGAGCACCCGGAGAAAACCACGGGGTTCTGAGTGCCTGACTCACGTATGGCTTGTATAGATGAGCAAGCGCTTGGCAAAGCAGCAGAATGAACTTGCTGGCAGCAATGGGGCTGCAGGCATCTTCTGCCTTGTGGGAACTCAGTTCAATATCATTCCATCTGGCTCCAATGTCTGAATGATTCAGTAAAACGCCCTGGCCTAACCAAACGTTGCCCCAGGTTGGCCAACGTCCTTGTTTAAATAGATTGTCGGGTGGCAATAGCATTTCCGACGTGAACTGTTCAGGTTACGGACAGTTCTCTAGAACAGAACTCTGTTGTAAACAGGAGAACCACCTCTGTCCAGCAAATTGCTCTTTCTTAGACACACCGTTACAATAAATGCCTTGACTTTCACAGCGATCTGCAAAAAGACAATTGGCTGACATATCCCTCTGATGATTTATCTTACCTGACCAACGAGCCAGGATCTAAGGGTGCGTTGCAGTTGTTGGTTGTGCAAGGAATCTCATCCCCCACTCGCAAGGTGTACACTTGGCCAATAGGAGACGTGGTTGACAGACATGTGTAATCGCTCCTCGCTGTCTTAACGGTGATATAAAAACCATTCAACAAAAAACTTTGATACATGGCTGCAGTGGGAGTCAGGGTATTCATGTCGTTATCAAAAGTTGACGCACCTGTGTTTGAGAGGGAATAAAATAGTCCATCAATTCATGCCTTCATAAATTCAAGACGCAAGCTGGAATGAGAGTGACTGAAATTAACTATGTGTTATGACGTGAAACACTACTATTTATTTAATTCTTCCATTTACATTAACTATTGGCAGTTTTACCCAGAGTCTAGTTGGAATAGTACAGCAGAAGGAATAGTGGATACAAACTCACAAAACTTCAACACCATCCTAATGAAACCTTAGCACTTGGGTTCATTTCTGATGTGGTAGAATTGAAATGCAGTCAAATTATGTTAAATGGTTAGACCTATCTTTAGCACACATTTCAATTTATTGGATTTAGTCTTGGCCTCCATGGTAAATAAATGTCTAAAGGCATTGCAGGCAGTACAAAAACCACAAAACTGCAACTAAGAAAAATATTCTTTTTCTAGAAAAGTGGTAATTAAATGACAATATAATAGATTTCGAAAAAAGTTGTAGCAGAACTGATAGTGATTAAATATAAATGTTTGCACATATAGAGGACTCTAAAACTGGGGGACAAAAAATATAAGGCAGTCAAAAATGTACCCAAAAGAATTCTGCAAGCAGTTCTTTCCACCTGGAGTGGTTAAATTGATTTGTCGAGATGGTCAGTCTGGGTGTGTTTGGAGGATTCTAGACCATATGAGGAAGAAGGACAAAAGGACATGAAGATAATGTTTTAGATGAAGTAATTTGTGAGGGCCATAAAGGACAATAAGCAAACAATCTGAAAGCAAGGTACTGTGAATTCTGAGTAATTTGTGCACCGAAGACTTATCTTGGCAGTGCAGTTCTATCATTAGGGCGGCAAATCTATCATTTGGGTGGCACAGTGGCACAGCGGTAGAGTTGCTGCCTTACAGCGTTTGCAGCGCTGGAGACCTGGGTTCGAGCCTGACTACCAGTGCCGACTGAACGGAATTTGTACGTTCTCCCCGTGACCACATGGGTTTTCTCCGAGATCTTCGGTTTCCTCCCACACTCAAAAGACGTGCAGATTTGTAGGCTAATTGGCTTGGTATAAGTGTAAACTGTCCCTAGCAGTGCCGGATTTACGTATAAGCTAAACAAGCTATAGCTTAGGGCCCCCACTTTCTAGGGGGCCCCCTGAAAAAATTGAACAAAACGGGGTGTACATTTCCAAAATATAAGCGCCTTGCACATGCGCACAACCACGGCCAGCACATCATCGGCCGCCCTGCGCATGCGCACTGCAACGGCAACTGGTCGATGCTGGGCACTTTCTCTCTCGCTTTGATTTGTGGGAGATTTGGCCGCCATGGCTGTCCGGTCGCTGGGGGCCTCACAAGTGGAACAGCTTAGGGCCTCTCTTCATCTAAATCCGGCACTGGTCCCTAGTGTGTGTAGGATAGTGTTAATGTGCAGGTATCGCTGGTCGGTGCGGTCTCAGGAGGACAAAGGCCCCGTTTCTGTGCTGTATCTCTAAACTAAACTAAACTAATTAAAGTTACAGTTGTACATGTTTTCTAAAAGCAATATTAGTACCCCTCTCTTGAACAAAAATGCAATTTCCCCTCTTTGCGCCAAAGTCAATTTTGACACTGAACCATTTGAGCACCAAACGTTTTTCCCAAATGAGCTAAAAATTTACAATCATAGTTGTAATTCTCTGCCCACAGGATGACTATTGAATTTATTGGTTTGATTAATTCTTGATTTGAACAGTTGGAAATTGCAGGGAAGTTTTGCAGAGCCAGAAATTGATTTTTCGGATTGTTCTAAATTGCTTTGACTAAAGATTAAAGTCTTAACCAGATCCTATAAACACCTTTCCCCATTCCATTTTGCTACAGATACATTTTGCAATAAAATCTTGCAACTTAGCAGAAGGTGGTAAGGCCAGCATGGTCATTTCCAAATAAATGGTAAAGTGGTAGAGGAGGATTTAATTACAACATTTAAAAGACACTTGGTCATGTGCATGGATAGGAATGTTTGGAGGGATATGGGACAGGTGCACACAAGTGGGACTGGCTTGGTTAGACAACTTGGTTGAGATGGGCGAGTTGAGCCAAAGGGCCTGTTTGACTGTATAACACAAAATACTCACGTGTTGTGTTATCCACGACCAACCAAATTTCACAGAGGTTGCAGTCAGTTTGAATATCATCAAACACACAGTGCGGCTGTTCAAGTGCAAATGTGGTCTGGCTCACTTTTCCTATGATAGTAGCCTGCAATATTTCAGGAACATACGCGAGCTCTTCTGCTGAAATTCAAAAACAAAACAACCCACATGAATACTGAGTATGCTGGTGCATTCTGTCATAGTCTTCAGGTCAAACATTCTCAATGAATCTTTGGACTCACTCCATTTGAAGCAAGATAAAATTTGCTCCCAAGCAAGTCACTAAAGTAACTCATTTCCATTTAGTGCTGCATTGAACTATGCACTTGCTGTCTCTGAGAAAGTTATAGTACCAGGGTTTTCATGCAACATATGTAGGGGACCAACAACAACAGATTTGATTGCCCATTTCCACAAATTAAACATGCCAATATTCCCACCTGGGGATATGACAGCACTTCCATTTCTGTATCCCCTTGGTTTTCCTCTCCTTACCTGACATTAATGATTGATAGTGTGAGTGAAACTCAATGTCATTGAGCCAGTCCCAATCATAACCCAAACATACCATGCCAATGTCATTGGAGTGATTTCAATTGAAAGCAAAATGGCCTATTTTCCAATTCCAATTCCAATTCAAACTTTAATGTAATTGCACAAATACTGAGTATGGGTACAACGAAATGCAGTTTTGCGTCAGTCCGTAGTAGTAGTGCAATATAGAAATTTAAAAAAAAAAGAGGATACAGAATAATCAAAAATACAGAATAATTAAACAATGGGGACGGAGGGATCGGAGGAATCTATCGGCGGGACTCCGAGTTCAGCAATGCGACGGTATAATTGTAGAAGCTGTTCCTCATCCTACTGGTACGAGACCTGAGGCTCCTGTACCGCCTCCCTGATGGGAGGAGGGCAAACAGTCCATGGTTGGAGTGGGAGGGGTCTTTAATGATCTTCCCAGCCCGTTTCAGACACCGTTTTCAGTGGAGGGCATCCATGGCAGGGAGCGGGGCACCGATGATGTGCTGCGCGGTTTTCAGGTCAAGTCAATTAATGTTTCAATGTCATTAAGAGAACTCCATCTGAGCCACAGTACCATTAGGTAGAATCTCAATGTCAAGTCTTCATTTGTGTTAGAAAATTGATTGTGCCAATTCCTCTGTAGTCCTAAGGTCAACCATGAAGACACTTGCAAACGCAAAACCAAACTAGTTGATTAACAAAACAAAAATAATCATGTAAAAAACATTCAATATTATTAAAGAAGTAGTAATGGAGAAATGAACAAGTCTAAAACTCACAGATTTCCTAGGTCAGAAAGCTTATGTTTTAGAAGTGCTAAAAGGAGTACGGAGATAATATTTATTTTGGTTGCTGATATCCAAAGTTCCAGAGATTCTGGAACAGTAGATTGGAAGGAAGCAATGGTAATGCCATTAATCAAGAAAAGGAGATATACAAAACTAAAAACAAGTTATCTTGTTGGAAAAGAGCTGGGATCCATTATCAAGTGCCTTATAACAAAAAGGCACTACAGAGGATGTACTTCCTACGGCAGCTGAGGAAGCACAATCTGCCACAGGCATTGATGGTCCAATTCTATATGGCCATCTTAGAGTCTGTCCTCACCTTCTCCTTCATGGTCTGGTTTGGCTCAGCCAGCAAGCACGACATCTGGAGGCTGCAGCAAATCGTCCAATCAGCTGAGAAGGTTATTGACTGCGACCTGCCCTCCATTGATGAACTGTACACTGCAAGGGCCAGGAAGCGAGCGGGTAAGATCATCTCTGACCCCTCTCACCCTGGCCACAAACTCTATGAATCACTTCCCTCTGGAAGGCGACTCCGGACTGTCAAAGCTACCACAGCCAGGCATAAAAACAGTTTTTTGTCCACGAGTAGTAGCTCTTCTCAATAACCAAAAATCTGTAGCCTCCTTTTGCTCTGGTATTTTATTCAATTCGCATGCTTAATCGACAACATTTTATTATTAATGTTTAATGTTTTAAGTGTCATTCCTAACTGTCACTGTATGTTGTCACTTGCGGGCAGAGCACCAAGGCAAATTCCTTGTATGTGAATACTTGGCCAATAAACATTCATTCAATAACAGGGCATGAGAAAACAATAGTGGGAACGATTATGCTGCCCCTCGCCCACACAGAGCATCCACCTCCTGCATTAGCCTCATGGTTGCACTTAACATTTGCAGTTGTGCAACTTCCAACAACCTCCTGCAATTTCCCCCGAGGCCTTTCCCTCCAAAGGCCAGTGAGCTGGGAACATGTAATTATGTTTTTATGGTTGTTGCATTAATATCAAAGGGTGATAAAATCTTTGAATTACAAAGGTTCCAGGCTCCAGGCAGCAGAATTAAGGCCACACCCAAAGGCTCCCTAATGTCCTTCTGAGAGCTTGTTCTGTCAAAGATCTATTCACTATTTCTTAATGACTCTCACGAAGAGAGACACTGAGGAGCTGTGGACAAACATGCAAATGATTCTAAAAATTAGGTAATAATAAAAGTTTAAAGAATGCAATAAATTTGCAAAACCACATTAAACATGTACATTCATTTAAAATACTAATGAAAAGTGAATGGGGCTGGACTAGATGAACCAATTACTTGACCTAAAGCTGAGGGGCCAGATGCGAAGTACATCTTTCCCCATCAGTTCAGCGGACTAAGGACATACTGGGCTTCATTTTCAGGTGTGAAAGTTTAGAATCCAGTAACACATGGATCCACAGTGAACCTGAGCACATTATCCATTATAGGCGGCACAGTGGCGCAGTGGTATAGTTGATGCCTTACAGCACCAGAGACCCGGGTTCGATCCTGACTATGGATGCTGTCTGTACGGGGTTTGTACATTCTCCCTGTGAACGCATGTGTTTGTAGATTAATTGGCTTCTGTAAATTGTCCCTAGTGTGTAGGATAGAACTAGTGTACGGGCGATCGGTGGTCAGTGCGGACTCGTCCGGCCGAAAGATCCGTTTGCACGCTGCATCTCTAAACTAAAGCAAAACTAAACATTATGACTAGGCAGAATCACAATGGTTTTTGAAAGGGAAGTTGTATATTTTGAGGACATAACAAGAAGAGCAAATAAAAGATAGTATGATAAGTTTGGATTTTTAAAAGCCATTTGATCAGAACCAAGTGTCAGAATAGCAAAAAAGGAGAATATGGGGTGGTGCCTTACTTCCAGTCTGGGGATTGGAAGAAGTTGTCACACAAAGTAAATGCTTATGGTTTTGGAGCAACACATTAGCATTAGCACAAAAAAACAAGTGCTGTAATAAATGCGTCATTGTGAGATTAGAAGTTTGTTTCTGGTAGAATAGTGAAGGATCGGTGCTGAGGCTTCAGCTACCTACAGTGTACATTCCTGAATATTTTTGCATGTCACAGTCATACAGTTTGGCAGCTTTAGCAGCTTCGTCAGTAACTCAGCCTTGAGGTTTGGCCCGATTTCCAAGCCCCTGTGGGGAAGTCATGCACAGAAAGACCTGCATTACCAATATTAGACTGCAGCAATCTCAGGGTCTGAAAAAGGGACTCGAAACGTCATTTTGTGTCTACCTTATCTCATTAGTGTTATGTGGCCCTTCTATACTTTCAGTGATTCTTTGGGATAACCTATATTTGTGAAAGGCACCTACATCTGTACCTTAAGCAAAAAAGACAACTGTTCAATGAAAAATAGACACAAAGAGCTGGAGAAACTTAGCGGGTCAGAATAATTCTTCAGTCTGAAGAAGGGTCTCTACCCAAAACGTCACCTATTCCTTTTCTCCAGAGATGCTGTCTGACCCGCTGAGATACTCCAGCATTTTGTGTCTATTTTCGGTTTATTTTCGGTTTCCACCTCCAATGGGATCCCACTACTGGCCACATCTTCCCATCTCATCCCTTTTCTGCTTTCCGCAGAGACCATTCCCTCCGAAACTCCCTGGTCAACTCGTCCCTTCCCACCCAAATCACCCCCTTCCCGGGTACTTTCCCCTGCAACCGTAGGAAATGCAACACCTGTCCCTTTACCTCCCCCTTCAACTCCATCCAAGGACCAAAGCAGTCTTTCCAGGTGAAGCAGAGGGTTCACTTGCACCTCTCCAACCTCATCTACTGTATCCGCTGTTCCAGGTGTCAACTTCTTTACATCGGCGAGACCAAGCGCAGGCTCGGCGATCGTTTCGCTGGACACCCACGCTCAGTCTGTCGTAGCCTACCTGATCTCCCGGTGGCTCAGCACTTCAACCCCCCCTCCCATTCCCAATCTGACCTTTCTCTCCATTGTCAGAGTGAAGCTCAGCACCTCATATTTTGCTTGGGTAGTTTACACATCAGTGGTATGAACCTTGACTTCTCTAACTTCAAATAGCCCTTGCTTTCCCTCTCCATCCCCTCCCCCTTCCCAGTTCTCCCACCAGTCTTACTGTCTAGGCCTACATTCTATCTCTGTCCCGCCCACTCCCCTGACATCAGTCTGAGGAAGGGTCTCGACTCGAAACGTCACCCATTCCTTCTCTCCAGAGATGCTGCCTGTCCTGCTGAGTTACTCCAGCATTTTGTGTCTATTTCAGGTCAGGTCCTGGTGGAGTAGAGGGGGGGGGGGGGGGCTGGTAAAAGGGGGTGAGGGGAAAGGGTGGGGAAGAAAGTTTATCCAGAAGTTTGTTTTTCGCTCGAGCTTCTTCTCCTGTGTCTATCTTTGGAGCAAGCTGATTGTCCGTTTGCACTGATCAATGGATCAGCGGGGCTGTGACTATAGCGTGAAAAACCAGACACTCTAAGAGACAGTCACTCTCCTGTCTCCAGTTCACTCGGGAGACCATTTCGTTCAACTTGCCTCGCTCGCGTTTACATTAATCGAGAAAGGAGAGATTTTTTTCAATTGCATTAAACTTGTAACGAGAGATGCACCACAACAAAAGCCAGCCAGATAATATCCCAAACTGTCACAGATATAACAAAAATATCATGTAGACGGGGGAAGTCAGTGAACGAAATCCAGCAATTCCAATCTGTGAAACTCCCCTGCGCACATTTCCATGCACCTGCAACCGAGAACTGGCCATTTCAAAGAAAAACGTGAAAACCATATGTTAAATGTCACAATTTTCCCCAAAAGTGTTCACCCTTCATCGCACTTTGCAATAATAAACTGCACCGTAACTCCACACATACATATATATATATTTGTTTGGGCGAATACTATATATCATTTATTATGTTTTTATATATCATAAATGTTATATATAATATTTGCCAAAACAAAAATATAGAATATAAAATATACATAATATATTTTATGCTATTTATACATTTTCAATATAATTCCACACGGGTAGTGTTTCGGCTTTATACATATCTCGGGCTATCTGTAGATTGGCTAACAGCAGTTAGACATGAGAAATGTGTCTAAAAGTGGAATCAGTCGAAAAAGAAAAGCAGTTTTTTTAAATTTACCTCCATAGCCAGCGCCACACAACGCGCAGAGCAGCACAAACTGGGGCAACAGTTCCATCACTGAGCGGGGACCTGAGTCGTTCACTGTTCGGGACACTTCACTGCTCTTCTCGCCGCGGCTCGGGTAATCCTTTCTGTCCCAGTGCGCTTTGGTCAGATTCTTTTGACGGCGCAGATTGCAGCCAAACGAGTTTCTTCCCAAAAGGTGTGGTTTAACAACCATTAACAAAAACAAAAATCGCACACACGCAGATCCAGGCACGAGGAGCGCACCTTTTCAGAGTTTGATGGATTATTTATAGCTCACTGTCCCGCCCCATCCATGACCACCGACCAACCTTTCATTTCATACTGCTGTAATCGACATTTGTCCATTATATAACTGTTACTATAGAACTATAGATGCTGGTTAATGCACAATAGGACACAAAGTCTTTTTTTCTCTCTTTTTTTTGTATGGCTTTGTAAATATTTGATTAGTGTATAAATGTAAATAATTTGGTGTACACATAGCTGCTGGTGTACATATGGTGTACATATAGCTGCTAAATTTGTATAAGATAATTATAAGCAGTTGAATAAGGGATGGGAATTAATAAGCTTTGGCTTCTTCCTGCTCCTTTTCGGACACATACGATTTCATTTATTTATAGATATTGTTTATGACACTATATAAATATTCTTTTTTTGTTTTTTGTATGCTGTTTCACACTTGGTTTTTATTCTTTTATTCTGTTCGAAATAAAGAATTAAATGAATAAAAAATCTCAGCAGATTTACTTTAGATAGACATAATTCAATTCAATTCAATTCAACTTTATTGTCATTGCACAAATACGAGTACAGGTACAACGAAATGCAGTTTAGCGTCTGGTCATAGTGCAAGGTGAAGGTACTAGAAATAAAAAATACTGGTTAACAATGTGTGGACTGTGGATGAATTAAACTGGTACATAGGCAAATAAATGTATACAAATGGGAGAGTCTAAAGATAGCTAGCGACGGGACTGTGAGTTCAGCAGTGTAATGGTGTTATTGAAAAAGCTGTTCCTCAGCCTGCTTGTGCGAGACCTGAGGCTCCTGTACCGCCTCCCTGATGGGAGGAGGGCAAATAGTCCATGGTTAGGGTGAGAGGGGTCCTTGATGATTTTCCCGGCCCGTCTCAGACACCGTTTAGGTGGAGGGCATCCATGGCAGGGAGCGGGGCACCGATGATGTGCTGAGCGGTTTTCACCACCCATTGCAGTGCCTTCCTGTCAGCTGTGGTGCAGCTGCTGTACCATACCGTGAAGCAGGTGGTCAGGATGCTTTCGATGGTACAGCGGTAGAAGTTGGACAGGATCTGGGGGGACAGGTGGGCTTTCTTAAGCCTCCTCAGAAAGTAAAGGCGCTGCTGCGCCTTTTTGATCAGTTTGGTGGTATTGAGGGACCAGGACAGATCCTCTGAGATGTGTACCCCGAGGAATTTGTAGTTGGAGACACGCTCCACCTCAGTTCCGTTTATGTGGATGGGGGTATGTCTGGAGTCAGACAATATCGCTGGATAAAATGAATAGGTGAGTTTCGGATAGAGACCCTTCTTCAGACTGAGAGTCAGGGGGAAGGGAAACAAGAGATATAGACGGTGATATAGTGATATAAAACACATGAATGAAAGATATGCCAAAAGTAACGATGATAAACAAGACAGGCCTTTGTCAGCTGGGGCCTAGGTGAAAACGAGCGACATACAATGAGACTCAACAAGACGACTTTGAAGCTAGTACAGCTACTTGGGTGGGGGAGGGACGAGAGAGAGGGCTGCAAGGGTTACCTGAAGTTAGAGAAATCGATATTCATATCACTGGGTTGTAAGCTTTAGACTTTATTTTGGAGATATAGTGCGGAAACTGCCCCTTCGGCTCACCAAGTCCACTTCAACCAGCAATCACCCCGCACACTAGCACTATCCAATTTTACCAGTAGAGCTAATAGGACTTGATGTTTCAATCCCTGTAGTAAGTCAGCACTCTTGATATTGGCAGTGAGATTGAGTGGTGACAGGTAGGGTAGGTACGTCCTGGGGGTCATCAGGTAGGCATCCTCCTTCTTTGACGTTTCATTGATAAGCCCACAACGTCTCCAGAGAGCTCAATGGTGATACCTGACATCCCAGGTACACCCCCCGTCAGTTCCATACCGTCGTAGGGCTGGGTGAACGGACGTATGGGTGGGTCAACGGGTATATCTCCCCTCTTTTCTTTTTTCTTTTTTCTCTCTCATTCTTCTTTCTCTCCCTTTTTAATTTAATGTCCTTTTTGGATTTGAAGCTGTTCACAAAGCTGTAAAATTGTCAAGTTTTTTGTACAAATGCTTCCAATAAAAACATTGAAACCTGAAACAAATAAAAAGCAACGAAACACACAAAACACATTTTCACATAAACATCCACCACAGTGACTCCTCCACATTCCTCACTGTGATGGAAGGCGAAAAAAAGTTCAATCTCTTCCGTTTGCTCGCCCGTGGTCGGGGGCCTTGAGCCCTCCGTTGACGGGATGATCTTGACTCCCGTAGCTGGTGGCGGGCCTGCCGCGTCGAGGCGATCAGCTCCTGCATTAGGGCGAAGTCAGACGATCGAACCCCGCGTCGGGGCTAGTCGAACCTTTCGCAACATTGGAGCTCCCGTCATCCACGGCCTCTCCTAAGGCTGTGAGCTCCCGATGTAAAGTCCGCAGGTCGCGGTTGGACCGATCCCAGGCAAGAGATCGACTCCAATGTTAAGTTCACGCCTCCACGGTAGGGCCCAAGGTCAGACCGAGGAGGCCTCCAGCTCCATCGATGGTAGGCCACAGAGTGACCGGAGAATGCGATCCAAAATTAATCACGTCTCCGGCAAGGTAAGAAACTTTTTTTAAAGTTTCCCCCGACCCTGACCCCTCCCCCCACATAAAACAAACCGGAGAACATTTACACAGACCTTTAACACTCACTAAAAATTAAAAAAAGACAAAAACATAAACACTGTTGGCGGGATTGCCAATCGTGCGCTGCCCCTGGTGGTATGTCCTAGATGTCACACCAGCTGAGTTTCCTCTTTTCCAGGCTCTCCCAGTTAGTCCATTGACCCTGCTTGGCCATTGAGACAGCCTTGGCGTGTCGCTCTACTTTCTCCTGTCTTCTCACCTCCTCCACTACGGGGGGGGGGGGGGGGGGGTTTGGCAGAGAAGAAGGTGGGGAGAAGGGGAGAGAAGGGGGGAGAAGGTGTGGAGACACTTTTAAGAAGCCACACAACTTTTAATAAGCCAGGGATACACAGCTGTGAAGTTTAGCGGGCATTTAACATTGCCGGCCGGTTTTCCTTGGTTCTGAATACTCGTGCTTAGGTTTTTTTCCCCCAATGAGCCAATTAACATGCCCGGTCAGCAAAGGAGATTACCTGCAGCTACCTCGACTACCTACAACGACATGGCGACCCCACTACCACTGCACGACGAGTTATCGATTTTCTCCATGCCGACCAATTTTTGCTAGCAGAAAATGTTTTAACATGTTGAACATTTTTCCGCGACCAAACTGAGGCGAGTAGTAACCACTATGCGGGGACTCCTCTCGACCATGAAGGAGACTTACCAGTGACCACCTACGACCATGTGTCGACCATGCTGTGAGCTTGTGGCGAGCGCAGTCTCTCCTAAACTCGCCAATAAGGTCGCCCTAGTGGGACAGGCCCTTAAGTCTTTTCGCCAACACACTGAAAAAGATCTTGCATACTATGTTAAGAAGTATGCAAGATCTTTATTTGCCGACACTGTTCGATGGTGGACAATTTTTTTTTCTTTTGGGATCAGCACTACCCCGCTCTGCGACAGGCTTTGGGGATAACTTGCTTTTCCCACGCAACCCTCATGTCCCTCCAGAGGAATTTCAGAACATCCGGGGCATTCTTGTAGGCACAATACGGAACACCATTAGAGACCATTCTTGCCTTCTTCACTACCTCTTTCACCTCACTCAGCTTTGGAGGGCTGATGTCAAATTAATGTCGTGGGGGGGGAGGAGATTGGTGGGATGTCAGTGGGGACAAGTATCGGTTCATCTTTTAGCTCATGTGTGGATGGTTCTGATGTGTTCTTCAACCTCCTTTTTTGACGCTTTCAGGGATCTGCTTTTCTCTTTTGTTAAAATAATAATAATAATAATAAACTTTATTTATGGGCGCCTTTCAAGAGTCTCAAGGACACCTTACAAAAATTTAGCAGGTAGAGGAAAAACATGTAAGGGGAATGAAATAAATAGTAGAGACATGACTAGTACACAAAGTAAAGACAGAATTCAATACAAAACACAATATGAGGCAATTAATGCACAGATGAAAAGGGAGGGGGACGTGGGGCTAAGGATAGGCAGAGGTGAAGAGATGGGTCTTGAGGCGGGACTGGAAGATGGTGAGGGACACGGAATTGCGGATCAGTTGGGGGAGGGAGTTCCAGAGCCTGGGAGCTGCCCTGGAGAAGGCTCTGTCCCCAAAACTGCGGAGGTTGGACTTGTGGATGGAGAAGAGACCGGCTGATGTGGATCTGAGGGACCGTGAGGGTTGGTGGGGGGGAGGAGGTCAGTGAGATATGGGGGGGGCCAGATGGTGGAGGGCTTTGTAGGTGAGGACCAGGATTTTGTAGTTGATCCGGTGGGAGATGGGAAGCCAGTGAAGTTGTTTGAGGACTGGAGTGATGTGATGCCAGGATTTGGTGTGGGTGATGAGTCGGGCGGCTGCGTTCTGGACCAGTTGGAGTCGGTTGATGTAGGTGGAGCTGATGCCAAGGAGAAGTGAGTTGCAATAGTCCAGTCGGGAGGAGATGCCTTTCACAAACTTCTTTGTAGAAGTCTGTTCTTGCTTTTTCCTTCTTTTCGCGTAGTTTCCTTAAATTCTCTGCTCTGCGCTGCTTCGAGAGCCTCTTGAAGGAGGTTGATGCCTTCCCTTTCTTCTGCTGTTGCTTTTTTCCACAACTTCCTCAGGCCTCTTCTTCCTTTAACAAGTCATTGGATTTCCAGGAAACGACTGGACTTGGGGGGGAGGAGGCCTATCTTTCCCGCTGAGTTGTTCCTTCACTCCAAATTTCTCCTTTCCATAGCTGTAGACTAGATCAACCATCTTCTTCAACTTCTTTTCTGCTGACCCCTTGATTCGATTTAAGATTAGGCTCACATTGATGGTTTCCCACTCCTTGCTGTTAGACTGTGGCCATTTCACCAACGGCTTACATCCTTGCATGTTCTCCACTTTACGATGTGCCTGGTTGTGTCTTGGACTGTTGCCTGAAACTTCTGCCACATCCCGTAGGGTGCTGATGCTCTGCGGACTGTGGGTTTCTTCCTGCTACTGAGTTTCATCCAACTGATTTGACCTTCCTCTTGACAGAATCAGGTTAATGCGGGGCCCTGGGTTTGAACTTTTCAAGCATTTATTCCGTCCCGATTAATTTTAAGACCATGAGTTGATGTTGCTTTAGTCCAGCCACACCTACAGGTCTGAAGAACATGTCCAGCTGCTCGTTTTTCAAGTGTTTTGCCACTTACTTGATTCAATGTCATGTCCGTTCCAAGGTTTGTTACCGGGTGGTCAGTCGATGAGTCATCTTGAGCCCCCACTCTCGCAGAGTATTCTTCTCTTTTAACTTTTTGTAGCCAAGAGCAAATTAACCTACAAACCTGTATGTTTTTGGAGTGTGGAAAGAAGCAGGAGCACCCAGAGAAAACCCACATAATCACAGGGAGAACATACAAACTCCGTACAGACCGCAGCCATAGTCAGGATGGAACACAGGTCTCTGGCGCTGTAAGGCAGCAACTCTACTGCTGGGCCACTGTGCCACCCCTCATGCTCTTGCTGAGTTACTCCAACACTTTCTGTCTTGTACATTATGGGCCATTATGGCCTCCACCCTTCCTTGGCTATCTGTTGCCGGCCATGATTTGTTCTGGCCTTTTCCTACCTCCATTATCACACCCCTCCTCTCCACATCTCCACTTTCAGTCTGAAGAAGGGTTCCGACCAAAAATGTCACCTATTCTCTTTCTCCAGAAATGCTGCCTGGCCTGCTGAGTTACTCCAGCACTTTGTGTCTATCTTGATGCTTTGTTCCACTGTCTGCAGTTAGAACAAGCAGGGTGGGTAAATCGAATGGAGCTGATGAAACTATTTTGTTCATTTGGCTGTTGAAGGTTGTCATGCTGTTCCTTGATTTACAGCAGGGACTTCAATTCATTGTCCTAAGGTAAGAATAATTACCGGTGAAAATGTTGAAAATCGCTAAAGATGCAGTGATGACCTAGTGTGCCAGATAATGAATTCCCATCCTCACCAACATCCTGCCCTAACAAACGCCCAACCCCCAACCAACGCCCAATCCTCACCAACACTGAAACCACAGGCAAGGCTGCACACGCAGTAGCATCGGATTAATAAAGAAATAAAAATATATACAGATTGGGAGGAAAATACTCTGCCCAGCTCCATTGAAAGGAAATTATCTCAAACAGATAACAAGAAACACCTCCTGAATGTTGGCCTTCATATCTGGAGCCTGGAATGCAGAATAGTATAAACGGTTTAGAGGGATAAGAGCCAAACACAGGGAGCTGGGACTAGCTTAGATGGGGCATCTTGGTCAGCATGGAGGAGTTGGGCAGAAGGGCCTGTTTCTGTGCTGTATCATGACTCTATAACTGTAGATACATAATCACATCAACGCAGGAGGTGATTCAGCCCATCACAAACATGCCAGCTCTCCAGCTGACCATCCCGTCAGTCACATCCCTCAATTACAGCATGTTCTCCCTCACTCATGCCCATCAATTCCCTTTTGGTTCACTTTTGCCATTAACCCACACTAAGGAGTGCATTTATGGCAACTGATTGATCTACCGGCACATCGTTGGGATGTGGGAGGAATCCAAGCACCGAGGGAACGTTGCAGTACATTGAAATCTAGGCTCTCCCATATGGAGCACAGGAAGCTATCCAGGTACTATACGTGTGTAGAGTGCAAGCCGAATGGGAGTCTTTATTACAAAAGAAATGCAGAATTTAGTGCATTCAGTTGCTACAACTGGCAATGCTGAGACTGCAACTGACTTATTACATACAATTTTGGTCTCTTTATTTAAAGATTTACAGAGACAGTCTTCTTCTTTACGTGTCCATCTTGTTACAAATGTTGACCTCACTGTCATCGTCCATCCTGTAAAAGGACGCAAGCTTCCGGCGACAATCAGTGGAAGCCATCACTTGTTGCAATAGATGATGGTGAGAGCAGAATGAGCTCAGGATACTTCCAGTTTCCAGCCCCACGACATGGACGCTTCTGCTATGGGGCCACAGAGGCAGTTTAAAGAAGCTTCACTACATTAATTCTGGGTATGAGGAGGTTAACGTGTGAGGAACACTTAAACAGGTTGGTCCTATCTGAACTATTAGAGGCTGAATGGGAAGTGATTCAGAAGAATGGGAGGTGATTGTTGAAACACCCAAGATGCAGAGGGGACTCGAGAAGAATGAAGCTGGGAGAACACCTTCCAGCAGGACAGAATCTAAAACTACGGGACATGGTTTCGGAGTTAAAGGGAAAGGGAGTAAAGGGATAGTTGATGACCCCAGAATTAATGGGAAAGAAAGCTCACAAAGGGATAGGAAGGAGAGTATGGCCAAGTGTAATAGGGATCGATGTGAAAGGTGAGATGCGGAAGGATTTTAAAGTCTTGTATATGAATGCGCGAAGTATAAGAAGTAAAGTAGATGAGCTTGAGGCTCAGTTAGAGGTTGGTAGATATGACATTGTAGGGATTACTGAGACGTGGCTGTAGGAGGATCGGGCATAGGAACTTAATATTCAGGATGATACATCCTATAGAAAGGACAGGCAGGTGGGCAGAGGAGGGGGGGGGGGTAGCTCTGCTGGTGAGGGATGGAATTCAGACCCTTGCGAGGGAAGACATAGGGACTGACAAGGTAGAGTCACTGTGGATTGAGTTGAGGAATTGCAAAGGCAAGAAGACACGAATTGTTGTTATCTACAGACCCCCAAATAGTAGCCTGGATGTAGGGTGTAAGTTGCAGCAGGAGTTAAAACTGGCATGTAACAAAGGTAATGCCACTGTGGTGATGGGGGATTTCAATATGCAGGTAGACTGGGAAAATCAGGTTGGATTAGGACCCCAAGAAAGAGAGTTTGTAGAGTGCCTACGAGATGGATTCTTAGAGCAGCTTGTAATGGAGCCGACCAGAGAAAAGGCAATTCTGGATTTAGTGTTGTGTAATGAACCGGATTTGAGAAGGGAACTCAAGGTAAAGGAACAATTTGGAGGTAGTGATCATAATATGATTAGTTTTATTCTGTAATTTGAGAAGGAGAAGGTTAAATCGGAAGTGTCAGTGATGCAGTTGAACAAAGGGGACTACGAAGGCAAGAGGGAGGAGCTGGCCAAGGTAGACTGGAAAGGGATCCTAGCAGGAATGACAGTGGAACAGCAATGGCAGGAATTTCTGGGCATAATCCAGAAGACGCAGGATCATTTCATTCCAAAAAGGAAGAAAGATTCTAAGGGGTGTAGGAGGCAACTGTGGCTGACAAGAGAAGTTAGGGATAGAATAAAACTAAAAGAAAAGATGTATAACACAGCAGGGAGTAGCCAGAAGCCAGAGGATTGGGAAACTTTCATAGGACAACAGAAGGAAACAAAACGGGCAATATGGGCTGAAAAGATGAAGTACGAGGGAAAGCTGGCCAGGAATATAAAGAAGGACAGTAAAAGCTTCTTTAGATATGTTAAGGGAAAAAGAATAGCAAAGTCAAATGTGGGTCCCTTGAAGGCAGACACGGGTGAAATTATTACGGGTAACAAGGAAATGGCAAAAGAGTTGAACAGGTACTTCGGATCTGTCTTCACTAAGGAAGACACAAACAATCTCCCAGAAGTACTGGAGGACAGAGGATCTAAGGTGGTAGAGGAACTGAAATAAATTTTCATTAAATGAGAAATAGTATTAGGTAGGCTAATGGGACTGAATGATGATAAATCCCCTGGGCCTGATGGTCTCCATCACAGGGTCCTCAGGGAGGTGGCTCTAAAATAGTGGACGCATTGGTGATCATTTCAATAGATTCAGGAGCAGTTCCTGTGGATTGGAGGATAGCTAATGTTATCCCACTTTTCAAGAAAGGAACGAGAGAGAAAACGGGAAATTACAGACCAGTTAGCCTGACTTCGGTGATGGGAAAGATGCTGAAGTCAGTTATTAAAGAGATCACACTCAGAGATTGGTGCTCCACCAAGACAGATTATCCTGAAACTTAACGACATAGCAGTTCTTGAAGACATCATGAAGAAAGTGACAATCGGAAAAAACCTGGTGTTCGAAGGAGAAAGCGTAAGACTCTTCAGAGATTACCCAGCAGTGGTGGCAAAGAAACATGCCTTTTTTACGAAGACCCGTCTGATTCTTAAAGGCATTTCAAACCTGAGATAATAATAATAATAATAAATTTTATTTAATGGGCGCCTTTCAGACATCTCAAGGACACCTTACATAGTAATCGGAATAAAAACATATAATCGGAATAGAACAAGTAAAAAAGACATCACAGAGACTCAAATTAAAAACAGAATTCAATCCAAAAACAGAAAATCAAAAACACAGTGAAGAGAGAGCAGCGGCAGCCAAAGCACGCCAGCAACCACTCTCTCTTCACGGCAGCCATCTTGGACACAGACCTACAGGACTACAATTAGACAAAAAAATCATCCCCCCACAGTGGATAGCACTGTGGAGGAAGGCACAATGTCCAGTCCCCACCCCATGTTCACCCCAAAGTCAGGCCTATTGAGGCCACCGCAATTGCCTCTACGGAGGCCCGATGTCCCTGGCCATTCTCACAGGGTGGTCTTGCCCCGGCGTCAGGAGAGTCCTTTCGGCGGCTGGGCCACCTGGAACGGCCGCTTCCTGGTTGGAGCCCGCGGCTGCCGAAGCCGACAAGGCCGCGCCGGTTTGGAGCTCCCAGGCTCCCGATGATAAAGTCGGCGCCGCCTCTCCGCACCGCGGCCTCTCCGCACCGCCGCCTCGCCGCCTCTCTGCACTGCCGCCTCTCTGCACGCCGCCTCTCCGCTCCGCAGACCCGCAGCCCGGAGATGTTGCTCTCGGCGGTCCAGCTCGCCAGAGCTCCAGCGCGTCGCTCCAGCGCGGCGACCCAGGCAAGGCATCGCCCGCTCCGCTCCAGCGCTCCAATGCTGTGCCGCCGCCGAGGCCGAGGTGCTGGGCGGTCCCCGCCAGGAAACGGCGCTCCAAGCCCGCTGGTAGGCCACGAGGACGGGTCGACGGGCAGCCCGGAGAAAAGGCTGCCACACCGACCAGGTAGGGACCTAGAAATAAAGTTACACCTACCCCCCCACATTAAAAGACCATATCCCCTACAAACAAAAAAAACAGGACTCACTAAAAACTATAAAAAAAACGAATTTAAAACGGACGGCTGCTGGCTAGCAGCCGTTCATCAAGATGGCTCCTCCTCCATGGGGATACGGAATAATGTATCCTGCCAAACTGAGGGTCACTTATGAAGACTCGGAGTGTTTCTTTATTGACCCAGAAGCCGCATTCAAATACTTTAAAAAAAAGCATTCTAAAGGATAAGTATACTGTTACGGCTCTGCTTGATTAGCAGGACTACTGAATGCTTACTGATTTTGTGGGCTAAACCACGAGTTTAATGTATACCTTTTATATATATTCATAGATTGAGAGAATATGTTTCTTTACATAAAAAGATATATAAAAGCTGTAGATAAGATGGCCGACAAACTCGCACATGCTAATGTCTAGACACCCTTGACAGGTCTGATGTTGGTCTGGATGGAAGAAAATGAAGAGAATGAACAGACCTCTCGTAAGCTAAGGATGTAGTCCCAATCTTCCAACCAACCCTGTTGCGGCCCTTGCATTATTTGTTGGCTGCACCTTCTTTGTAGGCTAATTGGCTTCTGAAAAGTGTCATTCATTCATTGTTCCTAGTGCAGGGGTGGGGAACCTGCGGCTTTCTAGGCCATTAAGTGCGGCCTTTTGAATGAATCCAAATGTTGCAGAACAAATCCTTTTATTTTTACAAAATAATGTACATTTTGAAGTATATCTAAGTGAAGTTTCTTGTATGCTTATTAGATTACAGCTAACTTAATGCGACATTCCAACATGCTGCATTCAACCCCTGCCCTAGTGTGTTGGATAGTGGTAGTGTTTGGGAGATCGCTGGTCGATGTGGACTCAGTGGGCCTGTTTGCATGCTATATCTTTAAACTAAACTTAACTAAACTGAACTAAACTAAAGGTACCCAAAAAAGCTGGAGAAACTCAGCGGGTGCAGCAGCATCTATGGAGCGAAGGAAAAAGGCAACGTTTCGGGCCGAAACGTTGCCTTTATCCTTCGCTCCATAGATGCTGCTGCACCCGCTGAGTTTCTCCAGCTTTTTTGGGTACCTTCGATTTTCCAGCATCTGCAGTTCCTTCTTGAACTAAACTAAAGTTCTCTTCAGCTGTAACACAACATTTGGCTTTATTTTTCCATTCGCCTTTGCATCACCTGTTGTACTTGTGAATGGTTAATTTGTACTCATGCATGGTATGATTTGTCTGGACAGCATGCACAACAAAGTTTTTCCACTGTACATCAGTTCACGGGACAATAAATAATCAATTTATCCCTGATTCACTCAAGCTTTCATTTCATAGTGCTATTTACATAGGACTGCAGCAATGTGTTGGATTTGTAAGAGGACACAATTTGACTCTGCGTATCCTGGACTTGGTAAGAATTTCAGTATCAAGACTCCACCTCGGCCATCTCAAGGGTGGTGAGGATTCACAAATAAAGATCTTTGAAACTTCTGCATAATACCCAAAGGCCACCAAAACCAACTACTCAATACTCGTGTCTGGCAATCAGCATCATTTAGCCCCAGCTTTACTGCATTCCCTGAGGTAGCTCTACCTGCCAGTAGAGCAGCATAAAATGACTGGAATACAGTGGAGTAAAGCAAAACATGTTTGTCCAAACTATGCATAAAATGCACGACCATAAACTAAGATTGTGTAAGTAAAACTAGAACTAAAAAATCCAGGGCCAGATTCCTTTCCTATTAAGTTACCAAAGGTGATCTCTGAGCTTCGATGCTAATGTATTTTGAGGAAAGCTGAATTGATGAACACTGAATGTTAATACTAACACTCCCATTATAGAGCAGCCACTTTAGTGCTAGTGCGTGCAAGTACGTTGCCACATACAAACATAGGCGCTAAGGGAATGCAGAATCGGTAGCACCTCAACAACCTGTGAATTGATCCCAGTCCGTCTGCAACAGTAATCAAAAGACAAAAAAAATCACAGCAGATATTGGAAGTCTGAAATAAAACTAAAATAAAAATGCTGGAGATAGTCAGCAGCATGTGTAGAGAGAGAAAAACATAGTTACTCTTTCAAGCTGATGACCTTTCATCAAAAAGTGGCATGGTGGCGTACGTAGCAGTAGAGCTACTGCCTTACACCAGAGACGCAGGTTCGATCCTGACTATAGGCGCTCGCTGTCTGTATGGAGTTTGTACGTTCTCCCCGTAACTGCGTGGGTTTTCTCCGGGTGGTGAATGGATAAAAGAATATATCATTTCTCCACACATCTGGACCAGTGGTTTTTCGGTAATCTACCTGCCGTTGGGCAAGATAGGGCGTTTTGCTAACGTAGGAGAAGTTTTTGATACCGACATTCCCGGGGAACTGGTCATCTCGTCATTCAGAAATGAACCAGGTTATATTATAAATTGGCATAAATCGGAAAGAATATACGTCTCACTAGAGGTGACATTGTGTGATGGCCTAGATGTATCAAACAGAAACATTCTCGCTAACAGAGGTTCACCTGTTGGGCGGGTTTCCTGTTTTTTGCTCTGCAAATAGACTTTAATCTAAAGGTTCTATTCACCGCAATAGTCCCAGGGACAATAGGACAACTTGACGCTCTGTTGATGTCAGACATGTCCCTGCCTAAGAAGTGATGACACACTGAGAGAAAGAGCACATTCCAAATGCTTAAGACCTTGTTTAATTTGTTCACCACACCCCACAACAGTCAAGCCGAGCCCAAGTACTGCAAGCTGGATTTCATCAGTGCTAAATCCAAGCCAGGTGCCACATTGCAATCATGCACTGGCTGTCTCATTGAAGAGAATAGGGAATGGATACTCAACGCATCTCTCACTATGTACAAGAAAACTGGCCTTTTGCTAAGAGACTGATGTGAAGCACTGAGTCCCAGACACAAAAACTGCTTAATTTGCTGCCTCACCAGCATGGACAAAGGAAGAGGGATTCATTGCGACATGGAACTGGATGGGCAACAGCAGGAGTTTTAAAAAAAACACAAAAGGCGTGGATTACATTACTAAATTCTTCCAAGTTTTAATTAACGTACCCATTCTACGTTACAAAGCGCGTTGCCATGACAACTGACAGGTTTGGATGTGCTGTGATGATGCAGTGAACTACAGACTATGTGAAGAGATTAAATCACAACAGCTACTCCCAGCTCCAGTGGAATGGAAAGAACTTGCACCTAGTGCGCAATACTCTTGGGGGAAGGGTGGGGTATGCTGTCAGCACATACTGAGTGTACATCACAAACCTACCCGACTGGTTTTCTTCGGTTGCAATGTACATGTGATGAGCAGTTTGGAACGAAGCCTGTCAGTGATTGTTTTAAATCACTTTTTCAGGAACTCATTATATTGTCATAGAGTCACACAGCCCCTCGGCACAATTTCACACGTCAACCAAAATGCCCACGTCAACCATGTTTGATCCATATGCCCCTACACCTTCTCTGTCAAAGTACCTGCCCAAACGTCATTCTAATGTTGTTGTAATACCTGCCTCAACTACCTCCTATGGCAGCTCGTTCCACATGCCCGTCACCTTCTCCATGATAAAGTTGCCCTTCTGGTTCCTACTAAATCTTTCCCGTCACCTTAAATCCATACTCTCTGGTTCTTGATTCCTACTCCGAATAGAAGTGTCCATTTTTCCTATTTATTCCCTTCATGATATTAGATACCTTTTATAAGATCACCCTCAGCTTCCCCGACCTCTCCCTATAGCTCAGGCCCTCAAGTCCTGGCAATATCCTCATAAATCTTCTCTGCACTCTTTCCAGCTTAACAACATCCTTCTTACAGCAGGGCAAGCGAAACTGAACACAATACTCGAAATGTGGCCTCACCAATGTATTGTACAACGGTAACATAACAACCCAACTCCTCTACTCAATACCCCGACTGATGAATGCCAATATACCCAAAGCTTTCTTCACCACATTGAGGGAAAAAGGGTAACCAGAGAGAGAATGGGACCGCTCAGGAATCAGAGCGGTCCCAAACACCTTGCGCTTATCGGCATTAAACTCCATCAGCCATTCCTCAGCCCGCTTGCCCAACTGATCAAGATCCTGCTGTAATTTTTGATAACCATCTTCGCTATTTCCAATACCACCCACTTTAGCGTCATCTGCAAAATTACTAATCATGCCTGCTACATTCTAATCCAAGTCATTAATATAAACCAAATTGTTAATATAAACAATATCAAAGTTAATGGTTTGAAACTGTTCAATCAAGCACTACAAGCCAGAGTAATTAGATGAGATAATGTTACTGAATGTATTTTGGGTGCTTTGAGGGCTTGGGTTGACTTCAGATAAATGTTGCTTTTACCTGATGAGGGAGTCTTGTATTTGAGCATTTTTGCGGCTTCACTCCAGCAGCTATTGTGCAAAAAGTTTGGGCACAATGAAGTAGACAAGAAGGGACATTTCAGGTGGAGAAAAGAGAGAATGGAGAAAGGCCAAACACATTCCACAATTGAGAAACACTTCAATCCTACCAGAAAATAAATAACTCATTGAAATATACCAACTGTTAATACACAGAGTACTGGAGGAACTCAGCGGGTTAAGCAGCATTTGTGAAGCGAATGGACAGGTGGCGTTTCATGTCAGGAACTTCTTCAGACTGATTGTCGTAGGCTGGATCATACCCGCCCCTACCTTTCTTTTCCAGCTTTCTCAGTTCAATTCAGTTTATTGTCACGGACCCGCGGTACAGTGAAAAGCTTTTATTGTATGTGAACCAGCCAGTGTAAAGAAAATACAAGATTAGAATCGAGCCATTCATAGTGTGCAGATACATCTTCTGTCGTATGTTTTTTAGACCTGCAGCTCCGTTGAGACGAGCCAGGCCAACGTGTCATTGTCCGGGTCAATCAGACCTCGTTCACCATTCGGTGGCCGGTGTTTGGGGCAACTGGTGACTCTGTGCTCCACTGTGTTGGGTCCCCACACTCGCAGGAGGCGCTCGCTGTCCACGAGGCCCCACCTCTTCATCGCTACTCCATAGCGTCCGACACCTGTCCTCAAGCGGTTGAGGGTTGTCCACTGCTTTCGGGGCAGATCCTGGCTAGGGACGTCCATGAGGTCATTGATGTAATGGTGTAGCCTAGATGGTGCCACTGACTTCCACTGGTCTCTCCATCTCATCTTGACTTAGGCGGCCTTGGAAGCGTTAGCCGGTGTTGTGCAGAGCAGCTCTTGGGCTTGCGTGGCAAAGGGGCGCCGTGACCCGTGACTTGAGGCGCACTCATCGTGGTGTCTCTGTGGCGATCTGATGGAGGAGGCGGGATTCACTGGTCTGTGCCTTTTGAGAGAGGGCCAGAGTGGCTGCTTCTCGTCTGATGTTGGCTGGGACAGGCAGTTGGTTTACTGGGGTGGCTCGTAGGCATCTGGAGACAGTCTGCAGGGCGCTGTTGAGGGCAGCACCCAGCTCCTTGGCGTGAGGGCTACGGCACCAGACCGGGGCGCAGTACTCGGCGGCTGAGAACACCAGGGCCACTGTGGACATGCGCAGTTTCTTCGTTATTCCCTTATCATGCAGATACATGATAAGGAAATAACGTTTAGTGCAAAGTAAAGCCAGAGAGTCAAATCAAAGAGAGTCCGATAGTAGTTTAGGACTGATCTCTGGTTGCTCTAGGATGGTTCAGTTGCCTGATAACAGCTGGGGAAAAAACAGTCCCTGAATCTGGAGGTGTGCGCTTTCACACTGCTATACCTTTGGCCCGAGGGGAGAGAGGAGAAGAGGGAGTCGTCCTTGATTGCCCCACTGCCACAATCAGTTTGAAGAGGAGACACAACCCAAAATGTCACCTGTCCATTCCCTCCACAGTGCTGCCTGTTTTGTTCAAGATTTCTCCATCCGCTGCTCCTTGAGTCACCAATATCAATGCTGGCAGTGCTGAACTTCCTCACATAACAAACAGTAAATAGCACCACTGATCATTTACCTGTAATTCGTAAGAGGTAGAATACTACTCTGGCATAATCGTCATTAGTTTATGGCAGTCTTGATATCCACAAAATCAGGGGAGTGTTTGCTCTCCTTAACTCCTTGGACTGGACTCCATATTCATGTGGAGGTGGAAACAGTATCAGTCAGGATCAGTCTGCATCAAGCTTCACTGATCTGAGCCAAACTGGTCACACACAGGGCAGTGAGCTTAAGTTACTTCTCACGGGGCACATCGACACAAACTCAGCTTAATTCTAACTTTTCCAAAGCATTTGATGAAGATGAGCTTTCATAGATTTTAGATTTTGCAGCAAGGGTTCATTGAGCACTTTTCCTTTGATCTTTTTTTTCTCCCAGGTTGTTATATAATCGTCTTTTTCAAACATTATTCCCTTTGGTTTTTCAATGATAGTCCCTCCCTCAACTGCCACAAATTGAGCTGACAAGATTCAAGAATCTTTGTATTCGTTTCCTTCTTAGTCCTCCAAATCTGTCCCCATCATACAACTTCAACTATTATTGTCTGGTTTTTTTTGTGTGTACATACGTGTGCATGTGTGTGTATATATTTATATATAGAGATGATCTATATATATGCGTATTTGTGAGTATGTGCATATATATACACACTGCAATAGGAGTAGAATTAAGCCATTCGGCCTATCGTCTACTCTGCCTTTCAATCGTGGCTGAACTATCTCTCCCTCCTAACTCAATTCTCCTGCCTTCTTCCCATAACCTCTGACACCCGATCTATGCAAAAATCTATCTCTCTCTGCCTTAAAAATATCCATTGACTTGGCCTCCACAGCCTTCTTTGGCAAAGAATTACACAGATTCACCACCCACTAAAGACATTTCTCCTCATCTCCTTCCTAAAAGAACGTCTAATTCTAGCCCTAGACTCTCCCATTAGGGGAAACAATGTGACTGGAGGCCTTTATCGAGGCGGCGTTGTCTCGATGCCTCCTGGATCGCTGCAAAGAAGCCTAGGTCGGGGCCCTGCTGGGGCCTCGCGGGTAGAAGCCCGGGTCGGGCGAAGTGGCTGACAGAGCCCGCGGCTGGGGGCCGGGTCAGCACATTGGAGGCACGAAGTGGGGCGTTGACAACGGTGAGGCCTCGCGATGATGGGGCCTCGCGATGATGGGACCTCGGCGGTGGTGAAACCTCGCGGCGGCGGCGATGCCTCACGGTTCGATGAGAGCGTGGGGGAACCACCGTGAGGGAGGTGGGAGGAGAAGAATGGAGAATGGGTGGGGGTGATAACGGACAATGGGGACCCGGCGTGGGGAACTGTTGGGGGGGGGAACAAAAGGGGGAGCCGGTGTGCCTTGTAACGGCTGCTATTTGTATACATTGTATATGCAACCAAAGAATCTCATTGTGCCTAGTCACATGTGACAATAAAGTATTCCTATTCTCTCCACATCCACTGTATCCAAGCCTTTCACTATTCTTTATGTTTCAATGAGGTCCCCCCTCATTCTTCTAAACTCCACCGAGTACAGTCCCAATGCCGACAAATGCTCATCATAGGTTAACCTACTCATTCCTGGGATAATTCTTGTAAACCTCCTCTGAACCCTCTCCAGAGCCAGCACAACCTTCCTCAGATATGGTTCAAAATTGCTCACGATATTCCAAATGCGGCCTTATATGCGCCTTATAGAGCCTCAGCATCACATCCCTGCTGTTGCACATGCCCTCTTGAAACAAATGAGTTTGCTTTCTTTACTACAGATTCGACTTGCAGATTAACTTTTTGGGAATCCTGCACCAGCACTCCCTAGTCCCTTTGCACCTCTGATTTGTGGATTCTCTCCCCATTTGGAAGATAGTCTACGCCTGTATTCCAACTACCAAAATGCTTGACTCCACACTTTGCTACACTATATTCCATCTGCCACTTCTCTGCCCATTCTCCCAATCTATTCAAGTCCTTCTGCAGAGCCCCTGCTTTCTCTGCACTATCTGCCCTTCCATCTATTTTTGTATCATCCGCAAACTTGGTCACAAAGGCTTCAACCTCTTCATCCAAATCATTAATATACAACGTGAAGAGTAGCGGCCCCAGCACTGAACCCTGCGGAACTCCGCTGGTCATTGGCAGCCAACCAGAAAATGCCCCCTTAATTGCCAGTCTCTGTCTTCTGCCATCCAGCCAACCTGCTATCCATGCTAGTATCTGCCTTAGATACCGTGGGCTCTCATCTTTTTTAGCAGCCTCACGTGTGGCACCTTATCAAAAGCTTTCTGTAAATCTAAGTAAACAACATCTGCTGACTCTGCTTTGTCCGTCCTGCTATTTACTTCTTCAAAGAATTCCAGCAAATTTGTCAAGCAAGACCCTTTCACAAACCCATGCTGGCATCGGCCTATGTTAATGTGAATGTTGATAATTGAATGTTATTGTGTAGGAAGGAACTGCGGATGCTGGTTTAAACTGAAGATAGACCTTTCTCCAGAGATGCCCTCTGACCCACTGAGTTACTCCAAATGAATGTTATTGTTTATTTCCATGGCAATTGAATTAAAAAGGAAGGAGGTTATGCTTCAATTATAAAGGGCGCCGGTGACTGGAGTACTGTGTACAGAATACAGGTATTTCTATTAAAAGAAGCATGTAAATACGTAGGAAGCAGTTCACAAGAGCTTTGCTTAATTGATACTTGGGATGGGAGGGTAATCCCTTGCAGCAAGGTTGGGCAGGCTAGGTGTGTGTCTGCTGGTGTGAGACGAGTTCTTCTTCTTTCGTGTCCATCTTCCATGTTTCAAATGTTGACATCGCTGTCATCGTCAGACTTGAAATGGACGCAAGCTTCTGGCGACAATCAGTGGGAGCCATCACTTGTTGTAATAGATGATGGTGGTAGCGGAATTAGCTCAGGATACTTCCAGTTTTCAGCCCACGCGATGTGAACACTTCTGCTATGGGACCGGAGTGAGAAGAGTGAGACAGGTTTCACTGGAAAATATATCACATTGTGAGGGTGTGTGATGGATGTGGAGAGGGTGTTTCCAAGTGGGAGAATCTAGAATTGGGAGTCACAGTATAAAATAAGAGGCTACCACTTAAGACAGATGGTGTGAAATGTTTTCTCTTAGGCTTTGGAATTCTCTTCCTTAGAGGGTGGTGGAAACAGCCTTTTAAACTAGAGGTAGAAAGATTCTGCAAAAACAGTGTGGTTATGGTGATAAAGGGTAAGCGGTATCACGTAATACTATCAGATAAGTCATGATCTTATTAAGAGGAAGTTTAGTTTAGTTTAGTTTAGTTTAGAGATACAGCACGGAAACAGGCCCTTCGGCCCACCGAGTACGTACCAACCAGCGATCCCTGCATATTAACACTATCCTACACACATCAGGGACAATTCACACTTATAACAAACCAATAAACATACAAAGCTATATGTCTTTGGAGTGTGGGAGGAAACCAAAGATCTCTGAGAAAACCTACGCAGGTCACGGGGAGAACGTACAAACTCCGTACAGACAGCACCCATAGTCGGCATCGAACCTGGGTCTCTGACGCTGCAAGCACTGTAAGGTAGCAACTCTACCGCTGCACCACCGCGCCGCCCTATAATCAGAGATGGAGTGGTTTAGATCCTAATACACATGATCCTATGTATTAATCTAGGGCTGGCCTTCCCTCTGAACTCCCCTCAAATTTAATGGGTTCCACCCTACTAAACAAATCCCTTTCCCAGTCTCACTCTCTGTCCCTCTTTCAAGCCTAATATATACTGTATATATCCCTCTGTCTCTCTTCGACTACTCAAGTAATGTCAGCACGGCTGCCTCTCTGCACCCCTGTATTTTTCAATTCCACCACAAATCTCTAATCCTAGCTTCCCCTTTGGAGACACAAGGAAACTGTAGAAGCTGGTTTACAAAAAAATCCACCAATTGCCAGGGTAACTCAACGGGTCAGGCAGAATCTCTGGAGACACGGAAAGATGACGATTGAGGATTGGGACTTGAAACGTCACCTATCCATGTACTCCAGGGATGCTTTCTAACCTGCTGAGTTACTCCACCATAGAAAATAGGGGCAGGAGGAGGCCATTCGGCCCTTCGAGCCAGCACCGCCATTTATTGTGATCATGGCTGATCGTCCCAAATCAATAAGCTGTGCCTGCCTTCTCCCCATAGCCCTTGATTCCACTAGCCCCTAGCACATTGTGTCTAGTTGCCTTTTGTCCTGATCCCCTTCCCACTGTCTCCTCAATGAAGTTGATGCCTTTTCGCAGCTCCTAGCTATTTGTGCTTGCACCGGCAGCAAAGGGGCTGGATGGTAATAGCTCAGGGCTTGTGTTTGTGTGGTGACATTACAATAACATCTCGAGCAGGACGCATGCACAAGATACTTTCAGTGCAATGGGAAAACATCCCATTCCAGGATACTCCCTAGCAAAAGGGAATAATGGGGACAGCTAAAATAAATAAGAATAAGGGGTAGGCCGTTTAGGACTGAGATGAGGAAAAACTTCTTCACCCAGAGAGTTGTGATCTGTGAAATTCTCTGCCACAGAAGGCAGTGGAGGCCAATTCACTGGATCTTTTCAAGAGAGAGTTAGATACAGCTCTTAGGGCTAACGGTATCAAGGGATATGGGAAGCAGGAACGGGGTACTGATTTTGGATGATTAGTCATGATCATATTGAATGGCTCGAAGGGCCGAATGGCCTACTCCTGCACCTATTTTCTATGTTTCTAAATGGTTGAAACCTACTTAGTGTTTGGACCTACTTTAGCAATGTCGGAAGCTGTGAGTGCAGTGAAGAGTTAAAAAGCATTCCCAGAAAAACATGTACAATAGCATCAGTTGTGAGGGAGGGCGGAGAACGGGAAGAAAAACCCATTCTGAATACAGAGGCTTATCAAATGGATTTTCTGTACTTCAGTCGAATAATGTCAGTTCTGCTTTTGTCATCCCTCCTGAGGGACATTTTCAAATACCACATATGGCATGACTCAGAAAAGGGAATTATTCAAAGGTTGAGCATTCAACTATCTACTGGCAGGGTATAGTTCAAGAGGTCGATTGGCTCTCGTTTTGTGCATTTTATTGTTGCACGCTGCATTGTACGTAATCCACACATGACTCAGAAATAACCACCCCTGTTCCTATTGCGTCAAACCTATCGAACTGGCGAAGTTACATCACCCACCTCGAGCTACTCCTCGTTGTTCAGCAGCATTGCAAGTATTTCAATGCAAGCACTGGATTGACTGATCTGTTTTAGCTGGCACTGAATGTGCTGCGTGTAATGTGAAGGGAGTTGATGGGGCTCGGCAGATGCACAAAACAATTCTTCGTTGCTGCCCACATGACTGATGACGAACTACTTCCACCCTGTCTTTGAGTTGGCTGATGAGGCCAACGTGGGAATGGCAGGGTCCTCCAGAGATGGGCAAGGAGATCTTTATCTCCTTGAGTCTGAAGAAGGGTTTCGGCCGGGAACGTTGCCTATTTCCTTCGCTCCATAGATGCTGCCTCACCTGCTGAGTTTCTCCAGCATTTTCGACTACCAAGGAGATCTATAAGATCACCCCTCATCCTCCTGCTCTTCCAGGAATAGAGTCCCAGCCTGTTCAACCTCTCCCCATAGCTCAGGCCCTCGATTCCTGGCTATATCCTCCTAAAACTTCCCTGTACCCTTTCCAACTTCACAACATCTTTCCTATAACATGGGGCCCAGAACACAACACAATACTCTATACTGAACACAATACTCTAAATGTGATCTCACCAACATCATATGTAACTGCAACATAACCTCCCAATTTCCCACCTGCTCCCTCCAAACTCTGAGCACTCATGAGCCCTGGGTTCCCAGATGTCAGTGGGGATGTTGCATTTTAATTGGAAGGCTTTCCGCTTGTCCTTGAGCTTTTTCCTCCGTCCACCGAGCAATTTCTATACGTTACAGAGCTCAGACTAGTGATTATTTCAAGAGTCTGATATTGGGCATGCAAATGTGGCCAGTCCAATGGAACCCAACTGAGTGAGGAGATTGGTTTGCTCATCCTTCTAATCCCAATATTTAAGAAACAGTTAGGCAGGTACATGGATCGGTTTGGAGAGATATGGACCAAACGCAGGCAGGTGGGACCAGTGTAGCTGGGACATGTTGGCCAGTGTGGGCGAGTTGAGCCGAAGGGCCTGCTTCCACACTGTATCACTCTATAACTCCTCCAAATTCACATGCAGTCTCTGTAATGAATTTGGAGGATTTTACAGGTACAGAGATTGTGGCATTTTCTCAGCGCTGTTTGCTGCCTGCCGTCAAAAAGCAAGCGTAAGATTGAGACAAAGCTACTGTATTTGAGGAGAATATTAAACACTCTCTTCCAATTGATGAGGGTGGAACAGGCCACGTGGATTTGTGGGTGCTACCCCTTGCATTTTCTGGGAGACATCACAGGGTAAAATCATGTAGGGTGTGTAGGGTGTAGCTGTCGTTGAGATGTTACAGGGCCGCCGGATGCTCCTAGTGACTGCACAAAACCGTCCAAGAGAGGAACCGGTGGCGGGCGGCCAAGGACGGGCCCACGGTGGATGACGGAGGTCAGTCGAGGACACGCTGCCAAGAGAACAAAGAGGGACCCGGTGTGGGGGGGCGCCAAGAACAAAGAGCGCCCACTGGAGGCTGCCTTGAACACTTTGAAACATTGTCCGCGTCCTGTACGTGCGACTCTTTGCATATCATGTGTATGGTACACAACACCAAGAATTTCACGGTGACATGTCACTGTGACATGTCACAAGTGATAATAAGGCATCAAACTGTGGAATGGCGCTGAGAGATGTTAATTACTAGGTGCGGCTGTGGCTGCAAACAATAGGTGTGGCTATTGCTATCATCTCTGTCCTGCTTAAAGAGCCCATGGTTCCACTGTTCTGACTCAAGTTGATAGATTGATAGAATTTATTGCCACACAACCAGGGTCGTGTTTGGGTTGTCAGCAGCGGTACAATAATAAAGAACACACAACCACAATTAAAATATAACACAAACATCCACCACAGCATTCATCACTGTGGTGGAAGGCACAGAACTTGGCCAGACCTCCTCCATTTTCCCCTGTGGTCAGGACCTCCACCCTCCGCAGCCGTTGCTGCGGGCGTCCAGATGGTAAAGGACAAAGTCAAAGGCAAGGTAAGTCCAGGATCGGCTCTTCCCCACCGGAGACCGCGGCTTCAGGTTGGTGAAGGCCGCAGGCCGGCGGTCGAAGTTTTAAGGTTCCCGCCGCGCCGCGCCGCGCCGCAGCCAGAAGCACCGCAGACCGCAGGTCGAAGCTCCCCTCCAGGGGTGATGGTAAGTCCATGCCGGACCCACGGTAGAAGTTGGCCGCGGGCCGGCAGTGATGGCTTCTTCTTCCCCCGGGTCCCCCACGAGGGATCCCGGGCTGTAGACGCCGCGCCAGCTGGAGCTGTGCAGACCGCTGCTTCAGGCTGCGACTTCAGGCTGCCGGCTGCCCCGGGCCAGCGAAATGGAGCGCTCCCCTCCAGCGAGCCCCAGCCCGCTCCATGCTGAGAGTCCACGCTGCTCCCACCGCTGAAGCCCCGGGCGCGTCTCCGGGAAAGGCCGCGCCGATCCTTGCTGTTAGGCCACGGGGGAGGCGACCTGGAAAAAGTCGCCTCTCCGTGGAGGAGGCGGCCGAAATGGTTTCCCCCTCACCCCCCAACACCACCCCCCACACAAAACACACCGAGAAACATCAAAAACATACTTTAAAACATACTAAAATAATAAAAGAAGTTGAAAAAACTAACGCGCTGCTGACAGGCTGCTGCCATTGCAGCGCCCCCAGTTTAAACCAGTTCAAGTTCAAGTGAGTTTATTGTCATGTGTCCCTGATAGGACAATGAAATTCTTGCTTTGCTTCAGCACAACAGAACATAGTAGGCATTGACTACAAAACAGATCAGTGTGTCCATATACCATTATATAAATATATACACACATGAATAAATAAACTGATAAAGTGCAAATAACAGATAATGGGCTATTAATGTTCAGAGTTTTGTCCGAGCCAAGTTTAATAGCCTGATGGCTGTGGGGAAGTAGCTATTCCTGAACCTGGTCGTTGCAGTCTTCAGGCGAGGATGGTGTGGGTCCTTCATGATACAGCTAGCCTTTTTGAGGCAGCAACTGCAATAGATCCCCTCGATGGAAGGGAGGTCAGAGTCGATGATGGACTGGGCAGTGTTTACTACTTTTTGTAGTCTTTTTCTCTCCAGGGCGCTCAGGTTGCCGAACCAAGCCACGATGCAACCGGTCCGCATGCTCTCTACTGTGCACCTTTAGAAGTTAGAGAGACAAACCGACTCTCCGTAATCTACTCAGGAAGTAGAGGCGCTGATGTGCTTTCTTAATAACTGCAAAGCTACCACAGCAATGGCTGCATTGGTTTAGGCTCCTCATTATCTGCGCACTACCTACAGCCAACCCCTCCTCCCTCCACCAAGTCTTTTAACCAGTTCCGCAGCTCGCACAATGTATCCTTCCTGCGAGCACAACTTCCCTCGCTAACAATTGGCTTACCAGGGAACCATCCTGCCTGAGGTCATCTGTTGCCAGACCTTATTTGTCAGGATTTTTCTCACCTCCAGTTCTTCCACACTCCCCCTCCCCCCACGCTCAGTCTGAAGAAGAGTCCCAACCCAAAGCATCACCGATCCTTTTTCTCCAGTGCAGTAAACAGATATAACTGTGGCTTCATTGTAACAGGCATTGGACATGGGAGTAACACGATCTCACTCCAATTAGGGAGGGAGGTTGGGTGCTGGACTCATCCTTCATCATCTGATAGTTTGTCTTGAAAAAAAATCAGCAGCCAAACAGCAGGGATTTGTGTGACAGATTAGACTGAGTTCTGCTTCATCACAGGTTGATACCCTGGTCCCTACATTGACCCACACCAGCAGGATCAATGTGTGAAGTACATCCCTTTGGATGTACATCACTGTCTATATCTCTCGTTTCTCTTTCCCCTGACTCGCAGTCTGAAGAAGGATCTCAACCCGAAATGTCACCTATTCCTTTTCTCCAGAGATGCTGTCTGACCCGCTGAGTTACTCCAGCTGTTTGTGTCTATCTTCCCTTTGGAGGTCTATGGAACTGCTCACTTGGGGGAAAAGCACTGACAATCACAGAGACAGACAAGGTGTGGTAATTAGTTACATTAGTGTGTGACGTAGACACTTGAATGACAGAGATGAAATTAAATCTTCATCACACAGCCTCTTGTGCTTGAAGGGGATGAATCTGCTTCAGGAAGGAAAGCTAATAATGGCACCTGCATATTTTTCAGAAGGTATTTTTGCAGTTTCTTGGTTTTAAACATATGATACATGAAACAAGATCATCTATTTGTAGTGTATGTGCTAGAATGGGTCGATTGTGCTTCATTCTCTAAACAAAGCACTATTTCTACGGACCTTGGTTTATTTGTTTAGGGATGAGTGAGACAAAGGTGGCATTGATGTCCCTCTCTCTGCAGAACTGCTTGGTCCCCTTCAGCCATACCTATAATTGCATGCCAGTTTTCACACGTGAACCATTTTCTGTAGCATGCATGCACACACACTGCATCATTCCTTCCACTAGGTATGTTACAATACTTACCTTTGGGTGAATCAAATTGGCAGGGGTGCTGAGGAAGTGGATTTCTTGGAATGTATGCGGGATAGTTATCTAAATCAACATGTAGAGGAACCAACGAGAGAGCAGGCTATTTTAGACTGGGTATTGAGTAATGAGGAAGGGTTAGTTAGCAGTCTTGTTGTACGTGCCCCCTTGGGCAAGAGTGACCATAATATGGTTGAGTTCTTCATTAGGATGGAGAGTGACATTGTTAATTCAGAAACAATGGTTCTGAACTTAAAGAAAGGTAACTTTGAGGGCATGAGATGTGAATTGGCCAAGATTGACTGGCAATTAATTCTAAAAGGGTTGACGGTGGATATGCAATGGAAGACATTTAAAGACTGCATGGATGAACTACAAAAATTGTTCATCCCAGTTTGGCAAAAGAATAAATCAGGGAAGGTAGTATATCCGTGGATAACAAGGGAAATCAGGGATAGTATCAAAGCGAAGGATGATGCGTACAAATTAGCCAGAAAAAGCAGCATACCGGAGGACTGGGAGAAATTCAGAGACCAGCAGAGGAGGACAAAGGGCTTAATGAGGAAAGGAAAAATAGATTATGAAAGAAAACTGGCAGGGAACATAAAAACTGACTGCAAAAGTTTTTATAGATATGTGAAAAGATAGAGATTAGTTAAAACAAATGTAGGTCCCTTGCAGTCAGAAACAGGTGAGTTGATCATGGGGAACAAGGATATGGCGGACAATTGAATAACTACTTTGGTTCCGTCTTCACTAAGGAAGACATAAATAATCTGCCGGAAATAGCAGGGGACTGCGGGTCAAAGGAGTTGGAGGAATTGAGTGAAATCCAGGTTAGCCGGGAAGTGGTGTTGGGTAAATTGAATGGATTAAAGGCCGATAAATCCCCAGGGCCAGATAGGCTGCATCCCAGAGTACTTAAGGAAGTAGCTCCAGAAATAGTGGATGCATTAGTAATAATCTTTCAAAACTCTTTAGATTCTGGAGTAGTTCCTGAGGATTGGCGGGTAGCAAACGTAACCCCACTTTTTAAGAAGGGAGGGAGAGAGAAAACGGGGAATTACAGACCAGTTAGTCTAACATCGGTAATGGGGAAACTGCTAGAGTCAGTTATTAAAGATGGGATAGCAGCACATTTGGAAAGTGGTGAAATCATTGGACAAAGTCAGCATGTATTTACAAAAGGTAAATCATGTCTGACGAATCTTATAGAATTTTTCGAGGATGTAACTAGTAGCGTGGATAGGGGAGAACCAGTGGATGTGGTGTATCTGGACTTCCAGAAGGCTTTCGACAAGGTCCCACATAAGAGATTAGTATACAAACTTAAAGCACACGGCATTGGGGTTCAGTATTGATGTGGATAGAGAACTGGCTGGCAAACAGGAAGCAAAGAGTAGGAATAAACGGGTCCTTTTCACAATGGCAGGCAGTGACTAGTGGGGTACCGCAAGGCTCAGTGCTGGGACCCCAGCTATTTACAATATATATTAATGATCTGGATGAGGGAATTGAAGGCAATAGCTCCAAGTTTGCGGATGACACTAAGCTGGGGGGCAGTGTTAGCTGTGAGGAGGATGCTAGGAGACTGCAAGGTGACTTGGATAGGCTGGGTGAGTGGGCAAATGTTTGGCAGATGCAGTATAATGTGGATAAATGTGAGGTTATCCATTTTGGTGGCAAAAACAGGAAAGCAGACTATTATCTAAATGGTGGCCGACTAGGAAAAGGGGAGATGCAGCGAGACCTGGGTGTCATGGTACACCAGTCATTGAAAGTAGGCATGCAGGTGCAGCAGGCAGTGAAGAAAGCGAATTGTATGTTAGGTTTCATAGCAAAAGGATTTGAGTATAGGAGCAGGGAGGTTCTACTGCAGTTGTACAGGGTCTTGGTGAGACCACACCTGGAGTAGCGTACAGTTTTGGTCTCCAAATCTGAGGAAGGACATTATTGCCATAGAGGGAGTGCAGAGAAGGTTCACCAGACTGATTCCTGGGATGTCAGGACTGTCTTATGAAGAAAGACTGGATAGACTTGGTTTATACTCTCTAGAATTTAGGAGATTGAGAGGGGATCTTATAGAAACCTACAAAATTCTTAAGGGGTTGGACAGGCTAGATGCAGGAAGATTGCTCCCGATGTTGGGGAAGTCCAGGACAAGGAGTCACAGCTTAAGGATAAGGGGGAAATCCTTTAAAACCGAGATGAGAAGAACTTTTTTCACACAGAGTGGTGAATCTCTGGAACTCTCTGCCACAGAGGGTAGTCGAGGCCAGTTCATTGGCTATATTTAAGATGGAGTTAGATGTGGCCCTTGTGGCTAAGGGGATCAGAGGGTATGGAGAGAAGGCAGACACGGGATACTGAGTTGGATGATCAGCCATGATCATATTGAATGGCGGTGCAGGCTCGAAGGGCCGAATGGCCTACTCCTGCACCTAATTTCTATGTTTCTATGTTTCAGCGGCGCTGCAATTCTGCCACTGGCCGTGTGCGCGATTTTGGCGCCTTTGAGGGGGGGGGGGGCGGGGTTAAAACACGTTTTATTCCTACCTTGTCCTGGAAAATATTTGGTTGGAGTGCAAGCTTTTGCTGAAAAATCGTTCCTACAGGCGTTCTGTGTATTTTTATTTATTTTTATTTTTTTAAATCGCCCGACTAGTTCAGCGCTGGAGTCATTTTAAAATCAGCTTCTAAAGCCGTCAACGGGGATGGATTTCAGGTACGGGATAGGTAAAAGAAAGCCGTTTATTTTATGTATAAAAGTGGTCCTTAAGATAATTCACATTTTAAGTTGCGAAACGGTGATTTAGTCCCCATACGAACCGGCAGTATTTTTCCTGCTGATATGGGGGTATAAATTCACCGCAACGTTCCAAATGATCGCATTCCAGAAAAACCCACTCGTAAGATGATTTAAATGGCCATTAATTTACAGGTATTAAACATTAAATTCCTTCCATTTGGCCTATAAACCCATGACAATGAGATTTAAAATTTATGTTATATTGTGAATTCTTGTGTGAATGTTATTTGGACACTTAGGCTATTTAAAAATGTTAATCTATTCTTAAGAAATTGATAGATGTTTAGATCCAGTAATTGAATTTTGTAATTAGCTAAAATTAGGTAACTAACTAATTATATGCTTTAATATCAAGTCATCTAAGTAAGATTGTTTCATATTTGTTTCAGAATGCTTCAATCTATAATAACTGAAAATTTCTTTCAGTTCTCTTAATTTTTAAGAAAGTTAGGGACTTTTGACTGTCCTCGATCACAGCTTTGTGTTAAGTCAATTGAAAAGCAATAGGGAACAAGATGCTAATTTCCGAGTATGAAAATGGCCATAACTTTTTTAATACTGAAGATATGAAAGCGAATTAGATGTCAAATTAAACTTCTTTTTATGCTTTATCTGATAGGATAAATTACAGACTAGATTTTTAAAATCTCAAAATTTTGTAACATTGCTACTTCCACAATTCAGTGTATGAACAAAACTCTTTTAATTTCTGAATAAAGTCGCAGTCATGAAACAACATTATACCACATTATGTAAACCATGAGAATGATTTGGAGACATGGAAAATGAATTCCAGAATGTGGAATGTCTACTAATAGTGGCCCTAATGAAATGGATGATGCACAGCAAACCAGAGTGGAGAAACCTTTGGGGTGGCAAGGATGGAATGTCTGCGGGATCAGGCATTGGGAGAGTAATGGAGCTAGGGTGTGGTCGGCTGCAAAGGAATTTAAAAACAACAGTGAGAATTTTAAATAGTTTTTTTTGGGGGAGGAGGCAGTAGATAACCTTCAGCTGAGGTGGGGAGGGAGTGTTGGGGAGGTGGTCTAGTTTGGTGGGAGGTGTGGGGGCGATGTGTGACTAACAACTTTTATAAGCAGCAATGTCTAGTGTGAGATTCGGTTTACGAAGGAATGTTGTCCTCAAGCAAAAATATTTCTGAAATGAAAAAAGCAAATCAAGGAGACGCACAAACAACCAATTACACAGAAACCTTTTCATTTTGTGATGAGTGAAAATTGCAAATGTTATGAAAAATGATACCAAATTTATTAAGGGGCACTTTGCCAAACACCATTTGAAAACCCATAAAGTAACTAGTTTGTTACTTTATAGGAAAAGGTGACGTTAGCAGCATCTGATTTATCTTTGACTAATTTCTGAGGCGTTTCAGTTACACCCTATGCTACCTCAATTCCAAAACAATTCTGTGCAGATCATTCTCAATGCCAAAATGGGTACCCGGATGTATCAGCTGCCCTTTTTAACCTGTAACTAACTAGAATCCCAGAGGCAGAGTTCTTTCTTTCACAAGTGACATTTATCTCAGTGTCATGTGTAAAGTAAATGGCTGACCTAGGGCTGCTACAAAAGGAGGACTAAATGTGAGAGTCAAAGTCCATACATGAAGGTGGCGCTCTCTGTGTCAATGCAATATCTGAAGTAATGAAGTTGAACAATCCAATATTCACAAAATTGCTTTTCATTTTGGATAGATGTTAACTCGAATATCTAAATCTTAACAGCGTGACTGTTAAGGACCCTTATGCAAAGGGTGCTTCTATTTGAGAGACCTAGACGTTATTGAGTCATCGGTGGGACTGAGTAGACTAAATGTCAAACTGTGTCTTTCTCCCCCTCACAAAACTCATCTGCCACTTCCCCCAATTCCCATTTTCCTTTTATCCCCTCTTTCCCTTCCCTCCATCTATCCATAAACCTCTCTCCAGCATTACTCCTCTTCTTTCCTTATCTGACATCATTTTCACCTCTAGCCTTGTCACCATCCCCACCTGTAAATCAACTACCCTCACCTGTATCCACCTATCACCTGTGTACGAAGGAACTGCAGATGCCGGGCTATACAAAAGATAGACACTAAGTGTCTCAGAGTAACCCAGCAGGTCAGGCAGCATCTCTGGAGAAAAAGGATGGATGACGGTTTGGGTCGGAACCCTTCTTCAGACTAAGAGTTGGAACTGGAGGTAGGAAAAAAAAAATCACTTGCCAGATTTTGCCCCACCCTCCCTCTCTTTTATAGCACTCCATTAGTCTGAAAGCTACCAACCCGAAATATCGTCTTGTCCCTTCTTCCCCAACACAGAAGCTGCCTGCAAGCCCCTTCGAGTTCCTCCAGCACCTTGTTTTTGCTTTGATACAAAACATTTAGAGACTTATGAAGATAAACATAATAAGCACGTCCCTCTGGGCCAGCAGAATCTAGAGTTGGGAGTCACAGCTTCAAAATAAAAGGTGGGGTAAATGTGATGAAGTCCACCTTCAGTCAGAGGGTGGTGCTCTTTTGGAATTCTCCACCTTGGAGGCTCTGTGTTAGAGACTGAGTTTTCTGTGGTAAGTGTGCCATCTAGGGGCAAAATAATTTGAGCTAATTTGTTGAATTCTTCTTGTTATTCATTCCGCTCAAGGGAAAACATATTAAGAGAGCTTAACTAAGACAAAATGCAAAAGGAAGTAGCTGCTTCTATTCATGATTAACTATTTAAAAACCAAAGGAAGCCCCCCCCCCCCCCCAATAAATATACTGTATGTAAAACAATATTTTGCAAGTTCATCAAACTGGGTTCCAGAATGGTGAGGAAGAAGGATCTCAACCCGAAACATCAACTATCCATGTTCTCCACAGATGCTGCCTGACCTACTGAGTTACTCCAACACTTTGTGTAGTTTATTATTGGCATGTGTAACAAAGTACATAAAAAAGCTTTTTGTTACCTGCTATCCAGTCAAGGAAAAGACCATGCACTATTGAATTGAATTGAATTCCTTTATTGTCATTCAGACCTTACGGTCTGAACGAAATTTCGTGCCTGCAGTCATACATACAATCATACAATGATAAACAACACTAAACACAAATTAACATCCACCACAGTGTATCCTCCAAGCACCTCCTCACTGTGGTGGAGGCAAAAATCTTAGGGCTGCAGTCTCTTCCCTCCTCTTCTCCCTCTGCGCTGAGGCGATTCCCCACTGGGCGATGGCACAAACAGTCCCGCGGCCCACCGAACCCAGCAAACGGGCCGGCTCAAACACCGCGGCCCGGGGTGGTCGAAGCTGCCGCCCTCCAGTCCAGCACACGCAGCCGCTGGCCCGCGGCTGAACCCTGGACTCAGGTCACTGCCGCCAGAACGCCGTCCCAGCCACCGGAGCACCGTTCCAGCCCCGAGCCGGATTGCCCTCACGTGAGTGCCGTTCCTCCCTCGAGCTGGGCCGCTCCGACGGGAGCGCCATTCCACCTCGGGCTGGGCCGCTCCGACGGGAGCGCCATTCCACCTCGGGCTGGGCCGCGCTGACGGGAGCGCCACAGCCCCTCACGGGAGAGTCTCAGCCCCTCGCCAGGCCGCCCTCACGGGAGCGTCACAGCCCCTCACGGGAGCGCCGTTCCAGCCCCGAGCTGGGCCGCCCTCACGGGAGCGAACCCAGGGTGAGTCCTGACTGGCTGCCTCCGGAGTATGACAACAGTGTACAGATTTAGTATAAAGAGTAATGTGTAGGGAGGAACTGCAGATACTGGTTTAAATCAAGGATAGACACAAAATGCTGGAGTAACTCATCGGGACAGGCAGCATCTCTGGAGAGAAGGAATTGGTGACGATTCGGGTCGAGACCCTTCTTCAGTCTGAAGTACAGGCCCAATGCTGACAAACGCTCATCATAGGTTAACCTACTCATTCCTGAGATCATTCTTGTAAACCGCCTCTAGATCCTCTCTGGAGCCAGCACATCCTTCCTCAGATATTGTGCCCCAAATTGCTCACATCCCTGTTTTTGTATACAAGCCCTCTTGAAATAAATGCTAGCTTTGAGTTTGCTTTCTTGTGTGGGTGAGGCTGGATCATGAAGATTGTTGAAATGCAAAGATTTAAAAAGTTGAGCATCTCTGGAGAGAAGGAATGGGTGACGTTACAACCCGAAACGTCGCCCATTCCCTCTCTCCAGAGATGCTGCCTGTCCCGCTGAGTTACTCCAGCATTTTGCGTTTATCTAGGATAGAGTATAACGTTTAGTGCAAGATACAGGCCAGTAAAGTCCGATTAAAGTCCAATGAGGTCAATTAAAGTCCAATGAGGTAGACGGAATGCCAGGACCACTGTCAGAACTGCTCTCTAGCTGGTGAGAGGATAGTGCAGTTGTCCAATAACAACTGGTACAAAACTGTCCTTGAATCTGTAGGGAAGCATTTTCAAACTTCTGTACCTCTTGCCTGATGGGAGAGGAGGGAAGAGGGAGTGACCAGGGTGGTGTCATTCATTCTAAGTTTGTTTTGTCCAATTTGTTTTTCTATTTGCAGGAACGTAAGAAACAGTAGGACAATCTGGCCGTTCAACCCCTTGAACATGTTCCACCATTAGGCTTATATTCACTGGAATTTAGAAGGATGAGAGGCTATCCTATAGAAACAGATAAAATTCCTAAGGGATTGGACAGGCTAGATGCAGGAAAAAAATCCCCTATGTTAGGGGAGTCCAGAACCAGGGGTCACAGTTTAAGAATAAGGGGTAGGCCATTTAGGGCTGAGATAAGGAAAAACCTTTTCAGTCATAGAGTTGTGAATCTGTGGAATTCTCTACCACAGAAGACAGTGGAGGCCAATTCACTGGATGTATTCAAGAGAGTTAGATATAGCTCTTAGGGCTAATTGAATCAAGGGATTATGGGGAGAAAGCAGGAACAATGTACTGATTCTGGATGATCAGCCGTGAAAACATTGAAGGGCCAAATGGCCTACTCCTGCACCCATTTTCTATGTTTCTATTCAACAAGGTTGTGGATGACCTCTACTTTGCCATCATTTTCCTGCCCTAGCCCCTTATCTCTTGATTCCTCTTATATTGAAAAATACACTGTTCTCAGCTTTGCACGAATCAATGGATGATCCATCATACTGTAGCTTTTTGTTATAATTTCCCCACCCCCACATTTCAGAGAGAGGCAGAAGACAGAGAGAGAGGAGACAGAGAGAGAGAGAGAGAGAGAGAGAGAGAGAGAGAGAGAGAGAGAGAGAGAGAGAGAGAGAGAGAGAGAGAGAGAGATAGAGAGAATGAGAGACAGAGAGAGAGAGACAGACAGCCAGAGAGAGAGAGAAAAAATCTGATTGAATACAATGTTGGAATTAGGAGACTGCAAGATGAGGTGACAAAGAGCTTTCTTAGCTTTTTTTAATCATCTTTTCCAGATGTTATTTTTCTCTCTTAAATTGTTTCTCTGCTTCAAATCATCAAAGATTCAGTAAATGAAGCAGTAACAATCCCAACCTGGTGACCAGGGCCGGATTCAGATTCAGATGAAGAGACCCTAGCCTATTCCGCTTGTGAGGCCCCTCCCAATCCCCCACCTCCACGACGAGAGGAAGATGGAAGAGTCCACCAGATTGACACCGATGTGCAGCCAAGCGTGGCCAATGAGATAAGGGCTGGAAAGCTGCGCGTTCTATTTATTGCCAGTGCTAGTGTCGAGTTATCGGCTTAAAACATTATTATTCTGAAATGGAGGGCAAGGAAAATTACTGAAGTGTTGTTTAGAGACTACAGTGCGTTGTGACAGAATATGTAAGAAAGGTCTATGACAGTGTCAAAAATATTATACACCAGGACTGTACGAAGCTTTCCAAAAAATTATGTGAAATAAGTGCACACAACGCATATCACAAGTGCGAAGCTCAGAGTCCCTTGCAGTCGGGGTCCAGGGCCCGCTTAAGGGCCCTGGAAGCTCTGGGGTTTTAGATGCTCTCTGGTGCACCAAATATATGACCAATATTTCAGAAATAATTTTGGTTGCAAAGAGTAATGAGTGGGTGGAATGGGATGATTGGGGTCATTGTTGTATACATTTTTTTAAATCAAGAATTGGTTTCCCTTGTTTTAATAATCAAGTTGTACTGTAAATTGTTATGTAAAATGTTATAAAGGAGCATGCAAACACTGCAAATAAAATACTGTAAGTTTTTGCAGTAAATAAAACCTTTTTTTAGAAAATGTTTTGCGTGTTGATTTGATTGCGTTACTGTTCGACTGTGTTAGTGTGTGCACATTAAAAAATGATGCAAAAAGAAATTAGCAAACTATGGAATTCATATTTTTCAGTATTGTTATCAAAAAAAAGCAGTTCCAATTGTTTGATATTATTCATATGGAGAATATAATTGCTCTAAAACCTACCATAATTTTGCAATCTCACTAAAGATAATCCCCTTTCCCTCTCATCTCCTTCCGCCCTCCCCCCCTTACCCCTCCCCTCCCTCTCTCTCCCCCATCTCAACCCCCCCCATCTCTCTCTCCCACGCAGCGAGGCTCCAACTCCGCGCCACAGACACCGCAGTCCCCTCCGGCCCGGAGAAACGGGCACTCCCACAACGCAATATTCCACTACTTACCTGGCGTAGACACGAGGCATCGAGGTGATTGTGTGGAGTGCAAATGGAGATCTGAACCCGCCCGGGCCCACTGCTTCCGGCTTCCCCCAACTGCTCTCAATTTTTTCTCCCAAAACTTCCAGCGGGCCGGAACCAGAATTTCGGGTAGCTGATAGCACTCCAATTTATTTTTTCCTTGGGATTTTTTTAACTCTGGAAAAAAACACCTTGGCCGGAGGCCCTCTAGATTTTGAGTCCCTAGGCTTCAGCCTATAGGTAAATCCGGCCCTGCCAAGGCCCCCCCCTAGATCTCGAGGCCCTAAGCTTAAGCTTGTGAATCTTACACGTAAATCCGGCCCTGCTGGTGACGCCATTGTGCAGTAATGCTAGACAATTTTAAAATAGTTTTCAATTCAACAATCTTCATGATCCACTCACACCCACCTCCTCTGCTTGCAATTACCATCGATGTTCTATGTGCTGCCTGCTAAATTGATGGCCCCAGATGTCAACTGAGTGAGCCAATTTCACAGCTACTGCAGCTGGTCTCATTTTCACTGGGTTTGCCCGGGAGAGGGTAGCATTGGGACTGCAGGAAACCAACTAATCCTCTCATGTTTCAAACTCCATCAACTTATTTATGATGGGTGTAAATATCATTATATTTAGGTTTGATACTTTCATAGTGTAACCTGTTCAGGCATGGTGGAAAATGGTAGAGGGAAACAAGGAATTAGATTTTTTTTAATGAATCAGTATGTTCACAAAAGCAAAGTGGGAGATTAAAAAAATCTTCAAATAAATAAGTAAGTGGCAATGCCCAGAAGTTTCACATCCCTGCTGGAAGAAAGAATATCAGGAATTTAAAACGCATTCGCTGGAAAAATTAATGGTTGAGCCACACGGAGTACTGTGTGCAATTCTGGTCACACTACAGGAAGGATGTCACTTGCCTAGAGTAGGTGAATCGAGGACCAGTGGACACAGGTTTAAGGTGAAGGGGAAAAGATTTAATAATAACTTTTTCACACAAAGCTGCCAGAGATTGTTTAGGCTGCGACTATCCCAACATTTAAGAAACAGTTAGACAGGTACATCGGTGAGACCAAGCGTAGGTTGGGCGACCGTTTCGCCGAACACCTCCGCTCAGTCCGCCTTAACCTACCTGACCTCCCGGTGGCTCAGCACTTCAACTCCCCCTCCCATTCCCAATCCGACCTCTCTGTCCTGGGTCTCCTCCATTGCCAGAGTGAGCAACAGCGGAAATTGGAGGAACAGCACCTCATATTCCGTCTGGGGTCCTTGCGCCCTTATGGCATCAACATTGAATTCCCCCAATTTGGCTAGCCTGTGCTGTCCCCTCCCCTTCCTTCACCCTCTAGCTGTCTCCTCCCACCCTCCCATCCGCCCGCCCTCGGGCTCCTCCTCCTCCCTTTTTCCTTCTTTCTTTCCCCACCCCCCATCAGTCTGAAGAAGGGTTTCGGCCCGAAACGTCGCCTATTTCCTTCGCTCCATAGATGCTGCTGCACCCGCTGAGTTCCTCCAGCAATTTTGTGTACCTTCGATATTCCAGCATCTGCAGTTCCCTTTTGACATGGATAGGACAGGTTTGGTGGGATATGGGCCAAATGTGGCAGGTGGGACTAGTGTAGCTGGGACATGTTGTGGGCAAGTTGGGCCAATTTTCCACATTCTATGATGTGATTGAACAGGAGATGATGCAGAGGATATTTGCCAGGATATTACCTGGATTGGAACATTTCAGTTATAAGGAGAGACTGGACCTTGCCAATTAGATGCATCAAACACATTGTCACGCTATTTAACATTTTAACAGCACACTGCTGTTCATACAGCTACAAAATGACTTAGAAAGACAGATTTTAGTTTTTCATTTGGAAGTCTACCTTTTCTGCTGCTGGCTCAGTTTGGCATTGCTGTGAAAGGTTGAGAACACATTTACTCATCTACGCCACATTGACCCACCTTGGGAAAAAGGACTGAGAGCCTTAAAGGATTTTCATAAAGATGCAGACCTCTATCAAGGCACATTCACTCTGGCTATTTCTGGACCGTAGCAGCTTTTCATTGAGGATCTATGAACATAAGGATGTGTACAGACAATGCCTCCAAGCCCTTTGGTTTCACACAAAACAAAATTTTAGTATGTTAAGATCGCTGGCATTCAGCTGTTACTACAATTTGCCTAACGCATTGACACCTAAACAATATAATTTTGAAATAAATCTCGGCTGACAATCGATTGCAGTACCAGACTTCTGAGGTGCCATCCTTTGAACAAGACATCAAACAAGGCTTGGTCTGCTCTCCCTGACAGAAATGCTGCTGGTGTATCAATCTGAAGAAAAGCCCTGACCCAAAACATCACCTATTCATGTTCTCCCGAGACGTTGCCTGATCCACTGAGTTACTCCAGTACTGTGTCTTCTTTTTTAAACCGGCATCTGCAGTTCCTTGGTTCAACATATTGTTGATGATTACCCGATTGCTATCATGTTGCTATGCAGTACAGGTTGGCTTTATATCGGTGAGTGCACTTCACCATACTACTTCATCAGTTGAAATACACTTGAGTATGTATTGAAACAGACAGTGAGCCACTGTGGAAATGTACATTTTTCTATTCTAAGGAAAATTCAAACTCACCAACTGTTTAAAAAGGTCATTGTCAAGTAAAAATAATTAGAAGATCAAGACCCAATTCAATGTTGGTAAATGAGATGACATTTCTGTCAGTAATGTACTTTATATATATATAATTCCCCTTCAAATTTCTTTGAAGAGTCTATACAGTCCTTGCATTCTTTTTATTAACAGTGGGACAGATCAACCTGTAGACCCAGTAGTGCGATTATCTTTATTAAATTCCAAGGAACACCATATGTTTGGTATTACAACCATGATTCAATTTAATGGGCCGTCAGCAAGATCATAAGCTGCAGCAGATGGAAGATATTTCAAATTTTATTCAAGAGATCTACTGTAAAAACTATAGAAATATAACTTTTCCTGTCTTTAATCTTTCTATTTTCTGAAGATCTCCTTTACGCTGTGAAATTGGGGTAATTAGTTAATGCGCAGCAGGAGACATCGGCTATTGTATCTAAGTGACTGTCGGGAGACTAGGCACTGTGGCTAACTTGGGGATTGAGGATACCAGACGTATCACGACCGACTCGTTTAAATATCAAAAATATGGAATATTTGAATATAATGTGCTTTCTCAAAAAATGCATAAACAATTTAGTTTATCCAAATTCACTAGGGATGCACAAGGTACCAGGATCAGAAGCAATTTACCATCATTACACAAAGAAACTATCATCTTTGGGCTTGCTTAAGATGTGAGCAAAACATGGGGAGGTGGAACTAAAATCGGTTAACAGAATACAATTGATGCTAATTATTTTGTAGTTTAAAAAAAAGATTTTATTACATGGAAGTCATTGTTAATTATTAGGCCTCCCTGAGCACAATAGAAAAGTGATAATTTTTTATTAAAATTCATAGTACCTTGTCACAGGTATGAAATAGGCTACAGAAATGGGCACAGAACTAAACAATTTATGCACACTAGACTCCTCAGCCGCACATAACTAAGATTAGATTAACAGTGCATGTTTAAAATTCCACTCTTTCAACCTACCAGGTTCCAAAACCAGTGCACATGCTGTGAAGGTCCATTGTCTTATTCCCCTCCAGGGTGAAAATAATAATGTATATTATAATTCTTCACTATCCAACCCTGCTTTGATCACATGGCACTGCATTGGCTACAAGGTTCTGTTGTTGTCTCCATGTGAACGGCAGTCTATTATTTTTAATGCCTATGGTTGAAAGGAGAATGTTGTACACGAGAATTCCCAGTTCCATAGTTCTTAACATTGCTGTCGCTGTGAAATATAATGCAACAATGCCCAAAAAACTATGAAACCAAACAAGATTAGCCGAACACCTTGCTGGTTATTATTTTGCTTACGTAAACATTGTACTGGAGGTGTTCCTAAGTGCCAGGAAGAGGGCAGGGGTGAAAACATGCGAGTCCAGCTCGGCTCGATCTGGCTTTGATCAGAACATCACCTCCTGCTACCAGTGTTGAAATGACAGACATTAAGACTTGAGAAGATGCAGCCTGTGCACCCTCGCCTCACTTCGAGCTGCGGCGGCTGATAATGCAGTACAAAGGATTAAGAAAAATAAAGCACAGCTCGTACTCTAAAAGAGTGCAAAAGATGGAAGCATCTCTAAAAGCAGCACTGAATCAAAAGTTCATTCCAAATTACATTCAGTTATTGCCCAAGACAGTCCTCTGTCACACCCTGTGCAGCAAGCTCTCCAAGGACATTGTTCAGGTAGTTGGGATCTGGGAATCCGTGGCCAGAGACATTGGATCCCTTCTCCGTTTTATGATGAATTTCATTCCAAACTACTGTATCAATTTCTCCGGTTGTGCTTGACGTTCCCACAGTAAAAATCAGCCTTCTGTTCCATGCTACTTTCAGAAGCTCCAGAACCTAAAGTAAATGATTCAGATTAATTTACATTCATTCTTTGATGGCTATGCATGCATGCACGGCCACCACTGGAGAATACAACAAATGGAAGGCTTGGAACTGATTGATGTTATTAGTTTATCTCAACTGGCTTCCACAACAGCAAATTAAGAACATTCTGATTTGACTTCAAATTAGGCCTGATATTCTAGGAGTTTCACCAGAATCCCCATTTCTGAAGGTCATGTGAATATCTTACTGGTCTGCATTGCTTTCCGGCTTACTCCCCACCCCTGATCAATGGTGAAATAGCCCACTAATATACTCACCGATGAGACGCTAAAGAGAGTACCCTATTCTGTAGAACATTAATGACCAGATGTCATTGTCTTACTTGAGAGTGACAACAACCACCCAATACACAAAATAATTCACACCATTGGGAATTAGAAAGGTAAATTGGGAAAAAAGGAAAGGTAAATTGTTAAATAAAAGATCACATATCAGGGTTATGGGGAGAAGGCAGGAGAATGGGGTTGAGACGGAAAGATAGATCAGTCATGATTGAATGGCAGAGTAGACTTGATGGGCTGAATGGCCTAATTCTGCCCCTATAACTTATGAATGTGCAATGGCTTACTTTGCACACATCTCAACACGGACACTAGACTTCTGCACCTGATACTAGAAAAACTCATCTTTCAGGAGGTAAACAAGCAATAACATTTAAATAAAACCAATGCATCCTACAGTTCCATTCCTCCAGAGAATTGCAATTCGAACAACAATGGGCAATATTTAATAATGGCCAACTAGCAGATAACTCGTTCTTTAATTGTTAAAACATATTGATATTACAGTTATATTACCTGTCTACCCTTATCGTTATAAGGCAGGTAGCAATGCCGGGGGAAGCCACGGGCAGTGTACGGTTTACCTGGATTTGGGTGCTCAGGGCCCTGTGAAAAATCAGAGGCATCACATGAATAAACAGAATATTCCAGCTGCCGTTCTTTTCTAGGGTATTCCAGAGCTTGTCACACTGGTTTCTAAATGACAGTTCACCTTCAGTGGATTGCCTTAAGTGCTGATCAGCTTAAAGTCACTTAAAGTCAGGTGTGGGGCAGAATTTGGGGAGGCGGGAAGAATGTCAGAGGAATTAATGGGAATGTCGGGTAAATTTTTTTAAATTGTGACATGACTTCATTGTTAGTGCAGACTCAGTGGACTGAAGAGTTGCTTCATTACTGCACGACTACAACTCAAACGCATGTCTCTTCAATGTAACCTTGCTTAATAGCATTAGAACTTCTCCCAATGAAGTTCAAAAGTCTCAGCAGCTTTTAACCTCATATCTTGCCCTGGTCCCGATTATGAAAAACAACAATGTCAAAGCTCTACCTCGATCCTGAAGTTGGAAATGGTGCAATTTTTAAGCAAATGGTATCGGTGTCTCCATTCCATCCATTGACAACACGCGTGTGTGTGGTAGCAGAGGCAACAGAACACGCAAATATGTTTTCACTGGAATATGTATGTAACAGCATGAACACTTAAATTAAAAATCAGCCTATTATTTCAAACATGGTGTTTGAAATTTGACTTCAATTATTTTCTGGTGATTAATGAACCCAGTGAATTCACTAACTGCGGTGAACTCAAAATGAGCTTGAACATCCGTCACATAACCTATACTTCCAAGAGATTACTCTGATCAATATAGATAACTAATTAGAACAATCCATGTATTGATGGACAAGTAATGTTAATTCTGTATAAAGAGGTGAGGAAGAGAGACGAGGCAGGAACAAGTGAGTTCAGGAGAGAAGAGGTGTGGAGATGGCAACAAAGGTTGGGAGCTGATAAAAGGAGACGGCAAAGGTTTGCAGGTTATGGAATCTGCTAAAGAGTGACAAATGGACCAAAATAATGGAGTGATGCTGGTCAAATTAATTTAATAAATCAACCACATCTTCCTACAGTGTGAAAATTATACAACCAAAACCAGCTATATACACAGCATGTGGAACACATTTTTTTTCCTATAAATAATTAATCGTTTACCACAAACAAAATCTTCTTATAGCTGTACAATTTCAGTGTAAATTGATGAAGTGGTCGAGGCAGGAATAATGAGAACATTTAAGGAACATTTGGACAGGTACACGCATAGGAGAGGTTGAGAGGAATATAGGTAATTGGGATCTAGGTAATTGGAATTAGCTTAGACAGGGAATCTTCATCGCATGTATGGTGGGCCAAAAGGCCTATGTCTGTGCTGTATGATTCTAGGAATGTCTAACAGATGGTTACCTGAATACCGTGAGGGATGTTATACACAATTTGTATCGATCCAGTGTCTGGATATCCCGGCAATGACTGTGGTAATAAATAAATATCCATCCTTCCTTTAGGTTGTGTTCCAGTTTTTTCACCATAGATCATCTTACACGAAGGACATTGTAAACTGCCATCCTGGAAAAAAAAAAAAAGAATTCAGTTGCCTAGTAAACTTCAGTAATTTGGAAATGATTACTATTTGTGGGACAACACAATTTCCCCTATGTTACCAGCCAGCCAATCTCCATATGGTACTCTCAACTAAGCAAGACAAACAATGTTTTTTTGCCTGTGCTGACCTGGCAACTTTTAGCTGTGTCAGTGCTGAAAGAACTACTTTTGTCTTGTGATTGTCCTTGGAATTCCTACTAATTTCTCGTCAGTAAAATCAGTGAATGTGGCATTTAGGATATATGAAGAACATTTAGGGAAGCAGTCTAAACAAAAAGTCTAGTTACACTGATCGAGGGCAAATGTTTATCATTCGCAAAGCCCCTTATTGAAAAAAACTCTCCCTTATGGGGAAGGCTGCAAAATCACTTTAAAAAAGACCACTAGATTATAGGATCGAGGAACTGCAAATGCTTGTAGACACAAAAGGACACAAAGTGCTGGAGCAACTCAAGAGGGTTAGACAGCATCTCTGGAGAACATCGACAAGTGACATTTCAGGACGGGACCCTTCTTCAGACTGGCAACTAAATAACATTAGATTATAAAGTGGGTCAGTTCTCGGTACCTTGTTCCCATTTTCATACATGGCCATCATACACAACAAGTGGAAGACATGGCCACACCTTGAGAGCTTTCCAACTGCATTCGACTGAATGGTTCTTGTCCTGGACATTCCATCGTATCCAGACAAGGTACTCAACTTCTCCATGCAAATTATACAGTCCTTAAACACATAAAAGAAGAGCAATATTTAGCTTTAGCAATGCTGAGCAGAATGTCTTGTGCTGATTTGCAGTTTAGAATCTGTGTGTTCGGATGCATTGGGAAATGAGCAGCACTGCACCATTATCTTGAAACACTTTTTTTGCACATTAGTGCTCAGAAATAGCAGTTTCTGCAATTAAACACCAACAATAGATTCCTCGGTACCAGTAATTAAGGCCAGCAAATTAAATGAAGCAATCAGCCTGTAATCTCTTTATTCAGATTAGGACACATCAGGCGACACAGTGGTACAAGCTGGTAGAGCTGCTGGCTCATAGCACCAGAGACCTCAAACCATTTCCTTTAACTAATAGTCTCCAATCACTAACAGGAACAATGGTTAAGAGCAGGACCCATTCATTTGTCTTTTAAACCTTCTCATCAAGATCAGAACTGAATTTCTACCTTGGTCCCACTTTTCTACACCCTCTCCACTTATACATTTACTTCCTCAATGTCCAGAAATTTATTGATCTCTACCTTGAAAACACTCAAAAGATTCACCTTCATGGCATTCAAGGTTAGAGAATTCCAAATATTCAGTATTGTTTGAGAGAAAAGACACCACCTCATTTCAGCAAATCCCCACAATAAATTCCTGGCAGCATTAAAACTGGTGAATAATAGAACACGTGAGGTTTTAGAAAAATAAAAGAACAAAAATAAGGTTTTCATAAAAAGGCACTCAAGATATTGACAGGCAATGAAAGAGAGAAACAGAAAATGTTAAAAGTACGACAATATTATTTTTACATATTTGTGCTGTGCAAGGGGGAATAGGCCAAACTGATACTGAAAAAGGAAATTAAGACTTCCTGCTTAAATACACTTTTTTTTTTGCACAAAAAGTTATAGCTACTCCAATACTTTAATTTCACCTCATCCAGATGCTCTTCTATTCTTGTCATGTAATTCTTTACTACATCTTCCGGATCTCTTACGACCTCTGTAACGGAAGTAGAAATGTACAGATGATACAACTACACATAAATCTGAACAAAACCGCGCTTGTATCTAATGATCACTCCAAACTACCCCGATTGTAGGAGACCACCGGGTAAAATTGAAACAGAATAGCCAGCAAAGCTTTTACAAGCACTAAGATAGGCAGTAAGACGACAAAAAAACAACTTTGAAACATGATAACTGATGGGAATGATTTCAGAATAAATGAACATAGATGACGCTTCACCATCACCACATTTCTCTTATAATAGAATGAACAACATTGTGGTTTTGTTCAAGACAGACACAAAATGGTGGAGTAATTCAACAGGTCAGGCAGCATCTCGGGAGAAAATGGATAGGTGACGTTTTGGGTGACAGATGGAGTCAATCAGCCCACGGTTATTTAGAATTACCGCTCCCACTTTTCTTGAACCATGCTAGGCTATGATGTACGAAATGCCACCATGAATCTCTGTGATTTTTGCCATCTGCACCACCCTTGGATATGAATGGTTTGCCTTTATTCCCTTCCATTAAAGAACAAGGCATCAAGGGTTTGCGATAGGTAGCGGGATCGTTGCCCGCATTCTACACCAGGCGACACAGCGAGCGCGCGATTCAATCCTGACTACAGGTGCTTGTCTGTACGGAGTTTGTACGTTCTCCCCGTGGGTTTTCTCTAAGATTTTCGGTTTCCTCCCATACTCCAAAGACATGTAGGTTAATTGGCTTGGTATAATTTTATAAATGTAAAATTGTCCCTAGTGTGTGTAGGATAGTTAATGTGCGGGGATCGCTGGGCCGATGAGTCCGTTTCCCCGCTGTATCTAAACTAAAGAGCTCTGGGGAACTGCCACATAGGCGAATAGAGACCTGTGATACATCACCCATGATCATATTGACGAGAAGGGCAAGAAGCCCTTCCACTCGTGTTGTGTCATTTATCCACCAATTTCCTTTAAGCCGAAGCCAAAGTTATTGAACCCTGTTGAGGAATATTAAAAGTGACGTAAACACTATCAATTTTCCCTGTCGAGTCTGGCTATTTTGTTGATTTTACACAACTTACATCTTCTTTCATGCTTTATTCTAAAGTAAATAGGTACAATCTTCCCCCCCCCCCCCCAAACAAAAATTCAACTAAGCTTTAGCTAAAATCCTTCTCCTCCTAAACAAAATTGTCCTTTAGCAACGGGTCTACCAGTATTTTACAGATTTCATGACAGATTTACTTGTGAAGATGCATGTCAACATCCATCTTATCCACTTCAGTGCACATTCAACCCACCCATAAAAAATACCTTGCACATCTCCAGATTTGATTCAATTCGCCACGTTTTTGCTCACAGCTATTGATATCTTTTTGTAGCTTGAATTTTTCCTCCTCACAATAAACCATGGATATTGCCAATACATTTTGGTATTCACAAACTTCTTAATTGTGGCTCATACATTTAAGTTCATTTTTGAAAATATATCTTGCAGAGCCCAATCCTAAACAGCTTTCCATTCACTGATGCACTCAAACGCTGATATGGTTGTTAATTTTGAAATTGTAATCCTCATTAAATCAGCCTTTTGTCCCCAGCAACAAGGATTTCTGGGAACAAAGCTTCTCATTGTTGTGTGCACATAGTTTAACTGGATTAGAGCACAGCAATCAGTGTGGGATACACTTCGTTTCCATATGGACCCACTCCAACTCGCTGCCCTGGATTCCTTTTAATTAAAAACTCCAAGCACAGCTTCTGTTGATGGGATGGAGTAGTCTGGAACGTATGGGGCAGTAACCTGCTGTCTATCAGACCCCAGTGCAGTTTTGGTTGTGACAGAGTTATTCCTTCCCAGAGTACATTATATTGCCGAGTTACACATACAGTGCCATGCATAATGTCTGGGATAAAGACTCATCATATATTTATTTGCCTCTGTACTGCACAATTTGAGATTTGTAATAAAAATAATCACATGTGGTTAAAGTGCACATTGTCAGATTTTAATAAAGGCCATTTTTATACATTTTGGTGTCACCATGTAGAAATTACAGCAGTGTTTATACATAGTCCCCCCATTTCAGGGCACCATAATGTTTGGGACACAGCAATGTCATGTAAATGAAAGTAGTCATGTTTAGTATTTTGTTGCATATCCTTTGCATGCAATGACTGCTTGAAGTCTGTGATTCATGGACATCACCAGTTGCTGGATGTCTTCTCTGGTGATGCTCTGCCAGGCCTGTATTGCAACCATCTTTAGCTTATGCTTGTCTTGGGGGCTATTTCCCTTCAGTGTTTTTCTTCAGCATATAAAAGGCATGCTCAATTGGGTTCAGGTCGGGTGATTGACTTGGTCACTGAAGAATTGACCATTTTCTAGCTTTGACAAACTCCTTTGTTGCTTTAGCAGTATGTTTGGGATCATTGTCATGCTGTAGAATGAACCGCTGGCCAATGAGTTTTGCGGCATTTGTTTGAACTTGAGCAGATAGGATGTATCTATACACTTCAGAATTTATTATGCTACTACCATCAGCAGTTCTATCATCAATGAAGATAAGTGAGCCAGTACCTTCAGCAGCCATACATGCCCAGGCCATATCACCCCCACCACCATGTTTCACAGATGAGGTGGTATGCTTTGGATCTTGGGCTGTTCCTTCTCCCCTTCATACTTTGCTCTTGCCATCACTCTGATACAAGTTAATCTTTCTTTCATTTGTACACAAGACATTTTTTCTGTGGTTGCTCTTTTTAGTACTTTTTGTCCCAAACATTATTGAGGGGACTGTACAACCTCTGCTTTATAGCTCAAGTTATTTAACTGAATTGTCTGTTAATTAAAATTAAAATTGTGTGCTGGATTCATCAGTTACAATTAGACGTAATGGGGAGTTATGATCAGATTTCCTAAAACTATTGATGCTGCTTTCCATCAGCTTATTAATGCGAGTCTCTGGCAGTCTATTCTCTCATTGCCTACAGGCTTAAAATCTTTTACTTATTGTAATATTACACTTCATTTTTCCTCACATTCCTCGCCATTGAAATAGCAAGCTGAGTAAATCTCTGCTGTATATTTAGTTTCTTAAATGCCAAGTGCTGAAATTCCCTCTACAAACTACGCTTTCGCCCCCTCACGGTTCAAGACAACTCTTTTTCCAAACCTTTGGTCATGTTGTAATTTCTCTACAGGACAGATCAAACTTTGTAAAACAACACATTGATCACAGCTCCCTCCCTACCTACCACTTGAGAGGACTTAATGTATCTGTTTCTGCCTCATCTGCACCCATGATGTGGCCTTCCATTCTAAGTGATGTTGATGCCTTCTTTCTTCAGTGAACATAGTTGCCAGCCGCTCCACCCTCTTCCCCTCACTGTGCTACTCACAGTGACATGCTTGCACTCAATGATCGAAGTACAGGCTTATTTCTTTGCTAAAGCTAACTGAACCAAAATGGAAAGATTCTGTGGTGTTAGAACCTTACAGAGTGTATGTCAACTGCTGCATAGAACATCACAATGAATAAACCACTTTTTTTTTACAACCAGATGAGAAAATGCTCAGCGTTTTCCAGCTATCAAACCTGTCAAGAATTTTGAATATTTCTAGGTGCCTACAATATTCAAATGCTAGGAAAGACTCAAGGCCTTTACCCAACGTGGCCAAAACAATGAAACTGCCTTAAGTAGTCAAGTCAGTCTTACGAGGTGCCAGTCAATCCCTATTTTCCCAGAGCAGCTACAGTTGGCCAATAAATACCAGTTTTGACAACACCCAAATCAATACAAAACAAGTCTTTTCTTCTGCAGTAAATAATCCACTTATATTTTCACGCAATGGGCCACAAAACATTATTCAGAAAGGAATTAAAATACAAAAAGAAATGTGAACACTTAAGCAAACATGAATGCCAACCTATCACGGAGAGCTGGTACTTCAGGAGAGGAGAAAACCAAAATGATAAGCCTCAAATTAACAATGCCTCAACTTATTTGCAAAGTAACTGAATCCTACCCTGGACCATTGCCCAAGTCACATAAGAATGTCACGTGATACCCCTGGTAGTATTTATGCGCATTGTCCACCTTAACATCACTAGACAAAGCACTCCCGAAGGCAATCCCTGCAACTCTAAAACCCAGCAGAAACTAATATTTGCTGTTTCGGTCAAAGCCTCCAAATCCAAACATTCAACAAAGCAATTGCCGTTTCACATGGATACGATCAGGACATCGCACAAATGCATACACCTGCATGTACATCTGCCACAACAACTGAATGTACAAAGCAAATTAAACCCGGTCCATCACGGGTTTAATTTGACCTTCCCACCATCAAAGGGATCTATAGCAGGCGCCGTCTCAAAAAGGCAGCCAGCATCATCAAAGACCCACACCACCCTGGTCACTCTCTCAATTCACTCCTGTCATGGGGAAGAAGGTATAGCAATCTGAAAATTGTGACATCCAGGAACAGTTTCTCCTCAATGACCACCAAAGCTATTGAATATTACTAATGCCAACTAAACTCCAAACTATGAACTGCTTTGTTGCATTAGGGTCTTTGGGACTGGCTTTTTGCACTATATTGGGCTTTTATTCATTGAATTTTTAAATGTTTCTTTATTATATAATCTATTGAGTAATGCGTTCACAAAATTTGTTGTGCTGCTGCAAGAATTCCATTGTTCTATTTCTGTACATATGACAATAGAACACTCTTGATTCACTGAACAAGAGTTCGTACTATTTACCACAGTTGGAACACTTTCCAGAACCCCAAGACCATTTCCTACTCTTAAAACACCAGAGGTGCAGTTTATTACAGCATCAATAATTGGCTTTCTGTTTTACGCTTATCCAAACTGATGGAAGTTTGTAACACAAGCAATGTTTTATATTGCAAAATGATACACATTATTTGGTTCATTGAAAGCTTCTTTGCGATCATCATTAGAACTTGCCATGCAGAATTTGACACACATTTCTCCTGTACGAGCAGCATGTATTTTTGTTCCATGGAGAGCGAGGTGTTGGCTCATCTCCAATTCTGACAAACCTAGGTCCCATGCTATTGGATTTTCTGTCACACTGCCGAGTCTCTCTCCGGCTGCAAGCTGACTCCCAAACAGGCTGTTCTACTGCACATCTAGCATGCCTCTCTAAAGCTGACAAGGCGTGCTCATGTTTGAGTTTCATATCAAAACTCATTTGCTAAACAGCCGCCAGTGACCAACTTAGTGTACACCACAAGGAAGTTGCTCAGCTGCCAAGTGCAAGCTTTACATTGTTCATATTGTGACATTTCAGGGTCACTGGACCCATGTGTGGAGCTGAAATCACAGCATGTGACAAGGAGATCTTGGCAAAGTCTTCAAATGATGATGTGGGCCCAGACAGAACGGCTGGCAGTATTTATGGTAGCATTATGTTCAGAATGCTTTGTTTAATACAAAGAATACAAATTGACAAGTGTTTTACTAAATTAACATTTAACTTGTAAAGCAGCAAATATTTTAAAACCAAATAACGAGTCCAGACAACAGTAAACAATTAAAATCATTTCAAGCAAATATAAAAGCAGCAGCAACAATTCCCTTCCTTTTGAAGTAAGACAGATGACACCAGTGTTTATGAGAAGTAATCAGCATTTTTTTGGGGGGTTCTGGGATTTCTGCACCCGAGTACTAGTGTGTGATTTCAATTTAATAGGAACTTCATTTAGAGAATGAATTTGCTATGTACATTAGGTCATTAGATTCTTGGTACTTGGTAAGGATCTGAATAGTAACGACTATGTGAATAAACAAAGGCACCAATGTTTGAGAGTTAGTGATTTTTAGTTGCAATGATTCAATTATGGCAATGGCCAGCATATTATCTGGTCAAGCATGGCTAGATCAAGCACATTTCATGTGAGAGGAGATGGTAATTACAATGACAATAATGTGGATAGATTCTGCCATGTTAGAGATGGGTGGCACAAGCATTAGTTACCCCCACCCCCCAAAATGCAGTATGGATTTTGCTCTATGCAGATGCAGACCACTTCATTTGGGACATACAAGTAGAAAGGAACACTTTGGCAAACATCCCCATTTCAGACGTTCTGATGGAACACAAGTTATTCTGTACTGTTAACTGTAGGTATGTTGCAAAGCCTACCTGAAACGTCGCTGAGAATCTGCCCCAGTGCGTGTGCGCTATTTTGGCGCCGTTTAGAGGGGGCGGGTTTAAAACGCGATTTTCTCTAGGCTGTTCAAATCGAGGATGTTCAGCCTAGTTAATTATTAACGAAAAATCGCTGAAAGACCCCGTCGCAAAAGCTATTATTAGTTTTAAAGGCCTCGTAAAATAGTTATAGTAGTTTAAAAATCAATCTCTAAACCCGCGAACACCAGCAACCGCAGGGTCTCATAAAGCAGTCAACTGAAGGTATGCTGTATATTTTTACATTAAAAAGGGCTTCTAAAGATCCCTTTATACAAAGTTTAATATTGCGAGTAGCTCAATTTGGGCCCATTATATCCCGCAGTATTTTTCTGGGCATTTGGGGGCACAAATCTACCGCAATGTGAACGTTCTAAACCAGCGCGTTCCACAGGGACCCACTAGAAAGCTGATTTAAATGGGCATTTATTTACAGCAATTAAACACTAAATTCCTTCCATTTGGCCTATAAATTAATGTAAATGAGATTTTAAAATCATGTTTTATTGTGAATTATTTGTGAATATTATTTGGACATTTAGGCTATTTAAAAATGTTAATCATTTATATAAGAAATGGATAGATGTTTAGATCTAGTAATTGAAGTCTGAAATTAGCTACAATTGGGTAACTAACTAATTATATGCTTTAATTTCAGGTCATCCAAGTAAGATTATTTTATATTTGTTTCAGAATGCTTCAATCTATGATAACTGAAAATTTCATTCAGTTCTCTTAATTTTTAAGAAAGTTATGGGCTTTTGACTGTTCACGATCACAGCTTTTTTGTTATGTCCATAGAAAATCAATAGGGAACAAGATGCTCATTTCCCAGTATGAAAATGGCCATAACTTTTTAAATACTTGAGATATGAAAGTGAATTAGGTGTCAAATTAAACTTATGTTTATGCTTTATCTGATGGGATAAATTGCAGACTTGATTTTTAAAATCTCAAAATTTTGTAACATTGCTATTAACTGGATATAACGTGAATGATGAATTAGGGAACACTATCTATATTACATGGACCAAATTGGTTATAACACAATTTTAATCAGGAACTTGAGAAGCACTTTAAAGTTACTTTGAAAATTAACAAGTTGAGAAAAAAAAAATCGAAAAAGACAGTTCCATGCATTTTGCTCACAGTAATCATACACCATTGTCTGTTTGGAAGACAGTTCCTACTTTAACCGCAAGTGGCCACCAAAAATGAAATGCAATCGCTTGTATTCGATCTTGTGCAATGACACTATTAAACAATGTAACATACAGCCTTTAGTATTGTTAGCTAGCAGTAAAAAATAAATTGATAGCTATTAAAAATATGTTTGTTAATAGAAAAATCTTAGCTATTCAAATAATCCTGTGAGAGATAACTTTGTAATTCCGGTCTGAAATTCTCTAGCCTCAAATCCAATTGATACAATTTTCTATAATGCATTGTTTCTTTGGAACACAACTATCGAGTTAGAACAGAACTACCTGTAGCTGAGGATAGTTAGGCCTAGAACAATGCCCCGAGGAACTCCTGCAGTAATCATTTTTGGGTTCAGATGATTGATCTCCAATTATATTTCTATGTGTGAGATACAACTCTTAACCTTGGGATGTTTTCCCCTGATGGCTACCACCTTCAGCTTTACCAGGGAATTTTGGTCAAATGTTACCTTGATGTCAAAGGCAATATATATCGCGTAACTGCTAGAATTCAGCTTATTGACTCGTGTTTGGAGCAAGGCTCTGATTAGGTTTGCAGCCAAGTTGTCCTTGCAAAACCCAAGTTAGGCATCAGTGAGGATGTTATTGAAGAGTGAATGCCACATGACAGCATTTTCACTAACACTATCCATCACTTTGCTGACGATCAAGACCAGATTGACTGGATGGTACTCAGGCAGATTGGATAAGCCCTGCTTTTTTTCACAGGACATACATGGGCAATATCCCACGTTGATGGATTGATGCCAGCATTGTATCTGTAGAGGAACAATTGGTGTACAGCCACTGCTAATTCTGGAACATGGGTCATCAATACTGATGGATACTCCTCAGCTTTTTGAAAAGATGACATTGTGGTTTGCACCTGAAATCTTCATATATCAGTCACATTCATTAAACTATCTAAAAATTCTCCTTCAACTTTATTCAGGAACAAAACAAATCAAAATATTGTTATTATTGAATAGTGGATATGCAGGCTTTCCTGTCAGATGTTTCTATTTAGATAGCTCATCTAGACCACAGTAACCTTTCCCTGAGAAATAATTTACAGTGAATTTAAAAGTTGTGCCAGCTTTCTCACTTCAAATTAACATCATTCCAGTTATGCGGTTATATCCTCTAAGTACTTGAGAGGAAAGGGTATTCTTTGACCCTTGTGGGGTTTTAAGAAGTTGCCAAACTTTTAAAAACATGTCCAAGAGGTATTTGTTCATTTTAGAGCCTTTATTAATGTTGGCGAACACAAGTTGTCAAGATTGATTGACTCTGGAGTCCTATTATAAAAAGGGATGTAATTTGCAACACTGAGACACAGACGAGTACATTTCACGTTCAAATCTCTGCATTTCTGAAGGGTTGCCTGGATTCAAAAGGAGTTTTGATAACTGACATTGCATTTAGCATGGTGTTTTTACTAAATATGCAATGAGTAAATGTGATAAATGTACACATTTGAGACCAAATACATACCGTACAGGATTTCTTGGAAATACATTTTTCCAAAAGGGACTCATTTTAAATATTCAATATAATAATTTTGCAAAGTTAAAAAAGTTAGTTATTTACTCAGGGGAGTGGTAAAATGCTGTCAACAAAATAATACACTGAATTCTATGCAAGTGAAAAGTAGCTTTTAATTTCAACTGTGGATGTAATTTGGAGTAAATGGTAATAGGCTAATGAGAATACTTACATGAGATGAAAAGAAATATAATTGAACCAAAAGTAGACATTTTGAATTCCAAACTTAATGTGGCTACATGCAAACATTTGAGGCAAAGGTAAGTTTTGGTACCTTAGGTGGAATGTAGGAGAACCTGCAAATGCAAATTGCTACCAATGCAGCTATTTGACATTGCACCTTTCATCGTTTCAATTCTACATTATAGTGTCATGGCAGGATTTATGATTATGTCAAAATAATCACGAAATCTAATGCACCATAACAACTGGGTTGATGCCAGCAATCTCTTTGGCCCCAAAATTGCACCAGTCAATGCTGTTATTGCAAGTTAGAATTAATTCAAGTGGAGGTTCGAAGCAAATTCGAAGAATAAGGAGAAATAAAATCATGCCATATCAAGCTTAAAACTTGTCTCCAATGGGCAACAGAAAACAGACCAAAACTGAAAGTAAATAGGAAATCTTTTTTTAACTACCTTTTCTGGACATTTTCTTCGATCTCTTAAATGACTTATCTCGGGCAGTGCTGAGCTTTTTATCCCTTTTCCTTGAGTCAGCATTGTCTACTGGTTTAGTTGCGCGGGTGAAGCACACAGGCAGTCCAGCAGCACACATCAGAATTGCGGTCATGCCTAAAGGTTCAGTGGTCATCAGCATGCACAGGGGAATGGTGTAACAAAAACAAAATAGAGCACACAAAAGTAAATTAAAAAAGGAACCAGAGGAAATAAAAGAAAGTCAACAGAACTGAAAATCAAAATCACCAAGTGACAAAAATTAATTCATGACACAAAAAGTGGAAGTAAAATTAGTCTGACATTATAGGCCCCTTCACCTCACCAGTGATTTGAAAGAGACTAAGTGAACAAAACCCACAGGATAAGTAGACAGGCCAGTGTGGATACCGGGGCAACAGCAGCAGAAACAATGGAATACTAATTTAGCAGGGAAATCCTAGTTCAGATAAACGTTTTAATGCCACACAGATGTGGTTCTAAATGAAGTATCCATTTAGAATATGCAGTAAAGTATGAAAGCATCAACGTCTAAGCAGGTCCAATATTCAGATTTTTCACAAAGCACGGTGCCTTGCACCCCTTCTATGCAGCATTCACGTTCTGAAAAATCAATGTCTTCATCCTTTGTATTCAGCGTGGGAGCTCCATGTAGGACTGTTCCCACACCCTTGCTCAATTAAATATGCAATTGAAAATTAGAGTATTGGTCTTTATTATGCAGTTGTGTGGAGTATTTGAAAGAATTGCCTCTAATTTTAAATTAGATTTTTCACTCCTGCAGAAAATCTCTACAAAGATTGAAATTTTTCCGAGTATTAATGTGTGAAGATGATTATCCTTACATTATGTGTTTCCCCTGCTACTGTGATGTCATACAGAGATAATTGAATGTGTCACCTATTGAGGTCAGGATAATTAATGGTCAGTAATCAACAGAGCATAGAAGAATGAACAGAATTTCCCCAAACTCCACAACTAATTTTGACAAGGTTTTGGAGATGAAATTCACATTTGGTTAATGTCATTCTGTTTTTACATCATACATTATTTTCAAAATAAATGCTTAAACTTAGAAATTCGATGACCAAAATCTGAAGGGGTCCACCACCGCTTATGCCCCCTTTAAAGTAGCAAACATCAAAAGATAATAGATATCTAGTAACCCAGGGGTTGACCAAAAGGTTGATCAGAGGTCGAGGTAAAAAGGTAAGCGGAGGAGGCAGTTGCAACGAGGAAATTTCAGATCTTAGGGCCCTGACACCAATGATTAAAATCACAGAGAACATCACAAAAAGAGCAAGAGAGCCTAAAGATTAGGCTCAATAGGTGGGGGAGGGGGAGAAACGGCACAGTGCAGCAGAGACCCGGGTTCGATCCTGACTACAGGTGCCGCCTGTGCGGAGTTTGCACATTCTTCCTGTGACTGCCAGGGTTTCCTCTGGGTGCTCTGCTTTCCTCACACATCCCAAAGAGATGTGGGTTTCCCGGTTAATTGGCCTCTGTAAATTGCTCCTAGTGTGTAGGGCATGGATAAGAAAGTGGGATAACATAGAACCAGTGTGAACGGGTGATCGATGGTCGACGTGCACTCGGAGGGCCGAAGGGCTTGTTTCCACTCTGTATCTCCAAAACGAAACTACATACGGAGATGCTTAAAAACAAGGAAGAGAAATTTAAAGTGAAAAATAAAAAGAAGCTACAGATGCCAGACTAAAACAGAAAATGCTGGAAACACTCAGCAGGCCAGGTTGCATCTGTGGCAAGAAAAACAGAATCAACATTTCAGGTTGTAGTCACGGGGCATGATGAAGGGAATCCAACCTGGAATGTTAACGACTTCTCTTCCCACGGATGTTGTCAAGCCTGCTGGGGGTTTCCAGCATTTCTGCTTTTATATTGAAATTAATTTTTAAAAAGAGGGGGGCACCGGCTACCCAAACTGAATTGTTAAGTGCATAAATTGTTTGTTGAAAACAAAACCCACCTATGAATGCATTTGAATGGGTTGATAAAAAAACGCGCACATTTCAGAAGCTGATAAAATTACTTTTAATGGCTAAATAAAATGGTTGGCTAATAGAAATCTTATGCAAGGCTAGAAAAAACTATAAAAGTTTATAACCCTAATTAAAAAGTGAAAAAAAGATCAATAACCTTAGGCAGACGGTGCATCAAAATGGTGTTAAGACAGCATAGTGTCATTTAGCAAAAGTCTATGATAAGGATCTGATTTAAAGCAGTCAATTTGCTTTGGTCAGAAGTATCAGACGAGGAAGCGACCAGTCTAACACTTTCCTCATTCAGGATACTGACAACGGAAGCATTGGAGGTGATAAGAATATTGCCTTCCATTATCTGCCCACTGTGTAAATGGTAATATGTGACGACTGGTAAGTGTATTAATCGTTTCCCTTAATTTTTGATAAATCACTAATTAATCAAGACCTTTAAGTTTTAAATTGAATCACAAACAATTCCTGGCCTGTAATCTAACAGATGCACCACAGCGCGCCTACATTTATCACTTGCATTGTTGGTTGGAGGATTCTAACGCAACTACTGTCAACGTTTTAGCCAGTTCATTCAATTTGAAGTTGCACAGGAATTGTATAATGCATTGATCGGATCCAATTTCCAATGGGACCTCCATTTTGGGGGAAAGATGCTATTAAGTATCAATATATTTTGATATATCCGATTAAGCCAACTGATTGCAAGACTAACGAGAATGTGCTTAAAGGAAAAGATTTAAGAAGCTTGGAAATAGACACCGACTAGATTTTCTCCTGCCAACATAACCTGATTTTTCTCCAACTCCTTGGATCAGACTTAATGTCACTTCCCAGCTGTGACAACCAACCCTGGACTGCAGCTCAGATTCTGACTGTTTAATTTGTGTTACCTGGCAGTCCTGTATTGCAAATATTCTATCAAAAATTCATTTTCACTGGTCACCTTAATGGTAAGCGATCTTTTAACAATGTGACTTAAATGTAACGATCAATTGGTCCCCACATCATATCATTTAAATTTACAATGGCATAATTGGGCAGTGAAACAATAATCAAATGAAATGTTTATTTAAAATACAAATTTGGTTCACCAATCCTCAAGAGCAAGGCTTACAAAAATCAAGGCGATGATTCAGAAAAAAACCTCTTACGATACAGATGTAATGTTGATTACTATATCCAATTGCTTCTACAATGAAATAGGACTTCTTAGGGAATTGAACAATTTAGTTAATAACATTTGTTCTAAATTTCCAGTTTTCCTATAAATTTGTCCTTTAAAGTAATGCAAAATTACAATATTACCCACCCCTACTTATATCACTATGTTAATTTGCCTGGGCTCAATAGCAGAAGTGGTGAAATTACTATTCATGATAATTTAGTACTTTCATTGCTTTTTGATAAATTGACCAACTAATGAACGGCAGCGGGAAAATCATGCACGAGAATATTAGTTTTAGGACACCACTTATTAAATGGATTTGCAGATTTACTGCTTTCTACAAGCAAACACCAAAAAAACATGTTTTAAGTCACTAGGTTCACTAATGAGGAATAACTAATGGAAATTTCCAGGCAACCAATTTTAGGCACACTCAGTGGAAACGCCAAAGTTTTTATGGATAAACTGCAATAAGAGTATCATGCTTTAAAAAAATTGTTTTAGCAATTGATGATGCTATCAAGCATTTTAAAATTTAGCAGAGCCCAAACATAATGCAAGGAACCAGTAAACTCCTATTGTCTGTGTATTTCCGTCTTCTTACAAACATTATGTTGTAAGACACTTTGGTCCTGAGAAATAATGATGGATAGATTTATTCTGTCACCTAACCCTCATTAGAAACTAATCTGAAATCACCTCGACTCTTGCCTTCAGGAACCCGGCTAAAGTAAGGTGATGCACTACCTCTCTCTCCCCCTTATATGCTTTCTGTTACAGTGCAAATTCATAAATTTAAATCTACTATCTTGTGGAATGAAGGCCTATTGAGTTAGATTGAGGGTCCTTTCATTTATTGAAACCCTATTCAGATGCAAGAAAATATTATATTTCAGGACCTTCAATGGTTTACTGGGCCGAAAAATAAATATGTAATGAATACGATAAAAAGAATGGATCGACTGGGCTTAAATTCACTGGAATTTAAAAATGATAACAGGGGATCTTATAGAAACATAAATTCTTAAGGGATTGGACAGGCTAGATGCAGGAAAAATGTTCCCGATGTTGGGGGAGTCCCGAACTAGGGGTCATAGTGTAAGAATAAGGGGTAGGCCATTTTGGACTGAGATGAGGAAAACGTTTTTCACACAGAGTTGTGAATCTGTGGAATTCTCCGTTCCAGAAGGCAGTGGAGGCCAATTCACTGGATGCTTTCAAGAGAGAATTATATAGCTCTTAGGACTAACGGAATCACAGGATATAGGGAGAAAGCAGGAATGCGGTACTGATTTTGAATGATCAGCCATGTGCGGTGCTGGCTCGGAGGGCTGAATGGCCTACCACTGCACCTATTTTCTATTTCTATGAAATATTAAATCATGCTCAAAGTGGTACCTCATAGTAATCAGTATTTATCACTTAAACATTAATAGAAAACAGGTTGATGCCGTCTTTGATCGATAATTATGTATCCATGATCTTATTTTATTCCTTCCTCTCAATCTGCTGAAGCTAACATTAGCATCCCAAAAAGTTACACTTGTTGAAATCAGCTAATTTAACCTTTTAATTATCAGATTGTGCAGCTTGATATATGTTTTGTGTGTACAATGTGAACTGCACAGATATTTTCATCTTTTGGGAAGAGATCTGGCTCTTTATCTTTATTGAACATTTATATTTTAATAAAATATTAAACAATTACCTGCAAATGCTGGGTAGACATTGTTTGGACCATTCAGCTGTATTGGCAATGCTGGAATGCTGGCAAAAAATGGGGAAAAAAGTGCAAATTACTGGAATTGAAGGAGGAACTGAATAAGATAAACAATAATTCCTCCCAGTAGCTACTTATTATACTTTAAGAATATCAAATGACCTGGTACCTCAGTTTCTGTAGTGGAAAAGATGCTAACTACAGCTACAGGGAAAGAAGGACATCTGCATAGTTACAATGTCTTTCACATCCTTGGAGGACTTAAAGTACGTTTGAAGTGCATTCACTGCTGCAATACAAACAAATGCAGCAAGCTGTGTTACCACAGTAAGATTCTATAAACCTCGACAAGATGGATCACCTGCAAATCCTTTTGGTTGAGGCATAAATTGATGGCCAGAAAAAGCTTCTCAGAGCAGCACACGAATGTGTTCTATATTTTTAGAATAGTGTTTAATCTTAATGGCAGCTTGTTTGGAGAGTTGGTGGGGGAGGGGAGAGTGGGGGTGGGGTGAAAGCAGAAAAGAGAATATAGGGCTTTGAGTAAGAGTACACTGCACCTAAACAGTGTTGCAGACTGGATTGCACTAGATGGCTCAAGAAAATATATACACTGCAGTTTATAAATTTGGAATGATTGCCATTTACAAGGGATTTAAAAATATACCACTTGCAGTAATAAAACCTTTATTTTACATGTTATTGAGAGAGTAAAGTGAAAGCTGTACAATCCGGATTGTACAAACACCGAATTACATTTAAATCTCAGGAACTTACTTTGGAGGCAAACATATCAGCCACTTTTCATGCAGTAAAGCCCACAAACATCCAGAAGATAAACTTGATTTTTATTAATTTTTTAAGATCTGTATATTGTCAGCAAGGTCAGCATCTATTGACAATCCGCATCTGCCATGGACTGATTGCCTCGTCAGGCCATTTCACAGTCAACGTTGGTGGGTCTGGAGTCGCACATAAGCCAGAACAGCCTATGTGACTCAGAGTAGCAGGTTTCCTTCCCTGAAGGACATTTACTTTATGGATTAATCTTTGCAATACTTTGTGCTCATCATTACAAATCACTTGTTAAAAATTCAACATTATTAACTGAACTTACATTCCATAGCTGCCACGAGAGTTGAACAAGATTTTGCCCAAATCCAGTCTTCTTATTTAGCAGAATCGAGTTTGTCACCCACAAAACCTGCTCTTTCCTCTCAGCCACCTAGCAAATCCAACAAAGACAATGAAGACATCCATCACCCCTCTCAACAGTCCATCAGGCTACTCCACCATGCTGAATACAATTTAATTATTTTCCACTGACACTGTATTTACAGATGAACTAAATCTCAGAAATAGATCTTTAGGATTCATTTTCTTAACTGCTGGTTGCTGTTCTTGCTTCAGTCACCAGCTGCCATAACTATCACTCATGGGTCTGGTTCTGCCAGGCTTGATGACTTCAATAACTCCCAGTCAGCTTTCCTTTAACATTCTCAGTTTCTGGTGCTCTCTGGTGTGCACGAGTTCGCTTTGCCAAAGCCTGCAATTTCGAGATCTCAGTCGTGTTTAAATCCTACTGCATTCGACAGAGATCCTGGTGCTTAAATAATTCTGATTGATTCTGCATCATCAATTTTTAACGTTTCAGTATCAACACGCATATCATTAACGGCTTGGGCACCAAACTGGGTTTCCCTCTCTGAACCTTGTTTCCTCTCTCCTGCTCTTTGAAATTACATGTGGTGCTTGCTTTCATGCTTGTCATGGCTTTTTCCCCGATTCATTAGATCGAAATAAGAGTGAACTCGAGGTTGCACTGGTGAAAAGAATGGGGTGAAGATGAAATAGATCAGCTGTTATGCTCTAAAAGCAGCAGACTGGAAAATATATGCTGGAGATATGCAGGCAGAGAAATTACTCCGGGATTGCTTGGAATCGTCAGACTGGGCGACTTTCAAGGATGTGGCATCAGACCTGGATGTGTACGTCACAATTGTTAATGACTTCAAAAAGGAAATGTGTGGAGGAGTTTGGTTTCCACAAAAAGCATCCGAGTGTTCGACAACCAGAAGCCTGGGAGGAACCAGAAAGTCAGGATTCTTGAGGACCAGATCTCGGGCATTTAATTCTGGCGACGCGTCATAGGTGTCATCCGTGATGATGAAGTGCTTTGAGAGGTTGGTTATGGGGCATATCAAGGACCTGTTCAGCAAGAACATGGGCCCACTATAATTTGCCTATTGCCACAATAGATCAACTGGCGGTGCGATCCGCACTGGACGACTTGGACAATAAAAAACACATATATCAGGCAGTTGCTCATAGACGTAGTTCGGCGCTCAACACCATCATCCTATCCAAAATTGTTACCACACTCAGAACTGGGTCTCTATGTACCCCTTTGTAAATGGATCCATGACTTCCGCATCAACAGGGCTCCATTGGTACGAATTGGCAACAACCCTTCTTCCTCGATAACTATCAGCACAGGGGCACCTTATGGCTGTGTGCTCAGCCCCCTTCACTACTCACTAAATACCCATTACTGTGTAGTGGACACAGTTCTAACTCCATCTTTACATTGGCTGAAGACACTACAGTTGCACAAATTAAGATAATGTCAGAGGAGAGGAGAGGAGGGGGTCGATTGCCCGATTGAATGGTGCCAGAACGTCAGTAAAACGGAGGAACTGATCGTTGAACTGAGAAGAGGTAGGCCGAGGATCCACTAACCTATCTTCATCAAAGTGTTGGTGTTGAGAGTCAACAATTTCGTTCCTAGCGTGCATATCTCTGAAGATCTGTCCTTGACCCAGCCCATCAACGTCTTTATTCCTTGAGAAGACAGAGGAGATTCGGTACATCGACAAATACTCTCCTGAACTTCTACAGGACTATTAGAGACCATATTGACAAGTTGCATCTCAGCCTGGTTCAGCAACTCAAACGTTCCTTCAACTCAGAAAATGCTTTGTGCAATTATCAAAAGATTTCACCAAGTCAGACAGCGCCTATGAGAAGAGGACCCAAGTTAATGTTTAGGTCAGTGACTTTACATAGGAACTGGGGAAAAAAATATATAAACAACCATCACAATGTAGGGAGGTACACAAAAATGCTGGCGAAACTCAGCGGGTGCAGCAGCATCTATGGAGCGAAGGAGATAGAAGGGTTTCATCCCGAAACGTTGCCTATCTCCTTCGCTCCATCGATGCTGCTGCACCCGCTGAGTTTCTCCAGCATTTTTGTGTACCTTCGATTTTCCAGCATCTGCAGTTCCTTCTTAATCACAATGTAGGAATTGGGAGGAGAAAAGAAGGATGGTGAAAAGAAGGCAAGATGAAATGACAAAAGGAATGATTGTGCAAATGTTCTAACAGGACATTAAGAGCCAAAAATTGGTGGTTAAGAAGGAAGTTGAATAATTGCCTAAAATTACAGTAAGACAGAGGCTGGAAACCAAAATGAAAGTGGAAAAGATAGAAATGCTCATTGTTTGAGACTGTTGATCTTAATGTTGCCAAGGCAGCTGCAAAATCAAGAGATGAAAGATTGTTCCTCAAGATTACATTGACCTTCAAAGGAACAGTACAAGAGGCCCAAGGAAGATAAACAAATGGGAATGGGTGAAGACAACAAAGCGCAGAGCCACTATTGCAGACTGAACAGACATTCTGTAGAGCAATCACCTAATCAGCACTTGCTCAATGCAATAAAGACTATTTAAGTAGCATACTATAATGAGTGCAATGCAGCTTAATTTTACTTGGCCCCTCAAGCCTGCTCTTCCATTTAATGTGATCTGAGCCGATCGGAATTTAACCTCAACCCTGCATTACCATTTACACACAGGAACCATTCACCTTCTGCCTATCATATACAATTATGAGAGGCATAGAGAGGCTAGACAGCCAGAATATTTTACTCAGGATGGAAACATCAAATACTGCAGGGCATAGCTTTAACATGAGGGGGCCAACGTTTAAAGGAGACGTGCAAGAAATTTACAGGGAGGGTGGCATATGCCTGGAATGTGCTGCCGGGAGCAGTGGTTGAACCAGATACACTAGACTAACAGCTTCAAAAAAATGTTTTGGCTAGCCACATGGTTCTGCAGGGAATGTGGAGGGATGTGGGTACTATGCTGGTAGATAAGTGATGACCTTGGCATCATGTTCGGTACTGACATTGTGGACTGAAGGGCTAGTTCTTGTGCTGTATTGTTCTATTTCCTAATATCAGCCAGGCAACAATTTGGGCATTTGACTGTGGACATCATTAGCTTGATCTCATCCTTACCCTAAGTGCGCCCATGCAGGAACTGTTGAGAATCAATTTTAGTCAGGAACAACTGGGAATTAAATTTTAGTCTATAAGTAGTAGCTGGAGGTAATCTGAAACTTAAGCAGTGCTCCATGCTAACCTTCCTTCTATAAATCAAGGAACGGCATCCATTTCAATTACAGGACGTTTAACATTCCAAATCGCACATAGGTTGTTTAATATCTCGCCCGAACAACACTATATGGGACCAATCACTCGGCACTGAAGATGCCCACCAAGATTTCTGTAATCGGTACTTAGGAGTGGCACTTGCTCCCTTCCCTACTGAGCCCGAGCCCATGAGTGATACAAATGGAGCCACAGCTGACAAGTAGCCCACAAATACAGAGACCTACAGGTACATGTGTAAATGCACACCATCAGAAGCAGCAGGGAAGCAAAGAATACCAGAAGGAAACAAACTTTAAGGGGATGAATTGACAGCAACTTTTATTTCCAGTTTGTTAGGCAATAAGTCATCATAAGATCGTAAGTGATAAGAGTAGAATTAGGCCATTTGGCCCATCAAGTCTACTCCACCATTCAATCATTGTTGATCTGTTTCTTCCTCCTAGCCCCATTCTCCTGCCTTCTCTGACACACGTACTAATCAGGAATCTATCCATCTCTGCCTTAAAAATATCCACTGACTTGGCCTCCACAGCCTCTGTGGCAAAAGAATGCCACAGATTCACCACCCCTCTTACTAAAGAGATTCCTCTTCAACTCCTTCCTAAAAAAACGTCATTTAATTCTGAAGCTATGACATCTAGTCCTAGACTCTTCCACCAGTGGATACATCCTCTCCACATCCACTCTATCCAAGCCTTTTACTATTCTGTACTTTTCAATGTGGTCCTCCCCTCCTTCATCTAAACTCCAGCGAATATAGGCCCAGTGCCGTCAAACGCTCATCATATATTAACCTACTCATTCCTGGGATCATTCTTGTAAACTTCCTCTGGACCCTCCCCGGAGTCATCTGGCATCTCTTTCGTCTCTCCAAACGTATTGAAATGTTTTCCAAAAACTGCTGTTAATGTTCAAAATTTGAATACATGCAAACACGCTCTCAGAAGTCAAGTCACACGCAGTTCTCTGCATACTGATTCTACAGTGCCTGTGCTACAATGTTGAGCACTTCGTACAGCTCTCTAGCACTAACATTTGTTCCAGAAACTATGTAAAGGTTGCTGAATTCCACCGATCATGTTAGAGCTAATCTGAGACAGAGCGTCTGAAAAGTAGATGCATGGTAATACACTATACTACAGGGTTGTCAAATCTGGGACCTAAATATTCAAGAGATTCAAGATTCAAGAGAGTTAATTGTCATGTGTCCCTGATAGGACAATGAATTTCTTTGCTTCAGCACAACAGAACATAGTAGGCATGACTACAGAACAGATCAGTATGTCCATATACCATTATATAAATATATACACACATGAATAAATAACCTGATAAAGTGCAAATAACAGATAAAGGGCTATTAATGTTCAGACTTCTGTCCGAGCCAAGTTTAATAGCCTGATGACTGTGGGGAGGTAGCTATTCCCGAACCTGGTCGTTGCCGTCTTCAGGCTCCTGTACCTTTCACCTGAAGGTAGCAGGGAGATGAGTCTGTGGCTAGGATGGTGTGGGTCCTAGTCTGTGGCTAGGATGGTGTAGGTCCTGTGTATTTGACATTTAGAAAAGTCAGGCAATAAAGAAAAATGGACATGAAGGAACATCTGTGCAATAGTTAGAACAGATTTTGGCTTGCCTTATAATAGAATTAGCAGAGGCAGAAAACATTAGTAGGTTGATTATATGCCTTTGACTAGTAGTGTTGTAGGGTGCAGAATAAATTAGGAAATTAGATGTGCATGTAACAAGAGTAATGCAATAATCATAGGGGACTTTAATTAGTACTTGCAAAGTACAGGGCAAATGCCTGGAATGCATACAAGATTCTTTGTGAAATAGATTACAGAATTGGCCTTTTAAAATCCAACACATAACACCAAGAAATAATGAATTAATAATCATTGCAAAGGAGTGGCCTGGAGAGAATAATCATAACATGACTGCATTGAATTCAAACGTGACGTAACTTAATCTGAAACCAAAATGCTTAATCCAGATAAGGGAAACTAGGTGGGTATGAGAGGCAGGATGAAAAGGACAGATTTGGAAATAACATTAAAGGATATGAATGGTTATGCAATAGCTAGAATTTACAGAAATATGACACGTGGGAACAAATATACAAAGATGCAACAGAGAAAGTGGTTCAGCAATGGATTACAGGAAAAAATGAATAGTATTAAATACTAAACAAAAAGCTTGCTCGAAATGAACCCAATGACTCAATGATCTCCCCAGGGGCGATAATGGATGCTCGGATTATCATTGGTAAAAATGTTATAGACAGACAAACAAGACCAATTCTTAAGGAGTTGGTCCCCATTTATTGATTTTTTGGATTCATGTGGTGACATAGTATCATGAAAACTAAAAGTTTCAGGTATGGGTGAAAGATGATTTAGAATATAAAAAATTCATCTAATTGTGGCGATTGAATAATCTCCCTCCTGCTTTCCTTCTTCACTTATTCCTTCTCTTTCACTTTTTCTTTATCTGTTTTTCATTCACGCTCACTAGTCTATTCTTTACTTTTCACAACCTCTTTTTCTCTCTTTTCTCACTTCTCTCTTTAAAAAAAAAAAAAAGGGAAGTTGTACAGAGAATGTAATATGTTAACATAATGTTTGTACCAATGCATTGTACTCACTTCTAATAAAAAAATAAATAAATAAATATATATAAAAAAGTTATAGACTCTGGAATTGTGCCTACCAAACTTAGTGCACTATTTAAGAAAGGAGGGAGTGAGAAAATAACCCATTCACCTGACATTGGTAATGGAAGAATGCTGGCATCCATAAGATACTTAGAAAATAATAGATCCATGTTAACTCTCCTCGGTCATATTCAGAAATAAATCGTTTGATCGATCTATTGGAATTATTTGAGGACATACCTTGTAGAGTAGATTGGGGGCGGCGGGGGGGGTCAGAGTGTTGGTAAAGAAATCAGAGGCTTTCAAATAGATCCGACACAGGAGGTTGTTAAAAAAAATGTGAACACGTGGAACTGAATGCAACATACAAACATGAAGTGAAAGATTGTGAATAGATAGATAACAAAGGGTACGAATAATTGGGTCATCTTTGGATTAGCAGACTACGACTACAAGTATTGGTGCTTGGACTCTAACTATCACAAACTGGCCCATTGGCGCAGAACGTCCATGTCAAACAGCTCAATCTATTAATGTCCAAGAGCATTATCTTGTGCTCGATACCAACGCAACCTATTGTATGAATGAAAGATGATCCAGCAAGCTGAAGATGTTATTGAAACAAACCTAAAGACTGATACACACAGGTATGAGGAGAGAATAAACACAAGAAATGGGAGAAGTAGACCATTTTCACTATTTAGTTAGATTACAGCGGAATGGTGGCTGAAGCATTAAGGAATACGGAATTTCAAAAGACATATGAATCTAGGACTATCTTAGTAAGAGATATGGTTCTTTATGATGGTGCTCATCTCTTAATCATTGGTCTTTGCTAAGATACATTCCAAATAATTTTTCTATAAGCACTGGGGATGCATGTCAGCTTTTCCCTTTTACCCACCACAACACTTCCCATTTCCAGCAGCTTGGCCTCTGCTCGTGCATTCCAATGGACTGTTTGTTAACGAGCCCACACCTAAGAGAAACTGTTTTGTGCAGAAGCTTACTGTCATCAAAAATCTCTTCAATGCCTGCCACATCAGACTCTTGAATTCCATACAATGTGCCGCCACTATTATCTATTTTATCTTTTTAGCTATTTTATCTTTTTATCCTTTTGTTATTTTATGTTGTACGGTGAGCCAGATGCAACAAAATTTCGTTCAGATTTACATTTGTTGGTGTATTTTTGAATGACAATAAAGTCTTTGATTGATTGATTGACATCACTCCATCATAATCTTCAGTGCTGACTGCATTTAATTGCCAAATTCCAATTAACTTGCAATTCTCCTGAACTATAAAAGTTTATCCAAGCCTTGAATATACTAAATCTTACAGCATCCACAGCTGTCTGGAATAGACAAGTACAATGGTCCAGAACCAAGAGAATCTCTTATTAATGTCAATTTAAAAACCTTTATCTCCAGAGTAGCTCCTAATTCTAAACTCCTACACTAAAACCAACTCATTGTGACAGCTCAGAATCTTAAATTTCACTAAAATCATATTATATTCCTCTAATCTCCAGAGTATATAGTCTAGTCAATCTTGTCCCAAAGATCTCTTAATATCAGGAATTAATCCAGCGTGAAACCAAAAATGGTGGAAATATTCAACAAGTCAGACATCATTTACAATGACAGAGAAACAGAGTTACCACTTAAGGCCAATGACCTCCTGTTAGAACTTTTGAAAGTTTCAGTTCTGATGATAGATTATTGACCAAAATGCTAACTGTTTTTAGTTTAACAAACACTATCTGAGCTGCAGAATATTTCCAGCACATTGTTTTTATTTTACATTTCCAGCATCTGCAGTTTAATTGTGCTTTTTAGTTAATTTAGTGAACCCTGAAACACTCCAAGGCAAGTATACCCTTCCTTAAATATGAACACCAACCCCCCAGGAATCTATTAAAAAACATGTGAGTAAATCACCGTTTTTGGTCTAGATTCCTTTATTGTCATTCAGACCTTTCGGTCTGAACGAAATTATGAACGTCTAATAATGTACTGAACGTTTAGGAACAGAACCTTCAGCTGACCAGCTCCAAAATGGGAATGGCTAATTAATTGGTTTCAATTGGATTTGCTCAATTAAACTTCAATTAAAGTTGCTCAATTAAAGTTAGACAGGTTCACATGCACCTCCTCTAACCTCATCTACTGTTCCTGTACATTGGTGAGACCAAACGTAGATTCGGCTAATGTTTTGCTGAACACCTGCACTCCATCCGTCTAGGCCTTTGGGATCTCGTTGTTGCCAACCATTTCAACTTCTCTTCCCCTTCCCATACTGTCCTGGGCCCAGTCTGTCACCAGAGTGAGGCTACACACAAATTGGAGGAACAGCACCTCATATTTTGTTTGGGTAGTTTACAACACAGCAGTATGAACAATGAAAACCCTAATTTTAAGTAACTTCATCACATCCCTCCCCCTCCCTCCTTACCCCTTGCCGCCTCCATAGTCGTTTTATCCGTTCCACAGTTCCCCACATCGTTTCCTTTGAGATCACACCTTCCCTAGCCAACAATGGACCTACCAGACAAAGCCCTGCCCGAGGTCATTTGCGGCCATCCCTGACTTTCAGACTGAATAAGGGACCCGACCCGAAACATCACCCATCCTTTTTCTCCAGAGATGCCTGACCTTTGAGTTACTCCAGCACATTGTGCCTCTCTTCAGCATATAATGAGTCAGGAGCAGGTTCACTTATACACTAAAGAATCTTCCCACATCTCCCCAATGGAGACACATCAGGCGTAATTCTTGCCAAGATTCTTAACTGAAACAAACTCATTCAGAAAGCAAGACTACATTGTTCCAAATTTCCCCTGGCGGGCAGAATTACCTTAGTTCTGGCACTTTGTATTCTTTCACTTGGGCAGAACAGCAAGTTCTGTCACTTATGCTCTGGCAGGTCACAGCATTCTGCTGTAAAATTAATATTGCCAAACAGAACACAGTGTATTAACTACTGCATTTAATTTTCTCAGTGACATCTACCATTGGCAGCAAATGGGCTTCCATCTGCCAATTAACCATCCACCCAGAAAAAGGTGATTCATTTAAAAACATTTAATAATTAACCACTAGTTTCATAAATCACTCTTCAGCTGCAACCACCCACACAAGATAATTAGCAGGTAAAAGAGCTCCAGAAGCAGGAAGAACACAATTAAGTACCATGTCAGTATGGCTTTGAAAATTAATCAAATCCAAATAATTCTGTTATACTACCATGGCCAATTACCTACAGAGTGCCCTAAAATAACTTATTATGGAAACAGAGATAGCTCTTATAGCTGTAACTTACCATATGTGAATAATGAACTTATTGCATTCTATCTTTTCATGCTCTTCCCACTACTCCCTGAACAAAGCAATTTGAATAGCTTGGGGGTGTTTCATAAACTTCACAGCCCATGATTTATTCATGAAGCATGTTTGAGAGCAACCTGTGCACAGTGAGATCCAGACAATGCAAAAATATAAACGGGCAATATAATGGTTAAATTACAGGACTATATCCAGAGGCCAGAACTATTCATCAAGGTATGCACATTTAAATTCCATCAGTGCAATTGGGGAATGTAATAATAATAATAATAATGGATGGGATTTATATAGCGCCTTTCTAATACTCAAGGCGCTTTACATCGCATTATTCATTCACTCCTCAGTCACACTCGGTGGTGGTAAGCTACTTCTGTAGCCACAGCTGCCCTGGGGCAGACTGACGGAAGCGTGGCTGCCAATCTGCGCCTACGGCCCCTCCGACCACCACCAATCACTCACACACATTCACACACAGGCAAAGGTGGGTGAAGTGTCTTGCCCAAGGACACAACGACAGTATGCACTCCAAGCGGGATTCGAACCGGCTACCTTCCGGTTGCCAGCCGAACACTTAGCCCATTGTGCCATCTGTCGTCCCGAATGTAAACATTGGCCAGGCCAGTCCTAAAAATCTTTTTTTTTTTGACCATTTGTTTGGGTAGGACGACTCTGAAGTGGTTTCAGACTTTTCAAAGGCTTTACAAGAATGCAAGGTGTGTTTCATGCACATTAATGCCAGGTGTGGCACGAAGATGGGGCTTTTTTGTAATCTGTAAGTGTTACATTCCCAGGGCAACAATCAAGCTGCAACAGCACAACCATATTATTTGCTTCTGTAGTTCCAAACTGAAAGCAAGGTCTGTTTTTTTCCTTGAGCAGAGATAAAATTGGATTAAATGGGTATGCATGTCTTAGGCCCATTGAGTGCATTCAGTACTACTGAATTAGTCATGATTTACTACAATGTATTACAATGTGAGTCTTACAGTAAACTACATGGGAACTATGTCACTTCACAATGACTGTGGAAATGCAAGTGAAAGTACTGCTTTAAGTTTTAATGCTATACCTTGAACCATTAGAGATGTGCAAATTAGATGTTGTAGATTGCCCTGTTGCAGCTAAAGCCGAGCGAGGCCAATTTTGATTTCCACCAGGCGCTGGACCGAGAGACACTGGCCTCTTACTGTAAGGGTAGTATCCATGGTTGGGAGACATCACCAGAGATGACCTGCTAGGTGTCTGTTGAGAAGGTCCTGCCAAGTTGTAGGCAGCATGCCGACTACGATTTAAAATAGGTCCTGAGCCTGTATAAGATAGACACTGATGACAAGAGCAGTTTTGACCTCTATGCAGTGGTCCAGAAATGAGAAGCGGATAGGGTGCATCCAAATATCTTTGAATTCGTCTCCTGAATCCAGTAGATTTATTTATCTGACATAACCCAGCCAAATCCACCACATAGCTGTAACCAAAGTTTCCTAGATCAGCCACTTGCTGTCTTCCATTTATGCAATTCTCTATGAAAATGGAAATGGTTGTTTCATAGGTTGTCCATCCACCTTCATCGTTTTCCCATTGCCATAATAATCCTTGTCCTGGTGCAGATGACTGAGGATATAATTGCTTCCTAACTCTTCGCATTCTTCCTGCACATAAAAAAAGAAATACGTTAAAATCCAGAGGGAACACAGTGGGAAATATAAAAGATAAAATAATCAGTATTTTTTATTAGGATGCTTTGCTCAGTAACCTAATGGTTACTGTCTTTTCTCAAATGTAAATTGATTTTTCCCCAAGTTTATGTAACCGAGGTACTGTGCACAATTAAGATCTTATAACATTCCAGAACAGCTCTCTTTACTCATTTCTTCTAAAATCATTAGGAATATACTGGGAAATGCAAATTTGCAATTTCTCCAAGTTAGACATCGTGTTGAGAATGAATGATTTTATCTTCTGCTTTTCACTTACATGTGCAAGATGAAAAATTGACCATTTTTCTTATGAGATTGCCCTGACCACAATTCTGCAAAATTATAGTTAATTCGAGGTATCACTTGCGTATCCTCTTAGATATTGAGTAATCAAAGGTATACTATAACAGGTAGACACAAAATGCTAGAGTAAGTTAGAGGGAGAAGCAGCATCTCTGGAGAGGAATGGGTGACGTTTCGGGTCGAGACCCTTCTTCCTTCTCTCCAAAAATGCTGCTTGTCCCTCTAACTTATTCTAGCATTTGGAGTTACTCCAACATTTTATGTCCACCTTCGTTTTAAACCAGCATCTGCAGTATGTTATAACAGGTTCCTTCACCCCACCCCACCCCACCAGATTCAAACCATGTGCAGGAAGTAAATATCAGACCCGACACCCAGTGTTAAACCTGCAGTATTTTACATTTGTAGGATTTGTAGCATTTGTTTATTGGAGGAGGGGTGTGAGGGGGGGGGGGGGGGGGGGGGGGGGGGGGGAGGGAAGGAAGAAATATGGGCATTGTTATCCAAACCTGCGTTAATTTTCCTGTTTTCCATAATGCTTCCGCGGCTTTGCAGTTATCCTGCACCACCCAGGAACTTAATACCCGTAAATAATGGAAAAAGTGTGAGAGCATTAAGTTTGTCCGTCCTATTTTCCTAACAGTGCTTCAAATAAAGCGGAAATTCCTCATGACAGGAAAGGTAGTGCAGACATGTAGACCTAGACCAGCAGTAGAGGCAATCTTTGGGCAAGCAACATGCATTCTGACTCTGGCATTCTCACTGTAATTCCCCTGCATCTTGGGCAGAACAGTGGCAAAGTGATTTTCACTATGAGTAGTCCCCCAGCTATCTTTAGCCACAGCGAGTGTGTTATTTTTCCATTATTACATGTCTTATGCCTGCTGGGCTTCATTGTGCCTTCCATAGCACTGTCAGGAGTTTCCACAATGGAATTTATCACTTAAATCTATCATAAAGCAGCATGTCGTTGGAATGTCAGAGGAAATCGGGGTACCCGGAGGAAACCCACATGGCCACAGGGAGAATGTGCAAACTCCACACACACACACACAGCACCCGAGGTCAGGATCAAACCTAGGTCTCTGGCACTGCGAGGATGCAGCTCTACCAGTTCATTTTACAATTGTCCAATATATGGAACAACACTAAAATACAACTAAACCATTCTATGTATTTAACAATCACCCCCGCACATACAGGTTTCCTGTTATTCTAGCCAACATCCTGTGAAGGCCACTATGTCAGTGTGCAGTCTATTAAAACCAGCACATACCATGCCAGCTCACAAGTCTTTAAAGACTTATTTATCTATTTTTCTGAACAGTCCCACCCTGGTGATTCCAAAACAATGTCACCTTTTTTCCACACTTTCACTTGAATGCTCATGAAGTAAGTCCTTTAAGCTGACAGTGTGAATTTTGAAAATATCACTCAAATGTAAGAATAACTAGATTCAGTGTGTCTGATGCAAAACTAGCGTCAGTGGATAGTTGAGCTTAGAAACACAAAGGCAGCTCCAATCAGTCCTTGTCCAAATGCCAAGCCACCCTACACTTCAAACCAAGCTGGTGTTAAATTGTCAAAATAAGGGATTACAGACTGGTTTAGCCAAAGGGATACCACGTGCTAAGTAATTCAGCATATCATGCAGCATCTCTGGAGAACATGGATAGGCGACATTTTGGGATGGGACCCCTTTTCAAGGATGTGAGCCTTTTTCATTTCATGCAAAAGGCTGCCAGGATAGCTGCCACCGTATGACAGTCATGCACCAAAAAAATCATGTTGCATTTAAATGTAAATGAATGTGCCCATTCCTAGCATTCGTTATCAAAGTAGAACAGCCTTTACCATTGCATTCTAGCATTTCATAATTATTGAGAAACAGGACCTTTTCAGAATTTGTTTCTTTTCTCTAACTGTGAGCCACACTGGAACATCTTTGGCCTTGAAATCACTTCCTAAATCTACCAAGAGGTTTGAAAGTTATTTGAAACCTCCAAGGTATAAAAGTTCTCTCAAGGTGACTGAAACAGAAGAAATAGAGCAAGACAGTTGTTTTTCCCTCAGAATGGGAGCCTGGAGAAAGAGAACTAAAAAAATGAGTGCTCAGGCTGCTCTCATTCTTCACTTGGTTTTGGCTGCATGGATTGGCAACTTTGTGGGTGATACTCTCCCCTTGTGTGCTTCGGGAGACTATGGGATTCTTTGATATTAGGAAACATTTCTTTACCCAAATACAAATCTTCTGCATCACCCCTGCACTCCACCCAAAGAGAACAGTGCAGCTGAATGTTTCAACATTTATATGCAATTAAGAATAGCAGAACCCAGATACGCAAGAAATTAAGACAACATTCAGTCATAATTTTACCAAAAGGCAGAATGCGTTATGGGGACAGCCAATTACTGCTCCAAGATAAAGTGGGATCAACATCAAATCAATACTCAAATTAAAATCTCGAAAACTGGCACATATTGTTATGACATATTATTTAAGAAAGATCTTAACTTATGACATAGTTCAGATGATTTGGAAATAATCTGAGGGCTCAACCAAGATCAAACTTATTGTCCCAGGACACCCATTTTAACAAGAACTATTTTTCTAAAATCGAACAGATATGAGGATCCAAATGCTTCACAACAAAAGCACTAGATAACTATTAAGCTGAATCGTGGCTATTCTATATATCTTTTTGAGCTCATAGTAGCTGCAGTTTAATTCAATAGTGTCCCATTGGACAAAAGCATTTATTATATTTGAAATTTTGCGGCACACTGCATTTAGCTCATCATTGATTTGTAAATTCTGCATGTGATCATTATTTTTTGATGGCAGCGGACTCTGCAGTATGTGTCTTTTTTAAAATGTTTGTCCTGTTGAGTGTATAGTTTGGTTGTAGTTTATATATTGTTTTTAGCTGTGTATATGTAGGGGGGCGGGGGGGAACTTTTAAATCTCTTCCCTGTACGGGGGACTCGACCTTTTCCCTGTCGGGTCTCCGTTATCGTTGGGGCCGAGCATCGTGGAGCGGCCTCCAACCGGAACGACCTGGGGGTTCCAGTCGTGGAGCCTGCGGACTCACCTTCGAGGAGCGTGGAGAGCTGTGGTGGCGCGCGGCTGCGACCCGACTTCGGAGGCTCCAGCCGCAGGCCCGGTGGATGGTGACTCCGGGAGCACGCGGGTCCCTGGTGGGAGACCGCTTTTCGGAGCTCCCGCAACGGCAACTTCTCCCGCCCGAATTGCGGGGTTGAAAATGACCCGGAACGGGGCCTTGCATCGCCCGGCACGGCTTTAATGGCCGCGGGACTTGCCATCACCCGCGGGGGCTCCAACATCTAGACCCGGAGCAGGGCCTTGCATCGCCCGGCGCGGCTTTAACGGCCGCAGGACTTGCCATCGCCCGCCGGGGACTTTAACATCGGGAGAAGAATCGAAAACAGAGGAGATTCACTGTGATGGATGTTTGTGTAAATTGCGTGTCTTGGTTTTTTTTTTCTTGTTGTATGACTGCAGAAACCAATGACAATAAACGGTATTGTATTGTATTTGAACTCAATGCCAGATTTCACCAATAGGCACAACCGTTATCTCCAATTTAGCATTTATGGCTTTAACCAACACTTCGTTTTATGCTATTTTCTGCAAATCGACCCGCTGGCTTCTCAGTTCAAGACTGGAGTGGGTGCATTTAAAATCATTTTCTTAAGAACAAAGTGAAACGGCATGTAAATCTGTACAATCTACAACTGTACATGAGAGAATTATTTTTCAATCCTCAAAGTTATTTGTTGCAATTCCCGAATGGATAAACAATATGAACAACCATTAGTTATTAATCACCATTAACAATTTTTGTTTTGTTGTTCGGTTCTTTGCCCATGCAGAAAGGGGCTATCATTAAAACTTCATTGCAACTTTATGAAGATTTGAGAAGTGTGGTACTAATTATGAATCAAATAAAGCTAGTTATGAACAAGTTAAAATATCCATCCCAATTGCATTTCTCATCCACAGCACTCATGTTGTTCATTGATCTTTTTATTCTACCCAATTGACATCTCCAGGCTAATTGCTGCATCCCTACTTCTTTGCATTGTCCTTTCCCTGCTCAACTGCTGACCCCCTTTTGTAATTACTGCATATCATTCTTCCTCAAGTCACCCCTTCCCTTCTCTTTCACATTGGCTCCAGTAATCACATCTTTCAGCCCTATTCAACCTCAATGTTTTCATTGATAACCTCTCAGAAGACTTATGATTTTGGCAAATCAGCATTTATTTAGTACGTAATCCTATCTTTCAGTCATGACGCAAGCACTTTGAAAATAACATTCTAACAAAATTAAAATGCTAAAAAAAGTAGAGTAGGTAGGTGTGTTGGCATATGGATGAGAAGGGAATGGAGGGTTATGGTATGAGTGCAGGCAGGTGGGACTAAGGGAAAAAAATTGTTCGGCGCGGACTTGTAGGGCCGAGATGGCCTGTTTCCGTGCTGTAATTGTTATATGGTTATATGTGATAACTGTGTACACTCCAGCAGGCCAAAAATCATGGTGACTGACCAATACAATTTTGATGGCATTTATGGGAGGATTATTGGGCAGTATTACTGTTCTGCAAACATTACAAATATTTAATGACCCTTGGATTTGTCTCATTTGTACAGTAACACCTTCAATGAGCACTTGTTCAGTTCTACATTGAAGTGTGCCAACTTCAATTTAATGCCCAAAGCTAGACTTCAATCTACAAACTTCTTCCTACTACCAAATTATATCAATGTTAAAACTCACACTCCCCCCCCCCCCCCCCCCACAGTGTAAAAGATTGGTTTCACATGAGACACTTTAATTTCATGCCCAAAGTGTGAAAGTGTAGCACCACAGCAAATTTAATGTAATTGAGTGCATGAATTGTTGTACAGCTGTGCTAAATTATTAGCACATTTGTGTGCTGACGGTCTACACAAACCATGTAGAAATCATTTTAGACTTGGGTACTGAGGCATAGAAACAACGGTACCAATTATTTTGTGCATGCTTTTTTTGGCCAAACACATGTAGACATGCAGCTGCTAGCAACTACAGTCCCTCAAGTGCCTTTCAATACCGCTTTCGGCCAAATATTTCAAACTCCGAGTATCCTGAAGGGGCTATGTCTGTCACACCGAGTTTATTATTACTTTGCCAACACCATCTGGTGTTTCTGATTCTTTGTTGTTTGTATTTCAGATTTCCAGCATATTGAAATTTAGTCTGGAGAAATACTATGCTCCAGAAATATATATTTACATAGTACACTAAAAAAAAAGATCCAGGAATTCAGAGGCACAAAAAAGGGATATAATATTTGGAACTGGAATTGTTTTGTTGTCACATGTGCAAGGTACCAGTGAAAAAATATATAGTCATCCAGGCAAACCGTGCCATATACAAGAACATCAAGGTGGTGCAAGAGAGAAAATAAAATGTAGAGTTATAAAATATAGTGTTACAGTTACAGAAAAAGAGCAAATAATTAAAGGTACAAGGGGGACAGCAATGAGGTTGATTGGGAGATCAAGAATTATCCTTAGCATATGAAGGGTCCATTCAAGTGTACGATAACAGAGAAAAAGCTATTCTTGAATCTGATGGTGTGCTCTTTCAAACTTTTATATCTTGAAAGAATTACCAGGTTGTGCTCTCACTACCTCTTTGAGATCCCCAACTGCTTTAAGACCACAATTGCCCCTGTAAAAGAAAGGCTGGGTTGCGTGTCTTAATGGCTGCCAACCAATGTCTCTGGAACAGAGGAAATTTGGCATGTTTCCAGTGTCTCTTACAAACATCTACAGATGCACCTAGAAAGTATCTCAGCTTGGTTTGAGAAGAACATATGAAAATGCAGAGAATTGAAGATGAGCCCAGTCCATCACAGACCAGACTTCCCACCATCGACTCCATCTACACTGCACGCTGCCCTGGAAATGCAGCCCACATAATCCAAGACTTGTCCCATCCTGGTGATTCCTTTTTCTTCCTGTTACCTGGGAGAAGGTATAGAAGCTTCAAAGCACACACTACCAGGTTCAGGAACAGCTTCTTCCCCTGTGTTATCAGCCTTCTTAATGGACCTTCTGCAAGATACTGTCCAATTCACCATTAGCAACTTGGATTTGGTTTATGGAACTGATGTGCTACAATGCTGCAAACTATATTCTGCACTCTGTATCTTCCTCTTTGCACTAACTATTGTACCTGAGCATCACCCGATTGTATTTATGTGTGGTATATCTGATCTATTTGAATAGCAGGCAAAACAAAGCCGTTCACTGTACACACGGTAATCATGCACTTAAATCTAAACATCATACTGCCGTAGGAAAACAGTCAACATAATGAAGAACCCTTTTCTCTCGCCATTCCCTCTTCTCCACGTTCCCGTCAGGCAGAAGATACAAAAGCTTGAAAGCACATACCATCAGGACTCAGGAACAGTTTCTCCCCTCTGTTAGCACACCATTGAACTGTCCTCCCATAAGGTTTACACCCAATCTGTCTCATTGCAAACACTGGACTCCTTCTCGGAAAGCGGTTATGCCACAATGCTGCGAAATATATTCTGCACTTTGTTATTTTTCTCTTTGCTCCATTCATAGTAGCTGTGCATGATTTAATTGTATTCATGTGTGGTATTATCTGTAGACACAATTGGATAGCAGGCACACAAAAGCTTTTTACTGTATCTTGGTGCCCGTGACAATAATAAACAAATACCAATACCAATGTGAGTGGTCCTCGATTATGTTGGTTGCTTTGCTAAGGCAGCAGGAAATGTAGATGGAGTCGAACAAAGGAAGACTGGTTTGCGTGATGGACTGCGCTACATCTACATTGCAGGAAACAGTTTTAGCATTCTCTACAGAAACAGCAGCCCAGCCAATGCATCAGCGTGAAGCAAATCAAAATGCTTGAAACCCTCAGCAGGCCAGGTAGCATCTGTTAAAGAGAAAGTTATTATTTCAGGCTAATGACCTTTCATCAGATTAACAATGGTGGTTAGACTCCCCTCTGTTGAAAACAATCATTTCCTGGTGCTTGATCCTTGCCAGTTTCTGCATCCAGTGAAAGGAATTGAACATCACCACTTCTCAATGCATCATGGCAGCAAAACAACTACAAAGCAGCTGAAATGGTCAGGCTAAGGAAATTACTCTGCTCGACTCCTGCTGTGATATCTTGGAGCAGAGATTGAGAACATTGTAGCCAATAATCTCTCTTAGTTTTTGGTTTCTCCCCACCTAGTAAAGAATTGTGGATCTATGCCTAAAGTCAATTCTTCAGTTTTACCAGGACATCTTGACGCCACAACCATCCAACAATGTTTTGATGTTAAATGAAGACACTGATTTCACCTCATTTCAGATTTATTTAACCCACATTTGGGGGGGAAAAAATGTTGTGATTAGCTCTGGAGTCAAAAGATCCTGATAAAGTAGACACAAAATGCTGGAGTAACTCAGCAGGTCAACATCTCTGGAGAGATTGAATGGGTGATGTTTTGGGTCAGACCCTTCTTCAGTGTGATAAAGTAGTCTCGGAGTTCAAAAGATAACCCGATTAATTTGACTTCTGCGTGATCACAATTCAAAGGTGGAACTTTAGACAAAAAAAAAAAAAAGTCAGAATGTCAAAACACTATCTGGTACCGTGCACAACAATTGTGCCTGTCCGTTACTGGGAGTAGCTCCCAATGGCTGGCTTTTAAGCAGAGCATGCCATCAAATAATTGACAGTGTTTATATAAAGGAAATTCTCCACTGGAGATGCTATCTCTGTTATTATACAAGAAGGAACTGCAGATGCTGGTTTAAACCAAAGATAGACACAAAAAGCTAGAGTAATCAGGCAGCATCTCTGGAGAGAAGGAATAGGTGACTTTTCGGGTCGAGACCTTTCTTCAGACTGGTTAGGGATAAGGGAAATGAGAGATATAGCAGTTCTGTTATTTCTGCTAACTGTGTTATTAGCTGATTGTCCTTTATAATTGAGTAAGATATTATCATTGTATGTTGATGAAACAAAGATCTGCAGATGATGGTCAATACACCAAAAGGATATAAAACACTGAAGTAACTCAGCGGGTCAGGCAGCATCTCTGAAGAACGTGGATAGGTGACATCGGGACCTTTCTTCTGACTTATTCAGTCTGCTTCATTACTCCAGCACTGTTTCTTTTCACCTTAAAACTAGGTGCCGATGTCATTGCTCTGCACTAGCAAGCCCTTCTTCACCCACCGCACAGTCTAGTTGATGCTGCTGCTCACTGCAGGCTCTGGGACGGCGTTTTCCCCAGACCGCCACCGACGGGACAAGCTCGGTCACCATGGGGCTCCCTCCCCTCTCACCAGCTGCCGCTTCTTCCTGTTGGCTGATGCTTTTTCTGCTTTCCGCTCCTCTTCCGCCGTCTCCTCTTCCAAAGTCACTAACATCTTCCAAGGTGGAGTATGTTAGTGACTGTGGGGGAGAAGACAGCAGTGGAGGAAGAGGATGAGTGAACAGAGCAACAGGAGAAGGAAGTGGAGGTGGAAGGGGGAGTGTACAAGGCAATGGCCGACAGGAAAAGCAACAGTTGTCAACAGGGGAGGGCGCTCCATGGTGACCGAGTGTATCCTGTGGCAGTGGCCTGAAGAAAGTGTTGTTACCAAAGGCTACAAAGTGAGCCACAACAGTCGCAACAATCGGACCGTGCGATGGGCAAAGGAGGGCTCACTGGTGCACTTTGCGAGCCTGGGGTGGCGTTATTAGGTCCGTTCGCTATAACCAAAATCTGTTATAAAGCGGTCTGTTAAAACGAGGGTTTATTGTATATGTGAAAATGATAGTATTAAATTGATATGGCATATTTGGATTTCAAGAATGCATCTGATAAAGTGTCACATTAAAGGTCGCTGCACAAGTACTGCATAGGTTATGGGGCAATATATTGGAATAATAATCGATTAACTACACGAGAGAGAGAGAGAAGATAAATGGGTCAATTTCAGACAAGCAAACAGTAACCACAAGGATTAGACTTGGGACCTCCACAGGGATATTTAAAATAGGAGGCATTGTTTCAGAATAAAGGGAGAATCATTTCATCTAGAGACAAGAGCAATTTCTTCACTCAAGGGTTTGTGAATTCACATTCCTTTCCAGGTCCTTCGTATCCTCCTAATGATTTGCTAACATCTATCTTTGTACCATCAGAAAATGGCTGGAGTAAACGTGACCCCTTCATTCAAGACATCTTTAGAATTCTCATCTCCAGAGCGAACTTTGGCAATATCATTGAATATGCTCAAAGTGGAAACTAACGGACACAAACTTCAAGGGGGCCAGGGAAAGCAACAGGAAAGTGGGTGGATCAGCCACGATCGTAATAAATGGTAGAGCAGGTCCAAGGAGCTGACTGAATTACTCCTGTTTCTTAAGTTTCTACATACAAGCAAAAACAACCTACTGCAAATATAAAGTTTGACCTTGGCCTAAGGAGATATTGATTTCTTGTCTTTCACCCCTACTGGTAATTTTAAGGCATTTAAAAATAAAAGTATTTTTAAACAAAAATTAAGTTAATATTTTCCCAATGAAACCATTCAATTAAAAAACAAACGTCATAAAATCACTGACTAATATGTACCGCCTGGAATCAATTATAACCAGGAGAAATGAAGTAATTGGAATGAAATCCATGAACACATCTGTTTCGAAACGTCAATAAACGATGATGCCCTTAATCGCTTATAAATCGTTTAAACTCAATGTTAAACCAAACAATAACAGATTTATTTTACCGGGGGAAAAACGACAACATGTACGTGCTTTTTGTTTTAAGTTTGAGATAGAATGCTTAAATGTAATCATCTCAGCCATAGAGTTGTTTAAGAAAGAACTGCAGATGCTGGAAAAATCGAAGGTAGACAAAAAAGCTGGAGAAACTCAGCGGGCGAGGCAGCATCTGATCTAGGGAGAGAAGGAATAGGCGATGTTTCGGGTCGAGACCCTTTTCTCAGCCATAGAAAGCATTTTGAAAATATATAACATATTTTAAGCCATCCTGGTGCAAGGAATAATGGATATTGAACAATAATTAGACAAGGGGAAGAGGGATACATGAAATAAGAACATTAGTGATAAATACGGGCGGCGACGCCAGCAAGAGGTGTGTGAGTGACCATACCGGTGTCCTGTCGGAACTGGGTGAGTGTGGGGATATCGATGATGTAGGGTGCCAGCCAGGGGTCGGCCTGGCCCAGTGCGATGCTGTTGGTTCCTTTGCCGGCCGCCGCGACTCCATGTAGCTGCTGCATGCTGCGCTCGACGTGCTCGCTCACCCGGCTGCTGTAGGGCCTCCAGCGGCCCGCCTCGTCTTCCCACTCCCACACCACCACCTGCGGCCCCTGGCCCCCTTGGACAACCGCGACGGCTGAAGGGAAGCCTGAGCTACTGTTACTGCTGCCACTGCCACCGCCCGCGGCCGCCCCTCCGCTTCCGTACGCCGAGGTCGCCATGTCCCGCTCCGTGCCCAGAGTAAACGCCGAGAGAAACAAACGCGGATAACTTTCCGATCCAAGCTCCTCCTTTGCAGGGGGAGGGGATGGGAGGGGAATCGGCTCGCACGCTACACTTTGGGAAATGTAGTTCCATCTCGGTGGAGTTGCCGGAGACTTGACATCCTGCCCGTCCCATGTCGAACTACAACTCCCATCAGCCCCCGGCCACCGCCAGCACCCTCTGCTGACGGTTATCGGCAGGTGCGAGGACAACAGTGGAGCGGCGGAAACGAAACTTGGTGGAGAACTTTTTATCGTTTTGTTATTGTTATTTGAATCGGGTACCATGGATAGAATTGCGTTAGGAATGCAAACCAGTCATGCGAACTGTACCATTACAGCGATTGCGGACTGCAAACAAAAACCATACGAACGTTGGGAACCTAAAATAATAACAGATAATATCCAGCAGGTCAACAGCATCTGTTGAAACACGAATAATTTAACATTTTCAGGTCTAAAATCTTTCATCAAAATCGCAAAGTGTCTCTCGTTAAGTGATATTTAGTTCATTTGAAGAAGCGTCCCGACCCAAACCTCGCCTGTCTATTCCCTCCATAGATGCTGCCTGACGCGTCTAAAGTTTACACCTACATAGGCTTTTCAGGTACATGTGACAATAAACTAAACACGCTTCCAACTACATATTAATTATCTTCAGATTGATCCCAAATGTTCAGCGGGTTCTGTTATTACAAAGATCTCGAAATTGCTTATTGCATTTGAGCCAGGAAATCTTCAATTAAAGATTGTGGGTGAATAATAACACACACCTGAAAGCAGCAATCTGCAACAGGAAATGTATTCACGTCAATAGAGATACTACAGCGGCTTGTCAGTCAGTCAGTCAGTGCTGCTGCCGCCCACATCTCCAGCAACACAGGCGCTATCTGGGTGAAGTTTGTACCTTCTCCGTGACTGTGTGGCTTTCCAAATACTCCGATTTCCTCCCACACCCCAAAGACATGCAGACCGATCAAATGGCTACTGTAAATTGTCCCTAATGTAGTTAATTATCAACATAGTAAAATTAAAGTATTTGAGCACCTGAGGCAGAATGTTTCAGGATGCTGGAAATAAGAAAATAAAGCTAATGGGGTCACTGCTGGGATCTGGGATGGGCTGAATGGACCTCTGCAGTTTTCTACGGAACAAAGCAGTTTGCCAAACCAAGATGTGATGAATCCTGATAGGAGGCTTTCTTCATTGCATCTGGAGAAATCGGTAAGGGTGCTGAATTTCCTTAGCCTTCTGAGAAAGTAGAGGCATTGATGTGCTGTCTTGACTGTGGTTGGACCAAGAAAAATTGTTGGTGATATTTATGCTCAGGAATTTGAAGCGTTCAACTATCTCCACTTCCTTGCCTACCTGGAATCATCTGTTCCAAGTCTGCACCATTGGCAAAATGTTCCTTTGTCAACTGCAATCTTGTATTTGAGTTAGAGCAGTACTAGGCTGTACAGTCATAAGTGTAAGGGGATATAGTGAGGGGCTGCGAATGCATTCTTGTGGCACACTAATGCGAAGAAGTACCATGAAACTCCAGCAAACACATGCCAAAGCTATTTCATTCCTATCAAGTAAATTAAAATATTCCTTTATCTTTCTCAAAAGAGCAGGAAATCTCTCATGGTGTCCAATCCCATGTCTTTAATAAGCGAGCTCGATATTCTGAAAAACGCAAGGAATCAAGGGATTTGTCAAAGGTCATTCGCAATAAAGAAAAAGCAAACGAAGCGCAGGCTGTATAAACTGTGTATAAATTCTTATCTTTATTCATAATTTATGTGTAAAAATATTTAATCTGAGGAACAGGGGTGCCAGGTAGTAGAGCAGGGAGTAACAGCGAGAGGGGGCAGATGCGAGTGGGAGACAGAGGGAGAGACTGGACCAAGGGAGAGACATTCTCAGCAGCTGAACTGCTGTGTGTGTACAGACCTGCATTGCATCCGTTGTGAGGATCGAACCCGGGTCTCCGGCGCTGCAAGCGCTGTTGAATTGCTACTGGACCATTCCTTCCCCTCCCGAATGTCCCATTCCTGTCCAGCAGTGGCCGGAGATATCCGGGGTTACCCTGGACTGACAGGACACTGGCCCAGAGCAGTGGTGGCCACAGGCTTACAGCCAGCGCGGAGAAGAAACACTAACTCCTGCTTAACTCTGCCTATCCCGCCGGGTTAACCTCGGTCCGCGCTGGCTGTAAGCTTGGGCCGCCACTGCTCTGGGCCGGTGTCCCGTCAGTCCAGGGCTGTCGGTTAACCTGGCGGGACATGCAGAGTTGAGCTGGAGTTAGCGCCTCTTCTCTGCGCCGCCTGAAAGCCTGTGGCCGCCACTGCTCCGGGCCAGTGTCCTGTCAGTCCAGGGTCACCCCGGACATCTCCGGCCGCCCCCGGACAGGAATGGGACACTCGGGAGGGGACGGGGACGGTCCAGTAACAATTTAACAGCTCTTGCAGCGCTGGAGACCCGGGTTCGATCCTGACTACGGATGAATCGCAGGTCTGTATACATGCAGCAGCTGAGCTGCTGAGAATGTTTATCGCGAATGCCCTGGGCATCGGTATACCGAACTCGCTTATTAACACCATCCAATAAGATTGGGATAGTCAGTTCATGTTTGCAATTTCATGCTGCATGCAGTTTCATTGCCAAACTTACTAATGTCTCCAAAAATATGATTGTGCCTTAAGATATCCTGTTTATGAAAATAACTACAAAAATCTTGGGAAACCTTTGGGTCAGGAGAATCAAATTTGAATCTATATTCATGTTTATTTCTCACAGTGTATTTTGTATTCCTGCCCACATTCAATAAATACAACAAATGTTGCCATTTGTTTTGGGGGGGAAAAAGAAATAATTTGGTTATTTTAATCTTATTTTCCTATTAGCAGCAAACAAATAATATGCAAATGGCTATTTTAGTGAATGCAATGAAAGCAGCCCAACTCCTGCTGCAGAATATTCAACTAGAAAGAGCACAGTTGAACTACCAAGGAAAATAAAATAATTTGAAAAATACTGGAGCTTGAAGATCTGAAACAGGGGGCAGATAGTAGTCAGAGTGGTTCAAATCTTCATTACTGAGTCAAGGGAAACACGAGCTCAAGAATTATCCAAAGATGGGGAAAAATTGACTGGAGCAAACAAATAATATTTGGCAAGCCAAAAGTTTAAAAATTTAAAAGATCTATCATCTTGCAGCTCTGCAGAGGCACCTGTTGGTAAGAGCTCACAACTACACATGGATGTGCTTTTTTTTTCCTGCCAGGAATCATCGATGTTGCAGGGGTGTTACGCGACAGATAATGCGAAATCCCTATCTTCTAACATCCATCATAGTGTCAACTTTAGGCTGCTGACTTCCCAGACACCTTGAATTAAGATGCTTCATACTTCCCAAGTTCACAAAAGCGAGTAATCAATATTGTATAAACAAGGGGATGATTTTAGTTTTGCATAAAATGCTTGAATCAATAATTAAAGTTCAATGTTTAATCAAACGTAATTAAATGCACAAACTACTGAAACTGGAAATGGGTAGACAATAGGTGCAGAAGTAGGCCATTCGGCCATTCAATGGCTGATCATCCCCAATCAGTACCCCGTTCCTGCCTTCTCCCCATATCCTGACTCCGCTATTTTTAAGAGCCCTATCTATCTCTCTCGAAAGCATCCAGAGAACCTGCCTCCACCGCCCTCTGAGGCAGAGAATTCCACAGACTCACCACTCTCTGTGAGAAAAAGTGTTTCCTCGTCCCCGTTCTAAATGGCTTACTCCTTATTCTTAAACTGTGGCCCCTGTTTCTGGACTCCCCCAACATCGGGAACATGTTTCCTGCCTCTAGCGTGTCCAAACCCTTAACAATCTTATGTTTCAATTTATTTATTTAGCGAATGCAAAGTCCTTTAGCCAAGCAGTTGCCTCTTGATCTGCTGTATGAAGGGTGACAAGTCCTCCTTTGAGTCTTTGTTGAGGGCATGCTTCAATGATGTGTTGCATTGTTTGCTGCTCTCCACAAGCACACCATGGGGTTGGACTGCTGCCCCATTTGTGAAGGCTGGCCAAGCAGGGGCCATGTCCAGTCCTGAATCTATTCAGCGTCGTCCACTGCTTCCTTGGGAGATTGGTGCCAGGGACCGGTAGGGTGGGGTCTGACACCAGATGTTTATTTGGGACGTCCTTGGACTCCCATTCCCTTTTCCAAGCTGATTGGATGGTGAAATCAGCTGGTGGTGGGTTCTTCCAAATTGGTCGTCTAGATGGAAGTCGAGCAGTGGGTGGGTTGAAGATGTCCATGTGAATTGGCAGTTGAGGGGAGTTTTTGGTCTTTTGGAGCATCCTTTGAGTGAGGACTACTCGCCGGATGTGTGGAGGGGCTATGTTGGATAGGACAGGGAGCCAGGGGAGTGGTGTTGAGCGGATTGTTCCTGTGATGATCCTCATTGTTGAGTTCAATTGGGTATCCACATGGTGTGTGTGGGATGACCTGGACCAAACAGGGGCACAATATTCGGCTGAAGAAAAAGCAAGGGCTAGTGCTGAAATGCGCAGTGTGGGGGCTGCTGCCCCCCACTTTGAGCCAGCAAGCTTACTGAGGAGATTGTTTCTGGACTTCACCTTAGCTGCTGTTCTTTTAAGATGTTCCTTGAAGGATAGGGTCCTGTCAAGGGTCACTCCGAGGTAGGTTGGAGTGGGGGCATACTTCAGTTTGGTCCTGCTCAGATAGATGTTTGGTTCTCTTGTGGCTTCTGCATTATGGAGGTGGAACACACTAGAGACCGTTTTTGCTGGGCTTGGTTTTAGGCGCCAGGTTTTGCAGTACTCGTCCAGTTTAGCAAGGTCTTCATTGAGCACCTGTTCCAATGTACCAAAATCTGGTGCTTGGAAGGCCAAACAGATGTCATCTGCATAGATGAATTTGCGGGATTTGGTGGTGGGTAGGTCATTTGTGTAAAGGTTGAACAAGGTTGGGGCTAAAACTGACCCTTGCGGGAGCCCATTCTTCTGTATTCTCCATGCACTCTTGTTCTGTCCAAGGTGAACTCTGAACCTGCGGTTGGAGAGCAGAGATTTGATGGTTTCTGATGCCCAGGCAGGGAGTGCTTTGGTGAGTTTTAGGTGGAGGCCTTTGTGCCACACAGTGTCATAGGCTGCGGTGAGATCAAGGAACACTGCCCCGGTCTTCAGTTTGTTCTCGAAGCCGTTTTCAATGCAGGTGGTTAGGGCCAGAACTTGTTCTCCTGTGCTGCGGTCCTTGCGGAAACCTGCCTGATCCACACTGAGAATCTCTTCTACTCCTGGAGATATACGTTGTAGTATAAGGCGTTCTAAGATTTTGAGTGGGACGCAGAGTAGAGAGATTGGGCGGTAGCTTGCTGGTAGTTTTTCGTCTTTGCCAGGTTTTGGTATAGCAATGACTTTTGCTGTCCGCCATATCTTTGGGATGGAGTTAGTCTGTATGGCCCTAGTGTAGAGTTGGGTCAGCCAGGTTAGAGCTCGGGGGCCCAGGTGTTTCATGAACTCTGGAGAGATGTTATCATAACCTGCTGCCTTTCCACATTTCAGGCCCTGCAGGACCTTCTCCAGTTCAGCCACCTCGAAGGGCTCAGGGTTTCTTTCCTTTCCAGGTGTTCGTCGAAGCGTCCTTAGCTCTGTTGCGACAGCTCTTCTGGTGGACTTGTCTTGGGGTGCTTTTGCAATATTCAGTAGGTGGGATGCAACCTGGTTGGGTGTGACATGTTTCAATGAGTTCCCCTCTCATCTTTCTAAACTCCAGAGTGTACAAGCCCAGCTGCTCCATTCTCTCAGCATGTGACAGTCCCGCCATTCCAGGAATTAACCGTGTAAACCTATTTGTGAGATATACAGTAATTTTTTAAAAGTCAATGACCTTGATCAAACTAGGAAGATATAGATAGTTGCTAATTAGGTACAAAGCTAGAAACGGAGGTAGGAAAAAGTGGTCCACGTTTGGGTGGAAGAAAAGAGGATAACATTTGTTCATGAGATAATGTTAATTAGATTAACAAAACAATATATGGCCATGAGCAGCAAATGGTTACAACAAAGTAGCAAAAGTGAAAAATCTAGCTCTGAAGCACCAAAAATATGTCAGTGTAAGATTCCAGGGCTGAGGACTGTGCTATGGACCAGGAACTGGGAGGGGTTTTCCGGCCACCAAACTTTCCTGACTTCCCAGTTAACGAATGTGTTCCAACATCTATGTTTGAACGGCAGAGGTGGTTATGTATAATGTTTGTTAAAGTGGGAATACTGTTTAGTGCCTGCATAAATTTGTACGTAAGATCCGTTAACTAAGTTCCTTTAGCAGCTTGTGTAGGAAAGAACTGCAGATGCTGGTTTAAATCGAAGGTAGACACAAAATTCTGGAGTAACTCAGCGGGTCAGGCAGCATCTCTGGAGAGAAGGAATGGGTGACGTTTTGGGTCGAGACCCTTCTTCAGACTGATGTCAGGGGAGGGGTTGGGACAAGATAGAATTTAGTCGGAGCCAGTAAGACTCGTGGGAGAATTGGGAAAGGGGAGGGGATGGAGAGAGTAAGCAAAGGCTATTTGAAGTTAGAGAAGTCAATGTCATACCGCTGGGGTGTAAACTACCCAAGCAAAATATGAGGTGCTGTTCCTCCAATTTGCACTGGGCCTCATTCTGACAATGGAGGAGGCCCTGGACAGAAAGATCAGATTGGGAATGGGAGGGGGAGTTGAAGTGCTGAGCCACCGGGAGATCAGGTAGGTTAAGATGGACTGAGCGGAGGTGTTCAGGGAAACGATCGCCGAGTCTGGCTTGGTCTTGCCGCTTATTTAATGGAAACTAGAGCAGTGTTTTTAAGCACCCGGATGATCATTATTTCAGTAAATGCTATTTGATCCAAATGCAAACGTAGGCATGATCCAGTTTGAGTTAAATTACATTGTAAATGGGTCCAGTTTTAATCTAGACCAATGCCTTGTTGAAAGTCCTGGAATACAGAGACATGTGGCATGATGCCAATAGCATCATTATAGGGAAAGGAGAAATCTGGCAAGAATGGAAGTGTGGGAAATGGATTGAACACTCTTTATTAGTGGATTAAGGAGACAGGAATCAGGAGGTGTATTTCTGCTGACACTTCTGGAATCATTCTAGACGTAATGGAGACTGAGAAAACGTCAGTTAATTATCTCTTGTTTTCCATCCTAGTAAAGACCTAATTTCTTTCTCCAGGTCTTTATAAAAAAAAATTAAATTTTGACAAAAGCATGTAAAGTCAAGTCAATTCCTTGTGTCTTTGCTCTTTCTTTAGCCTGATCTATTATTATTCCTTGCACTTGTTAATTGTAGTTTATATTTTTAGCAATTGCCAAATTTTGGATCCATTCCCCAATCCCATTAACTCCATATGAGAAATTATGAATTTAAGCACTTTGGTTAGTTGTAAAAAAAAGTTAGAAGTTTGAATTTTTTGCCACACTGTATAAGCTTTCATCTTGTGCCTGGGACAGGCCAAAGTGGAAGAACAATGGAGCAGCCCATCATATGTGAAGAGACAATATCCATCCAATTAATTTGAGCGAACCGAATCGCATTAATATGGTTTAATTTGTACCAAACCTACTGAAAAATTACAGAAATTGTTGATTATACATTGAAGAATTTGTGAATGGAACAGTTTAAATGCTGATGTACTTTTAATTAATTTAATTACAAGTGGTATCAGATTGTGCAAACTGTCAATCTTGGCTAAACCACTCCCACAGCCATTTTGAAGCACTATTTTTGGCAGAGACCAAACTGTAAATTTGATAATGAAAAGTTCATTGATCAAATTATATTACTGGATCAATTGAAAGTTTGGAGAGAGGCATATCCAGTCAGCTGATCATTTACTTTCATGAATGTATAAAGACCTGATTTAAAAAAAAAAAAAAAATGTTCATGTATTCTGGATTAAAACAAAATCATCTTTAATAAATACAAAAAGTCATCCAAAATAGAAATATACAATTTCATGGAATTCCAACACTAAAACCAGATGTACACTTAATTTATGTTACTTTAGTATCCTTTTTCTCAACAGGCATATGTGATATGTAGCTGAAATACAGAGAAAAGGGATTGAAATTAATTTAAACTGAAGGTCATTTGGCAACAAAATTCCCACAAATTCCGTTGCTACAATGCTGCACCCCAAGATTGATGCTCAAATTATACTCATGTCTGCTACATTGGGCAGACCATGGAACTCCCAAGGCCAACATTGGACCCTTAAAACAGACATTTAGGTTCCTACAGCAAGGGATTAGCAGGTGGGAAGAAACTTTCGAGGATGTTCTCAAAGTCCCATTGGGGGAAAAAAAAACTATATTTCCATTAGCTCATGGGAATCCCTGGTTCATGACCCTTAAAATGAAGTCATACATGGAGACAGGCCCGGTCCAAATTGCCCATGGATAAAGTGCACTGGGGACTGCATTGTATTTGGAGAAGACCAACGTAAAGAGCAGAAGGAAGATATATTTCATACTACCTGTAGATCAGTGCATGCTCCTTTAACATAGTGACCTCACCACTACTAACCACTCCCCATTATCTTCAGTATAACTGTAGCCTCCCCACGTCTCTCTCGCTCTCTAGCTCCAGTGACAGACCACGGACAGCTAGGGCACAGTGTGTGTGTTTATACCAGTATCTATAATAAAACATGTAGTGAAGACATCACGTGTTTGGAAGTCTTTACATGGTGTCAAGAAGTCGTACTTCGCGCCTCCTGTCTATCGGTTTTTGTTTGTTTGCTTTCCCCCAGTTCCAATTTCCCTTTTATTTGCCATGGCTAACCCGTGTCACAAACCTGACATGCTGGTGTTTGACTCAGACGTCGTGCACCGTTGGGCGGTCTTTAAACGCGATTTCGAGCATTACATCGCGATCGCCCATGCCAATGCCACCCCGGAGGTGCGGGCACATCTGCTACTCAACCTGGCTGGCCCGGAGGCCATGGAACATTCGGAATCGTTCGAGTACGGCGTTGGTGAGGATGCTCGGGACCCGGTATGTCTTTTGGCTAAATTCACCGCGCTCTGTGACATTCCTACTAATTGCATCATTGAGCGGTTCAAGTTTTTCACCAGACGCCAAAACCCTGGGGAGCACATCGACTCTTTCATTGCCTCGTTGCGTCACCTGGCTCGGCGTTGCCGCCTTGACACGGTGACCCCCGACCAAATGATCAGGGATGTCCTGGTTCACGGTCTACAGGACGAGAAGCTACGGGCTGAACTCTTAAGGAAGCCCGACCTGACTTTAAACGAGGCTTTGCATTCCTCTCGCATGGCTGCTGCTGTTGCCTCTGTATCTACACCTGCTGCTCAGGACATTCACTATGCCAGTGCTGCTGGGCGCAGGCGGAACGATGGCCCGCCACGCCAGCGTAGCGCTCCCGCACCCGCGAGGGACGGCCCGCGTCGTTGCCCCAACTGCAACTTCGCTAGTCATCAGTTTAATGTTTGCCCCGCGCTGGGGAAAAACTTGCAATTTCTGCCGAAAGCTCAATCACTTTTCTGCAGCTTGTCGTTCCATTGGCAGGCCGGTCCCTGCTCCACGGAGGAGCCTAAACAACCTTGCTGAGACTGATAGCGCTCTTGGTTCCCAGCACCATTCAGACGAACTCCCTGATTCAGATAACGTCTCCTCCCATGATGAATCGTCTATTTTTTCGCTCTTGGGTGCACCTGCTTTGACAAAGGATCCATCTGTACGTGTTACCGTGAATGGGTCGACCTTTACTGCGAAGGTCGACACGGGAGCTTTCGCAAATATTATGTCAAGGAGCCTCTTCGAGCAGATAAGATCTGGTGAGAAGGTTACTCACGACGACTCCCGTCTTCATGCCTATGGGGGAGGAGTTTTGTATTTTTACTTTATGCTACTAAAGTTACTTTATGAAACTATAATAGCCTGGAGCCAGGTATTTAAAACCAGGCTACATGGTACCGAAATAGAATAAAATAACAAGCCAAACCTTTATGTACATATCCCAGAGCTAGGTTTATAATAAATACCTTTTGATGCTTCAGCAGTTATTATCCAGGAACACCTTTAAAGCTTAATGCAATATCCAAAAGTACTTTCCCCAATGCTTCTTGTTTACCTCCCTCGCCAAACTCTTCTGATAGCTCCCTAAAGGTACAGCATATTCGCCTTGACTGGATATCCTGTCTATAAATTCCATGTTTCCATTTATATCGTGCATTTCCATACAAAACAATTAAAGATCGCCTTGGCATGTGAATTGCTATCTCTACATCATTGTAAGATACAGACCTTTGACCTTTGCAATGATCTGAAGTATCTCCATGGAAATCACAAATGCTTTCCGAGTTACCATTTATGGGATCACATTGCTGAGCATTGGGCACCATTTCAGTCAAGTGTAGCTGGATCAAATCCTCCGAATCACAAGTCATTGATAATTTGGTTTCAGACAGCAGATTAATGCTGACCAAACGTTTGCCCCAGAGCCACCAGTCATCAAAGTGTGGATCAATGCCAGAGCCATGTTCTGGTCTGTAATCTAGGTTACACTGTTCTACAGGAAGGAAGTCTTTCAGTACACTGCATTGTGTCATTCGATCCATGAGCGAGAGGCTATTGCACGGTAGGCCACTGAAGCATCCCACTTTCAACTTGCGCTTTTTAAAGTTCACTTTTGGGCCATAGTCCTACAAGTTGACAAGGAAATATATTAGTAACAATAGATTAAAACAAATTATTATTTATCTATTCACTTGGAATTATTGGATGTTATTCTGACTGGTTGTCTGTGACCAGTGGAATTCTGCGGGGGATCTGTACTAGGATCTCGGTTGTTTGTGATATATAAATGATTTGGATGTAAATGTAGATGGGTTGGTTAGTATGTTTGCAGACTACACCAAAATTAGAGGGGTTGGTGACAGTGAGGAAGTCTATCAAAGTACACAGTAGAATATAGATCAGCTACAGAAATTAGTGAGAAATGTGGGTGGCGCAAATGTCAGGTGTTGCACTTTGTGCTGTCGAATCTAAGGCAATTAATGGCAAGACCCTTAATAGCTTTAATATACAGAGAGATCTTAGGGTCCATGTCTATACTCTCTCACAGTAACATCGGTAGATTGAGTAGTAAAGAAGGTATATGGTATGCTTGCCTTCACTGATCGTTTATTATTTCCTACAAACTGATGGGAGAATTAAAACATACTGACATCAATATCGTGAAGACCAATGTCGTCAGTGCCTAGATTGTGAAGAAAGTGAAGGCAACGGCAAAAAAAGGTCTTTTGGACAGCATTCAAAATAAATGGATTACAGGAACTCCTTTTGCAAAAGGAAAAATCTGCAGATACTGAAATAAAACAGAAAATACTTAAATAGGTCCAGCAATATCCGTTGAAAGAGATGCAGAGTTAATGTTCCATCTGAGTTAGAAAATGACTTTTCTGATGCAATGTTAACTGTTTTTCTCTCTATGTGGATAGATACTGCTCCAGCATTTTCCACTTGGTTCATGAAGAAGCAAATATTACATGAGGCACATTGATAGTGCCTCAGTTTTATATAATTCCACTAATGATTTAAATAAAACCATTCATCATAACAAAATAATTCCATGAAGTATTTCCAGCTGGGCGATCGTCATCATGTTTCATGCTTAGAATCTCAAGGGACACAGTAAATTTCCAAAACAAGAAACTTGGAAAGATCAGTTTCAGTCAGTTTATTTTACATTTAGGTAAGTGCAATGCATTTGTGTCAGAATGATTAATACTTGTAATGGAACGTTGGTTTATGCACGTTATCAAGACAAACTGTTAAATACAATCAGGAAGGAAAGAACTAAAATAAAAATTGGCTATCACATCTCCTCACTTAAAATAGAAGCATTAATATTCTATCATATTATGAAGATATGTACTGCAAAACTGGTATTGTTAATGTTGTCCCAACAAGTGATCTATAAATAGCACGTTCTTTACGAAAGGAAAACCTAACCTGTTTCCTTCGTCCAGATTGGGATAGTTTCCACTCATTGTTATCCATTAGGTTTACCATCTCCGCTTCTTCCTCTTCATTCACAAACTTTTCGGCTAAAAATACACCAGGAAATGGAAAAGCCCAACCAGTCAGACAAGTAGAGTAATCTGCAACTGCTAAGCCTGACTCCAAATGATAAGTGAAGTGGTACTTTCTCTGTAGGAAGAGATTTGATAATAATGTTTAAAATGCATACATAACTTTCAGGACACTTTGATTATATTAGTAAACAAGATGCGAGTCTCATAACATGCAATAAAATAGACATCAATTCAACTCCTTCAGCGAACTTGTTCATATAAACCAAACACTGAACCTCAATGACCAGATCAAATAACATATAGACATAAGGAACTGCAGATGCTGGTTTACAAGAAAAGATACAAAGTGCTGGAGTAACTCAGTGGGTCAGGCAACTTCGTTGGAGAACATGGAATGTCACCTATCCATGTTCTCCAGAGAAGATGCCATACCCACCGTGTTACTCCAGCATTTATTGGGGGGGTTTTAAACAGATTTTTACTCAAAACTACTAAAATTTAATCCACTTGGAAAGAAATGCAATGTGTACAAATATAAAATGAAGCACAAGTTCATATTGATAACATCATGGAATTTTGTTTTGCTGATCTGTTACGTTCCAAATATTTCACTTGAATTTTTATCCTTTACACTTGAAGCTCCAGCATTCCTCCCACCATGACAAAAATACTATGACTGTATGCACGTAAATAGATTTATTTATTGCTCATATTTATGTAGCTCTTCTAGGGAGATGCTAACTGCATTTCGTTGTCTCTGTACTGTACACTACACAATGACAATAAAGTTGAATCTGAATCTGATATCATTCAAGAGCCAAGTGTCTTATTGTCATATGTCCCAGATGGAACAATTAAATTCTTACTTGAATTTCAAATGAATAGCAGCACCCCAGAATATGTAAACATAGTACCTGTACAATGTAAACAATACATGAGAAAAAAAAGTATATATATACACACACACACACAAGCATACGTACACATAAAAAACAAACAATAATAATGCAATGGGCAAGAAGGAATTGCAGATGCTGGTTTAAACCGAATATATATACACAAAAAGCTGGAGTAACTCAGTGGGCCAGGCAGCATATCTGGAGAGAAGGAATGGGTGACTTTTGGGTCGAAACCCTTCTTCAATAATATTCTATGTGGTTCAGAGCTTATTTGAGGTTGCAGTGTTTAATAGCCTAATGGTTGTGGGGAAGAAGCTGTTCCTGAACCTGGACGTTACAGTTTTCAGGCTCCTGTACCTTCTTCCCGATGGCAGGGGTGAAATTGGTGTGTCGCCAGGGTAGTGTGGGTCTCTGATGATGCTGGCTACTTTTTTGGGGCTTGGACTCTGGTAAATCCCTTCGATGGTGGGGAGGTCAGAACCCATGATGGACTGGACAGTATTCACAACATTTTGCAGTCTTCTTCGCTCCTGGGATTCAAGTTGCCGACCCAGGCCGTGATGCAACCAGTCAATATGTTCTCTACAATACACCTGTAGAAGTTCAAGAGAATCCTCTCTGACATATCAAATCTCTGTAATCTTCATCTTACAAAGAAGATCAGGTTGCAGAATGTAGTTGTTATGAACATGCAAATACTGGTAATCTGGAATAACAACAGAAAAGATTGGAAATACTTAGCATGTCTGGTCACATCCATGGGAAGAGAAACAGAGCTAATATTTCAGATCAAAAACCCCTTATCAAACAATCCATGTCTTGTCATGAAGGGATCATAGACCTGAAGCATTAGCCGTTTCTCTTCATGAGGTGGTCTGACATGCCTAGCATTTTCTGTAGTCGTTATCAATCCTAGTTCATGATGTAATCATGGCAAATTTAAATGATTGTTGCTGCTGATTAGAAAATCTTTTCCTTCATCTAAACTGAAAATCAATGCCCTTTAAATTCAATCCTTTCTGATACTACACTGGTTATCCAATTCTGTTACAACTCTTTCCTCAATACAATTTGGTTCCATACAAAAGGCCATTCATTCCCTCATGCCATATCTTGCATTTAACAAGATTATGGATGACTTGGATCTAACTTTACTACAGCAGGTTTAAAGACAGTTTTAATCTTTAAGTCCCTTGAAGAGTCTATCAATTTTTGCTTTTAAATATTCAAAGATCCCACTTCTAACAACTTTTCAGGAAGTTTAAAAATTCATAACAGGAGGGAGAACTATTTGCCCTCCTCCCATCAGGGAGGCGGTACAGGAGCCTCAGGTCTCGCACAAGCAGGCTGAGGAACAGCTTTTTCCAAAATACCGTTACCCTGCTGAACTCACAGGCCCGACGTTAGCTATCTTTCATACTCTTTTATCTGTATATATTTATTTGCCTATGTACTAGTTTAATTCATCCACATTGCACATATTGTTTTAACCAGTATTTTTACTACCTTGCACTCTGACTAGATGCTAAACTGCATTTCGTTGTACCTGTACTCGTACTTGTGCAATGACAATAAAGTTGAATCAAATCAAATCAAACAATTTAATCTTATCTGTCTCCAACGGATGCCTCACTTTCAAATAGTCCTAGGTTCTCACATAATATGAAACTTCCTCCATATTCCCTTCTGTCAAGCTTCCTCGTCTCAGGAGTGAAAATGACGTCTCCTCTCTCTCTTCTAAATGCCAGAGGATACGAGAATAGCCTGCCCAGACGTTCCTCATTTGACAACTCTCCTGGCATGGCTACCTGGGTTAATTGTTCCATATAAGTGAAGATGGAGAATCATTCTGTATGTAATTGTGTTTCCACCAATTTCTGACAGATCTTTGGCTAAAGACACAAAAAGCTGGAGTGACTCGGCGGGACAGGCTCTGGATGAAAGGAATGGGTGAAGTTTCGGGTCGAGATCCATCTTCAGACCCGACACGTGGCCCATTCCTTCTCTCCAGAGATGCTGCCTGGCCCGCGGAGTTACTCCAGCATTTTGTGTCTATCTTCGATGTTAACCAACATCTGCAGTTCCTTCCTACACATTATAACTTTGGCTTCCCACTTTACATGGTTTGCATTAATCCCGATGATGGTTCAGGCTTCTTCGAAGGTTGCATCGCGTCCATTTATTTGTATTATTTTCCACAGAGGCCTTTACTCACTTTACAGAGACACTCACTGACTCACCCGCTGTAACTTGGGACATAGATCAACTGGGCCTCTGGCCTGCTCACATCTCAGACACGAACGGATTCCTTTGCAGCCGCAGCCCGGCAGCGCAGCCGCCTCCGCAGCCATTTCCACTTCACCTACCCAATCCGACCCAAAGGTACTAGATGCGCATACTCCTCTAGTCTCTTTGATCCGACCGGCCAACCGATCCGCACCAGCGGCCGGCTGAGCGACGCGAGCACACGGGCTGAGGCTGGGACGCGGGGCGGGGCCTAGTCGAGCCAAGCCCGGACGGAGCAAGCGCCGCGCGTGTGGGGAGCTCGAGCCGAGCGAGCGGGAAACCCGAGCCGAACCGAAACGGAGCGGCGCGCGCGCGGAGAGCAGGTCGCTCGCCGGAGCTCGAGCCGAACTCGTCTATGAGGGAGTGAAGGCTGTTGGCCGTGAAGTCCGCTGCTGGGAGCCGGCGGAGAGGGAGACCGAGCCGAGCGGCGTTGCCACTGTGAAAGTTAGTGAAAGCCTCTCCTTAGAGTTGATGTGTGTGTGTGTGTGCAGCAAACATCATATAAGTATCTTTGGTCTGCAGGGCGGTCTGCACAATGGCAGACCCCGTGGCGGCGGCGAACACGTGTGGCTCTGGCCACCCACCAGTGGGCACAGTTGCGTCGGTTTCAGTCAAGTTACTGCTTGTTTACACCGAAGATAGACACAAAATTCCGGAGTAACCCCGCGGGACAGGCAGCATCTCTGGTGAGAAATAATGGGTGACGTTTCGGGTCGAGACTGCTGGTTTATTCTTTCTTCTATTAATCAATTATAAAAACAAGTCTGCACTCAGAGCTGTCTTCATCATGTTGCTGAATGTTTACAACAGATCCTGTCTTATCTTTTTGTTTCATGTTTTCAGTTTTTCTTTCCCTTTCCAGCATAATATCGGCACCGTTTCTGGATCAGGATGTAGTACGCTCTAGGTAGAGCATCACTCAGCACAGTTTCAGATGCGAAGTGTAGTTGTGCATGTCCTGTTTGGTAGTTCTGGGCAGCTTAACCTGTCCCTGATAACAGTGGCCTCATAACTACTGCACTAAATGGAAATTTAAAATGTAACTGCAAATGTTGTGAAGTTGAAAGAGGGAAAATGCCAATCTACTTAGCAGGGCAAGCATTTTCCATGGAAAGCGAAACAGTTATGTGCCTGTCCCACTTAGGCGATTTTTTGGGCAACTACAGGCGACTGCCGCAAAATTTTCAACAATTTTCGGCGACAGTGGCGACAGTGTTTGCTGTCGTAGGAGCTGTCGTAGTTTGTCGCCAGGTGTCGTAGGTGAATTCCATTAAAACTAGTCCCTGGCAGCCACCTGAAGAATCGCCTAAGTGGGACAGGCCCATAAATGGGCCTGTACCACTTAGGCGACTGCAAGAGACTATGCAGTCGCCACATGTTCGTGGGTTGTTGCCGGGGAGTCACCTTCATGGTCGCGAGGAGTTTCCGCATTCTGGGAACTAGTCGTGGCCTCATTATGGTCGCCGTGAATTTTTCAACATGTTGAAAAATTAGCGCCGACTAGAATGAAGCTGCCATGGAGAGTAACGAGAATTCTCGTGCCGTAGGTGGGTCGCCAGGAGGTCCTAGTGGTTTGTCAGAAGGTCGGAGGTTCTCGTAGGTTGTAGCCGGTGCTGACTGGTGAATTTAATTGGCTCATTGGAGAAAAAAAAGGTACGTCGTTTTCAGAACCAAGGATACGTTAAATGTTCGCCAAGCTTCACAGCCGTGTTTCTCTGGCTTCTTAAAAGTTGTTTCCACTCCTTCTCCACTCTCCCCCCCTTTTTTAAAGGACTTACCTACACTGTGCTTTAGCCATCTTATTTACAGTGCCAACCTTCCTGTTCATCACGGTGTGTGTCCATATCACCTTGGCTTTGCACCGTGTGAATTTTTTAGACAGGGCAAGCGGGGAGGAATGATGTGTGTGTGTTCGTGTGTGTTCGTGTTCCACTCTGACAGTCACCGTTCCAGTTCTCGGTTTTTCAGGCAAGTGCCGGCAACTTGACAGTCGCCAGCAGTCTGCTGAAAAATCACCTGTGGGACAGGCCACTAAAGCTTCACTTTTGCGACACTTTGTCGGAACTGGGTAACGGGAAACAAATTTGTTTGGATTTACAGAGAGTGATGGATGGATGAATCGACAAAGGGAAAAAGTTGATATGGTGAGGCCAGGGATACAATGGATGTCAATTATTGATGATGTAATCGGTTGATAGATTAATAAAAATATTTAGGGAGAGGGAAAAATACAAGAGAAACCTTAAATACACAGCTGCATGGAATGCCTAGCTGGACAGGGTGGAAAATCTAAGTTAGTAACTAAATTGATGGACATCATTGAGGTTGCAGCACTAAACATATCTTTATCTTTACATTTAGCATTCCAAACAGATCATTCCCTTTGTGATTCCCAGTCCATTCTTATGAATCCATTGCCGTTGTCCTTTATACACCACTTTCCCATATAACCACAGGAGATGCAACATGTTCTTTTACCACATCCCTTGCTGCCATCCAGGAACCTAAATAATCTTCACAAGTGAAACAATGATTCATTTGCACTTCCAATCTAGTGTACTGCTTCTGCTATTCACAACATGATCTCCTACGCATCGAATAAGCCATTTTTATATCAGATATTTAAAAAAGAGACAGAGTTAAGGTTGTGTTCAGGTAAGGTAGCCCTGATAATAAAGAATGAGATATTGAAGAAGGGTTTCGGCCCGAAAAGTTGCCTATTTCCTTCGCTCCACAGATGCTGCCGCACTCGCTGAGTTTCTCCAGCATTTTTATCTACCATGAGTTATTGAAAGTTGTGATGATTAGCAGAACAGAGGAATGTGCAAGAAGGTGGCAGGTGAAATCAATGTGAATATGTGAGGTTATCTAGAATAATTGTCAAAAGACATGCAGCCAGAAACTGGTCCTTCAGCCAACCATCCAGTGAGAATCTCCAGTACCTTATGACCAGCAGTTGGTCTGTTGTCTTTCACGCCTTGGAAATTGAAGTTCTTGTCCAGTATTTCTTAAATATTATGATCATCCTAGCCTCCATCATCCACTTAGGTGGTGCGCTCCAAACAAGACAATCGAGGGCTACTTGAATGATAATTTAAGAGTCTGACTTTATGTGGGCTTTAAGCAAGAGTACCTTGCTTAAGTTTAATGTGCTCTCTCTTACAATCCTCTTTGTCTTCCCTGGTCATCTCCCCACCTCTTCATCTGATATTCTTACTCCTTCTGATGAATGGAGATTGGGGAGGAAACACTACCTTGCATGAGATGTGTGATAAAAGCAAGCCTTGAGTTATCACAGGTCAATTGTCTATGCCTTGGGCTTTCTTGGATTAATGCATTTTGATATACGTGGCTTCAGTGAATGACAGTATAGAATATGAGGCATGCGGCATTTTAGCCTTCATCATCCACTCGGCGGTACATTTAATCTGCAGGTTTGTAGATTAATTGGCTTCTGTAAATTGTCCCTGGTGTGTAGGATTGAACGAATGTGCAGCTGATAGTTGGTCGATGTGGACTCGGTGGGCCAAAGGTCTTTTTTTACAATGTATCTTTAAATTAAACTAAACTTTTATTCATTTTCCACAGATTAGAGAACAACTATTTCAAATATGACCAAGATCACAAAAGAGTTATTGCTTGAAAAAGGAACACCAAAGCACTCAAAACTAGAACATATTAAGAAAATCAAGTAAGAATAATTGATCTGTTATTATTATTAAATACCCAGAGTGTGAACATTACAAGATTTTGGAAGTAATGTTTAGTTGTGATATGTCCTCTAATTAATAATCATTTGAACATGATCTCAAAGATGGTTCTGGATGATTACTTTATTCAATCACAGATTGCAGGCATTGCTGGCTGACCATTTAGATTAGATTAGATTAGATTCCTTTATTTGTCATTCAGACCTTTCGGTCTGAACGAAATTTCGTTGCCTGCAGTCATACATATAATAATAAATAACAAAACACACAATAAACACAAATTAACATCCACCACAGTGAGGTCACCAGGCACCTCCTCACTGTGATGGAGGCAAAAGTCTTAAAGTCACTGTCTCTTCCCTCCTTATTCTCCCTCTGCGCTGAGGCGATCCAGGCCTCCGATGTTATTACCCCACCGGGCGATGGTAAGTCAGTCCCGCGGCTCAACCGAGCTCCGCGAACGGGCCGGTTCAAGCTCCGCGGCCCGGGGTGGTCGAAGCTGCCGAAGATGCCGCCCTCCAGTCCAGCGGACGCAGCTGGTGCCGCGGGAGCTCCGTAAAAACAGGTCGCCAACCTGTGACCTGCGAGCTCCCGACGATGTCGTCCACTGGCCCGCGGTCGAGCCCCGGATTCAGGTCGCCACCGTCGGAACGCCGCCTCAGCTCCGAGTCGGATCGCTGCCACCGGAGCACCGCCTCAGCCCCGAGTCTGGTTGCCACCGCCGGAACGCCGCCTCAGCTCCGAGTCGGGTCGCTGCCACCGGAGCACCGCCACAGCTCCGAATTCAGCCAGCCTCGCGTTGTTGAGTCCTGGCTGGCTCTGCTTCCGGAGCCTCGAGGTCGGTCGCAGTTGGAGGCCGCCAGCTCCACCATTAGGCCTCAGCGCAGACGGAGGCAGAGAAGGGGGGCTACGACAGAAAGAGTCGCATTCCCCCGAAGGAAGAGACAGAAAAACATGTTTCACCCCCCCCCCCCACACATAACACAACCTAATAAACTAAAATTTAACTAAAACAAGACGACAAAAAACAACAAAAAAAGTAAAAACAGACGGACTGCAGGCGAGCCGCAGCTGTTCAACAGCGCCGCCACTTCCGGAACTTGCCACTGCCCATCTCCAATTGCCTCGGGAAAGTAATGAGGGGCCACCTTTAAGATATAGGTGGTGATGGTAATTCAACAAAGTTGTTAGCTAGGAAATTCTATAATTTTGGCTCATTGATGAAGAATGAGTAGCAATATACAGTACTCCCAAGTTAGAGTGGAATGTTATTTCTGGATGATCCTGCAGGTGGTGATGTCCCTCTGTGCCTGCTGGTGATATAGTTTGGAAGTTATTAACAAAGTACTTTGTCAGCGCCAGATATGTGGCAACTCTTTGCATACCTTGTGTGTTGTATGTAAAAACATTTTGCATATATACGGCACGTAGAACAAATAAATGTAAGATATGCAAAAAGCAACGATGTTCAAGGAAAGAGCCCATAATTATCTATTGTTGGCAGGGGGCAGATACTAACGAGTTAAACAGACAGCAAAACTCAACAGGCCGATAATGAAACTAGTACAATGACTGGGGGGGGGGGGGGGATGGAGAAAGAGGAAATGCAAGGGTTACTTGAAGTTAGCAAAATCAAGATTCATACCGCTGGATTATAAGCTGCCCAAGCGAAATATGACGTGTTGTTCCTCCAATTTGTGTTTGGCCTCACTCTGACAACGGAGGAGGCTCAGGACAGAAAGGTCAGAATGGGAAGGAGAGTTAAAGTGTTTGGCAACCGGAAGATCATGTATGCCAAGGCGGATTGAACGAAGGTGTTCACCAAAACAATCGCCTGATCTATGCTTGGCCTCGCCGATATATAGGAGCCCACGCTTGGATCAGCAGATACAGTAGATGAGGTTGAAGGAGGTGCAAGTGAACCTCTGCCTCACCTGAAAGGATTGTCAGGGTTCCTGAACAGAGTCGAGGGAAGAAGTATAGGGATAAGGTGACGGTTAGCATTTCACTCTCTTCAGTGCTGTGGCGAATGATAAAATTGCAAAAGTACTGTGCAGGACAAATGCATTCTATCTTTTTGAGCTAACCAGTATTCAAACTAGGTACTGCTTATCTAACACCTGGGCAATTTGCAATATAATATTGATAAGTAACATTTCTTTGAAATTTAGTTTTATTTAAATTTCCCTTTTTATTTAGTCTTTCTAACTTAAAGCTGAAAACAAGCGATTTGGATCGAGTACTATTTTCTCAGCTGTCAGAGTTGGAAGAATTGGATGTGTCTAGAAATCTGCTAACGGAAATTCCAAGCAATCTGGGACTTTACAGCCTGAAGTGTCTAAACTGTGCCAGTAATGACTTGAATCAAGTTACGTCGATTAGCCAGTTTGAGAATCTTGAAGATCTCAATTGTGAAGATAACTTGCATTTGACGGTAAATGATTGAACCTACACTATTGAGTTGAAATAAAATCTGATGTCATGAAAGCAGACTTGATTAAGTTTCATTGCTGAAATATTCTGTTTTTGAACCTATGTAACAGAATTGAAGAAACTAAAGTTTAGTTTGTTAAAATTCACTGTATTATTTATTCTGCCCAACTAATCAAGAGTCAATAAGCAATAGAATCTGGTCATCGCTTGAGCTTTTGAAGTGCAGGAAAATAATTCAGTTCGATTGTTTATGATTCTGAAGGAAATTGCAGCTATTTTTTTCTGCAATGTACCTTCCATTATATCATGACTATTGCTACTGCTTTTGAACAAGTAAATCTCATGACTTTTGCTACATATTTTCCCCCATCTTCACTTTCACATGGTCCATGTCTGATACTTCCCTGCCATCTGTTTTCCTTTCAAGCACAGGCTCTCACAGCTATGTTGACTGTACTTCCTAGTCTGTCTCCTGTTTAGACTTCATTGCCATTTCCCCATCTCCATCACATTTGGTCCGATAACAAGACTTTCAACAATGATCTCTTTGCTCTTCCTTCTTTTGGAATTGTGGCTCCACCTCCAGAGCCCTTGACTGCATCTCATCTTATTCCTGACCTCTGCTCTTGCTCTTACTCTCTTACTGGAGAGGGCCTGAATAAAACTCCCCTTGTCCTTACCATCCACACCACCAGCCTCTGCATTCAGTGGAATATCCTTCACAATTTCCTACTGCCAGATTGAATAAGATTATATGTCAATCAGATCTTCCTATCATTTCTCTTTCAGCAATTCAAATGGACCTATCCATTCTTCACTCGTTTAATAGATGGACTAATTTAATTTTCTATTTTTTTATTATATGGCATTCAGCAGTGTATTTAAATATGTTCAAAAGGGAACTGCAGATGCTGGAATATCGAAGGTACACAAAATTGCTGGAGGAACTCAGCGGGTGCAGCAGCATCTATGGAGCGAAGGAAATAGGCGACGTTTCGGGCCGAAACCCTTCTTCAGACTGATGGGGGGTGGGGAAAGAAAGAAGGAAAAAGGGAGGAGGAGGAGCCCGAGGGCGGGCGGATGGGAGGGTGGGAGGAGACAGCTAGAGGGTGAAGGAAGGGGAGGGGACAGCACAGGCTAAACCGCAAGAAATGCAACACCTGTCCCTTCACCTCCCCCCTCGACTCCATTCAAGGTCCCAAGCAGTCGTTCCAGGTGCGACAAAGGTTCACCTGTATCTCCTCCAACCTCATCTACTGCATCCGCTGCTCTAGATGTCAGCTAATTTACATCGGTGAGACCAAGCGTAGGTTGGGCGACCGTTTCGCCGAACACCTCCGCTCAGTCCGCCTTAACCTACCTGACCTCCCGGTGGCTCAGCACTTCAACTCCCCCTCCCATTCCCAATCCGACCTCTCTGTCCTGGGTCTCCTCCATTGCCAGAGTGAGCAACAGCGGAAATTGGAGGAACAGCACCTCATATTCCGTCTGGGGTCCTTGCGCCCTTATGGCATCAACATTGAATTCCCCCAATTTGGCTAGCCTGTGCTGTCCCCTCCCCTTCCTTCACCCTCTAGCTGTCTCCTCCCACCCTCCCATCCGCCCGCCCTCGGGCTCCTCCTCCTCCCTTTTTCCTTCTTTCTTTCCCCACCCCCCATCAGTCTGAAGAAGGGTTTCGGCCCGAAACGTCGCCTATTTCCTTCGCTCCATAGATGCTGCTGCACCCGCTGAGTTCCTCCAGCAATTTTGTGTACCTTATTTAAATATGTTGTTTAGTACCCATTGAAAATTCATTTGTTCTCATTTTCTCATTAAGCTTGTAAGTCAGTGATCTTGGTAATAGGGAACCTTAAAATAATGCAGCAAAAAAAGAGAATATATAAATATTTAACTTTATCAAATTTATAATCTTGATTATTTCTCTCACAGATCTGTGACACATATAAGCTGGTATATTTATTACCTAATCTCCGGCAATTCAATGGCAGCAATATAACATCCGGTGGATATCATCTGTGGTTTGTCAACAGTCGGCAGCTAAAGTGTCAAGTGAGTCCATAATAGGATTGGATGATGTCATCTGGAATTAATTTAAAGTTTGTTTTTAAGAGAGTTTCTCTTGGTCCTTGCAAACTAATTTAAATAATGGTCTCATAACAAAATATATCAAAAGGAAGGAAATAATGGAGAAGATTATCTGCTGTTCTGGGATTGTCATTTGCTTGTGCCCCAGACCATGCTTTCTGTTTACTTCTTTGAATGGGACTCTGTGCTCTTGCACCTTTAATCTGACATGGCAGATTTCTTAGTCAAAATTGGGAAATTTGCAGAGGTTCTCACTGAATTCAGAGTCCTGCCAATGAATAAGCTAGCCAATAATATAAAATAGGATAGCAAGTTGGGACGACAGATGGCACAATGGGCTAAGTGTTCGGCTGGCAACCGGAAGGTAGCCGGTTCGAATCCCGCTTGGAGTGCATACTGTCGTTGGGCAAGACACTTCACCCACCTTTGCCTGTGTGTGAATGTGTGTGAGTGATTGGTGGTGGTCGGAGGGGCCGTAGGCGCAGATTGGCAGCCACGCTTCCGTCAGTCTGCCCCAGGGCAGCTGTGGCTACAGAAGTAGCTTACCACCACCGAGTGTTACTGAGGAGTGAATGAATAATGCGATGTAAAGCGCCTTGAGTATTAGAAAGGCGCTATATAAATCCCATCCATCATCAAGAGTTTATTCAGTTATATAAAGAGTAAGAAAGAGGCAAGAGTGGAAGTTGGGCCGCTCTAGAATGATACAGGAGAAGTGATAATGGCAAATAAAGAAATGGCAGAGGAGTTGAATAACTTGTTTGCATCAGTCTTCACAGTGGAAGACACCAGCAAAGTGCCTGAAATTCAAGAGAGTCACAGGGTGGAAGTTAGTGGAGTGGCTATTACTAGAAAGAAGGTGCTTGGGAAACAGAAAGCGCTGAAGATGGATAAGTCAGCTGAACCAGATGGACTGCACCCAAGGGTTCTGAAAGAGGTGGCTTTTGAGATTGTGGAGGCACTGACAGTGATATTTCAATAATCACTAGAGTCTGGAGAGGTGCCAGATGATTGGAAAATTGCCAATATTACCCCACTGCACAAGAAGAGAGCAAAGCAAAATAGTGGGACCAATAGGCCGGTTAGTCTGACTTCGGTGGTTGGTAAGAATTTAGAGTTCATTATAAAGGATGAGGTTACGGAGTACTTAGGAGTTCACGATAAAATAGGCCAGTCAGCATGGCTTTGTAAAGGGGAGGTCTTGTTTGACAAATTTGCTGGAATTCTTTGAAGAAGTAAATAGCGGGACAGAGAAAGGAGAGTCAGTAGATGTTGTTTAGTTAGATTTTCAGAAAGCCTTTGATAAGGTGCCACACATGAGGCTGCTAAGGAAGATGAGAGCCCACAGTATCAAAGGGCAGATAATAGAATGGATAGCAGGTTGGCTGGATGGCAGAAGACAAAAAGTGGCAATAAAGGGGGCTTTTTCTGGTTGGCTGCCAGTGACTAGCGGAGTTCCGCAGGGGTCTGTGCTGGGGCCGTTACTCTTCACGTTGTATATTAATGATTTGGATGAGGGGATTGAAGGCTTTGTGGCTACGTTTGCGCATGATACGAAAAAAGGTGGGAGGGCAGGTAGTGTAGAGAAAGCAGGGACTCTGCAGAAGGACTTGGATAGGTTGGGAGAGTGGGCAGAGAAGTGGGCGATGGAAAGAATATAGTGTAGCAAAGTGTGGAGTCAAGCATTTTGGTAGTAGGAATAAAGGCATAGACCATTTTCTGAATGAGGAGAGAATCCAGAAATCGGAGGTGCAAAGGGACTTGGGAGTGCTGGTGCAGGATTCCCAAAAAGTTAATCTGCAACTCGAATCGGTAGTAAAGAAAGCAAACTCAATGCTAGCATTTATTTCAGTGGGCTTGTATACAAAAACAGGGATGTAATGCTGAGGCTCTAAGGCCCTGGTAAGGCTGCATTTGGAATAATGTGAACAATTTTTGGCACCAAATCTGGGAAGGATGTGCTGGCGCTGGAGGGTGTCCAGAGGAGGTTTACAAGAATGATCCCAGGAATTAGTAGGTTAACCTATCATGAGCATTTACCGACACTGGGTGTGTACTCGCTGGAATTTAGAAGAATGAGGGGGCACCTCATTGAAACATACAGAATAGTGAAAGGCTTGGATAGAGTGGATGTTGAGAGGATGTTTCCACTAGTGAGAGAGTCTAGGATTAGAGATCATATCCTCAGAATTAAAGGACGTCCTTTTTGGAAGGAGATGAGGAGATATTTCTTTAGTCAGATGGTGGTGAATCTGGAATTCTGCCACAGCAGGCCATGTGTTCATGGGTATTTTTAAGGCAGAGATAGATAGATTCTTGATTAGTACAGGTATCAGAGATTATGCTGAGAAGGCAGGAGAATGGGGGTTAGGAGGGAGAGATAGATCAGCCATGATTGAATGGCAGAGTAGATTTGATGGGCCGAATGGCCTAATTCTGCTCCTTATCACTTTTGACCTTAAGTACATTAGCATGGTGCATACCATGTATACGTTGTTCAGCACTGCAGCCTAAGCTTCGGAACGGCTTATTTGAGGTCTCATCTGTTGACAGATCTGGGTGCTCAGCAAAAGATCTGCTCTCCCCTACCTCAGTGCAATGTAGTTACATATCTATTAGAAAACTGATTTGATGGGTATTAGTTATTTATCAATAAATGTTGATTAAATACATTTGTAATCATATTGACTGCTTTTAAGTGAACAGTTCTTATGGTGTTCTTTTGGCTTTTTCCTATTTTCAACTTGTTTTAGCATTTGCAATATTTATTTTTTAGAGTTTTCTAGAAGTAATACTTCTGCCTTCCCAAAAACCTACATCTCTCATGCCAAGTAATATCAGTTCCAAAGCAATCACTTCTTCTGCTTTCTGATGTCAATTAAAAAGTTGGATGACTGTGGAATGGAGCTTTGAAGAACATAACCTGTCAGCATATACCTTAACATTTTTTTATTATTATTTTTTGCATTGATTTTATTTTAGGTAAATGCATATTGGAATAAAAAATACAAAGCTCGGCTCTCAGAATCATCAACCCCTGATGAGATAAGGGCAGTTGGAAATAGATTTGTGAAATCTGCTGTTGCTAATGTTAAATATGGACCAAATTCTCTGAGTGAATTTACAAAATGGAGGGTAAGTAGAAGCAGTCAGTCCCATTTCAGAACCAATAGCCCTCTTGCTCCTAATCTGCAAATCAATTGAAGTGAATGGTATTTCTTACATTAATAAGATTACCTTGATCATAACAAATCCGTTTTCAATTGAGCTTCACTGTGGACAAGTTTCTTGGGAAGCATACTTTAGTTTTATCTTTCTTCAATTCTTCAAGTAGACATTATGTTTTAGACATAAATGATAAGTTAAAACAGTTCCAATAGGTTATAAATGTTCAAGAAGGCACTGCAGATGCGGGAAAATCGAAGGTACACAAAAATGCTGGAGAAACTCAGCGGGTGCAGCAGCATCTATGGAGCGAAGGAAATAGGTAACGTTTCGGGCCGAAACCCTTCTTCAGACTGAATGTTGCTCTGTCATGGATTACTACGCCTAATTTAAGAGATCCAAGGACAATTTAAAAGCAGGAAAAAAATAATTCGGGAAGAGATTGCTGCAGCCTAAACCAATCTGTTGTTCCACACGTTGACCAGTGAATAAAGATCAATCCATGACCGTGTGAAAACATAAATACTGTGAGTTAGATTCAAGATAGCAGGACTTGCAATGACATTGGGACAAAATTAACCCAGGATGGCATACTCCAACATAACATGTCATGGCCATCTAGGTCATGACTGATATGGAGTGTAGTTTCAAAATAGGAATGAACAGACATTTGGAATCTCATTCCATTTAATTAATGTTAATTCCTGCTTTTGGGTTGATCTACCATTTTTAGTTTTAATATTCTCAATCTTTTGTGATTATCAAATATATTTTCAAAACTTGCATTTTAAAAAACCCATCGTAACATTGTTATGGAGAGTATGTGAGCCTCGTAACTGGTTCTTTTTCTGTGTTACGCCTATTAGGTAGAAATGATAGCTTCAGAGATTCTGAACTCTCTGCTACAGCACAAGGAGAAATCCTCTGATTCAGAAAATGAGGACGACAATGAAAATAAAGATGTAAGAAATTAAATTGTTTTTATGTATCATTGTTGAATTGTAATGTTCTCTGTTCCATGTGTCATTAGCGGGAAAAGGTAATTGCAAGCTGTATAGATAATTCACTTGAATATGTTGTTTGCAGTTGTCTGTAAATTATAACAATTAACTTGTTTACTCAGCCATGAAAGTTTGTTGTTGAGCAACTTAAGAATGCAGGATTTTTCAACTCAGGTCCTTTACATCTCTGGTAGTAGTAATGGGTCCTCTGGGTCCTGCACTGAATTATGTTCAGAGAGAAACACTTGCCTTCATAGTGCAAAGAATATTGCAAAACATGCACAACATAGAAAAGCAAAGGCCCCACAGAATGTTAATAAAGACATTTCTAAGAATAAAATTCAGTCTGGGAAAGAAAGACAAACAAAACCAACCAACCTAAGCAAGAAGGATAACATATTTGCAATAAACAAGGAGGCCGAGAGAGAGTGTTCAGCAACTTCAATTGCTGCCAGTAAAGAAAGTATTCCAAGGAAGAAGACAAAGTAAAGGGTAAGTGTCTTTGAATAACAGCAGCTTATTATTATTGTATTTTGATCCACACGTTATGGATTAAAATAAATACTTGCAATTTTATTGCACTTTTCTTGTGCCTTTCAAAATGTTAATTGACAGGTATTGGGTAGAGCAGAAGGTTCAATACTCTTGCTGTTGTTCAAAATAGCACCATGGGAACCTTTATGACCACCTGGTTTAACATTTCATCTGAGAAATAATACCTCCAATATTCTTCAGTGAACTGAGAAAAGTATTTTCATACCAATGTCCTTGAAGAACAAGGACTCTGACGGAAATATGAAACAATAGAATATGAACCCTTTTATTTTACAATTGTTTTGTTTCTTCCCATTCTTCTGCCTTACCATCCTTTCACCCCTTCTTTAAAAACATATTATGTTTTGATCATGTTTTCAAGCATGCTCATTGCTTTCTTTTGTTTCTCTTGTTTATGAGACCTAGAAGTAAGATTCCTTCAAGGTTTTACTGAATATAATGGGCAAGCCGGTTCCAAATTAACTCAATACACTTGCTGGCTTTGAGGTCACAGGCTATCGAAATGTCGAGCTGGGAAGCAACCAGTGAGGACAAATCTGGCAGGAGGTGGGGGAGAGGGAGGAACATTGCATTATGAAGGAGTTGGAAGATGACAGAGAAGAGGTGTTTCAAATGTTATCTTTCTAGGTAAGGCAATTGGTAGGGGTAAACATGTATGCTTCTTTCAGCCCATTGGCAGTGGAATAAAGACGAATTCAGTCCTCGCTACATCCTTTTGTACATTCAAAATAATGCCTTGGTTATTGAACCACTGAAAAATATTTTATAAACCTATGCTACTTTCATAACTTTAAATTGAATTGGGATCATTTGAATCAAATTAGAACTATCCACCAATGCTCTCAATACATCACTTCCCGTCTTTCCTTCCCATTTCTCTCCGCAATTAAAATCTGCCATTGTAATACCTGAGGACTGTAAGAAAATACAATTAAAACATCCTTTATTGAGTAAGTTTTAGTTATTTAGTAGTAGTTGGCCTCACTGCATCCTGATGCATCTGCTTTTAGACACATTGTACTAATTGAAGCAGGATCTTGGTAGATTTTCTTTCCCTTGTACCATCATAAAAGGACTGGACAAGCTAGATGCAGGAAAAATGTTCCCAATGTTGGGCGAGTCCTGAACCAGGGGCCACAGAATAAAGGGGAGGTCATTTAAGACTGAGGTGAGAAAAAACTTTTTCACCCAGAGAGTTGCGAATTTATGGAATTCCCTGCCACAGAGGGCAGTGGAGGCCAAATCACTGGATGGATTTAAGAGAGAGTTGGATAGAGCTCTAGGGGCTAGTGGAGTCAAGGGATATGGGGAGAAGGCAGGCACGGGTTATTGATAGGGGACGATCCGCCATGATCACAATGAATGGCGGTGCTGGCTCGAAGGGCCGAATGGCCTCCTCCTGCACCTATTTTCTGTTTCCATCTACCTTTCATATTTTTAGTGTGCTAAGAACAGTACTGCATCTTTGCAGGTGGCAAATACGTTTTCTTAGTAAATGTTATTAAAAGCTTATGAAACTATTTTTGGTATTGTGGCACAAGTAATTGGAGCTATATATTTATGAAAGTTCAGTACTAAATTTGTGTTTTATTTAAAATGTGTTTAAAATAAAATAAAAGCTGGTTGCAGTTGGATCAGGAATCAGCAATCCAAACCAAAGCTTAGCAATTTAAAGACTAAATTCAGTAAATAGCTGAAGTATTTTTAATTTGTGAACGGGCAACAATAAAACAATCATGAATACTAATGGTTATTTGTAAAAATATACAGATTCAATTATTTTTTGAGAGTAGGAAAAATAATGGTTGGATGATGTGCAGTTAATTTTGCAGCTCCACAAATGAAGCTGTCTTTGCCTGCATGTAGCAATTCCATTCAGACCTGGGATGAAAAATGGCGAGAAACATTTGCTCCAAACAAGTGAACAGTCTCAACAAGGATCTCTTACCACCCCTCATTGACATTACATCTCCACCTTTAAGATCTTGGACGTCACATTTGATCATAACTTAAATATTGCTGTCTTTTAAATATTGTGGCCAGAAAGGCAGGACAAATATTTGGTTTCAGTGCTGGTGGTCAACTGTCCATAGATTTTCCACTATCTACAAGGCTCACATCAGGTATTAATAGAATAATCTCCATTTACCTGGATGAGTGTAGCTCTGAGAGCACTCAATAGGCTTGACACCATCCAAGACAAAGTAATATTGGTAGCCAAATCTCTGCTCTAAACATTAAGGACCTCCACTATTGTTGTACCATAACTGCAGTCCATGCCATCTGCAACATGCAGTTCAAAAACTCAGCAAAACTTCACCAAGTCAAGCAATTCCTCCTTTGTCAAGGAAAGTAAGGATGGCAGTAAATACTGGCCTTGCCCGTAGCATCCTCATCCCATTAATGATTTTTTTTAAACGTCAGAAAGTAATAATTTCTCAAATTTATATTCTTTTGTATTGACTCCCCATAAAAATAAAATCATGCATACCAAAAACAAATCATAAATAGTGGTTACGTCTTAAAAGAGTTGGAGAGCTGCCATCAGTAGATCTGAACCCCATCTGTTTTCTCAGTTACCGCTGGGTCAATAGTTTCAGTCTAGCCTGAACGTAAATTGAAATTGAGTTATTTTTTTCGTGGAACAGAACCAGAACTTGTTTTTCAACCTTGAAACTTTTGTTGATCTCTTGATTTTGATGATTGTCCTGGGAATACAGGCAGGCCCTGTTTTATGTGTAGGAAAGAACTGCAGATGCTGGTTAAAATATTGAGGTAACTCGGCGGGACAGGCAGCATCTCTGGAGAGAAGGAATTAGTGACGCTTTGCGTCTCGATCCGAAACGTCACCCATTCTTTCTCTCCGGAGATGCTGTCTAACCCCTGCTTTAATGGCGTGGGTTGCAGTCCTAGAAAACCGATCCGATCATGATTTTCTATAACATGAAGCCGTGCCATCAGCTTTTTTTTTACCAGCTGTGCCACTGTGTTGCCCTTTTTGATTTCGGTTTTATTTACTGAATAGATAGTCCAAGATTAAATATCATGAGGTTAATACAAGAGACAAGTAACTTTAGTTAAGTGGAGAAATTTGAGATCCAGATTTTACAGGGAAATCTGAAAATGTAGGTTTAAAAAATATATATGTTTGAATTAGGAAGGACCATTTCTGCTTATTAAGTTACTCATCTATTATGCCTTAGGAATATGGAAAGTGATTTGGAGAAATGGGATTGCAGAGAAGATACTTGCACAAGAGATTATTGTGGCATAGACTGTTAAAAAAAAATTGAGAAGAGAACAAGGTTGTACACTCCTATAGCCTAAGCAAATACAAGTGGGATGACAATATTTTGTATTGCAATATCTATGGTTCTATGTCCTATCGACCCTTATTATGCAATTATTTTAACAGACCTCTGTTGTCCTAGAACCTCTGCATTATCTGCAGTGCCACAGCAAGGATAACAACCCTGAAGATTTCAACACTCAGCTTTGGGCCTGTGCTTTTGAACCAGAACTTGAAAGCTCCCAGATTCCAGGTGAAATAATATAAATGAAAAAGTAAATAATGCATGAATGGAGCAAGCATAACAGCAGACATTTTCAAAGTTAATTGTCTGAAGAGCATATAAAGATGAATTACTTCCATACAAGTAAAGCAGTGCGGAGTGCCTGCAGACATGGCCATATTTATTTGGTTCCATCTTATTGTTGATGGAAATTCTGCTGTGACTGATTTACTTACATTTTGCAAGACGTTTGTTAAAATGGTATAATGATAATTTGTTCCAAAGTCAAAAAACAATGACAGAAAAATAAAGGTTTAAGATGTTTCTGAGATTTGAAAATTGACTGTAACAAAAACTGCCCAAGATCACAAAACAATTAGCAACAACTAGACAAGCTTGCAATAACATCAGTGTAGCAATTGATATTTGTGGTCTCCGTGCAAATAATTAAAACAATGGATATATAAACAAAACTAAGTTTGCCAATCACAGGAGATTGGTGCATTTATCAATGAGGAAAGAGTTAACAACTCAAATTAAAACTGAAGTGAGTATGTTGGAATGCAGGTTGATAGAAGGCAAATGATAAGTTTAGGGTTAAACTGAAAATAGACATAAAAAGATGGAGTAACTCAGCTGGTCAGGCAGCATCTCTGGAGCGAAGGAATGTGTGACGTTTCGGGTCTAGACCCTTCTCCAGAATAGTCAGGGGAAAGGGAAATGAGAGATATAGATGATGATTGTGGACTTGTGGAAGAGGAATGTTTGAGGACCCACAAGCCTGTTTACAGCAATGGGACGATGGTGGTGAGAGTCAAAAATCTCAAATTCCTGGGCGTGCATATTTCCGACGATCTTTCCTGGACCCAGCACACTGATGCAATCATAAAGAAAGCACATTAGCGTCTCTACTTCCTGACTGGTTGCATCGTGGCCTAGTTTGGCAACTTGAACGTCCAGGAGCGGAAAAGACTGAAAAAAGTTGTAAACACTGCCCAGTCCATCACCGGCTCTGACCTCCCCACCATCGAAGGGATCTATCGTAGTCACTGCCTCAAAAAGGCAGCCAACAACATCATAGATCCAAGGCCAAAGATCTTATAGCGGAGCAAGATAGACCACTCCTCCGAAATCCAATGGACTGACGTGTAGTACGTGACGGAACGTCACGGCCGCCATTTCTTTAAGCGACACGCGACTTCCGGTATGCCACCCGCTGTGATCCAAAGCAAAGATTATAGAGCTCCTCTATAATCTTTGATCCAAAGCAAAGATCCTCGAGTATCTTGTAGCGGGAACAGCCCCCTCCTTTGCGTTGTATTGTGCAGTTTCCCTTTAACACACACTGCACAAAATTAAATTTAACGTATATATATTTTATATATTTATATGAATGTGTGTCTGTGTGTGAGAGGCAAGTTAGAGATAATAAAGTTTATTCTCATGGATCAGAAGCAACTTTGATTTAAATAATCACTATTAATTCATTTGTCTTGTAAGATGATGTGCATAAACCATAAAGGCAATTATATATATAATTATATAGTAATAATAAATATGCAGATATATATATTTATACACATACATATATATACACACATACATACATACACACGTATACACATACAAATGCACACATACATATGGATACATTTATATGCATACATACACACATATATAAACATATACATACATATATACACACATATACATATACATGCATATATACACATACATGCATAAATACACATACATATATATTTATACATATGATCATTTTCCAACGATCAATAGATTTACTATCAATAAATGCTATCCCACTTTTCAAGAAAGGAGCGTGAGAGAAAACGGGGAATTACAGACCAGTTAGCCCGACTTTGGTGATGTGAAAGATGCTGGAGTCAATTATTAAAGATGTAATAATGGGGCATTTGGATAGCAGTAAAAGAATTAGTCCAAGTCAACATGGATTTATGAAAGGGAAATCATGTTTGACTAATCTTCTGGATTTTTTTGCCGCAAGGCTTGGTGTTGGGGCCGCAACTGTTTACCATATATATTAATGATTTGGAAAAGGGAATTAGGAGCAAAACTAATGCATACATACCTACATATTTAAATTCATCTGATAAGTTGGTCAAATAACATGGGGACCTTCTTGCTTTTTTTGAATCATGGATTTTTTAAATGTGAATGTCTCATAGCAACACATTTGTGGGTCAGCAGTATTTTGTACCAACCCCCACAATTTCAAATAATTGTAAATTGAACTTCTTAAACAAGGAAAACAATTTTTATTTACATCATTTTGTGTGGCTGTCAAGGTGGCTGTGTTGACTGTAATTATGAGACTGCCAGGCAGTATCACTGTGAATGGCGGTGGCTGTGTGTTTTAATGCAAGTGTGAAAAGGAGAGTAAATTTAAAGAGACAATGTGAGAACCATCAGGGTTTCATCCAAGAACCAATTTAAAGGCAAGGTTCCATCAATTACAGTATTTTAATTGAAAATCTTACTCTTAATATTCTTCCTAATTAGGCTTTTTGTGTTCCCTCTTGAACCTTGTGTCTCCCAGAGCCTCTGGGGAGGTTCTGGAGATACAATAATCCAATCTTGAGGCAAATAACCATCTTTAAAACTGGCATTGCCTGCCTTTAATTCTACATTCTCCGAGGATGCTGGATGCCACGACAATCTCTTGCAACAAGTACAGAAAGGCAGGCAACTGCAAAAAGATCAGAGAGGAAAGAGTATGGAAGGGAAAGGCTTTTCAGAATCATAATCAGATTTTATTTGCCATGTTTTGCAACATACGAGGAATTTCATTGGCCAGGTCAGTCATACAATTAAAAGCAACAGCACTCAAAAACACATTTTAATACGGACATTCACCAGTGACTCCTACACATTCCTCACTGTGATGGAAGGCGAAATAAAGTTCAAGTCCCTTCCTTTTGTTCTTCCTCGGTCGGGGGCCTCAAGCCCCCGTTCAAACTCCATTCAATGGTGAACTCCTCTTGGTCTCCAGGCCTATAGTGCTGCACAAATCACTGCACCACATGCATCTATTTATTCCCTTTTCACATGGTTCATGCAGCTGGATATTAACTTGCCGACATGGAAAGAGATGCAGTGAGCATTCAATAGTTCAGACTTCTGGGTGAATTAAGGGGCTGCTTGATGGGCTGAGGGTAATCGAGATTGTCTGATTGTCATTCTTTTGGAAGAACTGATGGAAGTTCTTATGGAAAAGCTGATGAATTGACTACGGGATGAGCTGGTGGGCTCGAGGATTGCTGGATGAGTGTTCTAGAAACATAGAAAATAGGTGCAGGAGGAGGCCATTTGGCCCTTCGAGCCAGCACCGCCATTCATTCTGATCATGGCTGATCAGCCCCAATCGATAACCCGTGCCTGCCTTCTCCCCATATCCCTTGATTCCACTAGCCCCTAGAGATCTATCTAACTCTCTCTTAAATCCACCCAGTGATTTGGCCTCCACTGCTCTCTGTGGCAGGGAATTCCACAAATTCACAACTCTCTGGGTGAAAAAGTTTTTTCTCACCTCAGTCTTAAATGGCCTCCCCTTTGTTCTAAGACTGTGGCCCCTGGTTCTGGACTCGCCCAACATTGGGAACATTTTTCCTGTATCTAGCTTGTTCAGTCCTTTTATTCATTTATATGTTTCTATAAGATCCCCTTGCATCTAACAAGAGTGTTTTATTGTCATGTAGAACAATTTCCTGCATCTAGCTTGTCCCAGATAGAACAATTAAATTCTTACTTTCAGCAGCACAACAGAATCTGTAAACATAGTACACTGTAGACAATATGATAAGATACCCCCTCATCCTTCTAAACTCCAGTGAATACAAGCCTAGTCTTTTAAATCTTTCCTCATATGACGGTTCTGTTAGGTTATTTGATGGTTAGGACAGGTTTAGAGGGGTATGGGCCAAATGCAGGCTTGTGGGACTAGTGTAGATGGGACATGTTGGCCAGCGTGGGCAAGTTGAGCTGAAGGGCCTGCTTCTACGCTGTGAGACTCTATGACTAGGTGATCTGTTGAGGCTGGTGGTATGCCATGAGGAACAATGGGCATGGACCATTGTAAACCACCACCTGGTTGAGTCTCCTTGAGTCACCATCGGCATTGATAACATCAGTCAGGGGTTGATGATCTGCAAAAAACAAGTTGGTCTCATTCTTGTTCTCTCATGCGATACAGGCAGCAGATCTGAACTGCCTGTGTTTGCCCTCTTGGCTGTCTTGTCAAATTACGCTGGAGATTAGAGTCACCCCTGAAACAAACAGTGCCTTGTGATCCACAGGGGGAAAAATAAAATCTAAATGCAGAACAATGGATGGTTTAAATCAAAGAAAATGATACAAAGAGGCCATTAGAGCAATACCGATCTAGGAAACTGAGAGCAGATTTTACAATGCATTTAAACCTCTCCCATTTTTATGACATGCATTCCTGGAATATGTAGGAAGTTTATTGTAACCTAGTGCCCTAGTGGATTAAGGGCGGCATGGTGGTGCTGCAGTAAAGTTGCTGCCTTACCGTGGGTGCTGTCTGTACGGAGTTCGTAGGTTCTCTCCATGACTGAATGGGTGTTCTCCGAGATCTTCGGTTTCCTCCCACACTCCAAAGACATACAGGTTTGTAGGCTTGGTATAAGTGTAAACTGTCCCTAGTGTGTGTAGGATGGTGTTAGTGTGCGGGGATCGCTGGTCAAAGCGGACGCGGTGGGCCAAAGGGCCTGTTTCCGCGCTGTATCTCTGTAAGAAATAAAAGCAAGGATAAGCCATCTAAGTTCACACCACCATCAGTAAGATTATTGTTGATCCTGCACCTCAACACCTTATTCCCACATTCTCTCCATTATCCTTCATCCTTTTCGTATTTGAAAAAAAAATCTCTCCTTTCAAGGACTCGACTTCCACCATCTCACGCGATCAAGAATTCCAAGATTCCCAGCCCTTGAGTGAAGAAACTGCTCCTTGTCTCATTACTAAATATCATTACCCATATTCTGAGACTTTGGCCCTCGTTCTAGATCACCAGACCAGCCGCAATCTCCACCCACGAGTCCAATCTAAACAGAGATAGACACAAAATGCTGGAGTAACTCAGTGGGTCAGGCAGCATCTCTGGAGAAAAGGAATAGGTGACGTTGCAGGTCGGAAGCCTTCTTCAGACTGCGTTCTGACACTTCTTCTTCTTCTTGCGTATGGCGTGCACAGCCTAAAGTTGTAGGACAACTTGTTCTATTTGATCTTATTTGACTGTGCACACCAGGTTGATTGCATTTGTCGAAACAGGGCGGACCACGTGAAGGTTGCAATCTCCCACCCCGTTGTTCTGACACCAAAGAGCAAAATGTCCAACGTAGATACAATAATAAATATATCGCCATTTGCATTAGTTTTGTGCAGTTAACAAATCACAATTTCACACAATGTACATAAGAGGGTAGTTATTTGACAAATACTCTGCAGTTCGGTGCAGGAGATCTTGTCGACGAGTATTCTGGACCCACTGTTGACATCTGAAATTACAGGAGATATCATTTAGGATCAACTAATAAGAAAAAAGATGATCATAACTACATGCCTGAACAATGGATGATATATCACTTAAATGCAATTGTTTTCAGTTGTGTGGAGAGACCTGTATATTGAAGATGCTTTTTGCCTCTAATATGTCAATTTACCTTAAATGTAGAAGAGCTTATTAAAACTTCTTACAAAGACTATTAAGTATTTTCTTTCTATCCTCTTTTGGACCCAAGGCATAGCAGAGCTGTCAACTCTCACGAAGAGGTAAGGGAGAGAGAGAGGGAAGGGAGGGAGAGAGGGAAGGGAGGGAGATCGAGAGAAGAGAGGGAGAGAGAGAGAGATCGAGAGAAGAGAGGGAGAGAGAGATCGAGAGAAGAGAGGGGAGAGAGATCGAGAGAAGAGAGGGAGAAGGGGGAGAGGGAAAAGGGGGAAGGGGGAGAGGGAAAAGGGGGAGGGGGGAGAGGTAGAAGGGGGAGAGGGAGAAGGGGACAGGGAGAATGGGGAGAGGGAGTGGAACGATAGCACATTATAACGTGCAGCCGTCCCATTCCGACCAAAGATTATAGAGCAGAGCTCCTCTCGTACCTTTGATTGCGGCCGCCGCCGCCGAACCCCCCGGCCCACCATTGCACCCAGAGATGATAGAGCAGAGTTGTATAATATTTGATTGCACCCTTCTTCACGGCGGGCTTGTGATCTTTGCTTGTGATGTATCGACAATTCGAGGAATATAACGGGTAACAGCCGCCGCGTTCTCGGACTTGAATCTGAGCTCGAAAAATCTCCTGGTCACTGGGCCCAATGTGTCCCGCGGGCCATATTTTGGAGACCAATCCCTTACAAGAACAAAACCAAAAACGTACAGAAGTGTTAAAATTGTCTTTATTATAGTGGTAAGTAAAGATCTATTAAAAATAAGTCTACTAACTTTCTAATGTACCGACAAACCTAGTTTCACAATGGCCGTTGATGGGAGAACAGAAAATAACATTTTCACGACAGAATATCGACAAAAAATTTTAAAAATATTTTCTTACCTTTCTTTTTTATCGGGGAACCTAAAGAATGACAGGTCTGGTCGTTTAGATTTACGATTAGAACAATTGATAGCGGAGCAGTGAGATGAAGATTTACATGAGGACGCCATGACAGTATGGGGGAAGCCCAAAAAAATGCTCAATAAAATGGCGTCGACAATCACACACGTCATACTACGCGTTTTTCGATGAGTGGTCTATCTTGCTCCTCTATAATCTTTGATCCTGGCCACACACTCATCTCGCCTCCGCCATCAGGAAGAAGGTACAGGAGCCTGAGAACTGTAACGTCCAGGTTCAGGAACAGCTTCTTCCCTACAGCCATCAGGCTATTAAACACTACAACCTCATAACCTATGAACTACATTAGACTATTATTATTATTGCACTGTTATTGTTTGTTTCCTCCCCCCTGAGATTTTGTTATTATCTATTATGATTATATATTCGTTTGTGCTACAGCAAGTAAGAATTTCATTGTTCTATTTGGGACATATGACAATAAAACACTCTTGACTCTTAATGTGGTGTGATATAGAACAATGAATGAAAGATATGCAAAAAAGTAACGATGATAAAGGAAACAGGCCCTTGTTAATTGTTTGTTGGGTGAAAACAAGAAGCTGGTGCGACTTGGGTGGAGATGGGAAGATGTGGCTTCCCAAGTCACCCTGCTATGAGAATGCAGGGTGACTTGGACAGGTTGGGGTAGTGGGCAGATGCATGACAGATGAAGTTTAATGTGGATAAATGTGAGGTTATCCACTTTGGTAGCAAAAACAGGAAGGCAGATTACTATCTAAATGGCGTCAAGTTGGGAAAAGGGGAAGTACAACGGGATCTGGGGTCCTTGTACATCAATCTATGAAAGTAAGCATGCAGGTACAGCAGGCAGTGAAGAAAGCAAATGGCATGTTGGCCTTTATAACAAGAGGAATCGAATATAGGAGCAAAGAGGTCCTTCTGCAGTTGTACAGAGCCCTAGTGAGACCACACCTGGAGTATTGTGTGCAGTTTTGGTCCCCTAATTTGAGGAAGGACATTCTTGCTATTGAGGGAGTGCAGCGTAGGTTTACAAGGTTAATTCCCGGGATGGCAGGACTGTCATATGCTGAGAGAATGGAGCAGCTGGGCTTGTACACTCTGGAGTTTAGAAGGATGAGAAGGGATCTCATTGAAACATATAAGATTGTTAAGGGCTTGGACACACTAGAGCCAGGAAACATGTTCCCGATGTTGCGGGAGTCCAGAACCAGGGGCCACAGTTTAAGAATAAGGAGTAAGCCATTTAGAACAAAGACGAGGAAACACTTTTTCTCACAGAGAGTGGTGAGTCTGTGGAATTACCTGCCTCCGAGGGCAGTGGAGGCAGGTTCTCTGGATGCTTTCAAGAGAGAGCAAGATAGGGCTCTTAAAAATTGCAGAGTCGGGATATGGGGAGAAGGCAGGAACAGGGTACTGATTGGGGATCAGCCATGATCACATTGAATGGCGGTGCTGGCTCGAAAAGCCAAATGCCTGCTCCTGCACCTATTGTCTATTGTGGCTAGCCCATTTTTGAATGTTTTTTTCAAAGAGGCAGAGGCATATTGTACATTTCTTATGCACCAAGTTACTCTTTTTAAAAATTATCTAAAAGCATAAAATTGCACATGTTAAACAAATGAAATTAAAGCAAAATAAATTGCTGGAAGCACTCAACATATCTTTGGCGGGAAACAGTTAGTGTTCCAAGTTGTTAACCTTTCATCAAAAAACTAAACATTTACTGCCATGATGTAGAATACTTTAACACTCTTGGAGCAGCGGAAATTATTTTTACTGAAAGAAAATTAGAAAACAATAACAATTCCTCAAAACTTGCCAGTATATCAGCTTGCTGAATATATTGGTTACATTCATGCAAAAGGGAGCACTTCATGTCATTGACGGTCACTATGTAATTCCCCTTTTAGAGTTAATTCTATTGCCATTCTTTTTTTCTGAAAATACATTCCGAGTGGAAAGTGAGATACCAGTGCGTTGAGACGAGTTAAATATCCAAATGAGGCATATTCCTATATTCCTAATACCCTACGACATTTATGTCACCAACATTTGGGTTGTAAAGAGAAGCAGTCCCGAAGAACTTAGTGAGATCCTACTGAATAAAAGCATAGATACACTTTGAAGTGTCACAAATAAAAAAATATCTAATTTATTATTTCCATCCATTCAGATAGCACTCAGGGTCCTGTAACAGTTGCCCTTTTGGCGATTTTTTTGAGAATACTTGATGACTACAATTTGAGTTATATTTTAAGCAGATTTCTTCTCAGATATAAGCATCTGATACTAATCAATTTGAAACAACACATATAATGTGCTGTGTTACATTTTTGTGAGGAAAGGAGTTCATTTTCCTATAAAAGAAAATGAGTGCAATCAGCATTCTATTCTCACGCAGCTCCTAATGACTGATGTAGTGAAACAGTGGTTTAGATGCTCTGTGCATGAAAAATAAAAATCAATTTTTTAACCTGATCCCCACAAAACATTATTGCGGCTTTTGCAGTTCCAGTTTTATTTTTAAAGGATTGAAAAACATTTTTCTCTATTTGGTGGGAAACTGATCAGAATGAAACGTTTTGTAATTCTTCATATTTAAAAATAATATACTATGCAACAAAACAAATTACAATTGCTACAGATTTCTTAGGCAGAGACTTGGCATTAAAAGCTAAATTGGTTAGCAATGAGTTCACCAGAGTATTTAGATGAGAATCTGTTCATGGGTGATGCCGTGATAGCATAAAAATTAATCTTATTATCCAATTAATGATCTCATTTTACCTGACCTTTGAGATGCTTAATAAAGGGATTACAGGAGTAGACATTCTTAGAGGTATCTTTTAACCTTTGAAATGACAGTTCTTGGAGAATGTTTATTTGGTGGTCTTTCTGTTTTCCTGTGTTATTTCTCTGTTTTCATTTTTTTAAATAAAAAGTTAGTCAGAAATACTTGGGGGAAAATAACTTGCTCTGCATAAACTATTTAATTAATATTTGATTTAGATGTTTGGATGCAATCGTCTCGCAATGTGGCTATATGTGGAGGAGATTCCGTTTGTATCATTGACTGTGAAACTGGGATTGTTCATCACAAGTACAAATCAATTGGAGATGTAAGTAGAATTATGCAAAACATTACATTTAATTTGGATAAACCTATAGCTTCTCACCCCCATTTCAGAAAACGTGGCGATATTGCTGCATGATTAAGCTACGTTGCTGATGTAATGCAGGCAACATGCCCACTTCATACTACCTGGATATTCTGATGAACTTTGCATGCTAACCATACCGTTGAATGGCTTCCAATGCTCACAAGAACCTCCTGACATGTGGTGACAATCCAGTGGGATGGATACCTCTGGTGGGCATTACCAGTTCACTAAAACTGAATGATGCCATCAAAGTAAATGCATCTTCTAATGGCCCACTTGTATTAGTACTTCTTAACCTACCAACCAGCTCTCTAAATCTGAGCTGCTGGATGAACTCAGCGGGTTAGGCAATATCAATGCAGGCAAAGAGTTGCTTGACAATTAGGATGCTTATATGTTAATCGTCCCTGTGAATTGAGCATACTTGCCTTCAAATAATGGCAGGGTTAAGCTACAATTTTATAAAACATTGATTTAGCCTGAACTGGAATATGACGTATAGCTGTGGTTGTCGCATTGTGAAATTGAAAAGGCTGGGTTTATTTTCATTGGAGCAGAGGAGGTTGAGGGGGTATCTGAACGAGGCATTCCAAAATTATGAGGTGTATTGATAGTAGGAAATGTTATACTCTAGCAGAGGTATCGTAAACTAAAGGCTATAAGTTTTGGTTAAGAGGAAGCAGTTCGAGGGGAACTAATGGTCCTGTCCCACGGTACAAGTTCATTCCAAGATGAACCCTAATTTAAAAAAAATTAAACTCGTGGTAAGCTCGGAGAATGAATGTAGCGGGTACATCGGAGCTCAGGGACGTCTCTTAGCGGCTCGTAAGGCTTACGGCAGGCATTCGGGAAGACTCGCTAACGTCAGGTAAGCTTGGGAAGACTCGCTAATGGCAGGTAAGCTCGGGAAGACTCGTGAAGATTTTTCAACATGTTTAGCGTATCATCTATTATTTTTACAAGCTTCTCAGATTCTCTTTTCCCTCTTAATATTTAGAATAAATATTTTGGAAAAATTGGTTCATCCTAAATTTCTGACTGAGATCAGTGCTTTAAGTATGTTTGATATCAGTTTTTTCATGATACCAGCAATATTGTGATTTAAACATGATGTAGAAAGATTAACATGTAACTGTTATAGATTAGTTGTTACGATATATGAGATTTAAATGTTCTGATCATTAATGAGTAAGCCAATTTCAGTGCCACAATGCTTTCCTATTTGATTTATCATCAGAACCAATTGATAAAGCATAATAATATATTCTTCAGGATTTATTTTCTCTGGCCTGGACCACCCTTACAATGATTGACACGAATCAGAAAAGAAAACTCAATGTATTAGCCGTGGCTGGCCAGTTGGGTGTAGTAAAGCTGATTCACACAAAAGTAAACTACTGCTATGGAAGCATAAAGGCTCACAGAAAATCAATCTCGACGCTCTGCTTTTCTCCTATAAGGGAAACATTTCTCTTCAGTAAGTATTAAACTTGATATGGTCAGATATTTTACAATGATTTAGTTTAAGTGAGGGAAGAAGAATAGGTCTAATGTTTAATATTGATGGGGAGCATGGAAAGCACATTAACAGGTATTACATGCAGTAAAATAATGGTAAAAGATCTGCTAAAATAAACCAATTCTAAATTGTACCTGATCTTTAGTACAGAAGAGAGACATTAAGTTGGCATTTCTGAGTGAGTTTAAGAAATTAGTTCTAAATAATTTATTTAATTGAATGGTAATTGTTCTGAACCAGTGCACCTGTTATTGATGCTCATCAGAAGAAATAATATTTTCTAAATTAAATTATCAAAGTCATTTTAAATCTTCCCATTGCTTCTATGTTCTGTGGGAAATGTACGCAATGTAACTACTAGTAATTACGTTTTCATGACAGGCTGTATATGAATCTGAATTTTGCTCTATTTCATAGATGAGAATTTTATTTTTGATGAGGGATATCCTCATCCATATATTACTCTAAAATATAAAAACAAACCTATCATTACTTATTTTTAAGCTCTTGCATGTTAAATGGAAATTTTTCATTTAAAAAAATAATATTTACTCACACTATGGTTTTCAGGAATTGTACATTTGAATCCCCAGATATCTGTTCAGTCATATCTTGAAGCATCTTCCCTCTTTTATCATGTTTCTTGATTTCACTTCTCGACCACATCACATTGAATGTCATTCTGAGGACTGTTACCATTCTCCTTGGCATTTGTCAAAGCCCTCTTCATCACATTAATTACAATCTGGGCTCTAAACTTTTCAAATGACCAAAGTGTTAACCTCTTTACTACCTCCTTGAATTTTTGTCAAATTCCTGCACAGGAATTTGAACTGTTTTTTCCAGTCCAACATTCTTGAACTTGTCTCTTCACCATTCTTTTTATTGTTACTTCAAATCTCATTGTATAATAATATATGGGAATGCTAATCCCTAAACCTCCTTCTAACACTGTTCTACTTAATTTCACACTAATTCAAAGTTATGCTGCTCCCCTTATTAGTTTAGAAAGATGTAGGTTTGGAGAACAACCTTCTCATTGTTTCACTTAAACCTTGTAATTTCACTCTAACAACTTTACTCATTCTCACATGGAAGATTTACTGCTATAAACCTGACGACTAAAATGTAAAACAAATCCTGGTTCTGACTTGACTTTGCATGCACTGGCCCATAGGTTCTTTGTCTCTTGGTAAGCCTGTTAAATCAGATGTACGAGGCATGCCTATGAATGTTTTTACAAGTGTCTGTCACTTCGGAGAGGGTGGGAATGAGGCCAAGGGTTGGGGTGTGTGTTGAGTTGGACGATAGATAAGGTCAAGATCTTGAGTGATGGTTTGGGCATGTATATAGGAGGAGGGTCACAATTTAATGCTGGGTGTGAAATCTGGATCTTGATCAAATTTCATCCACACCGAATCCTAATCTATATATCCTTTGCATGAAGCAAATCAGTTTTCCTTGGAAAGTAATTTTTTTATGTGCACTCTGCTGAAAATATTACCTATCCCTAACAGACTTTAAGGAAAGTGCTGCGTAAAACTGAATGGATTTATATACTTTTATCTTCCAAAAAAATAATGCCATTGAAGTGTTTGAAAAGAACAATATGAACTTTGCTTTATTTTGAAATTGGACCTGACACCAAAAAATATTCACAAATCATCATGAAGCAATTCTTCAATTTCATAGGATTTACATAGATTTACAACATCACTGATCTATGAAAGAGAAATCATCTGTTCTCCCCATCCTGCCTCATTGCTGTACCTGTTCAGTATATTTCATTATAAGCGCTTTGACAGTGCTGTGCTGCACACAGGGGAATCTCAAAGCTGTTTTGTTTTCGCCTAGCCTAAAACATTTGATGTGGTCGATAGGATTTTTGTAAACTTCCTTCATGGCAGACACAGAAAAATAAAAGCCTATGCAATTAAAGGGGAAGCAGGCATGTGGATCCAAAATTTGATCAGTGAGAGAAAGCAATGGACAATGCTTTATAACATTTTATCAATGTTATCAATGATTTGGGCTTCAGTTGAGAACCCATAATTATCAATTTGAGTGGTAATTTTTTGTAAGACATTACTTCTGAGAGATTCCTCTATTCAATTATGACATCATTATTTGAGTTTGCAAATATTATAAATATGTGACCAAAATGTTTTAATGATAATGTAATATTATGATCATAATCAGTCAGTTCACAAAATAACAAAAACAGTAGATCCATGAGCTATTGAAAGGTAAGTCTTAAAATTCCCTCAGTTTCACAGCACTTACGATTATAATGTTAATTCACTTTCTTTCAACAGCTGCTTCCTATGATCATACAATCATCTTATGGGATATTGGTGTTCCAGATCTAAATTACAGGTTTCAAGCAAGGTATGTATTGTGCAGACTTGAACAGAAACAATTTCTCCATCTAACATATCTCCATCTAATCATCATTGCAATTTCAGGGAATATAATTTATTATTTCGGGGAATATGTAAGTCATTTCCACGTTATGGGCATTCAGGTTATGGAAGTTAGTCCTTACAGAATTCACAATTCATTGCCCAAAATTGTGAGTATATGGAATAAAAACACTCACAGAATCAATAAATCACAATTCTTTTTTCAACTAGGGTTTCTTGACATATGCACAGATGATCCAGCATCGCATTATGGAAAATTGTGGTACGGACATTTTCTAGGAATGCAACCACCCTCCCTCAACCCCTCACAATGCGGAGGGTCTTGTATCTTCAAATGTGGTTATGATTGGAATTATGTTATTTACTGAACCAGTTACAATCTTGGCTTAGATGCTTTAATTACCAACAGTAAAATCTAAGTTTAGGTAACTTGTCAGTGGTTTGTTTTCAATATTCTAAAGATTATATTTACTAAAAATAGGGAAGCTTGTGTCTTTGTGCTGATGGAGTGTAGGGAAGATCTCAGGCTGCAGCCCGCATAGACTACAGGCAGGAAAAAGCCTGTTGAGTGCTCACCATCTGCCACTTGAAGTGGTGATTGCTCACTGAGAAACAAGAATAAAACTGTTAGAGACATCAGCCAAACCTTAGGCTTACCAAAGTAAACTGTTTGAAACATAATTCAGAAGAAAGAGAGCACTGGTGAGCTTACTAATCGCAAAACTTCATGAACTGAAATACTGAGGCTACATTGTAAGATGCAAACCACTGGTTAGCCACAAATATAGGATGGCCAGATAGTTTGCCTAGAAACACTTAAAAGAGCAACCACAGTTCTGGAAAAAGATCTTGTTGGACAGATGAGACGAAGATTAATTTATATCAGTGTGATGGCAAGAGCAAAGTATGGAGAAGAGAAGGAACTGCCCAAGATCCAAACCATACCACCTCACCTATGAAACATGGTGGTAGGGGCGTTACGGCCTGGCATGTATGGCGGCTGAAGGTACTGGCTCACAAGCGCGGCCTGTGGACATCGGGAGCCGCGGTCTCCGGGGAGGGAGCAGCCGTTCCAGGCACGCCAAACCGCTGAGGAGTGTTTCTCCCGACGGCGGAGCTCCATCATCCAGCAAGAGGGCCTGAAAACATCGGACTGGCGGCGGAGGCCACAAATAGGCCCCGACATCGGGTGATCACAGAGGAACAGGACTGAACTTTCTAGTGCCTTTTCCCACAAAGGAAAATTTTGATTCTGCTATGGAGGGACGTTCATGTTAAATTCTATAATGTGTTGTGTCATTTTTCTTTTTTTTCTTTTTCTATGGATGTACGGAAACCTAATTATTTCTTCTATGTAAAGCACTTTGGTTTCAACGCGAGTTGATTTAAACGTGCGATATAAATAAAATTTACTTACTCACTTGTATTCATTGATGATACAACTGCTGATGTAGTAGCATAATGAATTCTGAAGTGTATAGACACATCTAATCTGCTCAAGTTCAAACAAATGCCTCAAAACTCATTGGCCGGCGATTCATTCTACAGCATGACAATGATCCCAATGAAGGAGTTTTTCAAAGCTAAAAAACGCTCAATTTTTGAGTGGCCAAGTCAATCACCCAATCTAAACAAAATTGAGCATGTCTTTTATATGCTGAAGAGAAAACTAAGGGGGACTAGCCCCCAAAACAAGCATAAGCTAAAGATGGCTGCAATGCAGGCCTGGCAGAGCATCACCAGAAAAGACACCCAGCAACTGGTGATGTCCATGAATCGCAGACTTCAAGCAGTCATTGCATGCAAAGGGTATACAACAAAATACTAAACAAGACTACTTTCATTTATATGACATTGCTGTGTCCCTAACATTATGGTGCCCTGAAATGGGGGGACTATGTATAAACATTGCTGTAATTTCTATATGGAGAAACCAAAATGTATAAAAATGGCCTTTATTAAAATCTGACAATGTGCACTTAACCACATGTGATTTTTTTTTATTACAAATCTCAAATTGTGGGGTACAGAGGCAAATAAATAAATTATGGGTCTTTGTACCAAACATTATGGAGGGCACTGTAAGTAAATATTTATTGGATATAAAACACTTTGATGTAGACTCGAGTAATCTTTGACATGATTGTGTCTTTTCATTATGAGCACATTTAGATTTAATAAACACATTTTTGCAAAATTGTTAGTATATGGGGTACATCTTTAAATAAACTATACATTATGTGATATTTGCAAGGAGTAGAGAAGCAAAATTACCATGTAAAGTACTAAGCCAAGTATAGGAAGTGATTATTTTGTATGATTTTTTTCCCGCTAGAGAATAGGGATTTGTAATTAGAATGACAAGATTTAACATCTGTTGTTTTCTTTTGCAACAGTCGTTTGCTGGTTTTGAAGAGTGGTTCAACTCCTTTCAAGATGAGCCTTGTTCCAACTTGCCCTGATCATTATCTTGTGGCTGCCTGTGAAAACGGTTGCTTTGCCTGGGACATCAGGCAAACTAAACCTGAAGGAAAAAGGCAAGTAATTTATTCCGTATGTCACATTTAATTGTGTTTTTTTGTTAAGATATTTTTCCACAATTGTCCCCTCCCTTGTGAAAGGTTTCAATCTTGTTGAGATCCACACTTATTGTATCTTGTTCAAATACCATTATTTTTGTGCCAACATTCTTGCATTTCATAGGCAATCAACTGAATCTGGTTTATCACATCAGGGGCGGCACAGTGGTGCCTCACAGTACCAGAAACTCTGACTCAATCTATGTGACTCAATTTACATGTTCTCCAATTGACTATGAGGGTTTCCTCCAGGTGCTCCAGTTTCCTTCCTCATCCCAAAGACGTGTGGATTTGTAGAATAATTGACTTTTATAAAATTATAACATTGCCCCTAATGTGTGTAGGGAGTGGATGTGAAAGTGAGATTACATAGAACAAGTGTCAATGGGGATCGATGGTTAGCATGGACACAGTGGGCCGAAGGGCCAGTTTCTATGTTGTATCTTTCAATTAATTCAATCGATTTGCTGCGCAATTTCATGATCCCATTCACTCTCAAGATCTCTTCAGAAATCCCCTTGTATTTTCACTTGTCTTTTACTATGTAGAAACTTTTACTATTATTGTAGATCATCGATTTTTCATAGACTGTGCATTCCCATTAATAAAGTCATAATATTGATTTTCTCATAGAATTATCAGAAAATAATGGCACAAAAGGAGGCTTTTATATCAGTGCCAGTTAAGAGAGAGCTGTCCAGCTGAAACACACCTTTTGGCACAAGGGCCATAGCCCTGCAGGTCACCATTTATAAATGAGAAGAACATTTCTGCTTCCACTACCCTTCCAGACTTATCACTTGCTGGGTGCAAAGATATCTTCTCATATCTTTTCTAATCCTTCTTTCAAACAGGTTAAATCTCTGCCTCCTAATTTTTTTAACTCCTGTACATTAGCCCTTCTTTTTCTGTTTTTTGTTTCATTTCACCCTCCCCAATCCCATTCCTGTCCTACCTATAACATTTTGTAAAAAATATCCTTTAAACTAATTTTCTCCTCCCGTCATTGATGGGAACCCATGGACCACCAAAATTTAAATTGAAAGTGTGAATAATCATGCAATTTTTTTTTTTTTAAATTGGGAACACAGTAGTACTAATATTACTGATGCATGTAGGACAAATATCTATAGGGATTTGTTAGTCCCATAGGGAAGATTTGGGATTCAGCAACAGTTGTAAAATCTGTATGCATGTACTCATAAATCACCAAGAATATGTAGCACTCCATCACTTAGTTTTTTTAAATTTTGAATTCATATTGATATAAAAAGTATTAATGAATAATCAACTTGGGAAAGAAGCTCATCATTTGTGTGCTGCTGAGTACAATTCTTTATAGTTAATGTAGGATTTTATTTTTGACTTCCAGAAACTTTGAGATGGAATTTCTTTTCCCAATTTACAATAAAGAGGATGAAAATAATTACCATGTGATTGATACGTTAGTTTTCTGCAGTGATGATCTTATAGGTAAGTACATTAAAATGTTATGAAAATGATAGCTGTTTGATCACCAAGATCAGAGTATATAGACTTGGAATAATGTAATCTGGATTGACAATTAGTTATTAAATAGAAAACAAAAGATTTAGAGTAAAGATTTTGTTCTCTCAGGTGGACAGGCTGTGACTAGTGGGATACCTCAGAGATCAGTGCTTGAGTTCTATTTATTCACAAATTCAATCAACAATTTGGGCCAGAATGACATTTCCAAGTTTCCTGATAACGTGAAAGTAGATTTGACTTTGAGCATGGATAAGAATGTGAAAGAGCTTCTCAGCTTAAAAAAAAAAGCTGGGTAAAGAGTGAAGACGTGGCAGATGGAATATAATGTTGAAAAACACGTGCAAAACACGTCCACTTTGATGCTTGTACCAGAAAAGTGGAGAATTTATTAAATTGTGCGAGATTAAGTGGTGTTGACGTTCAAAGGGACCACTGCCGTGCTTGTACACAAATCATTGAAGCCCAACATGCAGGCAATTAAAAGCAAAAGTGATATGTTCATCTATTATATAAGAATTGCGTACAGGAGAAAAAAATTGTTAATGCGATTGTATAAGGCCTTTGTGAGCCTTGTTATACACGCAAAGATCCGCTATACTGATTCCACAATTGACAGGTTGGCTATATGAGGACAGATTAACTAGACTGGGACCTCATTTTCTAGTTTTGAAGAATTAGATGAGATCCTACATAATGTACAATATTCGTAATGGGATTGACAAATGCAGGGAGAATGTTTTACTGGCTAAGGAGTAGACATGAGGCAAGTTTCAGAATAAGGGTTTCAGGCTCATGACTGAGATGAAAAATGTATTCACAGGATTGCGAAACTTTGGAATTCCCTTCCCTGAAGTGTTCAGGACATTTAGTTATTGTGTTGTATAACAACAGATTGATTGATTGATTGAATGATTTCTAGCCCTTATCACAGAATCCTTTGATTATACGTTAGTGCGGTAAAATGGTGTTTAGGAAGAAGTTCAGCCATGATGTTAATTATTATTATTATTATTATAATTATTATACATTATGGGCGCCTTTCAAGGACTCTCAAGGACGCCTTACAAAATTTAGTAAGCAGATTACAAAACATATAAGCGGAATGAAACGAAACAACAACAAAAATAGTGAGGACATCAACAATACACAATTCAAAGAGAGAGCAGCGGCAGCTAATCTAATTTAATGTAGAATGAAGGAGGTTCAAAGGGCCAGAGTGCTCACTGCCCCATCAAAATTCGTGTCTGGCTTTTCAAATTGGACTGGATATCGGAATTCTATTGTACCTAAACCCAACAATTATAACCAATTCAGTTTCTTCAAATAAAATCTTATTTCCTAATTAAATAGAATATGGGTAATGCAAGTTTACTGTCTTATTGTATAGATTTATGGGCCACAAAACTGGGGCTTTGTACCATTCAGTTTAATGGTTCTATGGCTACCATCTTGCTTCCAATTTATTGTATAATAAATTGTATGATATGACTTCGGAGGCTCTGCCGCGGGCCCAGTGGATGACATCGTCGGGAGCTCGCAGGTCCCAGGTTGGTGGCCGGTTCTCCGGAGCTCCCGCAACAACAGCTTTGTCCGCTGGACTGGAGGGTGGCAGCTTTGTCCGCCCCGGGCCGCGGAGTTTGAACCGGCCCGTTCGCGGAGCTCGGATTCGGCCGCGGGACTTACCATCACCCGGCAGGGTCACAACATCGGAAGCCTGGATCGCCTCAACGCAGAGGGAGAACAAGGAGGGAAGAGACAAGGACTCTTCCCTTGCAGTGAGGAGGTGCCTGGTGGACTCACTGTGGTGGATGTTAAATCTGTGTTTATTGTGTGTTTTGTTATTTTATTCTGTGTTATGGCTGTTAGGGTTCGTAATTTTGTTCAGACTGAAGGGTCTGAATGACAATAAAGGATACTTTGACTTTTGATGGAGGAAAATTAAAGAAGGCCCCTGCATGGAGAAAGTTGAAACTACTGACTCTCCAGGAGTGTTCTAAGTAAGGTCCAGTCCTTAAACTGCCACGAAAGCAGACCTCATTCCCAAGCAAGACCTGTTGCAATGTTACATAATTGCTGCTTCTTTAATGATTATAGAATCCATTAGACTTAAACATATTTTACCGTATGATTGAACAGCTTCCAAAAGTTCCACGCAAGGCTCAATATACCTGTGGAGCTGGAATAAGACTTTACAAAAACGGAAGAAACAGAATACTAAGGTGCATGCAGAGATTCTGAGAGAGTTTGAGTGGTCCAACACAGAACAGCTTTACATAGCACTTGCTGCTTGTCCAGGTGAGTGCATAACAAGTCTTGAACAACAGAACGTTTTCATGATTTTTGCTATTTATTTATCCCAATAAACATTTGCTCTTCTGCCATTTTAGGGTAATATTGTATTCAGTAAACTTTTTTGATGAATTTTGAAGTTTATTTAAATGTGAAATTCCATTATGTTAAATTATTACCCCTCTCCAACTCTCTAAATAATGTTATTAAAAGTTGAGGGAAAATTTTTCTAATCTCTTACCTCAACGGAGATGCGATTTTAAAAATATTTTTTCCCCGTATCGTATCTCCGTCTGCACTGCGGCCTAACATCGAGGAGTTGGCAGCCTTTGCTGGAGACCAACTTCGAGAGCTCCACTGCAGGAGCCTGCAGACATAACATCACAGAGCTCATGATCCTTGTCGAGAATCGACTTTGGGGCTCCAACCGCAGGATCTTGCAGACTTTAACATCGCGGCGCTCGCAGTCTGGTTAGAGACCGACTTCGGGAACTCCAAGCCACAGGAGCTTTGATCGCCCCGACGCGGGAGCTTCGATCGCCCCGATGCGGGAGCTTCGATCGCCCCGACACGGGGGCTTCGACCGCCAGCTGCGGGAGGTTCGATCGCCCCGACTGCAGATAGTTCGACTGCCCCGCGAGAATAAAAGAGGAAGATTGGACTTTATTGCCTTCAATCATAGTGAGGAACGTGGGGAATCCACTGTGGTGGATGTTTATGTTAACTTTTATGTAGTTGTGTGTCTAGTTGCTTTATTTTGTATGGCTGTATGGTAATTTGAAATTCACTGTACCTTAATTGGTACACGTGACAATAAACTGACCTTGAAACAACATTGTGGCTAGCTTTTGGGAAATACCATTCAGTCATTATAATCATATTATTTTCATTGACGCTTTAGTTTCCTCTCAGTAGTTTCTTTATTTGATTCTTTAACTTAAAACAAAGTAGTCAAAGTAAAGGCACTAAAACTTTAAAAATGAAATGTTAAAGAGTTATATAATATATCGGAACTTTTAGGGATCAAGGTTGATAATAATTAAATATCGCAAAAATTAAGCAGAATTATTTCTACAGCTGAAAACTATCTTCTATGTGGAGATGAGAAAGGAGACGTTTGGATGTATAAGTTCGATGAGACCAGCACTGAATATCTGACTTCTGGCAAAAAGACTTCACCAACGCAGGTATCTTTTACTGACACAAAATTGAATTAAAATTAGTAACTAGATTTTAAACATTGTCGCCGAATGGTTTTTCCCGAGACATTGTACACGAGTGGAGTATAAAAATTGTAAAATTTCCTTCAACATTTTGAAGAAAATCCAATTTATCTGTTGCAGTTATTTTTAATGTTAGTATTCAATGTTCAAATGAAATCATATCAGATGGAGTGCCGTTCAAATTTCCCCACTCTCTTTGATGTATGGTTGCACTCTCACTATTATTACTGATGGGAAAAGTTTTTGAAATGCTGCATCAATCTTTGGCCTTTGAATATGACAATTGTCTCTTGGATTCTACTTATCTGCAGCAGGAGTATAACAATTGTGAATATGCCTGTGTTTTCCTGTGACATGATTAGGTAAATGTAGAATTTTAGCTGTTTCACCACATGTTTTTCCGTCAAACCTTATTTTTGTGCATTTTCTTAACAAGGTGGAGCTAATCTGGCTGTTAAACCAATAAAACAGTTTATGCCAGTGATGCATATCTTTTGTTTGGAGTGTAAATCCATGAACCATATTTACAAACCAAATCAATTTCCAAGGGCCATTCACACGAATCATACATTTTATTGTGCCCGAAACAGATATTTTGAGTTTTTCTTCTACAAATGCCATAATTCTCACAGTTCCCTTACCTTCTCCCTGCCCTAATCACTGTCTGCCTGCTACCATTCATTGCCCCATTACTGTTGCACCAGCTGCCTCATTGATGCTCAAGCCATTTGCCCCTCCACTTGCCAGTGCTGATGTTGGCCCAGGGAACTCAACAAACAGCGGGACAGCGCCTTTTATAGTACTGTTCCGGGTTCCAAGGTGCTTTCTGTTCAATGTCTTAGGCCGTTACTTTAACGAGGTTGAACTGGTAGGTAATTTCCAGGGACTGTATGCCTATAGATGAAGCAGCAACTGACCAAGTCAGTCAGAAGCAAGAGTGCAAAGATTCCAATTTATTTGCAATGGAGTTGCTTAAGACTGTTTTAGCACCTGCATAATATCCTCACTGAAAGTTTCTGTGTGAAATTATTTAGAATTTCTTTCCATTCTCAATGAAATCTGGACTGGCTTTAGCTTTAGCTGATTAGAAATTGGCTTCCTGTTTATTTAAAATGCTATAACATATGCTTAGAACAATTTCACAGGAAAATATTGCATTCTTAATGGAATAGTCTTTGAAGATACAGTGCTTGATTTTTAATAGCAGTTCTAAAAGGATTATTGGACATTTTGTATACTTCCTTCACTGTTTGTTCTAATACTCCATTGATTGTCAAAGATAAAGGGAAAATTAACCAAAGCTATACTTCCAGATCATAAACTTTTGTGTTAAATATCTTAAGAGGAATGACATTAGGTGCTTGATTTTCTCATAACTTTCCAGTCAGCATTTTGCCAGTGTCCATACATACAGTAGATTCAATGGGAAGGAATGGAAAGATCTGTGAGACACTAACTTCAGTGAATAGCATTGAATAATTATCTAGCTGCATCAAATAATTACATTGATGTACATAAAATACACTGTGAAGGATAGTTAATGCCTACATTTGCTCATCTAGCTAATGTTTTTTTTGCAGATTCTGAAGTGGCCAACTATAGAAGCAAAAGGTGAAATAGTTGAAGGAACTTTGATAAATGTTGCAATTACTGATACAGAATTTAAATATCTTGTGGCAGCAACAGATAAAAACATTGTTGTTATTTGGAAAAGAATATAATTGTCGGCAGAAGTACTGGAGATCCAGACCATTGCCACCTGGACTTTTATTGCAACTGAACGATGCATTCTGGCATCCTAATGGGTCCTGCGATTTATCTCAGAAGTCAAAATGTTTGTATGAGAAATATGGACGTAGTATAAGAATAATTGAGTCACTGCAACAAATTCGAATAGTTCACCGATCACGCTGTTAATGAAAGGTGATTTGGAATAAGTACAGTTGATATATAATGTGCAAGACATTATTTTATTGCTGAACAGTAATGTGACTTTTAGTTCTTCTTTAGGCTGCAGGGTGTAATTGCTGTTCCTTCATTGATTTATCCTCTAATGTTTTTAAGCAGATTAAAAATCTGACATACTTTTTTATATATTCTCCCTTATGACCTCATTACTCCATAAAATGTAAAATTAATTAAAAGCTATTAACTCGTTGGAAATATGCATGTGCATATTAGAAACGATTGTCCTTTGTTCCTTTGTGTGTACTTTTTAAGAATCCATCATAGTTCGAGTTTCATGTAAAACACTATTATATTTTTTGTTTACACTTCAAAAATTATTAATCTGGCCAGGAAGTGAAATATTTTATTTTAATGATCTTGAAAAGCAAAGATAATGTTGCTAAAGAGTTGTCAAACTTTAGCTTCATCTAAACAGTAATCAAACCTTGTATCCTTAAAGAAGTATCTTAAAGTTAAACAGGACTTGAAGAGCAAATCATGTACACATAATATAATATAATCATTGAACATTAAACATCTTGTATGTTATGTGGCTATAGGTTTATTCACCAGAATAAAATAGCCATGAATGGAATGATGAGCAAAAAAAATAAACAGCTGGGGGAACTCTGCAGGCCAGGCAGCATCTTTGGACACTTCCCTTCACTCCAAATACGTACAGGTTTGTAGGTTAATTAGCTTGGTATAATTGAAATTGTCCCTAGTGTGTATAGGATAGTGTTAATGTTCGGGGATCGCTGGTCAGAGAGGACTTGGTGGACCAAAAGGCCTGTTTCCGCATGCTGTATCTCTAAACCAAAAAGCTTCTGCCTGACTGGCTGAGTTCCTCCAGCAATTTATTTTTTTTGTTAACAATTCCAGCATCTGCAATCTCGTGTGTCTCCATTGATGAAAGTATCACATATTATCATCTAACTTACAAATGTAAACATGTGTACTGTTGATATTTTCTTACTATTTCAGATACAAGAGTAAAATAATCCTTTGTTAAAAATTATGCTTTGTATAGTCTGGAATGATTGAAAGTGTGGTATAAAATTAAACACTTTCTGCTCTGTTTTATTATGTATCTCTTTTTTTTACTTTAATTTATTTGGGGTGTATTTACTTATATAAAACAGATTGCGGCCTGTCTTGCATATTAATTTATCAGACACCTAATTGATAGAAGCAATTCAATAACTCAAAAACAGAATTAAATAGTACCATCATGAGGCTTCATTGGCTTTTCTCGTAGTTATTTTGAAATGAATCCAGATTTATGGTTTTCAATGTCCCACCTAGCCATTGCCACTGAATTCTGATAAATTATTTTTTATGAGTTAAATAAATACATTTGAGCCCTAAAGAAAACTCCAAGTAGAAATCCAGAAAATTTCTCAGGATACTTAAATATCTTATCAAATAGTTAATTTTGTGACTGATGACATGTGTCCCTTCCTTTTCTCTGAGTCTGCAATCTGTTTCCCTCCACCCACCTTCTGTTATACTGGAAGCTGGTACTGTACATTTAAACCATTATTGTAAGTGGGAAGCATTAGGTGGTCCTGCATATGTATCATAAATAGAGTGCAGCTTCAACAGGACATTAGAGTCATGAAGTTGGTGTGCATGGGTTTTTGTTAAGAAGTGATTTTGCTCCAAAGTTTGTCTTTAGATTTGCATTCAGAATGTACTACAGGTATAACTTTACTGTTAGCCAATTGTAAACAGCTGCCTGTCAGTGGCAGTTAACAAGTAGTTACATAATAATAGATACTGCTAACCTAAGATATATTTGCTGCTAACAGAGGCCGAATCAGATTTGGGTATGGCTTAAAGGTAGCAAGAATTATTCTTAAAGGGATTGCAGTTTGAACAGGTGTGAAGATAAAGAATTTGGTAGTCCTTGAGAATTTGTTGAAAATATGCAATTAAAAGTATAAATAGTTAAATTAAGAAAATGTTTATTTGATTAAATAAAACAAAAATATGTTAAGTGTTAACATATGGGAGTTGTTTGATTTAGCATTTTTGGTAAATAGAGACATTTTAGGGATCCTCAGTCCGAATGAATGTATATCTCACACCATGCAGAAAATCCTGGATACTCCTTGACTTTTGGGCAACCACATAGAAGTGTCATCAATTGTTACGCTGGACATTCCACTAGGGGCTAATGACAACATAGTGCATCTACACATGTGAGCGCTATGTAGGCAACACTTTTCAGAGATGGTTATTCCGCAGTTTCTTCTGGTAGAAAAGAAATGGGTGACTGCTAGGCAGTGGCAGATGACACGGGAATCCACAGAGATGATCTTTTTTCTTTAATAGGTGATTATTTCAAATGCTGGAGAAGGTGAGGATTCCTTAGTGGAATACAGTCAAAACCACTGGCTCAGTGAGTGACTCAACTGTGTAGGATGGAGGTAAAGGAGAGAAAAGCTGAACTGATAGGACATTCAATATTTTAAGGGATAAACAGATGTCACTGTGGCCACTGACATGATTCCATGATACGATGTTGTCTCCCTGTTGCCAAGACCAAGGATGTAGAGAGTTTTGAAGAAGGATGATTGCAACCAGAGATGATTATATTGGTACCAAAAATGTAGGTAGAAGGAAGGATTAGAGTCTGCAGGCAGGTTACAGTGACTTCGGAATAATATGAAATCTAGGACCTCAGAAATGATAACCAGTGATTTTGCCTTTGCAAACTACCTTTGTGCATAGAAATGAGGAGTATAGTGTAAATAAATATGTGGCTGAAAAGATGGTGGTGGAGGGAGAGTTTTATGTGTGCCACTTGTGGTCTTGCTTAGGGGGAGGTGCAGCCAGTATAAGGCATAAGCATTGCATCAGAACAAGCGTGGGACCATCTCATTACCCAGAAGTTTGTTGGTACTTCAGGGATGGATTTAGAGTGATACAGCACAGAAATAGGTCCTTTAGCTCAACCTGCCTAGACCCACCAAGATAACCCATCTACACTCGTCTCACCTGCCTGCTTTTGGACCATATCCCTCCAACCTTCGACTACCCAGGGGGTAAATTTGTTGATTTTGGGTTTGTACATATTTTTTCTCATTGACTGACTGTTTGGTACTGGTATATCATTAGTTGTTCATAAATAAGTGAAATAACATTGTTATGTGCTATTAAAGTTGCCAAGGTTGGGAACCTCTAAACCTTTCCTATCCATATGCATGTCCAAATGTATTTTAAAAGTAGTTATTGTACCTACCTCAAATACATCCTCTGGAAGCTTCCATATAACCATCACCCCCTGTGTGAACTAGTTGCCCTGAGGTTCCTATTAAATCTTTCCCCTCTCATCTAAAACCTATGTCCTCTGGTTCTTGATTCCCCTACTCTGGGTAAAAGACTCTGTGCATTTACCCTATCTATTTCCCTCGTGATCTTATACACAAAAAATAGATTTAAATGAGGAGGGAAACCAACTACAATTTCAAAAGGGAGATCAACGAAGTTGAATGCAGAAGGCAGGGGATTAGTAAACATGCCTGTGACAGTAAGTAATGGCAGAAAAAACCCTGAATTTTAACAATGCTTAATAGTGAATATGTTGACACAAGAAGACCTGATGGACATGTGAAAGGATGATATGTCTATTACTGAAAAATGGTTTAAGTTTGGACTGGGATGCCAGTCCTGGTTGGAATAGAGAGGCGTCAATAGAAAGAGGTTGTCACATTGATGGTGAAGGAAACAATTACTGTGGGGTAGAATGGGAAGCTGCAGATCAACAAATGAGCCCAAAAACGGTTGAAATGAGATGAAAAGAGGCCAGTCATGGGAGTTGTATTTAAGATCTCATTGTGCAAGGGAGATGGAAGTACAAATATAGATGTACAAAATATAGAAATACAAAACCAAGGGAAGATTTGTAGTGGATTTTACCTGTCTCAGCATGTACGAATTCAATACTAGAGTAGAAGGAAATGGAAGTTTAAAATTCAGAATTATTTCAAGGGGAGTTTTAAATCAGGCCAACCAAGAGAGGGTGCTGGGCTGGAAAGGTGACAATGCGAGAGCATTTGGGAGTAATCATAATTCAGTTAGATGAATCATAGAATGGAAAATAACAAAAATGTATAAGGAGTAAAAGTTGTAAATTGGGCTAAAGCCAGTTTTACAGGCTGAGATGTGATTTATCGATTGCATATGGCTGTTTGCAAACAGAACTGTATTAGGTTTCAAACACTTTTATTCCATGTATGGTTGTTGTTTATGAAGTGTTTATGTTCGCAAGTTACTTGTAAAGTATCTCACTTACTTGAAAAAAGGAAGCTGAGCATAATGTATCTTTAAGCAGGGAACATGCTGTTCTCTGTAATCATTGTATGATTCTGTTGGACGGGTGAGTCAATGAGGTATTCCTACTTTGCAACATTGGTTTTGGTTTATTATTGGTTTATTATTATCACGTGTGCTGAGATACTGTGGAAAAAAATTGCGTGCTCTCCAGTCAAATCAAACCATACATGAATGCAAACAACTAATTATTTCATGTACAACAGATAATGTACAGAGAAGAATACCAGTGTGCAGAATGTAGTGTTACACCATTCCAGCTACAGAGAAAAGGAAGATAAAACAAAAATGCAAGAGCTGCAATGAGGTAGGTGGCAGATTGGAACTAAACCTCAGTTTATGAGAAGACTTCTCAGCAGTTTATTAACAGTGGGAAAGAAGCTGTTCCTGAATCCAGTGGTATGTGCTCTCAAGCTTTTATATCCTCTGCTGGACGGGAGAGGGGAGAAGAGGGAATGACTGTAAATAGTCCTTGATTATGTTGGCTACTTTATCGAGGCAGCATGAAGTGTAGATGGAGTTGCTGGGGGAGGAGGGCGGGTTTGTGTAATGGACTGTGCTACATCCACAACTGCATTTTCTTGCAGTCATGGGCAAAGTTGTTCCCAAACCAAGCTGTGGTGCATCCCGATAGGATGCTTTATGTAGTGGATCTGTGGCAAAAGTTGTTGGGAGACATGTCGAACTTCCTTAGTATTCCGAGTAAGTAGAAGCATTAGTGTGCTTTCGTGGTCATATGTTGAATGTGGTTGCTCCAGGTCAAATTGTTGGTAATATTTACATCCAGGCTCTCGACCATCTCCACTTCAGTACCATTGATGCTGATTGGGACATGGACAACACCTTGTTTCCTAAAGTATAAACCTGTGGTTTTCAAATGTTTTACTAGATAGCTATATTTTACTATAAGCGAATAGTTCATTCTCGCAACTTAATAATGAGTTCTCTGGTCTGTAGACTCATGTTTGTTTGAAAAATCGGACATAGAGACTATATTTAACATGTAGCGACTGCCTGAGTATCATAGCTCCCACTGTAAAAACCAGTGGTCCAGAATAGTCCACTAACAGCTTAGAACTGCAACATCTAAATAACTTTGAGTGATATCTTGCAAATAAGTGCCTCTGGATTTATAAATATGCCATGTCTCAATGCATTCATTAAGTGATTAGAGCAAGCAGAAATTACTATTGTATTACAATTTTTTGAGTCTCATCCAAGTTACAAGTGATCATTTGACTGCCTGCTTGCAATATTATACTCTGTCTCGGCAAATACATACTTTATGAACTGTTGGCCAATGGGCAATTTTGGTTAACTTGACTATTTTGCAATTTCCTGTACTATTTTTAAAGTTCTAAGGACAGGACAACTTTCTGAAAAATGGGTGAATGTTCACATTCCTTTTCCACTATGTTTGCAGTCAGATCTTTAACAGATGAATTTTTTTTCACAGAACCTGATTTTACCGTGATTTTTTTTCAAATTTTTTTTCAAATTTTCTGAATGTTCTTTTTGTCCATTTGAATTATTAAAGTGACTATGTTTACAACGGACATTGCAATGCTGGTACTTAATCTCTGCTTTCTGGGAAAAGAGGTTTATACCAGAGTACCTCTTGAGGTGCTATGGTTGTGACCAGCTGCAAGAGAGAAGCAGAGTCTCCTTTGGTAACTACAGAGCATCTTCCTGCAGTCTGCCATGGAGGAGGCGATTGCGAGTCCTCTTTAACCTTCAGTCTTCAAAGAGCTGCTCCCCGTCCATCTGAAGGTACCGTGGTGGGACACTGGGATACAATGTGATGGAGTAACTCAGCAGTTATGTTTAAGAAGGAACTGCAAATGTTGGAAAATCGAAGGTAGACAAAAATGCTGGAGAAACTCAGCGGGTGAGGCAGCATCTATGGAGTGAAGGAAATAGGCAAAGTTTCGGGTCGAAACTGTTCTTCAGACTGATGTGAGGGTGGGAGGCAGGAAGAAGAAAGGAAGAGGTGGAGCCAGGGGGCTGAGGGAGAGCGGAGAAGGGAAGGAGAAAATAGGGACTACCTGAAATTAGAGAAGTCACTGTTCATACCGCTGTGGTGCAAACTGCCCAAGTGAAATATGAGGTGCTGCTCCTCCAATTCAGCAGGTCAGGCAGCATCCTGCGGGTGTTGCGGGTCGAGACCCTTCATCAGACCCTGCGATGTTGCCTGACCTGCTGAGTTACTCCAGCGCTTTGTGTCCTTTTGTGTATAAACCAGCATCAGCAGTTCCTTGTTTTTACATGGAGGCGCAGTTAGCATGATTTTCACCATGTGATAACTCCAAGAAGATTGCACCAGTCGGCCTCCTTCAACTTCAGTAAAACCATATTCCTCCTGACGCATGGAGTTAGTGAAACATTGTTCCCATATTTGGCTGCCTATGGTAATTTGTCTCCATCTTACATACGTTCTATAACAGCATGCAAGCGATGACACTAACCAGAGAAACCAGTGTTAAACAAGGTTGTGTCATCGATCTGTTATTTTTAACAATACTTTAACATTACTTTTTGCTGCCATATTGTAGCTCGACTTCAGGAGCTGATCTTCAGTAGTAATGAACAGTTGTTTAACCTATGGTGACTACATTCCAGAACCAAGGTCACCCCAACCTCACTATCAAACTGCAGAATGCAGCTGGTGTTTGCATTTAAGTCCATGATCTGTACACGTTTACCAAAGCACACGAGAGGCCCTCTATCAACACTGCACCACAATGTCCTCTGACAATAAAGGTTTGTGACGAGGGCCTGCAAACGGAGGATGACTTCTCACATCTCCAAGAGCCTCTTGGAGAGGTTGGCACTGATGAGTCAAGAGCTATCTTCAGTCATTGCTTGAAAGGATATTTGAAGACCAAGACCTCAGACAGAGGACAAAACTCTGGGTTGACAGGGCAGCAGTGGTATCCGCTCCACTCTGTATGAGATCCGAAATACCTACAAGGTGCAAGAACAATGCTACCATTGCTGTCTCCACAATATCACAACAACTACGCTGAAAGTTTAAGCAGACCAGCATCAATGTCTTCTTCCAGGCCAATATCCCCAGCATTGAGGTCCTAATTATTCACAGTTGGTTATATCAGTCATGCCACATTGTTCATATGCTCAACACAATTCTATCAAAAACAGATGCTCAATTCTGAGTTATTTTAGAGAAAGAGATTACCAGGCAGCCAGTGGGAAAGGTTCAAGGACATTCTCAAGTCTCCCCAAAGGAATGTAACATCTCCACTCACTGCTGGGAATCCCTAGCCTGTGACTACTCAAACTGAGAAGGAGCATTTGGGATGATATTAGAAACGTTAAGAACTACTCTTTGAGAACACACCGATGCCTAGCACAATCTTGTGTTCCTTTTGCCACTTTCCAAAAGGAACACAAGAAATCACAAGCTTCCCTCCCTGTCAGCCACCTCCTACATCAATGTTGGAAGAGGCTGCTGTTCCCGAACTGACCTCATCAGTCACTATAGAACCGACAAAACTGCAATGAAATTAAGTCTTCACCCATCCCAACGAACTGCTTAAGATGATGAAGAAGAAAGGGAGGTAGTCGCAAAAGGCTGAAGTAACTCAACGGGACACGCAGCATCTCTGGAGAGAAGGAATGGTTGACGTGTCGAGAGCCTTCTTCAGATAGATGTCAGGGGAGGTTCAAGGTTCACATTTATTTGTCACATGCACCAATTAAAGTATAGTGAAATGAGTTACCATGCAGCCATACAATTAAAAAGAACATAATAGAATTTAACATAGACATCAGCCACAGCATTCTTCACTGTAATGGAAGGCAATAAAGTTCAGTCAGCCTTCCTTTGTTCACCCGTGATTGGGAGCTTTGACCCTCCGTAGTCGCCGCTACGGAAGGCCCGATGTACAAGCCCTCTCGTCGGGATGATCGAAACTCCGATGTAGGGACAGATGGAACACACTCTTGCAGGTACGCTTGGGAGTTCCCGAATTGGCCACTTCCTTACCGGAGACAGCGGCTTCAGGGTATTATAGGCGCAGGCCGGCGGTCAGAGCACTTCGGCGATCCCCGGCAAGGGATCGGCCCACTCCGCGATGGTAAAGTCCACTCCATGCCTGCTGCTAGAAGCTCCGCAGACCGAGGCTTCAGAATATTACAGGCCGCAGGCCAGCTATCGGAGCACTTCTCTGGCGATCCCCGGCAAGGGATCGCCCCACTCCGTGATGGAAAGTCCACGCTGCGCCTTCTTCAGAAGCTCTGGGTCTGACTCCAGGAAAGGCCACACCAATCCAAGTTGTTAGGCCGCGAGGGAAGCGAAGAAGCGACAAGGAAAAAACTTGCATCTCCGTCGAGGTAGATGACTGAAAATGGTTTCCCCCTATTTTCACCCGAAGAATTTGGCCCAGGACAGAAAGGTCAGATTAGGAATGGGAGTTAAAGTGCTGAGCAACCGGGAAATCAGGTACGTTAAGGCAGACTGAGCGGAGGTGTTCAGCAGAACGATCGCCGAGCCTGTGCTTGGTCTCGCCAACATACAGGAGTCGACACTTGAAACAGCGGATGCAGTAGATGAGTTTGGAGGAGGTTCAAGTGAGCCTCTGCCTCACCTGAAAAGACTGTTGGGGTCTTAAGTCCTGGGCCTCCTCCATTGTCAGAGTGAGGCCCAGCGCAAATTAGAGGAACAGCACCTCATATTTTGCTTGGGTTGCTTACACCCCAGTGGCATGAACATTGACTTCTCTAACATTCAAGTAGCACTTGCTTTCCCTCTCTCTCCATCCCCTCTCCCTTCCCAGTTCTCCCACCAGTTGTACTGTCTCCGTCTACATTTTATCTCTATACTGCCCACCCCCCTGACATCAGTCTGAAGAAGGGTCTCAACCCGAAACGTCACCCATTCCTTCTCTCCAGAGATGCCTGTCCTGCTGAGCGACTCCAGCATTTTCTGTCTACCTTTGATTTAAACCAGCATCTGCAGTTCTTTCCTACACAAGAAGAAGGGGAAAGTACTTTCAACACTAAAATTGCGAAAGCAGCATGGCTGGAGAGTTAGAATATCCATTAATAACTTGATTTGCTGGGATATCGCAATTTTAATTGAGTAATGTTGCTTAAATGATGGGGGAGTTTTTACGGACATTTTCAACCTCTCACTTCTGAGGTCTGAGGTCCCCACCTGCTTTAAAAGGGCATTAATTATACCGGTGCCCAAGAAGAGTAAGGTGACATGCCTCAATGACTATCGACCAGTGGCACTAACGCCGGTGGTGATGAAGTGCTTTGAGAGGTTGATCATGGGGCTAATCAACTCCTACATCGACAAAAACCTGGACCCACTGCAGTTCGCGTACCGCCACAACAGATCAACGGTGGATGCGATCTCGCTGGCCCTCCACTCCGCACTGGACCACTTGGACAACAAAAACTCATATGTCAGGCTGTTATTCATTGATTACAGCTCGGCATTTAACACAATCATCCCCTCCAAACTGGTTACCAAACTCGCAGAACTGGGTCTCTGCGCATCCCTCTGCAACTGGATCCTCGACTTCCTCGTCCACAGACCACAGTCTGTTCGTATTGGTGGAAATGTGTCAGCCTCAATAACAATCAGCACGGGAGCACCTCAAGGCTGCGTGCTCAGCCCCCTGCTGTACTCACTCTATACCCATGACTGCGTAGCGAACCACAGTGCGAACTCCATCATCAAGTTCGCTGACGACACCACTATTATGGGGCGTATCACTGATGGGGATGAGTCAGAGTACAGAAGAGAGATCGAGCAACTGTCCATATGGTGCCAGCGCAATAACCTGGCCCTCAACACCAGCAAAACCAAGGAACTGATTGTGGACTTTGGAAGGAGTAGGAGGGGGACCCACAGCCCCATTTATATCAACGGGTCGATGGTTGAAAGGGTCAAGAACTTCAAATTCCTGGGCGTGCACATCTCTGAAGATCTTTCCTGGTCCGAGAACAATAACGCAATTATCAAAAAAAGCTCATCAGCGCCTCTACTTCCTGAGAAGATTACGGAGAGTCGGATTGTCAAGGAAGACTCTCTCTAACTTCTACAGGTGCACAGTCGAGAGCATGCTGACCGGTTGCATCGTGGCTTGGTTCGGCAATTTGAGCGCCCTGGAGAGGAAAAGACTACAAAAAGTAGTAAACACTGCCCAGTCCATCATCGGCTCTGACCTTCCTTCCATCGAGGGGATTTATCGCAGTCGCTGCCTCAAAAAGGCTGGCAGTATCATCAAAGACCCACACCATCCTGGCCACACACTCATCTCCCTGCTACCTTCAGGTAGAAGGTACAGGAGCCTGAAGACTGCAACAACCAGGTTCAGGAATAGCAACTTCCCCTCAGCCATCAGGCTATTAAACCTGGCTCGGACAAAACTCTGATTATTAGCAACCACTTTCTGTTATTTGCAATACCAGTTTATTTATTCATGTGTGTATATATTTATATCATGGTATATGGACACATTTATCTGTTTTGTAGTAAATGCCTACTATTTTCTGTGTGCTTAAGCAAAGCAAGAATTTCATTGTCCTATACAGGGACACATGACAATAAACTCACTTGAACTTGAAATACAGAATCGCACAAGTCATTGTTTAAATTTTCATGACTATGATCCACAAACCTGTATTCAAGTGGAGAGTGTCCTCAACTTCATGTTCCTGGGCGTTTGACACATCCCAACACATCGATACAATCATAAAGAAAGCCCATCAACTCCTCTGAAGAAGGGTTTCGGCCCGAAACGTTGCCTATTTCCTTCGCTCCATAGATGCTGCTGCACCCGCTGAGTTTCTCCAGCATTTTTGTGTACCTTCGATTTTCCAGCATATGCAGTTCCTTCTTAAACACCATCAACTCTATTTCCGCAGAAAATTAAGAAGATTCAGTATGTCAACGAATATTCTCATCAACTTCTATAGTTGCACGGTAGTAAGCATATTGACTGGTTGCATCACACCCTGGTTTAGAAACATAGAAATTAGGTGCAGGAGTAGGCCATTCGGCCCTTTGAGCCTGCACCACCATTCAATATGATCATGGCTGATCATCCAACTCAGTATCCCGTACCTGCCTTCTCTCCATACCCTCTGATCCCCTTAGCCACAAGGGCCACATCTAACTCCCTCTTAAATATAGCCAATGAACTGGCCTCAACTACCCTCTGTGGCAGAGAGTTCCAGAGATTCACCATTCTCTGTGTGAAAAACGTTTTTCTCATCTCGGTTTTAAAGGATTTCCCCCTTATCCTTAAGCTGTGACCCCTTGTCCTGGACTTCCCCAACATCGGGAACTTGGCAACTTGAATGTCCAGGAATGAAGGAGATTACAAGTTGTGGTCCTTGCCCAGTCCATGACAGGTACTGACCTCCCCACCATAGGAGGCGCTGCCTCAAAAAAGTAGCCAGAATCATCGTAGACCCAAACCAAAGATCTTGCTCTGGTATCTTTGAGACAAACTACCCTGGCCATTGTCACATTTCCTGTTTACCATCACGAACTTACGGAATAGCTTTCCCCAACTACCACCAGGCTCCTGAACACTCCACAACACTAACCTATGTACCATGTTCGGGTGCACTAAGGACTTTGGGCTTTTTTGTACTCTTATTCTGATCATTAATGATTTGTTTCTATTTATTATATATTATCTATGTGTGTTGCGTTAACAGGCCTGTTGTGCAAGTAAGAATTCCATTGTTCCCTTGTCGGTACCTATGACAATTGTGACAACACTCTTGACTGAAGTTTAAATTTATAGCGGTGCTGTAGCAATGATGTCATTAGTTTTTCCTCTGTTTACACACCTGGTGCAAGATTAGGTCAGTGAAGCGGTCGACAATGCTCTATCCATTTGCAGTATTCACTAAATCAGAACATTAAAAAAGACACGTTATTTTTTATTTTTTAAAATGCAAATAAAAAACTGGGAAAAAGAAAAAAAACAAAACGAATCATGTGCTGCTGGAAATGTAATGTCAATGAAACACAAAATTGATTTATCGTGACGTCTGTAGTATCCAACGGCTGTGGGGAAGATCCCTTCAAACCATTGGTGCCGTGGTTATTAATAATTCCATGAGAGGCTGGAGCCAGCCGATGAATACGACTGGGCAGTTGTTTGTCCTTGAAAGCGACAGCAGAAATGTGCTGGCTGCATGAGTGAGCCGTGCAAGCAGTGGTGCCTTGATCACAGCTGCGAGATGGATCCGGATGGCAGGGGCTGCTGTGCTCCACGAAGGAGACACCATTGTCTGGAAAGCAAATGTTACATGTGTTTGTCCGTGGACTAAACCCACAGGAAAGGGGTGAAAGGACTTCGAAAGGGTGCAAAAGGCAAAGAGTCTGTGCGCAGCTCAGTAGGTGGAGGACGATGGCCAGCGCTTGGAGAGGGCGAGCGGTGGTGTTTGTGTGGTGTGCCGGCGGCCGACGATCCGCGCTGTATCCATTCCCCGCTCGAGTCCTCGGCTTCGCTGCAACCCGACTGAGTGCCGGCGATTCGACGAGGTGGCGGTCCACCTCCTCCATGACAGGCTATTCTGAACTAAGCAGGGAAAGATCTAAAACTATCTCCTCCTTCTACAATCAATCCGCGATAGATGCAGCAGCTGAAAAGGTCACGATAACAAATCTTTTGTCTTTCTCAAGTTTCTGTTCTGAAAGGTGGGACGGGGGTGGCTGGAGAGTTTTCAAATTGATTACAACAGCTATTCTTATATAATATCTGACCCTGTGTTTCATACATAGTGGGTGAAATAAAATCCCAGTTTAAACTTGAACAGGGGTTCAATTGCTGAGGTAAACATTTCAATGTTTTTTTGTGTAGGACGGATCCAGTATTTTGTGAGTATTATAATGTTTCTTGCGGTACTGAGTTCTAAATTGGCGCATCGCATGGTCGACCTCACTTGTGACAGTAAAAACCCAGCTCCCTGCCCCCCCCCAACCTGTTTTCCGTATGCAGACTTTGTTTACTCTGAACATTTTTTTCTTTCAATTGCTGCTGTTCGGAAGTAAGAAACTAACCGAGTGGTATGTTCTGTTTTTTTGTGATCGAGATTCACAATAAAGAGGTGTTTTAAAACGATTCTGAACTGCACGACATATCTGGCAGCTCTGCTGTGCTCTGATCCAAGTCTTTGGGAGACTTGTTTACTTCACTTCTCACGCATATGACCGCTGTTATGACGATGAATCTGCTCGAGGAGGAAATTTCACCCTCCCCCCCCTTGCAGATTTTTGGAAGAAAAAAACTATTTTGTTTCTTCCGAAAACACCCACAATGAGTCATAGAGTGATACTGTGTGGAAACAAGCCCTTCGGCCTAACTTGCCCACACTGGCCATCATGTCCCAGCTACACTAGTCCTACCTGCCAGCATTTGGTCCATATCCCTCCAAACCTATCCCATCCATGTACTTGTCCAACTGTTTCTTAAAAGTTGGGATAGTCCCTGTCTCAACTACCTCCTATGGCAGCTTGTTCCATACATCCTCCACCCTTTGCCTGAAAAAGTTACCCCTCAGATTCCTATTAAATCTTCCCCCCCCCCTTCGCCTTAAACCTATGTCTTGTGGTCCTCGATTCACCTACTTTGGGCAAGAGAATGTGCATCCACCTGATCTATTCCTCTCACGATTTTATGCACCTCATTAAGATCACCCCTCATCCTCCTGTACTCCAAGGAATATAGTCACAGCCTACTCAACCTCTCCCTATAGCTCAGACTCTTCATTCCAGGCAACATCCTTGTAAATCTTCTCTGTACCCTTTCCAGCTTGACAACATCTTTCCTATAACACAGTGCCCAGAACTGAACACAATACTCTAAATGTGGATATTGAAACAGGAACGTGGGTGGTGTTGAAATCAACTCACCCACCGCCCTGAATAAGGTGACCACCTTCCAAAATTATTTTAATTGTCTTCTCTCCTCTCTTGCTATGCATTCTAGTCTGTACACTAGCCCTGCCTGTATCAATGTCTATATCAGGTACAGCAGTTGGGGCTAACCAGGGTGATATTTCACCCTCTACTCATTCACTCCCCTGACCGAATCAAGCATGACATTTTAGCTTGGTAAAATAAGTTAATTGGCTTCATCAACTTCAATCTGGTTTTGTTAGAATTTTACATTTTGGAACCATGTGATTCAATGATTTAAATTCTGATTCATTTTGGACCATGAGACATTGGAACAGAGTTAAGCTATTTGGCCCATCAAGTCTGCTGCACCATTTGATCATGGCTGATCTATTTTTCTCAACCCCATTGTTCTAAAGCCTTCCCCTTGTAACATTTGCCACCCTTACTAATCAAGAAACTATCAATGTCTGTACTTTGCCAATGAAATGGAGGGCAGGAATTTGACTTCCAATTTCCTTAACCTATTCATGGTCCAAAGATAGTAAAGTGCAATTCTTATCTGCTCTAACAGAATATCTTGTACAAAAACAAAGCATCTCTGGTTCAATTGTTTAAACTCAAAAGTTTGTTAGGCTACTTCTGTATTATTGCTTTTGGGTCTGAACACAGACTGAACGATTTCCTTCCTGGAAACTATTGAAACAGGTGTATTTTTATTTGGATCCTACAGCTTCATTGGCACTGTTACTTATATAAGATTTTTATTCTTTATTAATTGAATTCAAATCATCGAGCTGTAGTAGTGGGGATGGTCCTTTGGTCAAGCAATTTACCAATATTCAATTAGCGAGTGGAATGAAACCCAAGAATTTTAACTTGCGGCTGGGCGCATGCTGTCCAGTTGGGTATTCAGGAGCAGGGGGTGCTCAGTCGGTTGTGTACAGTCTTGGTGAATGTGTGATACGAATTAAGAAGTTGCATGGTTCAGTCTTGATAAGCATGCAAATTTCAGGCTGTATGATGCAGACTGGATAGGCACAAGTAGTATTGCATCACATTGGATTAATAATTAATTTGGGGAGTAATATGTCAAAATTTCATAACAGCATTACACATTTGCAGAGTAGCAAAGCACACTTTATATAAAATTCACGAAATGTGTAGTATCATACAGGAAAATATACAACACATTTTGGAGCAATGAAATGCATTTGGGAATTGTGTAGCACTTTTCATAGGGTGGTGCATCACTCCAGGGTGTGTACATTTGTAAAATAATGCAATAAGGGTGAGCAAGCCATAGGTGTCAGTACCATCTATTCGTGTATAATTCAGATTTTCTAATGACGCATAACAACATAAAAAAATACAGGAAATGTTCTGCAGGCTGAGCAGCATCAATTGAGTTGTCGAGGACTCTTCATCAGACCTTGGTAAAAGGACAGCTGAGTGATGGGATGCAGTCTAAAGTTGTCAACATAACAAAAACTTAACTTGGAACAAATTAAATAAAATACAGCCACATCTGTGGAAAAAGATTTGCATACCAATCACTCTCTCCTCCCACAGCACTCTTCTGTGCAGCCAAGGGGATTGCAACACCTGTCCTGTTACCTTTTCACACCTTCCAGGGATCCATACGGGTAACACAACCATTCACTTGTACTTCCAAGTTGGTCTAATTCATTGGCTGGTCACCGATTGAGTGACTGCTTTGCAGAAAAATCTCCATTCAGTTCCAAGGGCAACCTTGAGCTTCCGGTCACCTGTCACTTTAATTATCTTGACTGCACTCACGCTAACTTCTGGCATCCTTGCATATTGCTCAAATAATAAGCTCAAGGAACAGCATCTCGTCTTCCAACTAACATTACTATCTGCAGCACTTACCTGAAGTTCTTCAACTCAATATTATTTTTGCACAGACACTACATAGAAACATAGATTGGATTTAAGAGAGAGTTAGATAGAGCTCTAGGGACTAGTGGAATCAAGGGATATGGGGAGAAGGCAGGCACGGGTTATTGATTGGGGACGATCAGCCATGATCACAATGAATGGCGGTGCTGGCTTGAAGGGCCGAATGGCCTCCTCCTGCACCTATTTTCTATGTTTCTAATAGTAATCATAAAGCAAGATCATACTTTAGTTGAGGTGCTTTCAAGCTAATTTTAGGAACTAGAACAGATCCCTCCTCAGTATAAATAAGAGTTAGTTTGGCAAGTGGAAAACTAACTCTTATTTATACTGAGGAGGGATCTGTTCTATTTCCTAAAATTAGCTTGAAAGCACCTCAACTAAAGTATGATTAAACAGGAGGTAGATTATGTATCCTTACAGAAGGAAATATGCAGCAACCAAAATTTGAACATGAAGCTCCATGGACAACTATGGAGGTAGACTTTGACTTGGGTATGGACTGCATAATTTCCACCAAAAACTAATTAAGAGCAGCTACCCAAATCCTGTGGCTGCCCAATGGATAGAAGCTGTCGTTGTGCTGTGACTCACCTCCTACTATCTCTTAAAGCTTTTACCCATCTGCAAGACACAAACAGGAATATAGTGGCTCTACATTTGTATGGATGAATGTAGCACCAATTCCACAACCTCCATTGTCCTGGAGGGGGTGTATAGGATCATGTACGAGCCCTTTCGACATAAATGCTAGCATTGCATTTGCTTTCTTTACTACTGATTCGACTTGTAAATTAACATTTTGGGAATCATGCAAAGTCCCAAGTCCCTTTGTAGCTCCAATTTCTGGCTTCTCTCCCTATTTAGAAAGTAATCTACACCTTTATTCCTACTACCAAAATACATGACCAAATCATCACTTTGCTACACTATATTCCATCTGCCACTTCTCTGCCCACTCTCCCAACCTGTCCCAGTCCTTTTGCAGAGTCCCTGCTTTCTCCACACTACCTGCCCCTCCACCTATTTTCGTATCCACAAACTTGGCCACAAAGTCTTCAATCTCCTCGTCCAAATCATTAATATACAAAGTGAAGAGTAGCGACCCCAGCACAGACCCCTGCGGAACTCCTCTAGTCACTGGCAACCAACCAGAAAAAGCTCCCTTTATTGCCACTCTTTGCCATCCAGCCAATCTGCTATCCATGCTAGTATCTGCCCTTTGATACCATGGGCTCTCATCTTCCTTAGCAGCCTCCTATGTGGCACCTTATCAAAGGCTTTGAAAATCTAGGTATACAATATATACTGACTCCCCCTTGTCCTGCTATTTACTTCTTCAAAGAATTCCAGCAAATTTGTCAGGCAAGACCTCCCCTTCACAGTCATGCTGACTTCGGCCTATTTTATCGTGAACTTCTAAGTACTCCGTAGCCTCATCTTTTATAGTGGACTCTAAAATCTTACCAACCACCAAAGTCAAACTAGCCGGCCTATAGGTCCCACTATTTTGCTTTGCTCCCTTCTTGTGCAGCGTGGTAATGGCAATTTCCCAATCATCTGGAACTACTCCTGACTCTAGTGATTCTTGAAATATCACTATCAATGCCTCCACAATCTCTAAAGCCACCTCTTTCAGAACCATAGGGTGCAGTCCATTTGGTCCAGGTGACTTATCAGTTTCCCAGGTAATATCCACCTGTATATCGGCGAATCCAAGTGCAGGCTCAGCGATCGTTTCGCTGAACACCTCCGCTCAGTCTGCCTAAACCTACCTGATCTCCCGGTTGCTCAGCATTTTAACTGCCCCTCCCATTCCCGATCTGACCTTTCTGTCCTGGGCCTCTTCCATTGTCAGAGTGCGGCCCAGCGCAAATTGGAAGAACAGCACCTCGTATTTCGCTTGGGTAGCTTACACTCCAGTGGTATGAACATTGACTTCTCCAACTTGAAGTAGCCTTTGCTTTCCCTCTCCATCCCCTCCCCCTTCCCAGTTGTCCCACCAGTCTTACTGTCTCCAACTACATTTTACTGTATACCGCCCACTCCCCTGACATCAGTCTGAAGAAGGGTCTCGACCCGAAATGTCACTCATTCTTTCTCTCCAGAGATGGTGCCAGTCCTGCTGAGTTACTCCAGCAATTTGTGTCTACCTTCTCCCTAGTAATAGCCACTCCACTAACTTCCACCCCGACTCTTGAATTTCAGGCACATTGCTGGTGTCTTCCACTATGAAGACTGATGCACAGTTAAGTTATTCAACTCCTCTGCCATTTCTTTATTCCCCATTATCATTTCTCCTGCATTATTTTTCAGCGGCTTAACGTCCACTCTTGCCTCTTTCTTGCTCTTTATATAGCTGAAGAAACTCGTGCCACCCTCTTCTATTATAAGCTAGCTTACCTTCATATTTCATCTTTTTGCCCGTATTGCCTTTTAGTTACCTTCTGTTGTTCTTTAAAAGCTTCCCAATCCTCTGGTTTCCCAAAACTCAGGGATCAGACAGCCGGTCGGTACATGCACTGTGTCCACTGGATATGATACGTGAGATGGAAGTAGAGATTACAATCCAGCAATTTACACCTCTGCGTTACCCATGGAGTCATAGTGATATGCCACCAAAACACAACACCAAGACCATGCTGACCATCAACCACACATTTACACTAATCCTACATTAATCCCATTTTATTCTCTCCTTGTTTTCATCAACTCCCCCCAGATTCTACCATTTGCCGACAACCAGAGGCAATTTGCAATGGCCTAAAAACCTACTGTCTATGGTGTGTGGGAGGAAACCTGAGCTGCCAGAGGAAATCCATGTATTTCCAGGGAGAACGTGCAGACTCCACAGACCGGAGTGAACCCAGGACTATGACGCTGTGAGGCAGCAGCTCTACTAGTTGTCCCACCGTCCACTGGGACCCTGAGGATTCAGTTGGCCCTGGAGAGCACGATTGTGCTGTCCTCCTTCAGGATTTCAGGATCTCTCTTCTTCCCCCACTCCCTGCCCATTCCCAAGCTCACCCACACTCCACGGCCTGCATTCCCACAGATGCCATCGGACGGCAGCCCCTCCAAGAGTGTGCCCATTGAGACCCCATACCAGATAACCACTGTCCCTCTGTGTAGACGGGAACTCTTCCAACAGCCTGGTTCCAGTCACACGTGGGCACTGTCATAGAGTTAGGCCATGCATGTCTGGCAGGCTGGCACTCTCAAAAAGCTACGGCTGTAAATTATTAAACAGTACACACATAATGTAGAAACAAGGAACTGCAGATGTTGCTTTACAAAAAAACAACACAAAGTACTGGAGTAGCTCAGCGTGTCATGCAGCATCTCTGGAGAACATGGATAGGTGATGGTGAGAGCCAGGATCCTTCCCTTATATACACATATTTTGTTTTGAAATTGTATTTATTATTTTGTGAATTATATTGACACTGATTTGACCCTGTCTCACAAATCATTTATTTTAACTAGGCCTTGGACTTAATGTTCAGGACATTTAGAAAATAGTAAATGCATTGCATAATTAGGATTGTTATATTTAGCTTTTATGCTGGAATTTTAGTCCAATGAAAGATATGCTAGCACTAAGAAACCACTTAGGTTATTCAGACATGGCAGCCATTGTATCCCCATCTAATCATATTAAAGGAGGTCTCCAAAACATTGCTGAAAGGGCTCTTGCACACTAAGTATCTTGAAGGTAGAGAAGTCAATGTTCATACGGCTGGGGTGTAAACTACCCAAGCGAAATATGAGGTTACCCCAGCGGTAACAGCGCAAATTGGAGGAACAGCACCTTATATTTTGCAGCTCTATGACAGTGCCCACATAAACAAACAATAATGGTACAATAATAGTCTATGTAGTTCAGAGGCTATTTGGAGGTTGTAGTGTTTAATAGCCTATTGGCTGTAGGGAAGAAGCTGTTCGTGAACCTGGAAAATATAGGCTCCTATACCTTCTTCCAGGGGTGAAATTAGTGTGTGGCCAGGGTGGTGTGGGTCTCTGATGATGCTGGCTACCTTTTAGAGGCAGCGACTTCGGTAAATCCCGTTGATGGTGGGGAGGTCAGATCCCGTGATGGACTGGGCAGTGTTCACAACTTTTTGCAGTCTTCTTCACTCCTGGGCATTCATGTTGCCGACCCTGGCCGTGATGCAACCAGTCAATATGCTTTCTACTATACACCTGTAGAAGTTCAGGAGAATCCCCTCTGACGTACAAAGTGCTCAGATGGAGGTTAAGGTTCCACATGCTTGCGTTGGGCCACTTTATCACAGTGCAGGAAGCCACAGGCAGGGCAGAGAGAGAATTAGCCCATAACACAGATAAAAAATCTGCACCTAACTGGCAGGCACTAGGAAGCTCAGGATCACTCCAGCTACTGAACACAGTTGCTCCGTAACGGAGGCCGATCTGTATCTCACTAATTTCAGCATTTAAAAAACCAAATTCTTCAGTTGTCCTCATTCATCTATTAACTGCTCCACAAGCATCGAGCCACCTGGAAAACCTTGGTTACCTCCCAGCATGGATCCTCCCTCTGACCTTCTTCAACTTAACGCACTCGCACTTCCTCACTTCTCCAGTTCTGATGAAGGGTCTCTGACACTCCACTTCTCCGCCACAGATGCTGCCTGGCCAGCCGAGTATTTCCAGCAGTTTTTGTTAATATTAGAGGTTTAAAGTGATGGCAGTAGAACCAAATGCGGCATGGCATGAAATACCTTTAAATGATCTGGAATACCCTGATTAACAGGGGAGTGGTGGTGAGTTTCGTAATTACATGTGGGATTTGGATAAAAAAATTAGGGATCCTCAGGAAGAAAATGCAGGGCGGTTGGGTAAAAGCAGAATGATTAATTGAATTGAACTGCAGAAGATTTGGCACAGGTACAAAGGACTCTTCCTGTGCTATGTCACATTACAATTGCAGTACATTTGAAGGAATATTGCGACATTCTTAAGGATTAGTGTTAACATTTTCTGGGACTGTGTAAAATCAAGATTGTTGTTACATATCCTGGGAATGTACTGCACATTTGGATAGGGACGGTGCATTCGGTGTGTTGGGGATTAGACTGGCACTTTCAAAGGCTGAAGTGTTTTCTACTGATACCACTGGGTTTCCAACTGGGTGGCCAGTATCTATAACGGGTCTGTGGTAAACAGTGTCTATTACGGACTAATGAAAGCTGTTCACTCAGTTAAAGTGTCTTTGCAAGAGTCTACTTGATATATTAAGCAGAACTCATGATGGAATTGCAGCAGCTCTTCCAGATAAATCATAGGGCCATCGCCAGTAGAACATTGTGTGCAATGACCCCAGCCAATGATGGCAGCCTCCTGGCTGGAGGAATTACCCAGTCAGAACTGGCTGTCCAGAATAGTTGTGTCACCATTTGCAGCCCAGTGCAGTACACTTGAGATAAGTATAACACGAGTATAATACAAAGGGGCGGCATGGTGGCGCAGCGGTAGAGTTGCTGCCTTACAGTTAATGCAGCGCCAACTATGGGTGCTGTCTGTACGGAGTTTGTACTTCTCCCCGTGACCTGCGTGGGTTTTCTCCGAGATCTTCGGCTTCCTCCCACACTCCAAAGCCGTACAGGTATGTAGGTTAATTGGCTTGGGAAATGTTTTTAAAAAATTGTCCCGCGTGGGTATAGGATACTGTTAATGTGTGGGGATTGTTGGTCGGCGTGGACCCGGTGGGCCGAAAAGGCCTGTTTCCACGTATCTCTAAACTAAACAAAAACATTTCAGAAAGTTGTACACAAACCAGAAAATAGTTCACACAAAGAGGATTCCACTCTTCCATCATAGATGAGGCCCTCACATGGGTCTCCGGTGTCCCGCAACTCTGCTCTTTCTCCCCCAGTCGCAACAGGGATAGAGTCCCCCTAGTCCTCACCTTTCACCTCATCAGACTTCGCATACAGCACATAATCCTCTGACATTTTAGCCACCTCCAACAGGATCCCACCTCTAGCCATATCTTACCATCTCCACCTCTTTCCACTTTCTGCAGAGACCGTTCTCTCCACAACTCTGGTTAACCCATCCCTTCCCATCCAGACTACCCGCTTGAGCTGGAATATCTCCATCCCCCTCCCCCTCCCCCACCGCCTTTATAAATGCCACTTTCAAATGCGAGTGATAGCCCTATTGTTAGTGACTGACCACATCAAACCCAACACTAGGATTTTGAGCCCTGTGACCACATGAACAGATGAACGTATGAAACAAAAGTAGGACTGGGCCAGTCGGCTCCTTGTACTTGCTCCTCCATTGGACGGCTGGCCCCAGCCATTTAACTTCAGCGGCCCTTTTATGCAGTATTTTTCCATTCCTTAATTCCTTTACCAATCAAAAATCTATTCACAAACTCAACAACAAAGCCTCCGCACTTCCTGCCGCTGGAGAATTCCAGAGGTTCACATGGTGAAGACGTTTTTTCTTATCGTCTGAAGAATGGTACCCGATCTGAAATGTTACCTACATTTGTTCTCCTGAGATGCTTCCTGACCCGCTGAGTTACTACAGCACCTCATGTCTCTCGTATTATCTATATCCTGATTGCTGAACACTTTTTGGATGCTGAACATAGGCACCCAAACCAGGAAAAACATTTACTCTGTGCAAAATTCTTATGCATTTTGACATCTCAGTGAGATCACATCTCATTCTTCCAAACTTGAGACAAGACACTCAGTTTGCTTATGCCCCTGTCCCACTTAGGAAGCCTGAACGGAAACCTCTGGAGACTTTGCACCCCACCCAAGGTTTCCGTGCGGTTCCCGGGGGTCAGCCTCCCAACCTGCTTCCACTACCTGCAACCTCCGGCAACCACCTGCAACCTCCGGGAACCGCACGGTAACCTTGGGTGGGGCACAAAGTCTCCAGAGGTTTTCGTTCAGGCTTCCTAAGTGGGACAGGGGCATTAATCTCCTCTATGGAGAAGTCTCCATTTTAGGATGTAATCTGGTGAACCTTTGTGGTAAACTTTAGTTTCCTTCCCATACAAGTACAACCTTGGATAGGAACACCAAACCTGTAAACAATATTCTAGGTACAGTCCCTCCAGGTGTTATATATATGGCACAAGTAGATAAGGTGGTCAAGAAGGCTTTCAGCACATTGGCCATCATCAGTCAGAGTATTGAGTATAAACATTGGGAAGTCATGTTACAGTTGTAAAAAACATTGGTGAGGCCATGTTCAGAGTATTGTGTTCAGTTTTGGTCACCGAGTTATAGGAAAAATGTTGTTGAAGTTGGAAACAGTGCAGAGAAGTTTATGAGGCTGTTGCCAGGTCTCAAGGGCCAGAGCTGTAGGGAGAGGTTGAGCAAGCTAGGACTTTATTCCTTGGAACGCAGGAGATGAGGGGTGATCTTATGGAGGTGTATGAAACCATGAGGGGAATAGATGGGGCAAATGCACAGAGCCTTCTTCCCCAGAGCTGTAGGGGAATCAAGAACCTAGTTGGTTTAAGGTGAGAGTGGAAAGTTTAGTATGAACCTGAGAGGCAACAATTGTTACACAAAGGGTGGTAAGTATATGGAACAATGTTTGAAAAAATATTTGAACAGATACATAGATAGGACAGGTTTAGAGGGATATGGGCCAAGCGCAGGCAGGTGGGACTAATGTAAATGGGACATGTTGGTTGCTGTGGGCAAGTTGGGCTGAAGGGCCTGTTTCCACACTATGACTAATTGCAATCTTTATTCTTGCACTGAAATCTTGCAATTAAAGCCTCCTTGTTGCCTTTCTTGGTGCACCTCCATGTTAATTTCAAGCAACTTGTGCAGCAGGCGGCACGGTGGCGCAGCAGTAGAGTTGCTGCCTTACAGCATCAGAGACCCGGGTTCGATCCCAGCTACGGGTGTTGTCTGTATGCAGTTTGTACATTCTCCCTGTGACCGTGTGGGGTGCTCCAGTTCCTTCCCACACTCCAAAGTCCTACAGGTTTGTAGGTTTATTGGTTTTGGTATTTCGGTAATTGTAAAATTATCCCTAGTGTGTAGGATAGTGCTAGTGTATGGGGTGATTGCTGGTTGGTGCGGACTCAGTGAGTTGAAGGGCCTGAATGAATGATTTCACTGTCTTGTTTTTCTAGGCATCGGTGCGACTGACACCCACTACCATGTTGTATTCAGGGAAATCGCCAGATGGAAGTCATATCCTGGTAAGCTGCGTGAATTTTGGAATTCATTGGCCAGGGAAGGAAGGGCCAAGGAAAAATGACATTGGTTGTTAACCCATCAATATGATCAATTAAGTATTAAGTGTTCAGAAGCATTTATGGATACATTATTTTAAAATGGTCAATTATGTTACGTCCTCAACAGAGATCACTTTGCCATCTTTTCTACAAATGATAATGCAATTTATTTCAAGGACTATAACAGCATTTAAAAGACATTTGCTCAAGTACATGGATAGGAAAGTTTTAGAGGGATATGGGCCAAAATGCAGGCAGGTGGGACAAGTACAAATGGGGCATCTTCTTCAGCAAGGGCGTTGGGCCCAAGGGTAGGTTTCCATGCTGTATGACTCTAAGTGGGCTCCTAACAAAGGGCTCTCAAGCCTGTCTGTACAATGCACAAAAAAAACAAGTTGTGGAGATAGAGTCGTAGAGTGTTACAGTGTGGAAACAGGCCCTTTAGCCCGACCAACATACCTTATCTACACTAGTCCCACCAGCCTGCATTTGGCTCATATCCCTCTTAGCCTATTTTATCCATGCACCTTTCTGAATGTTTCTTAAACATTTCCATAGTACCTGCTCTGACCATAGATGTTAGGCATGTGGTTCCCAGGCTTTTCCCTGGATCTCTTTGAGATGTTTTTTTTGAGCCAACTTTGTGCAGGTTCTGAGAGTGATAATGTTCAGACATTACCAGGCTATAGACTTTGGCAGGAGAATTTTGCACATCCTAAAGTCATTTCTCCTATGTCCAGCATGCATATACAAAGGTATTAAAAGTGTATAGGTTTAGTTTGTTTATGGCATTGGTCTTATTAGCAATTTGTGGTGCTCACTCCCAGAAGAGCCAGCTATTGATTATGCTTAATAATTAATTAAGTGTAATTAATTTCCACTTTTTGACGGCTTAGGCTAAAGTTTACTTAAAACATCAGGTGCATCACTGTTACAGTCTTAGGGAAGATTTCTATGCAACTCTCTGTGAAACAAACCTTAAGTAGACTGCCCCAAACTGCATTTCCAGTGGAATATTAATGGCATAGAAGAATATCTGTGCCATTCATAAGGAGCTAGTCAGTCCAATGCCACCTTCCTGCACTAAATCTGTAATCATGTGGGCAAGGCTCACGTACCATCCAAGTTGATTATGATGAATAATCTTTAACTCTATGCACTGAGTTCCAAATTCTTTCCATTCTCCACAATTAATTCTTATCACCCTTTGTAATGAAAAATAATTAATTATCTCCTCTAATCTTTTTCCCACTTTTTAATTCCATGCTCCCCATTTTGGCTCCATTGCCAAGGAAAATAGGGATTTTCTTTGCTTACTATATCCATCATGTCCATGCCAACACCCAATTGGGCAATCCTATCATCCTATTCTCCTTTTAATTCTAGGTTGTATCACATCTTATTGTCCCTCACTTAGACATAGAAACATAGGCGCAGGAGTAGGCCATTCGGCCCTTTCAAGCCAGTCATTTCAAATTCTATCAATCAATCAATCAATCAATCAATGATCATGGCTGATCATCCAAAATCCGTACCCCGTTCCTGCTTTCTCCCCTTATCCCTTGATTCTGTTAGCCCTAAGAGCTATATCTCACTCTCTCTTGAATACCTCCCAGTGAATTGCCCCCACTTTGAATGAGGACTCCCCTCATTCTTCTAAACTCCAGCGAGCACAGGCCCAGTGCCGTCAAACGCTCATCATATGTTAGATCTGATGGAGATGCTGCTCACTTGAATTGTGCTGCAAAATTATTACTATTCACTGCAATTTATTCAGAAATGTTAATTTTCTTAACAGTTCTAAGGATGCACACCCAAGTATAGGAGTAATATATTGCACAGATTTTGAAATCCTTTAGACTTTGGATACCTTCAGTAAGATAATAAAGTAGCAGATAAGAGACCCTGCAGAAATCTGAGAGGTGTGTTGAACTTTGCCTTTGAAGCCTGACTTAAATCAAACAGGTTTCCTTCCACATTGAATGTAGGTGCAAAGATAACACACATTCATGCATGTCGGAGTCATTAATAATTTAAGGCTTGCATTTCTTATTGATTTTTCAGAAGAGTGCCAAGTACCTGTACAAAGAATTACCTGTCCGCATTGCCCATCGGATTAAGGGATTTCGGAGCCTTCCTTTCATCATTGGCTGCAATCCCACAGTTCTGCAGGTGGTAAGTACAATCTACTGAGAAGCAAATCATGTTAGAACCACTGCTAAACTCAATGTTAGTACTGAATGGAGGGAAATTTTGAAACACATTTTCTGACCATTGTGCTCTTAAGGACAATCTGACAGTGGTATTTAAACAGTACATGGATAGAATTGAAATGTTTGTATTAGTTCAAGAGTTTAAAGCATAATTTTATGCTTGACCATGCTAAAAACAAAGGATTAAAGTCTATTTTATGTGAATGGAATAAACAAAGCGATTTAAGCTATTTAAACAAGCAAATGGGGAAAAACAAGAGCCATTGAAGGAGAAACTTGCAGGATATTAGAGACATTTAGAAATATCCAGAGAAGACACTGAGAAGAAGTACTTCTGCTTCATGCAAAGTGACACATGACCTGAGAGGACAGGATTGAATGTGGTCTATTGCGCTGTGTGGCAACGACTCTAGTAATCACTGGGTCATCAGTTTAGCCTATGGACATGACCTCTGCTTTGAAACGTTTTTCACTATTTAAAAAGTTGCAAAGGCTATTTGCTATCTGGAGATATTTAAAGCAAGCAACCCAGCGAGCAAAAAGAATGAAATGACTTCATTACGATTACTTCATCAAGTATTCACACATAGTGAATTGCATCGACTGGGTTTGTTTCTCTTGGAGGCTGAGTGGGGACCCGATAGAGGTACACAAAGTTCCGAGATGTATCGGGAGGCTAGTTGGGAGGAAATGTTCTCTCATCAGAACATAGACACAAAAAGTTGGAATAACTCAGCGGGTCAAACAGCATCTCTGGAGGAAAGGAATAGGTGAGCCTTCTTCAGGCTGAGAGCCAGGGGAAAGGGAAACGAGAGATATAGATGGTGATGTAGAGAGATATAGAGCAAAGGAATTAAAGATATGCAAACAAGTAATGATGATCAAGGAAACAGGCCATTGTTAGCTGTGTGTTAGGTGAGAACGAGTCATAGATAATGAGACTCAACAAGATGACTTTGAAGCTGGTACAACTTGGTTGGGGGAGTGATGGAGAGAGAGGGGGGATGCAAGGGTTACTATATACAGGTATGCAAAACCAGAGGTTGGAGGTAAAGGTAAGAGGTTGTTCCAATGGGGAACACTTCATTAATTCACTGCTGCACCTCCTGCAACTTCTTCATTTTTGCCTGTCACTAACTTCTTTGTGAGCAGAGCTATAATGCCTGGTGCGTGTGACCTGTTACCCTGCTGTGACCACACACTCAGCCATGTCACTTCTGAATGACAGAAGATGATGCTGCTGCTATTTTGTTTATTGTGGGAAAAGATTTGTTGATGTGAATGCTTGTATTTTTCAGCATGAATTATACATCAGGGCCTTCCAGATGCTGTCAGATTTCCCACCAGTGAGTATATCTGAGCCTGTCTTCTCACCATCCCTTCTCCTCTTCCTTATTCCATTGAGATGGATCTTCCTGTTATGTGAGACAAATGTTGTACCTCTTGTGGTAAAACAGCAATTCCCTTTTTACGATCATTCCCTCAGGTCACCAATGGGAAGACGGAGACACAGTACGGAAAGTTGGTCCAGCAGCTTCTGGATGATCACAAAGATGTTGTCACGATGCTGGCTGAAGGTTTCAAAGAATGCCGTAAACATATTCAGGTAGCAAGATTCTGTCATTGCATATATATTCTCAATAAAGCATTTAACTGAGCTCTTGTGTCCATTCCATATCCCCTTCCCTCTCAAAAGACCAGAGGCCATAGCCTCAGAATAAAAGGACATACCTTTAGAAAGGAGATGAGGAGGAATTTCTTCAGTCAGAGGGTGATGAATTTATTGTCACAGAAGGCTGTGGAGGCCAAGTCAATGGATATTTTTCAGGCAGAGATTGATAGATTCTTGATTAGCTAATTGTCTCTAGTGAGCAGGAAAGAACTAATGTATTGGTGATTGCTGGTCAGCGTGGGCTCGGTGGGCCGAAGGGCGTTGTATCTCCAGAGCCAAACTAAACTAAACTAAGGCAGTGATAGATTCTTGTTTCGTATGGGTGCCAGGGGTTTTGGGGAGAAGGCAGGAGAATGGGGTTGAGAGGGAAAGATAAATCAGTCATGATTGAATGACGGAGTAGACAATGGGCTGAATGGCCTAATTATGCTCCTATAATTTATCAACTTATGAAATTAATTTCTTAGCAGCAATTGCCAGCTGTTGGAGTGGCATAAGACACCCATGGTGAGGAGGGTGAGATGAGAGATACTGTGCCAATTAACACAGCAGCAAACTCTCCCGATTTGACCTGGAGTCTTCAGTAATTTATGAAAATTATTAAAGCTCCATAGATTTCCCAGAGCCCTCGCCATCCCCCACCTTTTCCGACTGGATGTTCCAAATGTCACACGTCATTGGGCTGCATGTAAAAGTCCCTGTATGTGACAAATCTGCCCCTATCCATAATCCTGATTGTACCTTGTAGGGGGCAGGGATTTGGCTGAATTACTTGTTGTAGAACTTACTCATGTAATCAGGTTTTTCAATATGGCAGCTCCAGTTGATGGTGACCCCCTCCCACTCGCCTGGATGTTGTCAGTAATACCATTCATTTGGTAAAAGGAGGTGTTCTTTCCTTTGACTTGTTGGGATGGATGTTTTCTGGCACATGTGTGATGTGAATTATGTTACCTGGAGACCAAGCTACACAGTTTTCGCTGGAACTTGACACATCGCACTTTATCCGGTGAACTGTGAATGGAATTGAACTTTGTGCATTCATCGGTCAACTTCTAACCTTAGATGGAGGAGAGACCAATATTGTATCAGCTTAAGGTGGCCGATCCCTGTGGACCTCTCATTAGCAGCGTTTTGGGTCTAACTTTAAAAATGCTTCCAAAATATAGAGACAGAGGAGATTGCAGATGCTGGAATATGTAGTAAAAAACAAACTGTTGGAGGAACTCAGCAGGTCAAGCAGCATCTATGGAGGCAAAGGGATAGTCAACGTTTTGGGTCAAGACCCTGTGTCAGGACTGAGTGTAGGGGGAGATGATCCCCTTTAAAGAGGTGAGAAGGAAGGTTGGCAGGTGATAGGTGTATCTCGGTGAGGAGGGAGATGATGAGCAGAATGAAAGGTCGACACAAAATGCTGGAGTAACTCAGCGGGACAGGCAACATCTCTGGAGAGAAGGAAAGGGCAACGTTTCGGGTCGAGACCCTGAAGGGATTCAACCCGAAACGTCACCCATTCCTCTCCAGAGATGCTGCCTGTCCCGCTGAGTTACTCCAACGTTTTGTGTCTATCGTGAGTGATAAGTAGAGGCAGATAAAGGAGAGAGAAAATAAAAGGGAGAAAGGGGACAAATGGAGCGAGGCAGGGGGAGGGGAGGCAACTGCAAACTATCTTCCTATTTTGATAGTTGCAACTTCAGCTAAACAACCACAGATGCATACACAAAAATGGTCAAAAATAACGTACTTGTAACACTTGTAGATAGGTTGTTTCCCACTGCCCCTCCCCCAAGGAAAATGTCTGAAGACTTGTAGCTTTGTTATGAATTTGCTGTGAAGGACATATGAATAGCATTGATGTCATAGAAACCACGTGTGCAGGGCCTGATCATCTAAGGTCAAAAAGAGCACAGTAAAGACTTTAATAAGCATGAGTAATTAGATCAACGTGTTCAGAGGGAGCCGTATTCTGATGAAAGGTCACTTTACATTTGGATTAAAATTTGGAGTCTTCATTAAAACGTCTGCCAATTATAGCAAAACTGGCTGTGTGTTTTTTATTGAGGAGTGATGTTCTAAGCTGCTCAAGGTATCAGAGGACAGGGTATGTGTGCAGAGAATTGCAAGCGGAGTTTGTTCTGGGGAAATCTGATGAAATGCATTTTGAGAGGGCAATACACAGACCTCGGAAGGTTTTATGAGAAATAGGTATGAAGTGTTTTGGATACTTGCTTTTATAGACTAAGGCATAGTATTTTGTGTTTTATGACTGTTGGCAGATCCCTCCTTGGATAAATAAAGTTCCATCGCCTAGTATAAAATGTAAGAGTAGAAATGTTATAGAACCTAATTAGGTAATAGCTAGAGAGCCCTGTGTAAGTTCTTGACTCCTTGGTACACGGTGGATTCGTGAAGGTGGCAGAGGGCGTTAAGGAGATGTATGGGGATGTCATGTATGCTGTTATAGTTATGAAGAAAGGCTAGCTTGACTGGCTCTTGTCTTTGGAGATCAAGGGAAGACTTGATTGTGTGTTCAAAGGAACGAGAGGCTTAGACAGAATGAATAGTTAGTACTTGGAGAGAGTTTGATAACCAGGGGGGTACGTAGATATAAGATGATTAGATCATTGGCAGAAGGGATGGAAGAGAAACAGGATATTAAAGAACACTTGAAGTAATGAGAGTCTGGAACTCGCAAAGTGCCTGGACGAGCATTTGAACAACTTACTAGGAAAAGCTGCAGGATCTAATTGCTGGTAAATGGAAATCAATAGAACTGCAGATATTGGAAATCTGAAATAAGAGCAGAAAATGCTGGCTAAACTCTGTAGGCCAGGCAGCATCTGTGGAAAGAAAAGCAGCCAATGTTTTAATTCTGCCACCCTTTGTTAAAAGAGGTTTTTGTCCGTGACCTGCTTTGGCAAAAGGCCACAGACTTGCCGTGTTGTCTGTTTCTCTTTCCACAGATGCTGCCTGACCTGTGTTTCTCCAGCATTTCCTGTTTTTGCAAGGTGATTGCAAGTCACTGACCTTGTGCTTTTGAAGCTGGGTGTGAGGGAGGTGAATAAAAGTGAGCTGGGGTGCCAAAGGCTTTCCTTTCATGTGGCCCTCTGCTCTATTCTGCTGCCAGTACTGCAATGTGGTCAGCACCAACCTGGGTTCAGTCCGTGGGACTAATGTAACATCGCTTGCCTGGCCCCTGCAACCTTCGCAGTGAGCTGTGGACTCCCCACGGGAATGTTCCCCCCATACTTCATTCTAAGGAGCTGCTTTGTTTTGCAGGACGAATCGTTAATCCGATCTTTCCTGGACAACACCTTGACCTCCCGCTTGGGAATTCGTATGTTGGCAACACAGCACCTGACCCTTTATGAGGATAATGTAAGTGCATAATGGGACGGTAAAAACTGATTGATTGATTGATTGATAGCTGGCACAGTGAGATTCTTTGTTTGCATACGGTACAAGTATGCAAGAGTCGCCACGTGAAGGACACCGACAAAGTTACAAAAGCATTCAATATTGTCCCTCTCCCCCCAACCCCCCCAGTCCACCTTTGTTCTCTGCGTCCCTCCCCCGCGCAGGGTCCCTCTTTCTTCTCGGCACCCCTCCGGCTCCCTCCTTGTTCTCGGCGGTGCCACCTCCACAGACCGCCAGGACGCACGGGGGCGACGGCTCTCTGACAACCCCGCTCGTCGCTGACGTCTCTCTGCGCTCTGTTGGTGACCGTTCCCGGTCGGCTCCGCTTCTACAAGATCTCAAGTAGCCTGCTCAGGAAGGTAGTGAGTTGCATGGTGACGTATATTTTCATTTGTAACTGAGCAGTTTGCAAGGAACCAGGTGAGCTGAAACAGCAATCGTCAGACAACCCAGCAGTGGTCAACCCACTGTGATCCTGTCACTGTCATGTTGCTTTAATACAAGTTCAGTTAGACTGCATCATTTACACAGCTATGTCCGCCTTGCTGATCTCTCTGGCAGATTTTCAACAAGGCTTCCAGGAAAAGTTTACTCATAAAACCATTTGCTGATTCATGGCAGCTGTCACCCAGATTTCACCGACGCCAGCACTCTGTAGCCTAAAGGCAGTATGTGACTGCTGCAGCTCTGATAATCAGGCACCCTTGAAAGTGCCGCCTATCAGATTTTCCGAACTATAGTTTGCCATTTTATAAACTGCTTACACAGTAATATAATAGATGTTAAAGTGGGCCTGCTGAGTCAGTAGGAAATGTACGAGCCTGTTGGACCTCAGTCCTGGCTGTAAACTGACCCTCACCTCCGTGACCCTGTGGTTCCAGACCCCAACCCCAGCTCCTGGCCCCCAGCTCTCCGGCAGCACCTGGGGCCCCCAGCTCTCCGCAGCACCTGGGGCCCACAGCCTTGTATGCTACTTTCGTATCTGCCTCTACCACCAACCTTGGCATCATGTTCCAGCCACTCGCCACCCTCTGTGTAAAAGGAGTTGCCCTGCACTTCTCCTTTAAACCTTGCCCCTCTCACCTTAAAGCTATGTCCTGTAGTATTTGATTTTTTTTTCCATCCTGGGAAAAAGGTTCTGACTGTCTACCATATTATGCCTCCCATAATTTTATATACTTCTATCTGGACTCCCCACCAGCTCCGGAGTTCCAGAGAAAACAATCCAAGTCCGTCCAATCTCCCTGTATCTAATATCTTCGAATCCAGGCATTGTTCTGGTAAATCTCTGCACCCTGTCCAAAGCCTCCACACCCTTCCTGTAATGGGACAGAGCTGCACACAATACTCAAATTCCACAGCAATGGTCCAGACAATTCAAGTTCCCTCTAACTTGCCAGGAAGCAGGTCTCACAGGCATTGTGAAAATCTGTTTCATTATCAGTTGTCTGCACTGTTCCCACATCTCACACACTTGCAAATTAGTCTAATGCGCGTGCAGTTCAAACATATGTTGAACATCATTGCATGTTACTGAGGATGTCCATGTTTTTATCCAGTTACAGGTACAGAAGGACCAGAACAAAAATGATCACCAGTGTGATCTATGTACTAAGTAAAATGAGAGCAGTTGATTTTAATCGTAAAACAGTTGTGCTAAATTATCTAGGGCAATACTTTGGCAGCCTGGGTTTTTGCTCATGTTCTTGTACTTGTGAGAATGCTGTTGACTTTTCTCACCCTGTTACTCATTCTTTCTGTGAATGGTTACAATTAATTATTTAGCTCTGTCAAGAATAATTTTTATATATTATCATATCTAAGTCCAGTTGTAAAGCCGTAAAACTGAGTGTAAGTGGCGAAGATGATCTTCGAATGTTCGGATGACCCAAAGTTATAATCATTCATTATTTTCCCTGTTCCACTATGGAACACTCATTTATCATTGCCTGAATACATTCTATGCAGATAATTGAACTAGGAACTGCTACTGCAGATTTGAAATGACCTGTTGCTGGATTGAGATGAAGTTTGGTGGGGGTTGCTCCAGTTTGGCATTAACACAGGCTATTTGGTCTAAACGACAACAGTGCTGTAAACTCAAGAAATCCCTTTCTTCAAATACTTTCCTGAAGACTGGTCTTTTTTTTTTTTCTGCAGCCTGACTTTGTTGGAATTATCTGCACACGACTTTCTCCAAAGAGGATCATTGAGAAATGGGTAGACTTTGCTCGGTGAGTGTTTCATTACAAGAGTGTTTCATTGAGAGGGATCCTCTGAATAAAGGCCGCTGGAGTGACACCATGTGAATAGCTGACACTTCTGCCTGGGAATGTTCTGTCTGTTGAAGTTTGTGGACATAAAATTGGGCTTGTGCTTTTCCCAAAGTTCATGGCCATTGGGATGAGGATTCTCTCTGCCTGTGCACACTTCATACAATGGCCCAAATCCACCAACCTCTGTTATAAGTGTCCATCTTCACCGAATTACATATTTATGTAAATATGTCAATACAAAATGACATTTGCACATGACATACCCCCTGGACATGCTTGGGCAGCTTACAATCTAGCAGTGGGAATATTGATTCCTCTAACTTCAAGTGACCCCTCTCTCTCTGTCCCTCCCCCACCCTAGTCATCATACTAGTTTCACTATCTTCCTGTTGTATTTCACCGTCTGTATAACTCATTATCGCCTACCACACAGCCAACAATGGACCATTGTGCGCTCCACTATTCCTTGATCATCACTGCTTTTTGCATATCTATCATTCATTTGTTCAATGTGCCGTCTACACCTCTCGTCTCCCTTTCCCCCGACTCTGTCTAAAGAAAGGTCTCGAACCGAAACTTCACCTATACCTTTTCTCCAGAGATGCTTCCTGACCCGCTGAGTTACTCCAGCTTTTTGTGTTTATCATTCGCTCTCTGAATATTGAATTTTGTTTTGCTTATGTATGAAGATTGGACTGTGAGTTTAATATGAGCACAGCGTATCTGAAAACCAGTGGTTATAGCAGAACGTGCTGGAGATACTTAAGCCCACCAGCGTTGGGTGAGGCCACAGATCAGTCAATTATTTAACCCTCTGAAGTTAGATGGTGCATGCCCTCCCGCTGAACGTGCCTCATCGAGTATTGCCAAAAGGTTTAATTTGTTTTGTCAGATCTTCATCTGTTGGTTTTTATTTGAAAATCACAGTTGTTATGGTTTTCGGGTTACACTAATTTCTAAATAGGTGTAAAGGGGCATGCCATAGACAGATTATTTGACTTATTTGAAAATAAAACTTGCATTTTTAGAATATGTTTTGCATCCTGTGATTGTGCGCAGTGCTTGAAAGTTCACAAAGTACAGAGATTTGGGAAACATAGAATCTCAATGATCAATCAACTGCAGTGCATTAAGGGTCCTTTATTCTTCTTTGGTGACACTGGTTGAAGGGTGACTGTGCAAGCTCCCTCTTGTCAGAGTCCCCTCTCTTTAGATTTGTGTTGCTGTACATTTAATGTCCATCTCAGTTTAACATCTCATTCGGAGAGCGCCTCTGATATTATGCCAGACACCTTGTGCTGCACAACAGACCTGTCTCGTTCAGAGATGAGTTTGCCCTCCTTCGGACGTGGAAGATTTGGGAGACGACCAATAACAAGGCAGTGGCATGTTGTGGTTTACTCATCAAAGTGCACTCGGACCTGATAACACTCGAGCAGGTTTACACATGCAAATGCCAGGTTCACTGAAAATGGATGATACAAGAGTGACTTAGCATGAAGAAGTTGTCTCAAACTGAACCGTTGTTTGCCCTTTTTTTCCCTCCACGGATGCTGTTTGGCTCACTGAGTTCCCCCATCAGTTTGATTTTTGCTTATGATTCCAGAATCTGCAGTCTCTTGGCTAATTAATTTTTTTATTACATTAAATTACATGGGGCTCAAAAATTTGGAAATCTTTTTCTGTGTAGCCTATCCAGCGGGATAAGGCAATGGTACAGCTGGTAGAGCCACAGCCTCACGGCACCAGACACAGGTTCGATCCTGGTCTCGGGTGTTGTCAGTGCGGAGTTTGCCCGTTTTCCCTGTGACCGTGTGGGTTTCATCCAACATCCCCAAAACGTACAGGTTTGTAGATTAATTGGTGTCTGTGTGCAAGGGTCTGTTTCCATGACGTATCTCTAAACTAAACTAAACAACGTGTGGAATCACATGGTGCATAATCATTACCTCTGATTTCTTGGAAATGTTCATCCCTCAGTCCAACTGCAGGTTCTCAACCTGAACCTTTGACCATCTCTCTACCTCCACAGACGCCTGACCCACTGAGTTTCTCCAGCTTTTATTTTGCACCAAATTACAGTATCCACTGTCTCTTGTGCTTCTGAGTTTATCTTGAAAGTTTTAAGAGATTGCAAATGCACAACACTTGATCAGAAGCTCTGGCTGCATGATATTTTGGTGCCTGGAAGTTGAATGGTCACTGCAACCAGCTGAACAGGAGGTGGTGAGGTGTGTGCTTGTCGATGACCCAGCAGTTTGTGACAGATCATTGAGGGTTGATGACCTGCCTTAACTTTCCATGTGACACAGAGCCTGTTTATTTTTACAGGGTCACTCCATAACTGTGTTACAAACACTTGCTGAAAGTTGACATTCTAGTTTCTGGGAAGGTAGATGACGCCTCTAATTTGCACAAGACATTGGGAATCGCTGCATAGCCCAGTTCCTTAGCTTTTTAGCTCAGCTGCAGAATTAATGTATTGTAAATTAATATGTCTCACATCATAATCTTTACTGCACTTCTATCCATTATTCTTGTCAATAACAAATTCTAGAATATGGTCAAACCTCTTGCAACTGCCAAAGTGAATAGCTCCTGAGCCTGTTAACACTGGGAGGCATTGACCAGAACCTGTGGAAGGGTGCAGAGAATGCAGAGAAAATATATTATATTAAATATTGTATGCCAAGCGATAATGATTTGAGAGTAAGTATGTGTCCAAGTCTAAAAATGTAAATAACATCATGAAAGATGAAGTGGGTGATTAAGAAGAAAGTGACAAAAGTTATCTTTGGTCCTGGTTAGACCATCTCTCCTGAAAGCATTAACTGGTACGGGTTTTAGGTATCAACCATATCCTAATTTTCCTCAACTAATTGTACATGATCCAAGTCTGAGTCCGAGCAGGCTTGACCCATGGTGATAGCTCTAGGAAGGTGTTGCTGGATAGCATTTAGTAGCAGCAAACTCGGCTGATCTTCTCCCTCACTACTGCAGGAACTTTGAAGCCATATTCCATATTTGTTGAGATCCATTAGCTCAGCATGCTTCAGGATTGGAGCCTAGGACTTCCCCTGTTCCTCATGAGCTCAGCCAATCAAAGATTTGCATCCCTACTGGGAGGGGTATGGGCACAGGCAAGTGGGATCAACTAAGTTAAGCAATTTGGTCAACATGGGTAAGTTGGGTCAAAGAGCCTTTTCCTGAGTTGCATAGTTCAATTACATCTCCCCTATGCTCATTTGGGTGGGCAATGTGTGAACACTGATGGGTAGCTGACCATATCCCTTTACATCCAGGAACCTGTCGCTGCAGTTATACGTAGAATGTTCCTAACAAGCTATGGGGTCACACAGCGGTGAGACTGCTTCCAGTATATTAATAGCATAGTAGAACATAAATACATATCATTAGCAGCAATCCATTTACTGCCAGTCTTGACCTTGAGTGGACACCAGCCTTCTCCGGGAAGAGGCATGAAAAAGAAATCGGAGGCATCTTAGTCGTTGACACACTGACTGATGACACTGAGGGATTTAGTCTGTGTGTCTCTCAATGACTTTAGGAGGAAACTTGAGCAGTAAAACGATCACAGTACATAGAAACTCTGCTTTTGATGTGATTCTTCTTTTAGTAATTGGACTGTGATTCAGTTGGGAGATTCACTGGCTCGGTCGAAGACTAGTCCAACACATGGGAGTTGGCATAAGAAAGAAATTGGAGGCATTTTAATCGTTGACATACTGACGGATGACACTGTCTCTCAATGGGTGCAGGGAATGTGAATCATACCAGGCGTCCTGTAAGCACGCAGTAATGTTTGCTGGAAATACACACATGAGGCAGATTGTGACACAGGTCAGTGTGGAACATTGAATTGAAGCCAAGGCTTTCTTACTGGAGTTGCAGCCAAATTCCCGCTCTCGGATTAAATCTGCTCGGCAACAGGAAAGGCGACACACTGGGCAACAACATCCAATCATCACAGGTTATGGGGCCTCGTCATCTCTTCTTCACTCATGTTTGGTGCATTCTGCACCCGTTTCCACTTCTATTACATCTCAAACACTGTCAAATACTTTCCACATGAAGAATGTCTTTGAACTGCAGCTGCTGCCGTGAACACAAAGCAAGCCAATGACTGCACATGGTAATGTTCCCACTGACAAAAAAATATTGAATGTTGGTGGTGATTCTGGCTGAAATATTGATCGAGACACCAGGAAACTCCCTCCGTAGAACTTATAATAATCGAAAAGGCAGCCAAACGGTGGATTATTGTTCATTGTAGATCTAGATGAATGTTTTAATATAAATATTGAAGGGCAGAGACAGAGCAGGAAAGGGACTAAGAAGATGCTTTGCTGCACAACCTCTGATTACTAGGGAACCTCTGACTATGCTGTTAATCCCTTGATTCTGTGAAGGTTGAACACAAGAAAATAGGAGCAGGAATCGGCCATTCAACCCATCAAGCCTGCCATACTATTTAGTACCCGAGGCTTCAACTCCTTTTCTAGGCTAGTTCCCCAAGTTCTCAATTCATTAATCTTTAACCAATATACCTACCTCCTCTATAGGTACCCACCATGATCCTCCTCCACAACCCTGGGTCAGAGAATCTCGCAAGTCCATCACCCGAGAAGCTTGATCGAGTATTCATCAATTTACCGAATGTCCTCAATCTTCTAAGGGAGTAGAAGCAGAGATGAGCATTCTTTGTGCCAGGTCGTCAGAGATATGCACGGGCTGCAACTTCAAGCTATTGACTTTCTCCATCGCCATCTCGTCGATGAAGATAGGCTCATGGATCCTCAACTTTCCCCTCCTAAAGTCAAGAATCAGATCCTTGGACTTGCTAACATTGTGAGGAAGATTGTTATCCTAAGAGCATTTGTTTAACCCAGCGTTCAATTTTAAATTGTGTTTTTTTCCCTTACACAACTGATACATTTTAAACATCACCCAAGCATCACCTTGCGTTGCCGCAGTAGGCCGTCAATGGATATTTTTATGGCAGAGATAGAAAGATTCTCGATTAGTACAGGTATCGGGGTTACGGGGAGAAGGCAGGACAATGGGGTTAGGGAGAGATAGATCAGCCATGATCTAGGGAGAGATGGAACAGCATCCCCTTTCCCATCAGAACTGTCCCCTCCATCGACTCTTTTAAGTCAAGACTAAAGACTTATCTATACTCCCAAGCCTTTCCTGACGTCCTCTGAGTGAGGGCTACATGTATATATGTATGTAGCTTGTTTTGTTGTGCTATTCTTATAACAAATGTAAAGCACTTTGGCCAACAAGAGTTGTTTTTTAAATGTGCTATATAAATAAATGTGACTTGACTTGATTGAATGGCGAAGTCGACTTGACGGGCCGAATAGCCTAATTCTGCTCCCTTACCACTTACGAATCGCATGTTTTCCCCGTGTTTACAGGCGACTGTGTGAGCATCAGTATGGAAACTCTCCTCGGGTGCGGATAAATGGTCACGTGGCAGCGAGGTTTCCCTACCTCCCCATGCCGTTGGACTACATCCTTCCTGAACTGCTGAAAAATGCAATGAGGTGAGTGTTGTCTCTTCACATGGCAAACATCGCTGATGTGACCTTGCGCACCAGAGAGTGGCGTGGGTATGTCCTGCAGATTCCGCCATCCCACACTCTGGTGTACATGGTCAGTTCGTAACGGGTGTGCTTTCTTCCCCCTGGCCTGCAACCAGGCCACTGACCTGTGGTGAGACTGAAATCACACGCACGCATGATGAGACTGCACAGCGGCAGAGACAGAGTTTGTCACGGCGTGTTCTTTAAAGAAACCTTAATGATCACGTTCACAATCCAGATCATAACCAGTTATTTTTAAAAAAAGGCTACGGTAGACAAAAATGCTGGAGAAACTCAGCTGGTGAGGCAGCATCTATGGAGCGAAGGACTAAGTGATGTTTCTTCAGACTGATGTCGGGGTGGGGGGTTAAAAAGAAAGGAAGAGGTGGAGACAGGAGGGAGAAAGCAAGAAAGAAATCTGAAATTGGAGAAGTTAATGTTCATACCACTGGGGTGTAATATGAGGTGCTGCTCCTCCAATTTGTGGTGGGACTCACTCTAGCCATGGAGGAGGCCCAGGACAGAAAGGTCAGATTCGGTATGGGAGGGGGAGTTGAAGTGCTGAGCCACCGGGAGGTCAGGTTGGTTCTTGCAAACTGAGCGGAGGTGTTGGGCGAAGCGATCGCCAAGCCTGCGCTTGGTCTCACCGATGTAGAACAGTTCACACCTGGAACAGCGGATGCAATAGATGAGGTTGGAGGAGATGCAGGTGAACCTCTGCCTCACCTGGAAGGACTGCTTGGGTACACTGATTTTTTTTAATGCTGAAGAGCTGGCAACAGCTTACACCAGTAAAATGCATGTTGATATTTAAAATGGATCAGTTGTGTCCGTCGCCTATTTTCTTCGTTCCATCGATGCTGCTGCACCTAAAGTCCAATGTAGATAACATTGGCTGTATTATGTAGAGATCTGGGCACCATACGTTGTTAGAAAGGTTCGATTAACTGCAGACAGTATTGGTGATGATGGGGAATATGGCTGAACACCACATGTGGCTGAAGATAGTTGCATGTCCCATCACAAAACCATGCTCCAAATGCTGGAAATCTGAACTAAAACCAGAAAAAAGTTTCATTTTATTTCCCTCTCCTTGTGTTTCTACCCATCGGCCTTTGTCTCCCATCTCCACCCCTCACATCCCCACCACGCTTCATCTGCCCATCCTCCCACTCCTCACCTGCCTCTCCCCTCTACACTCAGTCCTGAGACTGGGTCCCGACTAGAAATGTTGACATCCCCTCTGCCTCTGCAGGTGCTGTCTGACCCACTGAGTTCCTCCTGCAGATTTTGCTCCATATTCTAACACCTGTTCTAGATTCTCCCACAAGACGAAGCAAATCGCTTCTGACCAAGACCCCCGAGAATACTGTATGTTACGATCAAGGCCCCTTTGACTCTGTTGCATCGACTGTGAATTTGTGTGGAAGTGAAGAGACACTGGAGAGAGCCAACAAGGCGCTGAGAGCTGGAACTCCTCAATTTTGTTATACCCTTTGTATAAACATTCCTATCCATTTACCTGTCCAAATGTCTTTTAAATGTTGTTATAGTACCTGTCGCAACTACCTCTTCTGACAGCTTGTTCCATATACCCACCACCCTTTGTGTGGAAGAAGTTGCCCCTCAGGTTCCTATTAAATCTTTCCCCTTAAACCTATGTCCTCTGGTTCCTGATTTCCCCAACTCTGAACAAAATACTCCATGCATTCATGCTAACTATTCCCCTCATGGCCTTATACACCTCTATAAGATCTCCTCTCATCCTCCTGTGCTCCAAGGAATAAAGTCCCAGCCTGCCCAATAGCTCAGGCCCCCAAGTCCTGGCAACATCCTTGCAAATCCTCGCTGCATTCTTTCCAGTCTAATGGCAGCGTTCTTATAGCAGGGTAGCCAAAACAGAACACAATACTCCAAGAGTGGCCTCAATGTCTATACTATAACATCCCAGCTTCTGCACTCCATTCCCAGACTGATGGGAGTCCAACATGCCAAAACCCTTATACAACATCCTTGTAAATCTTCTCTGTTATCTTTCCAGCTTAACATCTTTCCTAACTACGTCTCTCCCCTCTCACAGAGCCACTATGGAGAGTCACCTGGAGACCCCTTACAACGTCCCTGATGTTGTGATCACTATTGCCAACAACGATATTGATTTTGTTATCAGGTAAATAATTTATAGTTGCATACTAACGCAGATGGATGGGTTATTCAACTTGTGCCTGTTTTTGCCTCGATGGCCTCTCCCCTTACACACAGATACTGTCTGTTTGAACATTACCTTTGTGTCAACGGTGCTTTTGGCAATACCTTCATTGACTTAGGGGCATTGGAGTTGGAACAGTGGTGAAATACTGAGCAGCAAGGTGCGCTGCCAACCTTCTCTCTGCTCTTAGCATGCTCTTCACTTAACAGCCCATTTTTAATTGTTGATTTCCACAAATAACTCATCCTTGCTGCCTCATTCGTGACGCTCCTTCTCTCGTGTATAAAACAGCCGTTCTGCCAGTGGGATTTAGGAATCCAAATGAGGTGCCAACTGGTTCAGCCGTGAAGTCTCTGGAAGCCGTGAAGACCTGTGGACTGATTTGAGCATCTCCTGAGGTTAACAGCAGCCTGTGCAGCAAGCCCATGGCTTTCAGTGGTGAGAACTAAACCAGTGACTTGGTGCATTATTGTCACATGGGCAAAGTAGAAACGCACAGTGAAATTCATTTCTTACAAACAGTCCATTAGACCATCACCCTCGAATTAGCAATTGATCAGAAATAGTCTACTGAGGCCGCATGCAAGAGGCGCCATGTTTTGCCCTCATTTTCCAAGTCGTGCCCATGCTCCAGTTATGTGTGGAGATGTTCCTCCATGTGCGTTGCCTACTGACCAAACTTTCAGCTTTCAAATTGCAGCTGATGTAAGTCTCTTCTTGTTTAGCATATTATGGTTTGGCATTTATTCTGTTAATTGTTTGGAAACAATTCTGCCTTGAGTCTGGGTTTAGGATTAAAAGGTACTGGCTGGAATAGAAATAGTCATGTGGCATGGAAGCAGGCCATTCGGCCCACCATGTCCATGCTGACCAGCAGATACATTGAAAATAGGTGGAGGAATGGGCCATTCGGCCCTTAGACCCATTCAATGTGATCATGGCTGATCATCCACAATCAGCACCCCGTTCCTGCCATCTCCCCATATCCCTTGATTCCGCTAGCCGTAACAGCTCTATCAAACTCTTGAATTCATCTAGTGAGTCAGCCTCCACTGCCTTCTGAGGCAGAGAATTTCACAATTCACAACTCTCTGGGTGATTTTTAAAAAAAAATTCTCATCTCAGTTTCAAATGGCCTCCCCTTTATTCTTAGACTGTGTCCTCTGGTTCTGGACTCCCCCAACATTGGGACCATTTTTCCTAAGAAACCCTCTCATCCTTCTAAATTCCAGTGAATACAAGCCCAGTCATTCCATTCTTTCATCATATGACAGTCCCGCAATCCCGGGAATTAACCTCGTGAACCTACGGTGTACTCCCTCAATAGCAAGAATGTCGTTCCTCAAATTAGGAGACCAAAACTACACACAATACTCCAGGTGTGGTCTCACCAGGGCCTTGTACAACTGCAGAAGGACCTCTTTGCTCCTACACTCAACTCCTCGTTATGAAGGCCAACATGCCATTAGCTTTCTTCAGCAGGGTGTGCAGCGAATGTGGAGAGAAAAACAGTTAGCATTCCAGTTCTGTTCCACTTCACATTAAGTTCCATGTCGAAGACACTCTCCGTAGTTGGTGTCCTTGTCAGCATTTTCTGCTTTTATTCTATATTATATTTCTGTTTAAGGGCGGGGACTTTTTAATCTCTTCCCTGAACGGGGACGCAACCTTTTCCCTGTTTAGTCTCCGTTGTTGTTGGGGCCTAACATCGTGGAGCCGGCGGCCTCCAACCGGAATCGATCTGGGGCTCCAGTTGCAGAGCCTGCGGACTCACCATCAGGGAAGGTGGCTGACTTCGGAGCGTGGAACGCTGTGGTGGCGCACGGCTGCGACCCGACCGGAGCTTCGGAGGCTTCGGCTGCAGGCCCTGTGGA